>NC_138374.1:46511445-46582899 GCF_054177405.1 Leptonychotes weddellii | reverse complement strand
TTTTCACTTACTTTACATTTTGATAAAAATATTTACATTTGTTCACTTTAAATTCGATTGCATTTTATTTTTGATCCTTCAGATCAGTGTGCTCCAACAGAAATATAACGCGAGCCATGTATGCAATTCAAAATTTTCTAGTAGCCACATTAAAGAGTAAAAAGAAACAGGTGAAATTAATTTTAATAAAATATTTTCTTTAACTGACTACACCCCACGTATTATCATTTCAACATGCAATCAATATGAAAAATCATCGAGCTATCTGACATTCTTTTTTCCAGACGAAGCCTTTGAAATCTGTATTTTACACTGACAGCATGCCTCGATTTGGACTGGCCATATTTCAAGTGCTCAATAGCCCCGTGGGGCTGATGGCTTGCATACTAGACGGCCCAGGTCGGGATCACTGATGATGAGCCGTGTCAGTGTGGGGATGGGAATATGGAATGGGGACTTCCATTTGTCCCTCTGCCCAGGGCTGGCCTGCCTCCTTCCCGTTGGAGGACCACAGACCTTCCCTCCTCCCAGCATGAGTTGTCCCCAGTTCCCAAAGCCTGTGCTGTGGGTGCCCTAGAGGTTTCTGTGGCTTGCCCAGAGTTTGCTGGCGGCTGGCCATGCCACATCTGTTGTGAAGCTGTCACTCTTGACTCTGATAGCCAAGCGATGCGAGGACGTTGTATTTGGAGAGAAGGTCCAAGGGCCGAGGATGTGTCTCTGAAATCGATACCTCTGTTTGTTTCCCTGGCTGTCAAAACACTGGGAGTGTCCACTGCCAGCCTCCTGCTGGGGGGCTCTGGAGCCCTTAGGACCCACGGCAGGGGTCCCCCAAACTCCTCCCTTTCCCAGGAGGCTAAATGCTATTTGAGCCCTGCTCAAGTCTGCCAGTGACCTCGGCAAATGGGTAAATTGTGTCTCTATTAGCACCTCTGTCTTCATGTCAGGGCTTGTTTATTTCCCAGATAGATGGCAGTTTCCTCTTCACGGCCTGTTAGTGCATCAAAGTGACACTAATGAGATTTGACAGTGTGGTTACTCGTGTGTGGAGGCCGGAGAACAGAAGAGGGAAGGGTGTGTGCTTTCAAAACAGGAGGACTTGGGTTCAAATCCTGCCCCTGCCACTTAGCTCTGAGCTGGTGCAAGTCCCCTAACTTCTCTGAGCCTGTGCATTGGAAATCATAACAGGACCTTACCTATAGGGTTATTGTGCAGATTAAATAAGATAATGCTAGTAAAGCTCTTGGCTTGGAAGAAGCAACCAATACATACTAGTCATTGCTGTTCCTTTTCTCCTTCTCCTTCAACTCTGGTTAATTGTGTTAGTGCTCACTGGATGGATGAAGAAGTCCTCAAAAAGAATGGAATTAACAAACTGTTGGGAGCCGAAATCTTCCTGTGGATTTAGTAGACATTGACTGAGGTGACACCCTACTCTGTGTCCAGACTTTGTTCTAGAAGCAGGTGGCAGAACAGGGAGGCTGGAAATCAGGCCCTGCCTGGGGTGAATTCACTATCCAGTAGAGAAGCAGAGCTCCCAGCGAACTCTGGCAGCTCAGGGAGTGCGGGCTGTGATGGGGTGCACAAGGGCCAAGGAGAGCCGGGAGACCCAGTAAAAATGCTCAGAGAGGACCAACTTTGGCACTTTGGGGGAAGAAGGCTGGATGGGAGTGTCACGTGATCATATGGTGGTCATCCGTGAACCCAGTAGTAAATACTTGTTGCCCTGAGAGTAATATTACCTCATACTGTCAGGGACATTTTTGTTCGATGACAGGCATTAGCCAACCCATAATAGTTTAGTCATGACAGGTCCCTTGAGCCAATCCTATCGGCTAGTGTGAGTTCAGTTTTAGGAAGGGATTGACTTTGATGCCTTGTGTAACCTGATCAGTCGGGGGTCCAACAAAGGACAGAATTCATCGGGGATGGTTTCCATGAAAAGATGTTAACGAAGGGATTATGTGTGGAGTGTGAGCAGGGTTAAGGGAACAAATAAGCTGAAGCACCTAGGAAGCCATAGAATACAGAGGCGTTCAACCCAGCAGACGAGGACAACACTCTCAAGGATGACAGAGCAATGAGGTGGCAGGAACCTGGGTCCTTCTGTGACCTCTTGAGGCCAAGTCCCCTTGTCTGTCTGGACTGCCCACCTACCTCTGTACAGTGACGTCAGAGAGAGACAGACAGCTGTCCATTCTTGCCAATGCAGTTTGGCATGTGTGTTGCAGTGACCCGCTCTAACGCATTCGAAGGCCAGTGTGGTTGCCCTATGGGGAGTGAGTGGGAGAGTGTGAGCAGCTGAGAGCGCCTCTGACCGCAGGGTCCTACAGCCATGTTTACCTAAAGGAGTTTGGATTTTATTCTAGGGAGGATGCTTACATGATCGAATTTACATTTTTAAGAACATTTTGACTGGTATGTGGGGAATGGAATGGAACAAAAGGTGAACCAGTGAGGGGCCATTCTGGTAGTTCAGGCAAGAGATGCCAGTGGTTTGGTCAAGGGTGGTAGGGGCAGGGGCACCTGGGTGGCTCAGTTGTTAAGCATCTGCTTTCGGCTCGGGTCATGACCCCAGGGTCCTGGGATCGAGCCCCACATCGGGCTCCCTGCTCCGCGGGAAGCCTGCTTCTCCCTCTCCCACTCCCCCTGCTTGTGTCCCTCTCTTGCTGCGTCTCTCTCTATCAAATAAATAAATAAAAATCTTAAAAAAAAAGAAAAAAGGATGGTAGGAGCAGCGTGTGAGAAGGGAGTCACACTCTAGATGTGTTTTGATGGTAGATTATAAAGGATCACCTCATAACTTTGACTTTGAGGGGTTTTCGTGTTCAGGAATAAATGAGTCATATAAGGTGTTTAACACAGGCCCTAACATAGAACTAGTATTGTTGCTGTTTCCATAAAGGCTTTCTGACCCTGATGATGTAACTTATCCCTGCACAAGGTGCTGATGGATTGAGTTAGGAAAGGAGTTCATGTTTTACTAAGCAGCTGACTCCTTTGGTATCTGTGCACATGGTCTCAGAGTGTCCCTGAGGCCAGACTTGGGGAGAGAGGACAGCCCAGACCCAGAGAGACCCTCATCACTGCAGTGAATCTGGGTTACAGTGGGTTGAAAATTCACTTGCTCTGCCCGTCCCCATATAGCACCTACTGTGTGCTAGGTGGTGTTTAGAAACTGAGGGAAAAGTGACAACAAGACATATCATGTCACTGCCCTCATGTTGCTGCTCTTCCTTTCACTGGGATGTACAAAGAAAGGGAGGCACCTTTATTTTCCATTAGCTCATCTAATCTCCCCCACAAGCCCTACGGCCCAGCCTGCTGGGAATTCAGGACACTTCATTTGCTAAATAATAAAATCTCAGTCTCTTCCCAGTTAAAAGCTCAAGCCCTCAGAATTCTCTCTTCCCCAACAGGGATTATGGATGTACCTCAGGGTTTACTGCAAGAGGCAAGGTGGGCAGGGGGTCTGGATGGTGTGCAGCCCCTTGAGCTTGGCTGCTACTGATGTTGGACATGATTTCCTTCCAGATGCCTAAGTGGGTAAAGAGTAAAGTGCCCCACTTTTCACTTTGTCCCTGGGACACTATCTTACACAATGGAGGTTACCATCTGTAGGCCTCACCACCAGCTCCCCTTCCTCGGTCTTCTTCTTCAACCATCCACTTGCTTTTCCTTTCGTACCAGAACATCCTCTGAGCCTCCTGTTACGGGATTTGGCCTTCCTTTCCCATTTCTCTGGGGCCATACTGACAAAATGACTTCCAGGTAGGGTTGACTGATGTATAAGTAAATTTTTAGCATAAGTATGTTCTCTGCAATATTTAGGACATATTTATACTAAAAAATTGTTGGTTATCTGAAATTCAAATCTAACTGGTGTCCTATATTTTCTCTGATACTTCTACTTCTAGGGAACTTGGCTATGGCAGAGAGCAATGAAAAACACAGCCATATAATTTTCAAAATATTATGCCTCAAATAAGGCTTAGTCCCTGCTGGTCTCTTGGCTGGACAGACTTACAGGGTTTTCAGAAAGAAAGCTTCACTCCACCTCCTCCCTAGCATAGGCTGTTTCTGGTTCCTTAGAGGAATTCACTGTGTGCGTGGTATGTGTGTATGAGAATGGGGGGCAAGGGATGGTGAAGGGGCCACCTTTGGCTTCCTGTCCTTCACCCCCCAATCTCACCAGGCAGGCTCCCTGGGATGTGGGCAGCCCCATCCTGCTGGCTAAGTGATTGCTTACCTAGAATTTTTATGAGGACATTTTTATTGAGCTGTAATTGAAAAGAAGCAAAATTCCAGGACATTCCAGATTTTTCTCATAAGCCTCCTTCAGAAATGTGTGTGTGTGTGTACACACGTGTGTGTGTATATGTGTGTGTGTTTGTTTGTGTGCATGAATACTCATAGACTTTGGCCAGACCACAACAGAGTTTTTGTTGAAAAAATGAGGAGGTACGTGCATGTGTGTGTGTGTGACATTTAATTTTTCTCTCTTTTTCTCTAAATTAAAGACCGGAATAAAGATGAGCCGGGAGTCCGGAGAGCCTGTAAAACTCTCTTCATTAAGCAAATATTCTACTGTTTGGAGAATTGGGGTTTTATGTAAGAGGGCTGCATTTGTCATTACAGCCTAATATCCTAATGTAAGTTTACAACCATACTTAAGAAACCTGTAATAGAATGCAGAGCCTGTTATGTATGTAAAACTGCTTGGCAAACGTTTATAAATCATACGCATTTATTTTAAAGAATGCGAAAGTAAATCCAGATGATGGCCTTTTAGAAACAGGCTGGGTGTGACCATCATATTGCGCCCCATTGCTGTTCTGAGAAGCTTCAGGAAAAGACTACGTGTCTCTTGGGGTCTGTGTGAGCAGCCTTCTCACCCTCCCCATTCAGGAAAGTTAGAGATCCAGATCTTCTTTCCCAACCCCCTGGAAGGAAAGAAACTCAAGCTTTTGTTGAGCACCTACTATGTTCTAGGTGCTGGTTTTCATCCTCACACAGACCTGTGTGATGCTCTTATCCTTCCCATTTTTACACTTGAGAAATGTGAGGTTCAGAGGGGTCAGCTACCTGCTCAGGCTCACATAGGTGGTTAAAGGACAGAGTCTGAGTGAAAACCCAAGTCCATGTATATCCAAGGTGCCTGTTCTTCCTGTCACTCCCTTCCCACCCCAGGCAGCTCAGCTTGGTGGTGGTAGTGATATATGTTACTGTCTCTGTGGCTAGACACACAGCTACCTCTCAGAAGGGACAAAGCTGGATTGAGAGTGAGGTAGGTGTGGCCGGGCACCTCTGTGGTGGTCATTTCTGGGACAGTCCTGAATCCACTGACCCATTGTCCTGCCAGAAGGACTCATCCTTGTCCGGCCGTGCCTATGGTCTGATTAAAGTTCATGACATGAATAGATGAGGTTCTTTCAGGCCAAAAGATAGATTCAGAATCGAGTGACCTCAGAGATTCATTGAAAGAACACACTTGAAAACAAGGATCTCCTGAAGAATGGGAATGTCCCCCAGGCTATACCATGACTCTGGTGACCAGGTTAACATGGGGTCTCATCAAGTGGAAGCTGCTCCTCATCCCATGGCTCTGGCTTTCAGTGGCCTTGGCTTTGCCCCGCTTGGCTTCTGATATTCTTGTAGCTACCAGTGACTCCCTCTGCTTCTCTACTTTGAGACTCCGCTGCCTTATGGCTTCTGCTTCCTGACTTCTCTTGGGGTTGCTCCCCACCCCTCCTGCTACTGTCTCACACTCAAGCTCTCCAAAGGAGAGGACCTCATTGGGTCGGCAGTCTTGTCCAGGAAGGAGAACCCACTGGGGGCAGCCTCCCACATTAGCCCACCCCACAGACCTCTGGCTCCCTGTGGGTCAGGAGCTTTAACAGTTAAGGCCAGGTTTGGCTGCAAGTAACAGAGACTTGAAAAATAGTGGCTTCAACAGGACAAGCATTTCTTTCTTTTGTAAAGGAAATGTGGAAGTAGAGGCAGTCCAGGATGAGCCAATGCTCTTCCCACTTCAGGCAGCACCGTGAAGAGGAGAAATCAAAGGGCACTCCTGTTCCCCCTTTAAAGAGACTTATCGGGAGTTCTGCACATGAATTCCACTTATATCTTATTGGCCAGGATGTAGTCACGTGGCCACACTTACCAGCAAGGGAGGTTGGGAGATGTTCTATGTTAGCTGGGTACATTGCCAGCCAGCTCATAACTGAGATTCTTTACCAAAAGGTGAGGATATTGGGAGCAAGTAGAAGTCAGTGCCCAGGTGCCCATCCTGATGCAACCATCTATGGCTAGGACAGCACAGCCATATGGTAGAGAGTGTGTGATACCAGGAATACCTGAGCAAGGAATCCATGCTGGTATTGGCCTGATGGGGGCCTTGCATGGATGATACAGAGGGCATGTCTTTATCTGTGGTGTGTGGTCTAAAAGGAACCAGAAGCATCCCCTCATCTCTCCTAAGTTTCCCCTTAGTAGTCCTGTCTGCTAGTTCATCATTCCAGTAAAACCAATGCCTTCCCCAGCACCCCTTTTAAAGCATGCACATGATCCTGGGAAAACCAACCTGGACTCAATTATTTATGAATTTTCTCAGCCTAAGCAGCAACCCTCATCCCCAGTGACTCCCAAAGTCAGGACAGCCCTAGCAGTCAGCCGCACTGAGCCAGAGTCCTGGGAAGCTTGATAGCTAGTCTTCTGGGGTCCCAGCTGTGGGTCCCAGGAGCCCCATTTTAGGCCTAGAGGGTATAGGAGGCCAAGCCCGAATACCTGTACAGGGGTGTGAAAAGGGAAGGGTTTTGAGGGAGGGAGGACACACAGATGGGCTGACGAAAGGCTCTAAAGTAGCAGCTGGGGTGTAGGAAACCTCAGAGGAGGGGAAATTCGAACAGCCCCCCAGGAGAGAGGACCAGGCTGACCAGCCATCAAATGGCTCAGGAGGCATGGATGAGGACGTTAATGCAGAAGTCTGGGGGAATAAGCTGGGAAGAGCAGAGTGAGCTGAGGAAAGTGAGAGTACTGGGAGCTAGTCCCTCCTCCCTGCGAGCTGGCCGGAGGGCAGTACCTGGGTAGGGACGGGGTGGGTATTTTCCCAAGGCCCCAGTGGCTGTAGAGCCCATACTGGGGCTGCCCTCCCCACCCCCACCCTCCACCCCCCATGGGGGAGGCAATGGAGGAGGCAGCTGTCAAGACCAGGGAGCTGGAGGCCAGCAGATCCACAGGGGCCCCTGGTAGCCAGGAAGTCTCGGACTGCTCAGCGGGAGTCTTGGCCTGGAAGGTCGACTGGTTGGAGCTTAGAACAGAGAGAGGTGAGGAGGGGGATATGCCCTTTCTGGCAGCCTCTCCACCCTGCCCACCTCAGGGTCTTTGCCACCAATACTGCCCTGGAGCCCCTACCTTCCAATCTGGAGTGGGGCTCTGAGCAGATATAAGCCAGGGCGCTATTGTCCTCCGTATTCCTCTGGAGATGTGGGAGCTCATCTTCATGCACTCTGTCAGCAGTGGAGTGGACAGATGTGGCTGCTCTGTCCCTTCCTCATTCACCCATTCCTCCGGAGGCTACATGGGTGTTTGAAAACCAGGGCTTTCGGTCAGACCTGGCTCTGCTGCTGTGTTGGTTATGGATTCATACATAATAAACTACCTAACCCAAAATTTAGCATTTCCTTATATCACATGATTTTATGGGTCCTTAATTCAGGCAGGCTTAGATGGACTATTCTGTTTCATGTGGCATTGATGGAGGTCACTCAGTGGTACTTAGCTGCCAGACATGTTGGTCTGGAGAGTCCAAGATGGATTCATTTAAATCTCTAGTTGCCTTGGAAGGGAGGCTGGAGGGCTAGACTCAGCTGAGACTGTTGACCAGTTTGTTGACTCATGGCCTCTCTAGCATGGTGGTCTTAGGGCAGTAGGACTTCGTGTATGGTGGTTCAGGGCTCCCAGAGTGTTCCCAGGGACCCAGGCAGAAATTATAAGACATCTTCTGACTAGCTTCGGAAGTCCCAGAATGCCACTTCTGCTCCAAATTCTATTGGCAAGCAAGTAACTAAGGCCAACCCAGAATGAAGAAGGTTCAGGAAGTGTGTTATGATTCTACCACTACTAGCTAAGTGACCTTGAGAAAGCTTACTTAGGGCGCCTGGGTGGCTCAGTCGTTAAGCGTCTGCCTTAGGCTCAGGTCATGATCCTGGAGTCCCAGGATCGAGTGCCGCATCAGGCTCCCTGCTCGGCGGGAAGCCTGCTTCTCCCTCTCCCACTCCCCCTGCTTGTGTTCCCTCTCTCACTGTGTCTCTCTCTGTCAAACAGATAAATAAAATCTTTAAAAAAAAGAAGAAAAAGGGGGGGTGCCTGGGTGGCTCAGTTGTTGGGCGTCTGCCTTCGGCTCAGGTGGTGATCACAGGGTCCTGGGATCAAGCCCCGCATCGGGCTCCCTGCTCGGTGGGAAGCCTGCTTCTCCCTCTCCCACTCCCCCTGCTTGTGTTCCCTCTCTTGCTGTGTCTCTCTCTGTCAAATAAATAAATAAAATCTTTAAAAAAAAAAAAAAAGAGAGAAAGCTTACTTAAACTCTTTGAGTCTCAGTTTTCACAACCGTAAGATGGGAATAAGGCAATAGTATCAACCTCTTATGGCCAATGAGAATTAAATAATTACATATGTCTCATCAACAACTGCTGCATAAAAGCCTATTCATGATCACCAATACCCGCAGTTTCTTCTTCTTCTTGGGCACTCTGATGGACTACATTTCCCAGTCTCCTCTGCAGCTGGGTTTGACCATGTGACTGAGTTCTGCTCATAGAACTGGAGGGGACATGATAGATCTGGCCTCTACATTCTCCACGCCCTTGCTCCCCCTACCCTCCATGCCCCCACCAACCCGTGTTGTGAGGGAGAAATAAACTTTGCTTGTCGGAGCCATTAGCCTACCCTGACTAGGGCCCTGGTACATAATAAACTCTCAGTTAAAGTTAGGGGCTCTCTGGCCTAACCTCTCTACACTTATGTTCTCATCTATAAAATGGGGGTGATGTTAGGAACTTACCCCATAGGGTCGTGAGGATGTGAGGATGGGATGAAATAATATATAGTTTGGCTTAATGACTTAGCTCCTCTTTGATCACACTTATTTCATCTAAACACTATATACTATAAACCAGGTCATAATCACCTTTTTCTTAAAACAAAATTATCCATAATAAAGCCTCTTGAAGGTTTTAAAAGGATAACATATGAATATTTTAGGCCTGAAGCCATTATAATGGTACCATTTAAATTCAGAATTCTGGGGCACCTGGGTGTCTCAGTTGGTTGGGCGACTGCCTTCAGCTGAGGTCATGATCCCAGGGTCCTGGGATCGAGCCCCGCATCGGGCTCCCTGCTCAGTGGAGAGCCTGCTTCTCCCTCTCCCACTCCCCCTGCTTGTGTTCCCTCTCTAGCTGTCCCTCTCTCTCTCTCTCTGTCAATTAAATAGATAAATAAAATCTTTTAAAAAAATAAATTCAGAATTCTTTCTAAAATCCATTTGATATGGGTTTCAAAACCTGAATATATAGAATAGGATATTTCTAATTTTAAAAGATAGTTTATTTTTGACTTTTTAAATTAGGAAATATTTTAAGAAGAGGCACCTGGGTGGCTCAGTCACCTGGGTGTCCAACTCTTGGTTTCGGCTCAGGTCATGATCTCAGGGTCATAAGATCAAGCCCTGCATCAGGGTCTGTGCTCAGTGGGGAGTCTACTTGAGATCCTTTCTCTCTCTCTCCCTCTTCCTTTGCCCCTTTGCCCTGTTCTCATGCTTTGTCTCTCAACTAAATATATAAATCTTTAAAAAAAGAAAGAAAAAGAATACAAAAGAAAAGATGTAACAAGCACCTATATTCCCACAACTCAATATGGTCAAATCTTAATATTTTGCTATATTTGATTTGTGTTTTTTTTCCTAAAGAAATAAAACTGGGGGGAAAATGATGTATCTAAAGCACTTAGCATAGTGCTTGGCATATGCAAAGCAGTCCATAATTGTCAGCAAGTTTCTCTAACTTTTTATTTTGAAATAATTTTATATTTACAGTTATAAAGCTAATAGAGACATTTCTTGTATACCCACCACCCAGCTGCCGCTCACGTTAGCCTCTTACATAACCATGACCTATTTATCAAAGAGATCAAAATTGGTGTCACACTATTAACTAAAACACAAACTTTTCAGATTTCACCAGTTTTTCTACTTATACCCTTCTGTTCCAGGATCTAATCCTAAATACGGTGTTGCATTTAGGTCAGCTCATTTTTAATCATTTGTTCAACACTCTGAGAACACAGCCGACTTTCAGCCAGGGGCCCATGGACTATGTACTGTGACAATAATCACAATTCTCCTTTTGGGGAGCTCTCCACATGTTGCACAAAGCACTTCCTATATTCCGCATGTAATCCTTACAACAATCCTGTCATGACTCTCACGTTACAGATGAGAAAACTGGGTTATGGAGAGATGCACTGAGGTCACACACCTCAGCTAAAGGGCAGAGGTAAGATTTGAACCCAGGTAATCTGGCTCCAAGGTCATTCTCTTAATAATACCCCCACTTCTATCATGAGGCTGTTCTAGAGAAGAAGGGGGAGCAGATGCATCATCGCAGACTTCCCAGGACAAGCATGGCAGGCAGGAAGTCTTCCCGATGGAGATGCCAATCTCGAGCTCAACCTCTGTTTCCTCAGATGCTCTGGGGAATGTTTGGCCTTCCTACCACATGCCTCCTCAGGGCTTCCCTCCCTTTTCTCCCTGCAGCCTCAGATTCTGAGCCCAAACCTCAAAGCTCCAAGGTGACTTGCTGAAACCCAAGCCCCGGGGTGTGGCTCTGTCCTAGATTCTGGGCACTCCCAGCCCAGCCAGCAGGGACAGGCTGCCCACACTCATAGACCTGGATGTTGATTTAGAGACTGACTGCTGGAACCACTATTTTGGGTCCCGCTGACGGTGCATGAGCGAGAAATAGCAACAAGGGCTGAATTGTCAGGCACAGGGGCATCCACAGGAATTGGGAGTGGGCAGATGGGTCTGTTGAGCAGGGACTAGCTTTGTCTATTCTGGAGAATAGGCGCCACCAACCTGAGGATGACCTGAGAACAGTTTTCCATCCCCAGATTGGAGAGGGGCCCTGCCTGCTTGGGAGCCGCAGCACCAGCGCTTCTGCAATCCTCCAGCTAGGATGTATGTTTACCCTTTGGAAAAGGCTCAGAGAGCACCTCAGGTAGCTGACAACCAGCTGGGATTAGGACCAAGGGCTATAGGGAGGAGAGCAGGAAGCTGGCTGGGCAGTACTGGCCTTTTGAGGCCAGAGCCCAGAGATTCTTCATCCCCGGGGCACATTCCATCCTCATTTTATCTTCTCTGAGCCTTGGGTCGTTCAATGATAAAACGGGCATGTTCATCCCTATGGATCAGACAAGGCAGGTTATGTTTGTGCAGTTTATGAATTGCAGAAGGAGGAATGGGGGCTAAGCACAACTTGTGCTCAACTCACTCAGAGGGGCACCCCAACTTGGAGCTGCGTCTGCTTGGGAGAAAGGGACACCTTTTCCTCAACCAAGCCCAGCAGTGATAAGCCTGAAAGGCTGATTTGCTCCAAGAAGGCACTTTTTAAAAAAAATTTATTTATTTGAGAGAGAGAGAGAGAGCACTAGAGAGCGAGAGTAAGCAGGAGCGGGGTGGGGTGGGGCAGAGGGAGAGGGCAAAGCAGGCTCCCTGCTCAGCAGGGAGCCCTATGCAGGGCTCAATCCCAGGACCCTGGGATCATGACCTGAGCTGAAGGCAGACGCTTCACCAACTGAGCCACCCAGGCTCCTGGAGGCACCTTTTTTGGTTGGTGCAAAGGGAAAGCACCTGCCCTCTGGAAATAGACCTGATGGCAGAGAAGGGCAAGGACCCCTCTGCGCAGAAGGCAGAGCTGGCCCCAGACAGCGCTGGGGGGGGGGTGAGGAGGAAGTGTCAAAGGTGGCCAAAGAAGAATGAGATGTGCTGGGAAGAAGGTGTCGGGGTGCCCAAGGGGTGAGTATGCAGGTGGAGCTCGGGGAAGAGGTGGGGCCCTCTGGAGGCAGGCCCACTCCTGGGGCCAGCGATGATTCACTCCCCCTGGTGACCTCTATAGAGAAGGCCTGGTGGCTGTGGGGACAACATGTAGTTGTGGTCCGCATGACCACAGAGCTCCACCTGAGGACGGGATTATAGTCAGAGTGTGGGAGCCACGGGAACCTTGAGACCATGGGTAGCCTGATCAGAGACAGCCACTTGAAAGAGAATGACGAGGCACCAGTAAATTATGATTCAGAGTGATGGGTAACATCACAAAAGGTGGATGGACATTTTGGCAGCCCAAGGATGAGCCCTTCTCTCAGGTTTAGAGGGTCCAGAAGAGCTAAACTGAGACTCATAGAGACCCCGGTGAGAATGGCTGAGGGTGGTACATTCAGGTCGTACGATCTGAAGTATGTGCAAAGCACCAGAGGTAAGAGAACATGGTGCATTCTGGAAACTGCAAGGGAATTTACCATTTCTTAATTACATGGTGTGTATGGAACAGATTTACAGGAGATAAGGCTAGAGATACAGGAAGGTTCTCAGATAATGAAGCATCTTTATACTTTATCGAGTTGTTTGTACTTAGGGGGTTGTAAGCAGAGTAGTGATGTGATCAGATCTCCATTTTAGTAAGATGTCTGCGTGGAGACTTGGATGGGCAAGGCTGGAGGCAGAGAGACTAATAGTGGGCTGCTACTGGTGATCCAGGGTCCAGGGGAGAGGTGAGGGTGCCTCGAACTTGGGTACTCACAACAAAGATGAAGCTAAGTGAGCAGATCTGAGTGGTACTGAGGAGGTAGAATCACAGGCTAATTGTCTGAGGGGCAGGAGTCCAAGATAACACCCATCACTGACTTGAGCAATAATGACTGTCAGAACTCTTCACTCAAATGAAGAAGTAGGAAGAATTCAGCCGGTGGGGAGGGGCTGAGGAAAAGCGCAGCTGAGTATGAAATTCAAGTGCAATATTCAAATAGAGGTGGGCAATCGGATACAGAGGTTTGAAGCTCAGGGGAGAGAACTGGGCTGCCGTGGGGGGTCTAGGAGTCATCAGCCTGGAGATGTGAACTGAGGCTGTGGGGGTGATGGGACCCCCGCAGCAGGGTGGGAACTCTGCAGGAGAGAAGAGGCAGCGGCCAGAACCCTGAGGAACCTGGGGGCTTTTTACATTGTTTTATTAGGGCACAAATACGAAGAAACTCAGAACGAAATCTTTTGCTCCATCATATAACCATCCTTCGCCTGGGATTTCTGGGCTGTCTCCTCCCCAGACCCTATCCTCTCGGTTAATGCTTGTGTTTTCCAGATGCCTCTCGTTTGAGTCAGTCCTTTTGAAAGTACAGCGTAGATGAAAAGATTCAAGAGATGCTACTTGCACAGCAAGTTTTTGACGATCGCTTTTTGCTAGGGTGGGCATGGAAGGGATGCTGACGCATTGAACATTGGTCTTGATTCCGACAACCCAGCTCTTGGGTGAAGGTATGAGGGAGGACAAGATGAGGAAAGGGCCAGCTAGGTTCAGGACCTGTACCCTCACTCCTCCCTTTTGCACCCGAGGCAGATACCACTGATTAATCCTCACCTGCCCTCTGTCTTCACGGAGACTTGATACGGACTCAGATTCTTTCTGTAGGCTGCCATCATGCTGACTCAGAGCTGGCAAGCCTTCTGGACCCTCGTGACCATCCTGGGAGTAAGACACCACCCCACAAACCACCAGAAGATCTCCTGTCTTTATTATGATGAACCTTTTATTACAGAGACAGACTGAACTCTCTTGTATAAAGAATCTCTGGATTGGGTCAGGGAAATCCACCTGCTAAAGATCACCACTCAATTCTCCCTGCTTCTGCCTCAGCTAAGCCCCCACTTGCTATTGATGCCTCAAGGTCATTGGAAACAGCAGAGGCTGCTGTCCCCAGGGCCAGGCTGGCTAGGCTGGGCCATGCTGGCCAGAGGGTCAGGGTTCCCGGCTGCTCACCAAGTCAGAGCCGCCCCGTCTCCCGCCCCAGTCGGTTGTCCAGAACCTGGAGCTGCCGGAGGAAGCCCGAGTTGGGGCAGATATCACGGTGGGCCTGCACCGTCTGGATGGCCTCCACCAGGGTCATGTTCTCGCAGATCATGAGGAAGGCCAGGACAACCGTAGCAGAGCGGCTCACCCCCATAGCACAGTGTACCAGCACACGGCCTGTGGGAAGACCCAACCTGGTGTCAGCTACCTGCCCTCGCACTGACCACCCCACTGGGAATTGGAGATCCTTCTGGCCATCCTTCAGCCCACCTGTCACAGCACCCTGGCGTACTGACAATGCTCTCACACTCAGATGGGGCAGCTGAGGCCCAGAGAGGGAAAGGGACTGGCTCAAGGTCGCACAGCAAGTTAGTGGCCCAGCTAAGGTTAACAGCTGGGATTCCCTTTTCCAGGTCCAAGGTGCTTCCTCTGGCATCCTTTGCAACTCTGACAGGGTGAGAGGGGGTATAGGATTTCTGGAGTCCCCTGGATTTGTGGCAGATGACAGGGGGTGTCCACCTACCTCCCTTTCCCCCCAGTTCTGCCCCTTCCCCGTCCCTGCAGCCCTATGCCAAGGCCTCATCTTAGAAGGGCCTTCTCAGCCTTTGCTAGGTCCTGTACCTTCTGTCCAACACACTTCCTGGGGGATATGGTCACACTGACAACCACATCAGACCTTAACGATGTCTGATTGTTGGTCCCCCGAAGGGGACACTCACTAAATGGTAGTAGCTCATTGCTCCATGGGGTGGGAAGGTTGCTGAAGAGGTCTGTGACTCCGGACACCCAACCCACCTGTGCTACTGCAAAAAGTGCCCCAGATCTCACCCCCCCAACCCCCACCCACGACCCTAGTGCCTTCCCCAGCAGCTCACCTTGGGGAACACTGAGGGCAGTTCGGATGTATTGAGCAACAGGTAGAAAGTAGACACTGAGGTCAAAGAAGGGGTTGTCATCAGCCTCAATGCCATAGTACTCCAAGGGCATTCCACGGTAAAACCTGGCACCTGTGTCCACTTGAAACTTGCCCGCAGCAACGTTCACAACATGGGTGATGCCCAGCTGGGTCAGCTTGCTCTTGTCCCGGGCTGCATACCTGGAGGGAAGGCACGGGGGAGTTGAGAGATGGAGCAGGTCTCGTTGGGGCCCCTCTGGCTGGGCTGGAACTTATCCCCTTTCCTCCTCTGCCGTCCCCCTCCAAGTGTGAGACTGGAAAGAGTGAATAGGCCTGAGTGAAGGGGCTCCTCTAGTTGGAGTTCAAGATTCCCTTTCACTCTGGCCAAATGCATCAAAAGCCTTAAAAATATACAAAATATATACATGTTTTGCTTCAGCAAGTTCCCTTCTAGGAACTTAAAAAAATCCAAAATGTGCCCACAGATGTATATAAAGTGGATCTAATGACATTCAAGATAGTGAAAAATTGGAAAAAATCACTAAATATCCTATAACAGGAGACTGAGTATGGTATAGCTAAATGAAATACTGTGCAACCCCCAAAATGTTGTAGCTGCAGGTAAAGGAGGAAAGGTGTCTGTGCTATATTGAGAACCTGTGAAAAATGCAGGATACAATATAGAACCTTGTTTAAAAATGTTTTCAAAAGATGTTATGTGGTTCCATTTAAAAAGCTTTCTACATAAAGTAGGTTGCAAAATGGGACTAGAAAGAGGTATCATTTTTGTAAAAAAAGATGTGAAAAGGCCTTTATGTACATATGTGTGTATGCATTTTTTTAAAAGTCAACGAGGATTTTATTGCTGGTTATCTGGTGGGGGGATAGCATATTTGCCATATTATTAGCAAGATGTTGAATCATATTTTCTAAATATTATGGAAAATTTCTAAAATCCACATATATTGATCCATATGTTTCAAACTTTAGGAAAACTTTTGGGAAAATGACTCACAATTCTACTTTCTTTATAACTGTACACCCAAGAGAAGCTTGTGTGTGTATGTGTTCCCAGGACCCATGTACTAGACTGTTTCTAGGATCACTGTTCACAATAGCCAAAAAGTCAAAACAACTCAGATATCCATATACAATCAAACGGATAAACTGCGGTATATTCACACAAATGAATAGTATACAGCAATGAAAAGTGAGTGAGTGGCAGTTGCGTAGAACATTGGGTGAATCTGACAATATTGAGCAAATAACGCCAGGCACAAAATGCACACAATATGATTCCATTCATATAACTTTAAAAGACAAGCAAAACTAACTATATTGTTAGGTACATAGATGTTAAAACTATAAAGAAAAGCAAGGAGATAATTATTCCAACACTTAGGAATTATCTACAGGGGAAGGGGTTATGTTGAGAAGGGTCAGTTACTTCTGGGGCGTAAGGAACGTCCTGTTTCTTGACGTGGATGGGGAAACCGTTCATATGTGCTGTGTGCACTTTTCTTATGTGTGTTCTGTTTCCGCGGTTAAAATTAATAACAGAAGAGGACAGGATCGTGTGGAAAGAGATGGTGGGAGGCCGAGGGTGCCACCTCTGCCCCTGCAGGACTCTGGGAGAGGCTCGCCTTCTGTCCCCTTGTACTTACGCATCTCCTAGGAAGAGGTTAGGCCAGACCTCGTTGACATGGCTCAGCATGGCGGCCCGACGGACCCACAGCAAGCGTTGGAGGTAGGCCAGTGTGGGCGGCTGGTAGGGGGACCCCCGGACTGCCCCATGGATCTTGGGCCTCCGGAGATCCTGCTTCTGCAGCGAGTCCATCCTGAAACAGAATGGACACTATGGTGGTTGGGGGCGGGATCCCCACCAGTGGGTCCAGCTGATGGGGGGGCGGGGCAGGTATGGTGCAGTGCCCAGGGGCCACCAGGATGCAGCAGGAAGGGCCTCAACTATTTTGGATGAGATTATTAACCAGCTCAGCTGGGGCTGAGGCCTAGATCCTTTTCCCAGGGAACAAGGGAATCAATTCCTTGTCACTTCTGTGGAGCTGGGAAGGTCTCTCCTGCCCTTTCCAGAGGTCCCAGATGTTAGAAGCTTTGGCCAAGGGGCCCTTGGAGTTCCCTGTCTGTAGCAACTAGTCAGTACAGACACCCCACCTTCCTTAAGTCATTGGTACTTGGGACTTTGTAGGGATGGGGACCACAGAGTGCACCTAGGAAGGCCCCACAACCTGGCAGTTCATCTCAAGTCCCCTCCTCTGCTACTTCCAGGGCTGGTCCCCAGGTCCCTGGTCCCTGACAGTTTCGGGTGCTTGAAGGGCAGAGCCCATCTCAAGAATGAGGGGTCCTGGGCCATGAAATGGATTTGAGAGCATCTCCATACAGAGTAAGCTGATGCCTCTTAAAGGCCTGAGGCCTCACTTGGGGTAGGTCCCTATTTTACATAGGAGGAAGCTGAAGGTCAGACAGAATGTTTTAAGCGATGCCCAAAGCTGTGTGGCTGACAGGGAGCAAGGCTGGGGTTTCAATCCAGTTATGCCCCTTCAGTTCTGTCTCCAGGCCTTCCAGTTGCCACCTTTGGAGACTCCAGAGAGTGGTCACTAACCCATCTGTCTCTACAGGGGAGCCTGGCACCGCTGTCACACATCTACCTCCAGGCCCTGGGATTTTCCTCCTTACCCCCATGACTCAGGCCAGTGCTGCAGGTCAGGCCTCACCCAGGTGGGGTGGCTTGTGTCAGGAGTCGGCTGTCTGGGGGTGTCCGGGCTCCTGCAGAGCTGGGAAGTCAGTGGCACCAGAACCTTCGGCTGGTGCGGTGCTGGGAAGGAGTGCCTATCTTGGCTAATCGTCCCTGGCCCCCTCAACCAGTAACTAGGGAGGGTACAAACTGGGAAGAACATCCTTTCTCTTGGGTAGCCAGTGACAGGACCAGGAAGAGAAATGGGTACCCAGGAGGCCACTGGCTTGGCCAAGCTCACGCAGTGGGCAGCTGGTGGGCAGGGTGGAAGTGAAGACCCAGCTTTCCCCTTCATCCCCCACTGTGACCTCTCAGGGCAGGCTGAGTGGCCTGCCACCTACCTAGGGCATGGCCTGGGGCCAGGAATGGGGGAGTGGGTACAGGGACGGGACTCAGCACCCAAGCGGAACCTGGCCAGGGCGGGTTCCTCCCGGAACACAAATGCTGTGAAGTGGCTAAAATTCCAGGTCCTTCCCTTGGAGCCGGTGGGGGTGGGGTCTAAGAGCAGACCTAGGCCACTGTGGACTGAAGTGCAGTCCTTCCAAACCCCCAGGCCCCGCTCTGCTTGGCATCTCTTTGGGACGAAAGGCTCTTGGCCCGGGAACTCCCCATGGACAAGGGAGGCTACCTGAAATGGTGGAAAGAGAACTTCGGAGGGAGGGAGGAGAGCGTGGCCATAGCTCATTCTGTGGCCTCCAGCAAGTCTTTGCTCCTGTCTGGGCCATGGCCTGTCTGTCTCGTGTGCGAGATCCTGGCTTTGCCTGAATTTAGGATTCCCTGGGGGGTCTGACCTGAGAACGAGAGCAGCGGCTGGGTTTGTGGTAACCACAGGGTAGGGAGCAGCATAATGTGTTGGGGGTGGGGAAGGCCCCAGGCCCCAGGCCCCAGGCTTACCCAACAGCCACACTGGTGTGGACCCAAAAGCTGGGGCTGAGTGAGCCGCAGGTGGGCTTGAAATGGAGCTCCGGGAAGGCGGGCAGGCCCACCCCGGCCTCTGAGCTTGGCGTGGGGTATGGCCGCCACCCTGTGGCCAGTGGGTGAGTTGCAGCCCAGCTGTGCCGGGGAGCAGGCAGCCCGGCTCTGGCTGAGACAGAGCTGGTCCCAGGGGGCTCCCAGGAAGAGAAGGAAACAGCATAGGGGTCAGGAATTGGGGGCTGCTAGGCCACAGTTCATGTTTCAACCTCTGAGGGGCCTTAGATCCAAGTCTGGAGAATGGGGCCTTTTCCTTGGCCTTAGGGGCTATTCCTTGTCTGGTCCCACCTAGAGCCTCACACCTGATGCTCACGGATGTACCCCCACACCTGTCTGCTTTATCCCCCTGGGGTCCAGCCCCCTGCCCAAGGGCTCATCCTTCAAGCTCCAGACACACCCAAGGAAGGCAAGTTGGTGGGCGAAGCATGGGCCCAACATTTCGTAGGGACGGGCCAGGCCTGGCTCTCCTCATTCCCTCCAGCCTGCATTCTGCCTCCTTCCTGTGTCTTCTCCCTAAGCCCAACGGCTGCCTCCCTAGGCAGTTGCTTCTCTGCTCTTGTGCTGTTTACAAGCTGAGGCGCTTGTTTTCTGCCTTTGTGTGCGTCCCTCCTCCTCTCCATGTGGCTCTCCGCAGCCTCTCATAGGAACTCATGCTCTTCCACCATGCTCGCCACACCGCCCGGCATTGCCTTGGCCTCAGGCACAGGCCTCCTCAGGGCAAGGGGGCAGCTGCGGCCATCCACCTCCTCAGCTCCAGATGTTCCCGCTGGTCCTTCCCTCCTACCCAGTCTCTCTGCTTCCCCCTCCTCCGCGCCCCCCCCCCCAAGCAGATGGGACTGTGGCCACAGGACAGTGGAGGCCAGGGGATCTCAGGGCAGGACGCAGGAGGAGTCTGGTGAAGGACGCCTTGGGGCAGGGAGCAGGTGGGCAGCCCACGGTGAGCTGCCAGTGGGGCTCAGCACTCAGCTTGCAGGCCCGGGAGGAGGACAGATCTGGGCAGAGCTCTCAGGTCTGGTATTTGTGTGGTCTTCGCTGAGCCAGTTCCTTCATGGGGCTGCTGTGAGAATTTCATGAGGTACTAAATATAAGGCCCCTTCCCTAGGGCCTGTCTTATGATAGATGCAAAGGATGCATCTTAATATTATCATTACTATTATTATTACTCTTATCCTTTCAAGCCTCAGCCATATCCTGGCTGGAGGGTAACCTCCCCGCAGGGCAGTGAAGCTTAGTCTCCATCTCTTTGTGTTTCTTGAAGTTTCTTTCTCTGTCCAGCAATAATTGTAATTATATTCGCCACTTACTAAGGATGTACTATGTATCAGACAGAGCTAAATGCTTACATTTTCTCATTGGATCCTCACAGTACCCTTATGAAGCAGATAATATTATCATCCCTATTTTACAGATGAGGAAACTGAGGCTCAGAGAGATTAAGCAATATGTTCAAGGTCACACAGCCAATTAACATGGGATCAAGGATTCAAGACCATGTCTTTCTGACTCTGCTTTGTCTGTGCTCTGTCTCTAACCCAGTCTGTCCTCCAATCTAACCCAGTCCCTCCACAACACACACAGGCCCAGGTGCCCTGGCCCTCATGACCCAGCATGCTCCGTGACCCCCCTGAAATAGGGGCCCTCACCCACCTGTGGGGGTATCTGGCCCAGGCTGTGGTCTTCTCTGACGGGCACTTTGTGCTGTCTGCTTCCAGCTCCCTGTCTCCGCACACTTGATGCTGTTTCTATTTTTTGATTTGAGTTTAATTATAAAGCATGATGTGCTGCTCCCCTCTTCTGGCCTCCCCCTGACACTCCCAACTCACCCACTGGTCCCTGGCATGGTCAGTGCCAAGCCCAGCCAGGCACCTGGCCTTGCCGGGGGTGGAGGCAGCCCGCAGGGGTCTGCTTGTGGTCTGGGTGTATGCGAATGTTGATTGTGGGGCAGAGAGAAGGAAGATCCGAGA
This sequence comes from Leptonychotes weddellii, assembly GCF_054177405.1. Taxonomy (NCBI): domain Eukaryota; kingdom Metazoa; phylum Chordata; class Mammalia; order Carnivora; family Phocidae; genus Leptonychotes; species Leptonychotes weddellii. The sequence continues at coordinate 46,562,208 of NC_138374.1, read as the reverse complement.
AGCCATTTTCAAAGCTCCCTTGACCTTCAAGGGTGGTGCGAAGCACGGGCAGGTTAGAGCTGGAAGAATCTTCCATGGAGGAGGGCAGAAAAGAGACTAGCCCAAACCACACGCAAACTGTCAGCAAGGCCAACAACAGAACCCAGGTCCCCGGGTGCTTGGCTGGGAGCTGAGAATTATAGGACTAGCCCAGGATTCAGCTCTAGAAGACTCAGGCTGAGGAAAGTGGGGATACACTTACAAAGGTGTAGGTGAGGTTCAGAGCAGGCCTTTAGAACTGCCCTGGTCTGCAGTCAGAAGCTGTGTGTCTAGAAGCCACTGTGCCCTCTGCCAGACTCCTCCCGCCCCCAGAAGGCCTTCCTAACCCAGACCTCACTGTCCCTTGAGGCCAACCAGATGGTCTTTTAGGTCCCTCCCAAGGCCACTGGAGTCAGTTAAGGACCTTGGATTTGGGCCTGTTAAGAACCCCCCCTGCTTCCTGTCAAGAACCTCTTCCCGGAGACGCTCCCCATATACTCATATACTTCAGTATACTCTTCCCCACTCACACTCCCAGATGACCGACACAGAGACCTCTGCATTCCTGCAGCCACACCTACACGGGGTCTCTGAAGTCTGAACTCCAGGAGCTAGGGCTCAGCCCCTGCTGGGGTTCCCTGAGCCCTGGGGAGAGCTGATGGACGCAGCTGCGGCCAAGGGCTATCACGAACACTTAGAATCCCCTCCTGTTCTCCTCCCATCCTCGCACCCCAGGGAACTTGGAGTCCTGGCTGAGGAGCCTCAGGGATTGGCTGAGAAGGCAGCCCGTTCCCACCTGTGGGGACTGAAGACAGTAGCCGACCCGGAGTGCAGGCAGCAGGAGGAAGGAGATGGGGTAGCAGGCTCTAGGGCGGACCACACACTGGCTTCTTACCATCTTCTTGGTATCCACCTGGGCCAGAGCCTCCAGCAGCACCAACAGGGCCAGTGCCAGGGAAACAAAGTGGCACAGCCCCGTGGCAGGGAGGAAGGACCAGCTCTGGGGGGAGAGATGAGCTCCATGTTATAGGCTGGCAACCCAAGGCCCAGACTGGCTGGGACTTGTCAGGGTAGGGGCAGGAACTGCCACCTAAACCTGCCTCTCTGCCTTGAGCCCTCTGTGTAAGGTCAGGTGGATATGGGTGCTCAGAGAGAGAAGGCAGGTTTGGGGCCAGGGCTCATGGAGAGAAATGACCTCTCTCCATCATCTTTCAGAGTCCCTGTGTATGGCCACATAGGTTGCACACTTCGTAACTCCTGGGGGCTCCAGTTGCATTGGTGGATGGCACCTCCAGGACTTGTGCAATGCTGCGGCCTGACTGATTTCCCCAAAGCCAGCTGCCTGATGGGAAAGATGCTGAGGCCAGAGGTCAGGGTATTTAAGGGCTCCAGGCCAAGGAAGTGGGGCAATTGGGCATAATCAGAGATTTGCTGTTCTACCAGTTTCCTGAAACGTGTTTAGAGGAGAGAGCAGGATGGGAACATGCCATTCCTGTCTCCCTCTTGGCTCCCCATACCCGCAGAGCTCCCCACAACAGTTTCCCACCCAGCTCAGCCCTGGGCCTGATCCCAAAACCAGCTATAACCGTGATTTTCTTCCATTATACTCACCCCCAAACTCTAAATCTAGCTCTCTGTCCTGCCCTAATCCCCACCCCCAAGATGCTCACCCTCCTGCCAGCATCAGGAAGGGGTCAGGGTACTAAAGTGCTCCCCCTTGGTGGCTCTGGTTATGCATTCAGAGAAAAAAACAGCTTTTGGTGGAGGGCTGGGCAAGGGGAAATTCAATCCACACCCCGGGAAGCTCTTGGCAGGAGAAAGCTGCCACTTTTCCAACTCGTAAGAGAACCTAGGCCAATCACCCACCCCTAGCCGGCAGACCCTCTGAGCCAGGGGGTGCTGGGGCACACAGCCCAAGTCAGGGCTGAGGAGAGATGAGGGAAGGAGCAGCATGGGTAGGAGTTAGAGGTGGGCTAGGGCCCGTGGAAAGCAGCCCTGGGGCTTAACTCCCTAGCCGATGGCCCTCCGGGGGGATGTGAATGTGAGGAAGGTGGGCTGTTGGAGACAGACAGGAACAGATCCGGCCGGGGAGTGGTGGGAGAAGAAGGGCCGTGGACACTGCCGCTTCTCACAACGATGGAGCCTGCACAGCCATCCACCACAGGAAGGGATACCCCTGCCTCCTCCCAGCTGAGCTGGAGGAAAACTTTTCAAAGGTGGCAGTTCCAGATGCCAAGGAAATTGAAGCAGCACACTGGGGCCTCCAGCAGCAATGGGGAGACCTAGGGGAGGAGGTGTTGAGGATCTGTTCCTCGTATGCAACTTAAGGAACGTCTGCTAATGTTCCAAATGGCCTGCACACAGAGCAGTAGGGCAGGGGGTAAATGGAAGCAGAAAGGAGCTGGATAGACTTCCAGAAGACCTCTATGTCCCACAGGGATTCCCCGCAACCAGAGAGGGAGCAAAGTTAGGGAGGCTCCTTCTGTGGATCTCTGAGATCAGACTGTCCGGGGGGGCGGGGGGTGCAGATAGATAGAAGGGTGCTGGGTCCAAGGCAGGGAATGGAATGGCATGGTGACAGGAGCACTGGGTATCAAGCATGGCTCATGTGAGGGGGCCATGGCTGGTGGCAGGAGCCCCTGTTCTCCTTCCCCATTGTGAGAAGGAGACGCAGGGCTAACCTGAAAATAACTAAGCCTGGAGTGACAGCTGCAGCTGTAGCTGGGGTCCAGACCCGAGGGGAAGGGACGCAGAGCTGTGGGAAGGCCCAGACAGCCCCCAGGTGTCAGGACTGGCTGTGCTGCTACCGTGGTGGGGTTCAGGTGAGCTCACATAGGCTTTTAGCCAAGGAAGGGGGACAGGGCCTCAGGACCTGGTAAGAAGGCCTCACTGCTTCCATTTTATGCTTTCCACCTCTTTCCTCCCTGGCCTTTCCATCCTCTCTGGGGTCTGAAGAATATGGATGGGCTGGGGAGAGCGGGTCCTTCTGAAAGTTTGCCTCTGCCAGGCCCTATTGAGGCCCTGGGCTGGTGAGGGAGCCCAGCAGCTTGAGGAGTGGGCCAGGCCCCTTTCAACCCTCACTTCTGGCCACACACAACCCTGACAACCCACCTCTGAGCTGGTCCCATTCCATGTCCCCTGCCAGCCCTCATTGGTCTTCCCTGCCTCATTCCCTGTGCAGCCCTTACCTGACCTCTCACTTCTCACGGCACCCAGCCTTGCCCCGCACCCCTCGTGCCCTGCCCAGCCCTCACCTGGCCCCTCAGTTCCGGCCTGCGCCCCGCAGCCGCTGGTCGAGCTGACAGAGCTGGTGGAGGAAGCCTCGGTTGGGGAAGACCCACCGGTGTTGCCTCACGGTAATCACAGCCTGGCGCAGGGACAGCTGATGGTGCAGCATGAGATAGGCCAGGACCAGCGTGGCGGAGCGGCTCACCCCTACCACACAGTGCACCAGGACCTTGGCTGAGGAAAACATCCTGGTGAAAGACCCTTTCCCACCTGCTGGCCCGCCCGGGGCAGGGGTAGAGACCCACGTGCCTTTCCCTGCCTCTGCCATGGGTATACTCTGTAACCCTGGGCAAACTGTTCAGCCTTTATGGTTCTGTTTCCTGATCTGTCAGATGGGTATACCAACACCTATTTAGCCTACCCTTGGGATAGGGTCCAAACTCCTTAACGTGGCTTACAAGACCTTCTGTGAGCTGGCCCCTGCAGACCCTACAGCTTCATCTCAGCCTGCCTAACCCTGACCTTCACCCTGAGGAACTCACTTTCAGTTCCTTGAAGCTGTTCGGGGCTCTGGCCTCCAGCCTTAGCACATGCTATTCCAACCACCTGTAAAACTTCTTCTGCTCTTCGTCTGACTGTCTATTACTCATCTGTCCAGTTTCAGCTAAGACATGGTTTCCTTGTATAGTCTTTCCTGGTCACTCATGGTATCACTTGAATCACAGAGTAGCTCATCCTTTTTGCCTGTGGCCCAGTGAATACTGTTGTATTCCCTGGTCCCCTGGATCAAGCACCCTTGCCCTGTTCCTGTTCTCCTAGAGCTCTTCACATTTACCCACTCATTTGAATAGTACTCATAATTATGATTGTCTTTCCATGAAACACATGACAACAAGAGCCATAAGAGCAGGGACTCTGCCTTGTCTAAGTGTGGATTCAGTATCTAGCTCAGCACCTGGCACAGAAAAGATAATAAACAGCGGGTAAATGAATAGATGACGAACAAATGAATGTCAAAGCGCTCTGGATATTAAAAAGTGCTGTGAGCCATAGTCTTGTCTTTCCTGTCAGGTAGACAAGAAACTGAAGTCCAGAGAGAGACACTGGCTAACCCAGGGGCAGGGAGCAAGGGGAATGACTCTCACCCAGGATGCACACAGAGCAGGGGCTCCAGCTTCCCCAGGCTCCTCTGTTCTACCCTGGGGAGTAGAAGGCGTTTTTTTGTTGTTGTTGTTTTGTTTTGTCTTATTTTTCCATTTGAAAATACTTTGGGGTGGAAACCAGACATCTAGGTACTAAATGGCAATTTCTCAAGGCTTCCAATCCTGGGACTGCTCCTAACTCATGACATGACTTTGGATTCTAGGCCTCAGTTTCCCTGTCTGTTGAAGCAACAAGGTTGGATAAATTGCTGGAGCACTGAGCAGAGGATTTTTACAAACCTGAAGTCTTTTTAAAAACTAAAGATGGGAGGGCACTGATATTTGAGGGGAAACTGGACATCGCCCCCCATGAGTGAGCAGGAGGGGATATGGGTTCAGACCCAAGTCCTACCCCCAGGTGTGCTGAGGGCACGGTGGATGAAGTCGGCTGCGGAGGAGAAGTAGGCACTGATGTCGAAATTGGGGAGGTCGTGGGCTGGTACCCCCAGGTAGCTCACACTGCTGCCGTAGAAATCAGGGCCACCCTGACAGTAGAGTCCCCCGTGGGCTGCGTTCAGCACGTGGGTAATGCCCAGCTTCCATAACTCAAAGCGGTTATTTGCCGTGGCCCTAGGAAGAGGAAGAATAGGGCTGGGTGCTGGCTGAGCCATGAGGTCCAGGAAGGAGGTTTTGCCTGGCCCCCTGCTTCAGAGGGACAGAGCCATAAAGGCCCAAAGGGAGCCACAAGGAACCCAGTAAGCTTGAGCCCCACCCTCAGAGCTTTCTGGTGGAAGAGTTGGTGGTATAGGGAGTTATCTTTAGACCCTCTTCGCTTCCTGAGGCCATCTGCTCCTGCCTTGGCCAAGACAGGAAGGAAAGAATTACTTCAGTCCTGGAATCCAGCTGCCCCTCCTTTCCTGCCCCATGCCTTCCCACCCACATCTGGCCTCTTCTGGCCACTACCTCATACCTGTTTCTAATTTGCTAATGTGTAATGGGTGACACCTTCCCTGATTCACCTCTTTCACCCATTCTGTGTCCAGAGGAGGGAGGCTGGGACCAGGAAGGGGAGCTCTCTGTCCATCCCATGTCATACCTGGAAGCACCATTCCCCAGGCCTCTGTCCCCGAGACTCACCAATTGTCCTGGATATATCAGAATGACTTCAGGATCTTCTGGGAGTTCCAATCATCCAGGCAGGCAAAAGCCCTGCTCCCCCTGGTGGTCACACCTGATCACTGCACTGTCCCCAGCACACTGGGGTCCTGGAGCAAGTCCCTGGCCTGGGATGTGCAGAGCAGAACTATTCCTCCTTGTTCCACCCGGCTCCCATCTCTGGTAAAGAGCCCAAGAACTGTCTCTCCTTATCCCCTTCCCCACACCCCTTCGACCAGCTACCACTCACGCATCTCCTATGTAAAGGTTGGGCCAAACTTCATCCACGTGGCTGCAAGAAATCTTCCCTGCCCTCAGGAGCTCCTCCAGTTCCAGAACACTGGGGCAAGGTGTGGCTTCGGCATCTCCCCTCAGCTCTGGGACCGAGGCTTCAGCCATGGGCCAGCCCACCCACCGCTCTGTCTCTGCAGTCACTCCTCTCTGCCTCTCCAGTGTCATTTCTCCTTCCCGGAGATTGGCAGGAACAGGTGGGACAGAGGCAAGTGACTCAGCAAGTCACAGAGGCCTCCAGAAAGAACAGGACATTTTTTCCCCAAGTCACCCCCCTAACCCCAAACTCCATGACAACATGGAATCAGTCATATCTCTGCAAGTCACTTTACATTTCTACCTCAGTTTCTTCAACTGTAAAGTAAGGATAATTACACCTACCTGAAAGAATTATGAGGATTAAATGAAACAAAGGATATTCTGTGTTTAACACATAGTAGATGCCTAAGAAACATTTGTTGAACTAATAGGGTTAGGGCCCTGAATAAGGCTATTTAGTTCTGAAGACTGAGTTAAAGTGGAGATCCAGGGTGGAGCGGGGGGTGGTTGGTTTCAACAATGAATGATTAAAAAAAAAGCTCTGCAGGTCTGGGTGGGCCACAAACTGGGTGGGAACCATATGGCTGCTGAGTGAGCCTGTGGATTATGCAGCTCAGGGGGGAAGTTTCCTGCATTGTAGAGTCAGAGAAATATGGAGAGGAGGCATGGAGAATTTCATCTAAAGGATGCTCATGGGGTTTGTGGGGGAAGGTTTGAACAATGGTTCTATAATTAAAATAGCTGATTTCTCAAAAGAGAAGGCTGAAATGGGCCATGTATATCAAAGTGGGGAGAAGGGAAGTGAATGTTGCCCTAGACCTTCTGAAGAGCCAAAGGGACTGTCATCAGAAACATTTTTGGGGTGGAGATTCCCCTGCTTATAAGGGCTTTTGCCCCCACAACAGAAACTGAGAAAGGTCTATATCTGTCCTCTGTCAGAGCCAGTTACCTGCAGAAGAGGTAAGATGACTTGCCCACTCTCAGGTGACTTCATGAAGGCCCTGATGGGATGGAAGGAGTATGAGCTGCAGTGGGAAGGCTCCCACCTGCCCCTGGTCTTGAGTCCAGCTTGAGGGTACGGGCTACACCAGGGGATCCGGTGGGAGAAGTATGCACTCATGTCCACTCTAGAACCTGTCTCCACTCCATCAGAGCCATTGAAGTCTGCCCTGCACTTGATGAGGAAGACAGTCAAGGAGGATTTGGAGCCCAGGTTGCAGGTGGTTTGGGATTTGGCTTATGCCAATTCTAGGCCTGGGTTGGGGACTTTCCGAAAATAGAGAGGAGCAGATTCTGAAGTTAGATTTAAGTAGGAATACTAGCTTTAGGACATATTAACTGCGGTACCTCAAGCAGGTTACCTGGCCCTTCTGTGTTATAATACCCTGCAAAGTTGGCACAAAGATTAAGCGAGATATTTATATAGCATTTGGAATAAGGACTGTCAGAAAGTAAAGGGGCAATAAATGGTAATAATGATCATTGGATGCTGGCTCTTGCGGAGGAGCTGGCTCCCTCCAAAGGAATTTGGTAACCTCTTCTTGCTCCCACACCTCATCTACTAATCTCATAGGCCCCAGGCCATCTTCACCAGCCCCTCATTTTCTCCCACTTTGGCTCTCGGGCTGACGCATGCGCTCTCGGGTTTCCTCGCCGCGGTTTTCCTTCCCTCGCCCATCTTGAATCCCGCGACCCTTCCGGTTTGGGCCCCGCCCCCGCCGGTATGGCTCCGCCTCACGCCCATAGGGCCCCTCCTCCCGAAGCAGTTCCGGTTCGGATTCCAGGGGCTGCGGGAGCCGCAGAGACTAGCCGAAGCGATGCCTGCGCGCAGCCGCCACCGCCCCCGCCTCCACTCCGGCTCGCCTCCCCGGCCTCCGCCTCCGCCGCTCGAGGCGCTTCACGCTGGCCAGGCCCGAAGGGCCGGTGGTTGCGACGGCGGTTCGGACGCCGACTCGGAGGTGGGTCGGGGAAGCCCGACTCGGACCGCGGAGGTGAGCGGGATCAGTGCCTGAGGAGAGGGGAGTTTGGGGAGCGCCCGCAGCCGGGGATGAGTTGGGAGTCAGGGGCGGAGCCGGGCTGCCTAGGACTGGGATCCGGAGGGGCCGCAGGAGACGGTTGAGGGAGCCGGGAGAGTCTGCTCTAGAATGGAATCTGGGAAATGGAGGCTGTTGAGCCGAGGGCCTGAGGAGGGTGACGATGGCTGGAGGCTGAGGGGCGAGGGTAGTGGGAAACCTGAGGGAGAGGTGGCTTTGAAGAGGCAAGGGCTTGGAGGGTATGGGAAGCCGAGTAGTGAGGGAAGCACATGCAAGGGGTTCCGCGGGAATGAGGGGCCGGAGGAAGGGATGCTTTGGGATTTGGAGGTGGGGGCGAGGGATCGGAGCAGCCAGGACCGCGGTCGGTATTATGGCCTGGCGAGAGAGACGGGACCGGGTTGTGACGGACGTGGTAGCTGACCGAAGGTGGGGGGCGGGGGGAGGTTTGCTAATTAGGAGAAGGATTTAGGTTTGATTGGAAGAGGGAGGGGCTGTCTGTTAGGAAGTCATCTGACCTGAAGGGCCAGAAAAAGAGAAATGGGGTCAAGAAAGAAAAGGAGCCCTTGGGGATCTAATTCAAGACTTTGGCATTTTCACAGGTGTCTTTGAAAGCGCCGAAGATCACTAGGGTAATATGCTTGGATTGTGGGGCTTTCTCGTTTGTAGACAGTGGATCCTTTTAAGAATCTGGGACGGTGTTGAACACTGATTTGCCGCAACGGCTGGGGGAAAGTAGTAAAAAGGAAGTGATGTTTGGAAAAGATAGTGAAAGGAGTGATTCTGACAATAAAGATATCATTTGGGGGCGCCTGGGTGGCTCAGTTGGTTGGGCGACTGCCTTCGGCTCAGGTCATGATCCTGGAGACCCGGGATCGAGTCCCACATCGGGCTCCCTGCTCGGCGGGGAGTCTGCTTCTCCCTCTGACCCTCCCCCCTCTCATGCTCTCTCTCTCTCAAATAAATAAATAAAATCTTAAAAAAAAAAAAAAGATATCATTTGGGTTTCTTCTAACAGTAATAGTGTGGGTTTTTTCTTTGTATTTTTTTTTCTTAAAGTTTACTTTAGATACCAGACAAGTTTAGATCTTTAAGAAAAAAGATTTAATACGTTACCTTTAAAAAAGCAGAACAAGAATTTGGACACTTAGGTTTTACAGATACTCCGTATTGACTGGTTACACTTTGACAACTTGAGTTGACACATATATTTACTACAGGGTAAAAATATGGTCAGTGCAGGTGTCTGGTTAAAAGAGTTTATAAAACTACAGTTGACCCTTGAACAGCAGGGGTTTAGAAGCATGCAGTCATAATCCCCTATAACTTTTGACTCTCCAAAAACTTAGCTAATAGCCTGTTGACCAGGAGCCTTACTGATAACATAAACAGTTAACACATTTTATAAATTATGTGTATTATGTATTATATTCTTATAATAAAGTAACCTAGAGCAAAGAAAATGTTAAAATCATATGGGAGAGAAAATAAATTTACAGGACTGTACTGTATTTATTTTTAAAAAATCTGCATATACGTGAACCCGTACAATTCAAACCCTGTTGTTCAAGGGTCAGCTGTATATGTGAAATCACCACAGCCCGGGTATACCAGCTCTTTCTCTCACTCATAACTCCAGGATTGGGGTCTCTTGAAAATTGAAGGGGTACTTTGGACAAGTTTGCAGGACCAATATTAATGCAATTTTGCATATATTGTATGAATAATTTTTTTTTTAAAGATTTTATTTATTTATTTGACAGAGAGAGAGACAGCGAGAGAGGGAACACAAGCAGGGGGAGTGGGAGAGGGAGAAGCAGGCTTCCTGCGGAGCAGGGAGCCTGATGCGGGGCTTGATCCCAGGACCCTGGGATCATGACCTGAGCCGAAGGCAGATGCTTAACGACTGAGCCACCCAGGCGCCCCTGAATAATATTTTTAATAGAGTGATCTAGAAAAATAAGAATAGAGGGTGCTTGTAGTAGGCAGTAAACAGAACTGGGATAGGTGGTACCATAGATACCTTTTATAGAAGAGATAGTACCAAAACAATAATTGTGCCAGAAAAATGATTGCAATACTTACATTCACTTTAGTAGAAATAAGTTAGTTTCCTTTTGTAATTGTTAAATTATAACATGGCTTCAGGAAGTCTTTAGCTATGTTTCATAAGATTACTTTTACAACTTTTTATTTGGTTATACATTTTGCAAATTCGTTGGCCATTTCAAAACAAACTTTTAATCAAGTGTTTCTTCTCTAAACGGGTATCTACTGTTTAATCTTCATGCAGTGAAAATGTACTGATTGCAAAATCTTTTAAATATTAATTTATGTGTATAGACTGTGTCATATCTTCAGTGTACTAGTAATTATTTCTTCAAAGGAGAGATAAATTCTCTTTCCTTTAACTGTTGTCCAAAGATTAACTCCCTTTTCTCTAATTTAATACAAATGATCTTTAGTTGGAAGTTACGTAGTATTACTGTTGTTTATGTTTCTGCTTAACCGACACCAGACTGAGATTCTCTAAAGACCATGTCTTCATACTTAGCTCTAAATAAAAGTCTCAGCATTTAAAAATTTATGGAATTGAACTGAAATAGAACTCTCTATTAAGGTTACATCTTAATATTACTATGAAATTAAGTAAACCATTAAATGGAGTTGTACAATTAATATATTAGCATGCCTAATAGTTATTTTTGTTTCCCTTTGACAGTTCTCACACTTAGTTGTAAAGAAAATCAGTTTTGTGCTTGAGCAGTTTCCCTAAGACAAGAAGAAGCCATCATGACCACAATGGCAGAATGTGCAGATATACTTAGATAAATCAGTTTTGATTTCAGTAGTACTCTCCATTCTGTAAAGACTCTAATTCACATTGCACAACTACTTGTAAACATTCTTATTTTGTTAACCACTAAATCTTCACTGCTTTTTCAAAACTTTGCCATAGCTGATTTAGAGACATTTTCGTGGCTTTTTTGAGAATTGAAGTTTGAACATTGTTTTTGAGAAGTTGTTGTATCACAGATGTTCTAATGAATATTGTTATTTTGTCTTATAAGAATGACCATATTAATTAGATATTCTTTGAAAATTCTTACCTCCAGGCCTGAAGGATATGAAGTTAATAGTAGTGTGAATCTAACATGGCCATTAATCATGACAGTGATTCTTACTTTAGGTCTTACTGTCCTCTTAGCTTTGAGAAGTCCAGAAGTTAACAAAAATTGGAGAGCATGAACCAGACTCGCTTGGAGATCAATTCAGTGTTTACGTGATGCTTCTGTCACTGGTTCGTAATTTGTTATATGAGTATGGGATATGGATTTGTGACAGACTTGTGGTGTCAATATTCCTCCCCCCATATATACAGTACCATCATCACTGGATCTTAAGCCTGACCCCTTCTAGCTGACTCTAGACTTCATGCCTCCGTATTGAAATGTTCTGTTACTTCACTACACACTGGGTCCTCCCAGTAATAAAATCACTTCAGTACAGAATGTAACATGAGTTTATCTTTGCTCTTGCTTAGGACAGTAGAAACTGGGAAAACTTGTTTACAATAGTTTACTTGTTAACAATAGTTTAATCACAGTGTTTCACAGAATAGTTTTTTATCCTATGTACCTCAAAGGGGTGTTGTGAAGGCAGTGACCTATATTTATATTTGTCTCAAATTTTTATAGTAGGTTTAATTAAGCATTTGAATTGTGGCAGTGGTCAAGAGAGGTACTAATGTACCTATTATCTTGACCCTTTGTTCTCTTAAAATTCTTGACAGCTAAGACATTCTAGTAGGAGATGAGAACCATGAATTCTACTAATTTCGGGTCTTCTTATAAGTGAAACTGTATCACTGAGTTATTGGAAATGCCTGCAAATTAGTGGTAGTTTGAGACTAAATTAAATCGATGTCAGTTTCATCAATATAATATTGTCATAAAAGTCAAAGATTGCCAGAACCATACTTTAAATTGGGGGCCCAAGTCTGGTATATTTTCGCAATATTGTAATAGATTTTGAAATCTTGAGCCAGTTTCTCCTTTTCCATTATGTTGATTTGATTTGGAGGTGTAGCATATTTAAAAATAAAGATTTTACTGATCAATATGTCAAACCACTAGCCTTTCTAAATATCATTTTAGTGATTAGAATAAGAACTAGAATTTTATATGCTTCTTTGCTGGTGTATTTCTTTGTACTGGCATACAGCCAGATCAAGAACCCTTCATCAAATTTACTACTAAATTTTCATCATTGTGTAAAAACTTTTACTGTAACTGAGGATTTAAACTGGGCAGTGTTATCTATTAGATTCTTACTCGTTGAGCTGAGACGGTTTTGGATGTGATACAGAATTAGGTGCAACCTGCTAGTGGGAGTCTTAGTCTAAAGGCAAGTTGGAGCCAGAAAAAGTTTGTGTTCTTTGGTATACATGACAACTTTTTTTTTTTTAATAGCATAGTTAAGAGTGCATGGTCCAGGCAGCAAAAAATATCTGAGAACTGAAGTACAGCCTTTCTTTAAATGTGCTGCCTCAAACTCTACTGCTTAAAAGTGGAACATAACAAAACAGTAGAGAATCACTGCTAGAGTTTCAAAAATTGATGGTAGAAATTGGTTCAGGGTCTTCGTAACTGTCTTGTAATTATAGAAGATTTCATAGATGTTTTGGAAACAATGCTCTGTGCTTATTAAGAAAAAGTAAACTATTTTTAGATAAATATAAAGAGACAATAATAGTTTTGTGTTTGCTCAATGAAAAAATTTTAATTTAGAATTAAAGAAAATAAAGATGAGATTAGAAAGAAAAGCTTCATAGTCCTAAATACTACAAACTGCAGAGTTAAATGCCCAAAGTAAACTTTGTCCTTCTACATTGTAGTTTAGGCTTTTTACTTTCATAGAAATTAATTTTGTGCTCTGGTTTATGGATCTGCAGACTGGTATGATTTGTCTCTGTTGTGTGCATTATAATTAAGCTTTATTAGGTAAAATTAGATTTAAGCTTATTTTAGTGTGAGTTCAATTATAATGTATAATTGCCTGAAGGGGAATATATTAACATTAACTTTATATAATTTTAAAAAATCTCTTCCCCCTTTTTTTCTCTTGAGATGTGGATATTATTTTTTAGGTTTTATACATCACTTGAAAATTATAATTTTTAAAAATTTTACTGAAGGGGGGGCACCTGGGTGGCTCAGTTGGTTGGAGGACTGCCTTCAGCTTGGGTCATGATCCCAGGGTACTGAGATCGAGTCCCGCCTCAGCAGGGGAGTCTGCTTCTCCCACTCCCCCTGCTCGTGTTCTCCCTCTCGTTCACTCTCTCTCTCTTTCAAATAAATAAATAAGAAGAGTTGGATGCTTAAAAATAAAATTTTACTGTAGGGGTGCCTGGGTCACTCAGTTGGTTAAGCATCTGACTTCAGCTCTCATCATGGATTGGGCCCCACTTTGGGCTCCATGCTCATAGCGAGGAGTCTGCTTGTCCCTCTGCCCTTCCCCAGGCTTGTGCTCTCTCCCACCCCCCCAAATAAATAAAATCTTTTAAAAAATAAAAAATAAATAAAAATTTTACTGTATACCAAATCAGTAATAACTTTCAAAAATAGCACATTTTATATTTATAATTATTTTTTAATTTTTTTTTATTTGACAGAGAGAGACACAGAGAGAGAGGGAACACAAGCAGGGGGAGTGGGAGAGGGAGAAGCAGGCTCCCACTGAGCAGGGAGCCCGATGCGGGGCTTGATCCCAGGACCCCAGGATCACGACCTGAGCCGAAGGCAGATGCTTAACGACTGAGCCACCCAGGCGCCCCACATTTTATATTTATAAATCAAGTTTCATCAGTTGTTCTAAATTCCTTTAGGGGCATTTTAATGTATGATTTTTAAAGACGGTGTATGTTTTTTAAAGAAGATAATTGCTTCAGGCTGTACTCTAGTATTTTATTTTATTTTTAAAAATTTTATTTATTTATTTGACAGAGAGAGAGAGAAAGCGAGAGAGGGAACACAAGCAGGGGGAGTGGGAAAGGGAGGAGCAGGCTTCCCACCGAGCAGGGAGCCCGATGCGGGGCTCGATCCCAGGACCCTGAGATCATGACCTGAGCCGAAGGCAGTCGCTTAGCCGACTGAGCCACCCAGGCACCCCTGTACTCTAGTATTTTAGAGTACACATGATCAAGTGAAACCACAAGGAAAATCCAGCATATTTAAAACCACTGTCACTATATGAACCTAGGCATTGTTTCTATAAGACACACAGAAAGTAAAGTTTTCATTTTACTGATATATCCTTTGTGGGTTTTTTTGTTTTGTTTTGTTTTTTAGATTTATTTATTTATTTATTTTAGAGCACACGGAGGGGCAGAGGGAGAGGGAGAGAATCTCGAGCAGACTCCTCAACTGAGCACAGAGCGCAGGAGGGGCTCAGTCCCACAGCCCTGAGATCGCGACCAGAGCCGAAATTAAGAGTTGAACACTTAACCAACTGAGCCACCTGCGTGCTCCTGTTGATACATCCTTTGTATTCTAAAGATTGCATAATGGTAAATTAGAAACACATAACCAAATTATGTGTTTGCATAATTAAAACCAACAGGATAGTTTGTGTCTTTCCAGTTATTAGTACCTGTCACTTGAGGAAATTTTCCCAGTTTCTTCCCAAATTGTTAGAAGTATAGAATACTTATTTTTTTTAAGATTTTATTTATTTGTTAGAGCACAAGCAGGGGGAGCTGCAGGCAGAGGGAGAACCAGGTTCCCCGCTGAGCAAGAAGCCTGATACGGGCTCGATCCCAGGACCCCGGGATCATGACCTAAGCCAAAGGCAGACGCTTAACCGGCTGAACCACCCAAGCGTCCCTAAGATTTTATTTTTAAGTAATCTCTACACCCAATGTGGGGCTCAAACCTACAGCCCCGAGATCAAGAGTCATATGCTCCACTGACAGAACCAGCCAGGCACCCCTAGAAGTACTTTTAGATACCGACAATAATCAGTTGCATCAACCTATAACATTTTTTTAGAGGTTGTTATGCTCTTGTTGAAATATTTTTATTAAGTTAAACTTGGTATTAAACAAGTCTTTATATGAGGAACTCCTGTTGAGTTGAATTCTGCTCTGATTAACTGGAATCACTGTTGTTATTTTGGTTTTTTGTTTACGTTATTTTATTACACTGTTGATTCCCTAAAAGGTAATTCCACCTTGAGCAAAACCTTTATAAGACTTTACAATTGTTTTCAAATACTCAAAATTATTTCATATTAACCCAAAGATTTCAAAAGTTAAGAGTGGGTTTGACTATTAATTATAGATGACTATCCTAATGATTTAATTTCAGGCCTAGGGCAACACTAGCAGAAAGAGGAGTTGATGAGGATGACAATACTAGCTTACATTTACTGAGCAGTTTGTATTTGCCAAGCATTATTATAAATGCATTACATGTATTATTCCAGGTAATCTTAACAAGGCTGTGGAGTAAGAACTAATATTCTCTTCATTCTCTTCCAGAGCCAGCATTCTTAACTACTATGCTTTCTGGGTTTTATATCAAATTCTGTTGCAGAATAGCTGTCTGAAATTTATTTAACTTTCAAGCCTTTATTGTTTCTGAAGAATTATACTGGATCTTTCAGATCATTCCTAATTCTACCATTTTAAGAATTCTGTCATCCTGATTTACAAAACATTATATGTTTAATGTTTCTAATTAGTTTCTGTTTGTAATCTCTTGGTCTCAAAGTATAAAGGTTAAGTCATTTTCTAAAGTCATACTGTTAATGGGTGATGGAGCTGGATATATAATCAGATGTTCTTTTGGAATTCTTGGTCTTGTTAGTTGCCTCAGTATTTCTTACCTTTTATTTAGTGTGTATATGTATACATGGGTTAATAGTTGAATTTAATTGATTTTTTAAATTTTCTATTCATATCTATTTGTGTGATGTGCTTCAAACAGTTGAGAAGTAATATTGTTTTCATTTTCTTTTTTTTTTTTTTTTAAGATTTTATTTACCTATTTGAGAGAGTGAGCAAGAGAGAAAGAGAGAGAGTGCACTAGCAGGGAGAGGAGCAGAGGGAGAGGGAGAAGCAGACTCCCAGCTGAACAGGGAGCCCAATGTGGGGCTCAATCCTGGAACTCCGGGATCATGACCCAAGCCTAAGGCAGATGCCCAACCGACTGAGCCACCCTAGCACCCCTTGTTGTCATTTTCTTGAGTCTTTTCCCTTTGGATATCAAGTATTACATGCTCATTGTATAAAATTCAGGAATTTTAGAAATATTTAAGGTAGAGAGTGAAAGAGTTCACTGGAGGAGTAACTATTAATAGTTGGACATTTTACTTATTTAAAGATATATGCATAGGCTACATGTACTATTTTTTAGGACATTTTGCTCCTTTAAAAGTTTTTTCAACTTTAATTTTGAAATAATTAGATTTACAGGAAGTTGTGTAGATAGTACAGAGAGATCCCACTTACCCTTCACTCAAGTTACCTCACTAGTTATATCTTACATAGTTATAGTACAGTATCAAGACCATTCAAAATGTGTGTATAGTTGTGTGTCATTTTATCATGAGTAGATTTGTTTAACCATTGTACCAATCAAGATATAGAGGGGCGCCTGGCTGGCTCGTTGGAAGAGCATGTACCTCTTGATCTCCAGGTTGTGAATTCGAGTCCCACGTCAGGTGTAGAGATTACTTAAATAAATAAATTTAAAAACTTAAAAAGCCTAAAAATTTTTTTAAAAACATAGAATTATTCCATCACTATAAAGATCTCCCTTGGGTTAACCTCCACACCCCTGATACATACTCTTCCTAACTTCTGGCAACCTCTAATCTGTTTTCTACCTATATAATTTTATCATTTGAGGATATTATAAAGGGAATCATACTGTATGTGACAATTTGAGATTGACTTTTTTCACTTAGCACAATGCCCTTGAGTCCCATTGATTGTGTGTATCCATGGTTTATTAATTTTTATTGCTGAGTAGTATTCCATGGTATGGATGTGCCACAGTTCCACAGTTTAACTGTTTACATATTGTGAGATATTTTGTTTTTATACACAGTTCAGCTATGACAAGTAATGAAGCTAGGGACATTTGTATACAGGTTTTGTGTGGACCTTAGTTTTCATTTCTCTGGGATAAATGCCCAGGAGTAGGAGTACAGTTGCTAGGCTGTATGGTAAGTGTATGCTCAGTTTTTAAAGAAATTGCCAAACTATCATCCAGCATGGCTGTACAATTTTACTTTCCCCCAGCAGTGTGTAAGAGGTCCAGTTTCTCTCTGTCCTTGATAGCATTCCATATTGGCCCAATTTATTTTAGCATTTCAACAGGTGTGTAGTGATACCTCACCATGGTCTTAATTTGCATTTCCCTAGCAGCTAATGATGCTGAACATCTTTTCATGTACTTCTCTGCCATTCATATATCCTATTTATTTTTTCAAAAGATTTTATTTATTTGTCAGATACACAGGTGCGCGAGTGCACACAAGCAGGGGGAGCGACAGACAGAGGGAGGGGGAGAAGCAGGCTCCCCAATGAGCAGGGAGCCCGACGCAGGAGTCGATCCCAGGACCCTGCAATCATGACCTGAGCCGAAGGCAGACTCTTAACCGACTGAGCCACCCAGGTGTACCTCATATATTTTCTTTGATGACAAGCCTATTTATATGTCTTTTGCCCATTTTTTCATTGGATTTTTGTTTTTTTTACTGTTGAATTTTGGGAATTCTTTATATGTTCTAGATATGGGTCCTTTCTCAGGTATGTGGTTTGTCCAGGGAGTAATAGGGAAAAGTACGTCTACTCCATCTTCCCACAAGCAGAAGTCTACATATGCTGGGTTTTTGTTTTTTTTTTTTAAAGATTTTATTTACTTATTTGACAGGGACACAGTGAGAGAGGGAACACAAGCAGGGGGAATGGGAGAGGGAGAAGCAGGCTCCCTGCTTAACAACTGAGTCACCCAGGCGCCCCTACATATGCTGTTTTTAAAAATGTATTTGTCAGAAAGATTGTAATCGCTGCCATTTTTTCATCTCGTGTAGTATTTCCTTCATCTCTTGCATCATCATTTTTCATCATCATTTTATCATTTTCATCTCTCGCATCATCATTTTTCATCATCATTTTTTAGAAGCTGTTTCCTTCATTCAGTCTGTTAAATACTTTTATGCTAGCTTCAGTCCTCACAATCTGTTTTACACTTTTCCGACAATTATTCTCTGTAAAGCACACGCATTATGTGATCCTCTTGTTCAAGAATCTCTAGTGTCCAGGGGTGCCTGGGTGGCTCAGTCGTTGGGCGTCTACCTTCGGCTCAGGTCGTGATCCCAGGATCCTGGGATCGAGCCCGGCATCGGGCTCCCTGCTCAGCCAGGAAGCCTGCTTCTCCCTCTCCCACTACCCACTGCTTGTGTTCCTTCTCTTGCTGTGTCTCTGTCAAATAAATAAAATCTTAAAAAAAAAAAAAGAATCTCTCGTGTCTATAGAATATTCTGAACTTGACAATTAGAGGTTTCCATGATCTAGCCCCAATTTATATATATATATATATATATATATATTTTAACATTTTATTTATTTATTTGACAGAGAGAGAGAGCAAGTATGCTTACAAACAGGGGAGTGGCAGGCAAAGGGAGAGGGAGAAGCAGGCTCCCCACAGAGCAGGGGAAGCCCGATGTGGGACTCAATCCCAGGACTCTGAGATCATGCATGACCTGAGCCGAAGGCAGTCACTTAACCAACTGAGCCACCCAGGCGCCCCCAATTTCTATTTTCAACTTAATATTCCAGTACTCGCTTATGCCCTGTGAACACTAATCGTTCTTCATTGTTTTTTGTTTTCATATCCTTGTTCATGCAGTTTTCCTCTACTGGTGTACTTTTATTTCTCCATCTCTATCCACAGTTTCATCTCTCCTTAAAGGCTCAGCTCAGATGTCACTTCCAAGAACTCTTCTGATCTTACCAACTGGAAATAACTTCTCTTTTACAACTCCCTTAACTTTCCAATTTTTTTAAACGTTTCATTAAGTAAACTGCTTTGTTATGTTTTATGGATTAAGCGAGCTAATGTATATAAAGAACTAGCAGCTGTAATTGATTTTACCTTTTTTTAAAAAATGACTTTCTTTAATATCCCTTTCCAGATTAAAATCATTGGGGGCAGGCTCTGTTTCAGATTCATCTAGGTACGTGCCACTTGCCTAGTGCAATACCCTTCCCATGGTATGTGCACAATAAATATTTAATAGGTGAACAAACATAACATGAGGGCATTTTAATACTGTCTTTATCCCCAATGCCTTATTACTTGACATCTGCATATAGCAGACAGTAAATGTTTGAGACTAAACAGTGTAAAATTTGTGATTCAAAAAGCTTCCATCAAAAAAAAAAAGCTTTCATCATTAGGCAGTCTCATTTATGTAACCTTTATGTACTGTAACTGAAAACCTTTGATAAATTCCTCTGCTGATAACTAGAAAATATTTAATATTTATGAGATTCAATCCCTACAGAAGTACAAGAGCCTTCAGCTTATGTGAGATGGTGTGGTGTAGTGAGTAAGAACATGGACTTTGAAATGAGATTGCCTGGGTTGAAAACTTGTCTGTAGTAGTTACTAGTACACATTTATCTTGGCAAGTTATTTAATCCATCTGCTTCAGTTATCTCATCTGTAAAGTGAGGAAGATAATAATACCTACTTTATATGGTTGTGAGAATTATTTGAGCATACAAGTAAAACACTGAACACTTCCTGGCACTTTGTAAAAGTCTTAAAATGTTAGCTCATCTAATTATTGCCTCTTGTTACTTTCTGAAAATGCACTGAACACAGGTCAGAATTTAGAGTGTGTGATTTAGGATATAGATATAGAGACTACTTAAAAATAAAGTCTTAAGAATAAAAAAATTTAAATAAAAAAAAATAAATAAAGTCTTAAAAAAATAAATAAAAGATAAAGCAGGTCCAGTCAGGCAGAGTCCCCAAAGCAACTAGGCAAAGATCAAGCAGGAATTATTATTGCTATTATTATTATTGTTATTATTAAATGAAATCACATGTGAAATAACCGTGGACGGTGTCTGACCTGTAATATTCATAAGTGTTAGTTTCCTTCTATTAGCTCGCTCTTTCCCCCCTCATTTTACAGATTAGGTATTTAGATGCCACAAAGTTTAGTCACCTAAAGTGTTAATATTAATGAAATTAAGCTCCAAGAATTTTGACAACCAGTTTGCTGCTCTTCACCATATCATGCTGCTTTTCCTTAAAGCTAAAGGACGGATTGAAAATAAAGCTATTAAATCCTACCAGGGACTTACAGATTTAAAAATATTATAGTTTTTTTTTTTAGCATTCTTACTATATTTTGAAGACTTATTTCCTTATAATTATCAGAAATATATAAATTGTGGATAAATTTGATCAGTTATTTAAAAATAATAAAAATTTTCAGGGCACCTCGATGGCTCAGTGGTTAAGCATCTGACTCGGTTTTGGCGCAGGTCGTGATCTCATGGGTCATGAGATCAAGCCCTGGGGGCTCCCTGCTCAGTGAGGAGTCTGCTTAAAGATTCTCTCCCTCTGCTGCTCCCCTGCTCGCTCTTTCGCGCACTCTCTCTCAAATAAATAAATCTTAAAAAATAAAATAATAAAAATTCTCTGTTTTCTGGGTATTAGGTTTTGGTATTATAAACAGATTCTAAAGAATTATTTTTAGTATAAAATAAATGCAGTTTTTCTTAATACATATCAGCAGTCAACCCTAGAGTGTGATACTTCTTTACCAGCAGTTCTATGTATATGTTTAACTGTTTTATTCAGTTGTATCATTTAGATTATAATATAGGAGAGACAGCTATTCAACACAAAATTAACATATAATGGATAAAATAAGATGTGTGTGAAGGGACTTGAAAGGTTAAATGTTAGCTAAGCCAGAAATAGAAGAACAAGCAGAATTAGATTGGATGGTCTAATATAGTGCTTCAGAATCACTTGGGGAGCTTTTAAAAAATGCAGATGTCAAGCTTCTGTCCCCTCAGGGATTCTGATCCAATTGTTCTGGGGTGGGGCATGGGCAGTAGAACAGGCATGTTTTTAAACTTCAGATTATTCAAATGTGTAGCCAGGTTGAAAACCATTGTATATATCAATTCCTTGGAGCATAGGCAAAGGAGTCAAAGGCTTTTAAGATTTGTTTATTTATTTATTTATTTGTCAGAGAGAGAAAGAGAAAGAGCACAAGCAGGGGGAACAGCAGGCAGAGGGAGAAGCAGGTTCCCCACTGAGCAGGGAGCCCTCGATCCCAGGACCCTGAGATCAAGAGTCACATGCTCTTCCAACTGAGCCAGCCAGGCACCCCAACTTTTTTAGTGTCTTTTGAGATAATCATGTGGTTTCCCTGTTTTAGCTTATTAATATGGTGAATTATTTCAATTTTCAAGTGTTAAACTAACTTTGCATTCCTGGGATAAATACCACTTGGTTATGATGTATTAATTCTTTCTTAAATATTGTTGGATTTGATGCCTAAGATTTTAAAATTTTTGCATCTATGTTCTTAAAGGGCTATCAGGCTATAGTTTATTTTCTTCTTGTGCTGTCTTTGCCTGGTTTTGGTATTAGGGTAATACTGGCCTTATGGAATGAATTCAGAAATATTATCTCCTTGGGGCACTTGGGTGACTCAGTCAGTTAAAAATCTGACTCTTGATTTCGTCTCAGGTCATGATCTCAGGATGGTAAGATCATTTCCCATGTTAGGATTCTCTCTCTCCCTCTCCCTCTGCTCCCTTCCCCTCCCTCAAAGAAAGAAAGGAAGGAAGGAAGAAAAGAAAGGAAAGAGAAGAAAAGAAAAAAGAAAAGAAAGAGGGAAGATTGGTTCTCTCCTTTTCTGGAAGATAGGAAAAAATGATATTTCTTGTATTTCATTTTGAATAATTCCTATTGTTATGTCTTCAAGTTTATTATTCTTATCTTTTACAGATAAGAATCAGCTGTTAATTCCATCCAGCATATTTTTCATTGCATATATTGTAAGTTCATCTTTAGAAGTTAGAATTGAATGTTCTTTGTGTCCATGTCTAATTTTTTGAACATACGTAATAGAGTTCTTATAACTTAGTTAATTTCCTTGTCTGCTAATTCTATTATTTGTATCAGTTTTGGGTCAATTTTGGCTGATTGGTTTTCTATTCATTATAGGTGAATTTTCCTACTTTACATGTCTGGTAATCTTTGATTGGATGCCAGATATTATGGATTTTATCTGGTGCTGAATACTTTTGTATTCCTAGTAATATTCTTGAGCTTTGTTGTGGGAGGTAGTTAAATTACTGGAAAACAATTTGATCCTTTTGGATCTTGCTTTTAAGATTTGTTTGGCTGGACCAGAGACATGTTCATTCTAGGGCAGGGTTTCTCAATATCAGCACTCTAACATTTGGTTCAGTTAATTCTTTGTTGTGAAGGGCTATGCTGTGCTTTGTAAAATGTTTAACAGCAACCTTTAGGTGACCCCCCCAGTTGTGACAACCAATAATGTCTCCAGAAATTGCCAAATGTGGGGAGGGGTGGCAAATTGCCCCCAGTTGAATAACTACTGCTTTAAGATTCATTTTGTCTCACTACTATGACAAGATCTTCCTGTGTGCTTTGCCCAATGCCCCATGGATTGTGAGATTTTCTTTTTTTTTTCCAGTCTGGCTGTTTGGGGTAGGCACTTTTATTGGTCTTCTGTGTATATTGGATGTTGTTCCCCCCTAATCTTTCTGGGTGGTTCTTTTTTCTGTCCTATTTTGTTTCCTCATGTATATGTGATAATCAGTATTCAGCTGCATATTCAAGGGAGAGTCTGCAGATCTCTGGGGTTCTGTTTTAGTCTTTTTTAGTTACTATAACAAAATCACTAAAATTACTGTAGACTGAGTGGCTTAAACAAAACACACTTATTTCTCACAGTTCTGGAGCCTGAGGAGTCCAAGATCAAAGCCCAGCAGATTTGGTGTCTGGTGAGGGCCTGCCTCCTGCTTCATAGTCAGTCATCTTCTAGCTCTGTCTTTAAATGGTGGAAGGGGTGGTAAAACTCTCTGGGATATCTCATATAAGGGAACTAATCCCATTTATGGGGGTTCTGCCTCATGACCTAATCACCTCCTAATTGTGGGCTAGGATATCAACATATGAATTTTGGGGAGACACAAACATTCAGTCCATAACAAGTTCTCTCTGTTCATCTTTCTGCTCTCCAGTATTCTATTTCATGAACACTAGCCACCTGGATCTCCCCAAACTCTCAGCTCCA
Organism: Leptonychotes weddellii; assembly: GCF_054177405.1. Lineage (NCBI taxonomy): Eukaryota > Metazoa > Chordata > Mammalia > Carnivora > Phocidae > Leptonychotes > Leptonychotes weddellii. Next base: position 46,538,930 of record NC_138374.1, on the reverse strand, counting down.
TCTCCTCAACTCAGCAAGTCTGCCAGGCCTCACCCATTTTGTGTCCTGTGCCACACATCACTTGGAAGCTCTTAAGGCAGGGGCGCCTGGGTGGCTCAGTCGTTAGGCGCCTGCCTTCGGCTCTGGTCAGGAAGCCTGCTTCTCCCTCTCCCACTCCCCCTGCTTGTGTTTCTTCTCTCTTGTGTTTCTCTCTGTCAAATTAAAAAATCTCTTATATATCTATATAGATATATATAAAAAAAAAAACTCTCAAGGCAGTAAGCTGGGGCAGTAGGGTTACTTTGTTTCCCGTCTTTCAGGGATCTTTTTTGTCCGATGCCCAATGTCTTGAAGCTAGTTTTTCTCCCCCCCCCCCATATATTTTGTCTATTATTTGGTTGTTTGAGGTGGGTGGGTAAATTTGGTCCCTCTTATTATATCTTGGTCAGAAACAGTCCCTTTAACTGATAATTTATTCATATTAATTATTGATTAAAGTTGAAAGTGTTCTGGGGCGCCTGGGTGGCTCAGTCGGTTAAGCGTCTGGCTCTTGATTTGGGCTCAGGTCATGATCTCAGGGTCATGAGATAAGAGTCCTGCATCAGGCTCTACGCTCACGTGGAACTTGCTTGGGATTCTTTCCCTCTCCCTCTGCCCCTCCCCCTCAAAAAAAAAAAAAAAAGCTGAAAGTGTTTTTAAAAACTTACTAACCTAATTTCTTCATTTTTTGGATTTGTATGAAACTTCAAACTCTCCTGTTTCATGTAGTTTCTATGGCACAATAGAAATATTAAATTGGCCCTAAAGCCTTTTATCATCTTTTTAATATACCTCTTTAGAGCAGGTTTTCGCAGTGTTAGCTAAATATGGGTCTCTAACTGTATGTGGTAGCATACAATTAAAGGACATGTCCTGACCTGATGAAGCACATTAGTGGAGTGTGTCATGTTTTTAGGGCATTGCCACAGCAGGCTCAAAGACTTCCGGAAGGCTTCCTTGTGTAACTCATATTTTCTAGCAGCTAAAGCACCAGTTTCAAAGCCTGTTTGTTAGCCTGATTGAGGGTGTAGAGAGCTGGTGATATAAGACGGGGGAAAAAAACTATGAGAGAGAAGATCATTTTGAGCAGTGTATGAGACAAAACCATACTGAAGGATAATGCTACAAGGATGGGAGTGACTTGGAACCCATTGGTGGTAAGCTGTTTGAGAAAGGAGAAAGGCAGCAGAATAGAAAATAAAATGACAGAAGAAATCTGGCCTTTTTGTGTGTGAGATGAGCTTATCAAATTTGCTACATTGTTACTGCTACAGAGTTTGTAGCATGTGCTTGTTGGATATTCAAAGATGAAATAATTTATTCAGAGCATATCTTGGGAAAAAGATGTATGTAGTGGGTGGGATGAAACCATCTGGGTATATATATGAACTAAAACAGCAAAATGATATTTTATTTTATTTTATTTTTAAAATATTTTATTTATTTATTTGACAGAGAGAGAGCACAAGAAGGGAGAGTGGTAGACAGAGGGAGAAGGAGAAGCAGGGAGCCTGATGTGGGGCTCGATCCCAGCACCCTGGGATTATGACCTGAGCCGAAGGCAGAAGCTTAATGACTGAGCCACCCAGGCGCCCCGCAAAATGATATTTTAATGGAATTTTATATTTGTAATAACTTATATAAAATGATATACATTAGTATGTATAAAATTCAGTGTTAAACTGCATAAAACGCATAATTCCTTGGCCTTAGGAAAGGCAGTGTAGCTAGAAAGAGCTGAGTAAGAGAGACTTCTTGTAGCTCTATAGTATATAAGAATTAGACAGCCTTTTAAAACATACAGATCCTTATAGGTGGATGTGCTGTTAATTTCCTCAGACTGAAAAGCTGTTGTGGATTGATAGTATGAAAAACTCTGTTTGGAAACAAAATATGATTTAAGGCTTCCAAAAACTAGGATTGCTTTTTAGCAATTAAGAAATATTTAGTGAGTGTTTCTTGCTGGCTGAGTATTTCTGATGGTGTAAGTGGTGCTCATGTAGTTAAGTATCTGCCTTTTTCAAGTGATTATGAGTCTTCGTGGCAAAAGTTTGTGTGGATAGGGGAAGAAAGGAGGACAGTAGCAGTTTTTCACTTTTTTTAGCATAAGTAAGCACAGAAGGTTTTTCATAGCCAGATATACATGTTATAAAGAAATGATAAATACCAAAATCAAGAATTATTTTATCTGGAAAGGGGGAGGAAGAGGATGATATCAGAGAGGGACAGTCACTTGTATTGATGTTTTGGTTTTGGCTTTTTAAAGCAAACTTTTAAAATATAGTTTAACATATGTAGAGAAAAGTGTAGATCATGAGTATACAGCTTCTTGAATTTTTATAAAGTGAACAGACCTGTATAACTAATACCCAGATTAAGAAACAGAACATCTGTATTGCAATTATTTTATATTTTTTTTCAAGCTGGGTAATGGGCACATGGGTATTTCTTGTATCATTCTTTGTTGTTGTTGTTGTTATGCTTTAAAAAAGTTTGCCTACTGTGTTTTTTAAAAAATCATCTCAGAAGGAAATAGGATCTTCAGAAATCTGGAAAATGTCATAAAACCCACATGCTTTAGTAATTGAGAAAACATACTTTAGGGAAATAGGGTTTTTTTGATGTAGGCCTTTGTCTCCTGTGTATCTTATAAACCTGATAGAGACCCAAGTTACTGAAAGTTTTAAAATGGAAAAAGAACATAAACAGAACTGTGTGGATCAAAGTAGTAAAAATTATTAGTACTTCTTGAAACAGTACATTATTGGCCTTTTACAAGCCAATATAAAGTTTGGGTCCTCAAATTTGTGAGTACATCAAAATGACAGTTTTCTTTTAAAAATTTTGTCACTGAAATCTCAGTGATAGTTTAAGAAGGAAATTGCTTATTCGGTTCTATAATCGTATATTCAAGGTATAGGATGAACTGAGCTATTAAGATATAGATATTCATATTTGGTTTATAGGCTTTATATCTATTGTAGAAATCGTTATTTGTATAGTGGGTAGAAATATGTTTAAGGAGTTTCCTAAAACTAGTTATCTGTCTGCCTTTGTGTTGTTTTTTGTTTTTGTTTTTGTTTTCTCATTTTGGAGAAGTAGGAGATACTTATTCGATCAAACATGAAGATTTCTGAAATTTGTTTTATTTTTATGCATTGCATATCTTTCTATAACTCATTTTATGAAAAGCATTAATATATGATTTTTCTCAATTATTCCAACAGTAGGCTTTTTCTAATTAAATTATGGTTGCTATGGTATGGAAAGGCCATTTGTAGAGTAATTTTTTGTAAAAATGTTTAGTCATTAGCCTTCTGCTGTTGGGTTTATATGCATAAAATTATTAGAATGTTAATCTACTGAAAACCAATCATTGAGTAATTTTTGTTCCTTTTACTCTCTTCTAGAAGCCAGTAGATCAATGTAAATAAATTATTGTTTCTGGTGTGTTTACATGTATTTGGTCTTAAAGGAGTTGTTAGGACACACTGAAGTTTCTGTTTTGTTTTCCTGTTTTCCCTGGACAGGCAGTGGAGGAGGAAATGGCTGTTCCTAATCACCTCTGTATTCGTCGCTGGACTACCAAGCATGTAGCTGTTTGGCTAAAGGATGAAGGCTTTTTTGAATATGTGGACATTTTATGTAATAAGCATCGACTTGATGGAATCACATTATTAACATTGACTGAATATGATCTCCGGTCTCCTCCTCTGGAAATCAAAATCTTAGGGGACATTAAAAGGTTAATGCTTTCAGTCCGAAAATTGCAGAAAATACATATTGATGTTTTAGAAGAGATGAGATACAACAGTGACAGTCCCATAGGTTCCATGACACCTTTCATCAGTGCTCTTCAGAGCACAGAGTGGCTCTGTAATGGGGAGCCTTCACATGACTGTGATGGACCCATCACTGATTTGAATTCTGATCAGTACCAGTACATGAATGGTAAAAACAAACATTCTATTCGAAGATTGGACCCAGAGTACTGGAAGACCATATTGAGTTGTATATATGTTTTTATAGTATTTGGGTTTACATCTTTCATTATGGTTATAGTCCATGAACGAGTGCCTGATATGCAGACCTACCCACCACTCCCAGATATCTTCTTAGACAGGTAAGTTTTGTTTCTAGTTGCCAAGTTTGTAGAAAATTGCTATAACAGCAATTGATAATAATGTATTTATGATAATTATGTTGTTTATTATTATTTTGGTTGATATACACTTTCTGATTACTTTATCTGGTAATACATGAAGTTGTGCTTTGAAATTGCCTTTTTGTCCTAGAGTAAATTAGACCTTAGGCCTATGTGAGTGGGAAAGGCTACTGCTTAGTTTTTTGTTTTTTTTTTTAATAGCTATATTATAGCTCCTTGGGCAGTTCAGATTGTAAAAGGGTTTCGTGGAATGTTTTCTCTAATAAATGAAATTTGGTTACATTTTTTTTATGATGAACGGGTTTCAGCCTTTCCAAAAGTAGGGGGAGGGCTCCTCTATCACCACATAAATTGAAATTATCATAAATAGTACAAACTGATTCATTGATAGTATCTTGTTTTTATGAAATGCTGAGTATATAAAAAAGAATATAGTATATGCATATGAAAAATAAGAATAGAACAAAATTCAAAACTATTAGTTTTTATATTTGTGATTTTTTAAAGTTTTTAAAGTTTGTAGAGCTTTCTTGTTCGTTTTTATAAAATGTTTTACCCTTCTGAAAGTGCCTTATAGTATATGTTTTTGTTTTTAAGAGTTTATTTGACAGAGAGAGACAGCGAGAGAGGGCACACAAGCAGGGGGAGTGGGGGAGGGAGAAGCAGGCTTCCCGCTGAGCAGGGAGCCCGATGCGGGGCTCAATCCCAGGACCCCAGGATCATGACCTGAGCCAAAGGCAGACGCTTACTGACTGAACCACCCAGGCACCCCTAGTACATGTTTTTTAAAATGAAATGAATCAAAGTATCCATATTAAGATGTCAGAATGACGTACATATCATATTTTGTTCCTTTCAAACCCTGACTAAAAGTATAGTAAAGAGGGTTTTTTTTGTTTAAGTTGTAAGCCTACAAGGATGGGGCAGATAAGAGAGGAGAAAGCAGTCATACATTTTTGGAAGTTTGAAAGTAGATGGATGAGTGGCAACTAACAGACCTAAAATAACCTAATTCTAAAACAGCAGTTAGGAAAACAAAACCAACCCAGTCTATGTTACAGATTTCTCAAAGTTCTGGATACTGCAGGTGAAAGGGTGGTGCTAAAATAAGAAGAATTGAGTGAAAACTGTTTAAGAAGCTGTTAGATCCCTATTCTATACAGTTTTCCCAACTATAAACAGAAGAACTTAAGGAAGTAAGGAAGAAAGCATGTGGATATCTGGGGAAAGAGTATTCTAGGCAGAGGAAATGGCAAGGTGCAAAAATCCTGAATTGGTAGTATACTTAGCATGTTCAGGAAACAGCAAGTGAGGGATGGGGAGAACAGTTGGAGATGAAGTCTGAGAGGAGACAGGAATCCAGATTGTATAGTGACTTGTAGACCATATTATGCACTTTAGTTTTCATTCTGAATGAAAAGGGAAGCCGTTGGAAAGTATTTAAGAGAAGAGTACAGAGATCTAACTTCCATTTTAAAAGGTAACTGTAGTTGTTGTAATGAGAATTGCCTGGGTATGGATGTGGGTGTGGGAAAGCAGGGATTAAATTACTGAATTCATCTAGACAGAAATGAGGTGAACTGGATGAGGATAGTAGTGGGAGAGATGGTGTGAAAGAGTCAAGTTCTATTCATATATTTAGAAAGTGCAGCCAACAAGATTTGCTGATAGATTTGCATGTAAGGTGTAAGAAAAAGAAAAGTCAAGGATTACTCTTAAGATTTTTGACCTGAGTATCTGGAAGGATGGAGTTGCCCTTTACAGAGATGGGAAGATTGTGGAAGGAGCTGAGTTGGAGAGAAAAATAAGGATTTGGTTTTGGACATGTCAAATTTGAGATCTCTTTTACACAAAAGCAGATGTCACATAAGAGATGGAAAGATGATTTCTTTCTCTGGATTTCAGAGAGATACAGGCTGAAATTTGGAAGTTGCCAAAATAGGTAAAGCCATGATGTAAGATAAGGTCTTCTAGGGAATGAGTTTGGAAGAGGAAAGAAGATTGAAGATGGAGCCCAAGAACATTATAACAGAAGTCTGAGAAGTTAGGCAAAACCAGCAAAGACAACTGAAAATGTCAGGGCAGAAAGAGAAAGTAGTATCCTGGAAGCCAACTTAAAAGAAGTATTTTAAGGGGCGCCTGGGTGGCTCAGTCGTTAAGCGTCTGCCTTCGGCTCAGGTCGTGATCCCAGGGTCCTGGGATCGAGTCCCACATCGGGCTCCCTGCTCGGCGGGAAGCCTGCTTCTCCCTCTGCCACTCCCCCTGCTTGTGTTCCCTCTCTCGCTGTGTCTCTCTCTTCAAATGAATAAATAAAATCTTAAAAAAAAAAAAGGATTGTAAGAGGGCAGGAATAATTAATAATTAACTGTGTCAAGTTCTGCTGAGGGATCAAGTAAAATGGATAATTGGCCACTGGATTTAGCAACGTGTTGGTTATCTGTGACCTTCACAAGAGTTAATAAGAACAAAAGCTAATTGTTATGGGTTCAAAAGAGAATAGGAGACTTTCCGGAATTTACCTAAAGATATATATCCACAAATATGAAACAACATATATACAAAGTTATTCATTGTGACGTTATTTGTAGTAATTGTAAATATTGGAAATAATCTAAATGCTTATCCATGGAAAACTGGTTGGATATACTATAGTACATCTATATAGCAGAGTACTATTTAATCAAAGAAGAATGAGGAAGATTTCTAAGAACTGATTTGAACTGGTTTTCAGTGTGGGGCAAGGAAAGTATAAAATGAGTGAAACAACTCTTGTTCCATAAAGCAAGGGAGTGCACAAAACCAATGAAAGCATGTCAAAACAGCATATGAGTTGGTTTGAAGGGGCTTGCACTGATCAAACTGGGACAGTTGGAACATCAAAAAGCATAATGATGGTAGTAGATTCTAATATATTGAGTAAGAGAATCTGTGAATCCATAGTGATAAACAAAAAGTGGTGGGTTGAGAGGGGATATTCTTCAAAATAATACGAATAAACATAGATGGCCTGTTTTGCAACATCCAACGTAGTAATTGATTCAGGCAAGTCATCAGTAGATGCTGAACTCATTTGGTGAAAGGTCAAAGATATTCACATAATCTGAAAATATCACACATATTACTTAATTACAGGGAGAAAAAGGTACCTTTACAATGGCGTGATCTGACATGCATCGTTTTAACCACATGATCAAATGTAGCATTGCTATTGGACAAAGTGACATGTGCATTGGAGGTGATGTTCACAACATCACCTATATGATAATCTTACCCCCAAAAAATATAACCTAAATCTAATCATGAGGAAATTATCAGACAAATCCAGAACATGGAACAGTTCTGAGGCTGAGGTTTTATATAGACTATAACCAAGGCATAGTGGGAGAAAGGCGGAAAACTGGCCTGGAAGAAAAATGAGGATCTTATTTTTAAAGTATACAATTCAGTGGTTTTTAGTATATTTGCAGTTGTGCAACTATCACCACTAATTCCAGGACATTTTCATCACCCCAGAAAGAAACTCCTACCCATTATCAGTCCCATTCCATTCCCTCCTCCCTCCATTCCCTGGCAATCACTTATCTACTTTCTGTATCTGTGGATTTGTCTATTCTGGACATTTCATGTAAATGGAATCATACAATATGTGGCCTTTGTTTGTGATTGGCTTCTTTGATTTAGCATAATGTCTTCAAGATTCATCTATATAGTAGTATGTATCAGTACTTATTCCTCTTTATTACAGAATAATATTCCATTATATGGATATACTACATTTTGTTTATTTGTTCATCAGTTGATAAATGGTTGTTCACTTTTTGGCTACTGTTAATAATGCTGCTTATGAACATTTATGTACAAAGTTTTGTGTAGACCTATATGTGATTCTCAGTTTGCAATGGGATTTGAAAGTTTTGCCTAACTCTCTATAGTGCCTCCCACTACAAATCTTCATGCTCTTAAGCATGGAAGCTTTATTCATAGGAGAATTATAGTTGGTGCTGTCAGTGTTCTTTTTCATTTTCTCAGATCTCTTTTTCATTTTCTTGCACATGGATACTCGCAACATCCAGCAAATGTGTCTCTGTTGAAAAGCTGCATCTGAGCTGTTGAACACATTTTACCTGCTTGGAAAGAGAGGCAAACATGCTTAGGACTTTACATCCCACCAGCAACAGCCCTTAACCAATGACTGATGAGATGGGGTATAAATATTTTCTCTTTACTCTATTTGGGACAACTTTTACGTCAGACCTACACTGTCTCACAAATTCTCCACAGGATTGAGCCATAGTTAACCCTTGCCATAGTTACTCCACAAGGCTTTGTTTAATGTCTCACCCTTGCCTTGCTTACTTGCCTTCCTGATCTCATTTCCTCACTACACTAAGGTTTCTCTTGGAAACACTCCTACTCACTTTCACACTGGTCTTTATTTCAGAGTCTGCTTCTAAAGCTTATGTCACGCAATTCCAAGACCTTCAGCACATCATAAATAGAAAATTAGAAGGAGAAAGGGGTGGATGCCTCTGTAGGCAGGCCCACTTACAACAGTGAGAAGGGATAGCTGATAGCCATAAAAGCAAGGGAAGAACCAGAAGCACTATAAAAAGCAAACATAAATAAAGGAAAAACTACTCTAGTCTGGAGCTTAACCTTCATTTCTTAGTAGTCCCTGAGGTCATTACTGTGTTCAATGCAATAATCAGTGTTCACAATCATGACTAAATTACCAAAGAAAATTAAATTTTTATCCAGAAAAAAAGAGGCATATCCATGTAATAATGCGTTTCAGAAAACTTTGCATCAAAATAAATATGAGATAGTGAATAAACATTTCCTCACAACACTTCACTAAAATGACAGTAAAAGGAGATGAGGGGGAACCCTATAATCCCATGAAGGCAAAAACGGTGATAATGATGAAAACTTGGAAAGTAGAACGCGGAGTGCCTGTTGTAAGATTGGGAATGGGAACTAGGAGTGTCCAAGAGGTGAGTTTATTTGTATTTCAGAGCTCCAGAAAAACTCCCAAAACAGGTGGCACCAAGCATCTTTCACAACCAGGTACAGATAAGTATGGGAGAATTGGCTGAAAAGCAATTTAAGAAGCTTTTAGACCTCTATTCCAACAGAAGGTAGGTGGTATATTCTCCAGACTAGTTAAATGTGAGGGACTCTGGGATACCATGCCCAGATGAGAACAAAGGTGCCTGTTTTCAGTATGTTTTCAAGGTGATTACTATAAATTTACATACTGATCACTGAGACTTCTAGCTCTCTTCCTTAAGTAGCCAGACTTCCCATTCCCACTCCCACCCAGTGCCAGTTCTCTAAGCAGAACAGATTCCTCTCCTTGGAAAACCTGCACAAGAGAAAAGGACTATAGATACTGTGGTAGGGGAGATATCTCCATCTCATCAACCAGACCTCTGCTCAATCACTCTACAGTGAAACCCACAACATAAGCTCAGTCTGTGCACATAGAGCGTCAAATTATTATTATTATTTTTTTAGTACTTCACTGTCAAATATGAATGGTCAGTCAAGAATGACCAGACATTTAAGGAAAACAGACCAATGCAAACAGAAAAAAGCAAAGTAGGAAACACAAAATAGGGAGCAGAAGAACACTTCAAAAAAATACGCATATTCTCACAGATAAGAGATGTTGCATTTTACGAGACAGTAACAGTAGGCTATAAAAAAGGAAAATTCAGAGGAAAAAAAAGCTTTTGGAAAATAAAAAATGGAAGTAGAAATTTAAAATCCAGCAGAATAGCTGGAACATAGATTTGATGAAATTGCCCAGTGTGCAGAACAGATGAAAAGTAGTGGAGAGGGGCTCTTGGCCAGCTCAATCAGTGGAGCATGCGACTCTTTATCTCGGAGTTGTGGGCTTGAGGCCCTTCATTGGGTGTAGAGATTACTTTAAAAAAAAAGTAGAGGATGGGTGCCTGGGTGGCTCAGTTGGTTAAGTGACTGCCTTCAGCTCAGGTCATGATCCTGGAGTCCCGGGATCGAGTCCCGCATCAGGCTCCCTGCTCAGCAGGGAGTCTGCTTCTCCCTCTGACCCTCCCCCCTCTCATGTGCTCTCTCTCTCTCTCAAATAAATAAATAAAATCTTAAAAAAAAAAAAAAAAGTAGAGGAGAAAAAATATGATCAGTCCAGTTGGCCCGGCAGTAAATAGATATGGGTTCTAGAAAGAAAGCGTAGTTAGAAAAAGGGAAGATATTATTTAGGATATAATACAAGGAAATTTCCCAGATTCAAAGGATGTGACTTTCCAGATTGAAAGGGCCCACTGAGCACCCAGTACAAGAAATGGAGAATTTCAGAACACTGGGTTTAGACTGAAGATCCTAAAAGCTTCTTAAGAGACAGAAAAAGTAACATACAAAGATTAGAAATCCAAATAGCATGCAACTTCTTTACCGCAGTGAAAGCTAGAAGACAAGAGCAATTTTCTTTAACTTTCTGAGAGAAAATAAGGTCTAACCTAGAATTCTCTGTCCAGGCAAACTACCAATTAGTTATAAGGCTAGACCCAAGGAAATTTTTAAGTTTGCAAGTCTTAAAATACTTACTTTCCAACCCCACAGCTACTAGAATTGCTAAAATGAAAAAAATTGGTAACAACGTCTTATGAGGATCCAGAGCACCTGATACTCTTCATATATTGCTGGTAGAGATGCAAAATGACAGAACTGCCTTTAAAAGTTTGACAGTTCCTTAAAAAGTTAAACATACCCTTAACATAGGACACAACAGTTTCTCTGCTAAGTGTTTACCTAAATATGTTCAAGCAAAGACTTGTAGTGGTCTTTATTCAAAACCAGCCAAAACTGGATATATCCAAATATCCATCAAATATCCAAAATCCCCATCAACCAGTGAATGGATAAAGAAATTATAGATAAAGAATGGATAGACTTATACATGGAATAACATGGGTAAATCTGAAATATATTATGCCAAGTGAAAATAGCCAGATACAAAAGGTATGTAGATAAGTACTGTGTGATTCCATTTATATGCCATTTTGGGAAAGGCAAACCTATATAGGACAGAAATCGGTTGAGTGGTTGCCCCAGGGCTAGAAATGAGAGAGGGGATTGATTACAAAGGGACACGGGAGCTTTTTGAAGTGATGAAAATATTCTATATCTTTATTGTGGTGGTGGTGGTTATATGACTGAATATGTTTGTCAAAACTCATTGAATTGTACACCCAACAGGGGTGATTTTTTCTGGTTGTTAATTAAACCTCAATAAAACTAACATTAAAAACAAGTTTAGGGGGTGCCTGGGTGGCTCAGTCAGTTGAGTGTCCCGACTGTTGGTTTCTGCTCAGGTCATGATCTCAGGGTTGTGAGATGGAACACCGCGTGGGGGCTCCAGGCTGGGCACGGAGCCTGCTTAAGATTCTCTCTCTGTCCTTTCTCCCCCTTAAAAAAACAAACAACAACAACCAAGTTTAATCCTTCACCTGTGTTTCTCAGAAAACGACTGGAGGATACATACTATAAAAACTAAGGAGTAAACTGAAAAAGAGGAGAACATGGATTCAGGAAACAAAGAATCTAATACAGAAAAGAGGAATTTCCAAGATGAAGGTCAAGTTTTATTTCAAAAAAGAGCCATACAGGAGGACTAGAAAATGCAACCATGCTAAATTGGGGAAAAAAGGAGAAGAGCTCTAGGAGAAATTGCCCCAAAAGGAAAAATTGAAATTGATAGAATAGTTTGAAGATGAATGGTGATAGGCACACAAGAAACAGAGCAAACTAAAAAAAAAAAAAAAAAAAAAAGTTATATTTTAGCTCTAGAGAATTATAAGAATTTCTACTACAAGAAAGGGATTTAATCATTGTTCTCTACTGACTCAGCTGCAAATGATAATTACAAACTTAAGTAAAAGCCAAAAATTATTTTTAAAAATATTGTGAAACAATATTGAGACTAGGGGAGAGAAAATGGGAGTGGGGGGCACAAATAAAACACAAGAGTGGAAGTGATTGCCTCTGGGGAGCAAGAATTAGGTAGGGGGTGGGGCAGAAAACTTAGTCTCATCCTAAACATTGTAAAACTGTTACACACACACACCCCTACATATATTTTTGGATATGCATATATATGTATACATACAAATACAGTTTTTTAAAATGTTCATTTTAAAAGTTTGTATAGTTAAAAGTCACTTAAAGGAATCTCTTAAAGATGTATTTATTTGAGGGGGGAGAAGGGAGAAGGAGAGAGGGAATCTCAAGCAGACTCATGCTGAGCACAGAGCCCGAGACCATGACCATGACCATGACCATGTCCTGAGCTGAAACCAGGAGTCAGATGCTCAACCGACTGAGCCATCCAGGCACCTCAGGAATCTTTCTTTTATCTGAAATTTTCTGATACGTGAAATAACCCTTTCCTCAGTAATGCAATAAGGCAGCAGTAGATTAAAAATACAGAAGAGGAGTCTTATTTCTGAGGTAATAAATAAAAGATAAGTCCCTGAGTAAAGATGATTGACTATCTTTACTTACTCTGAATAAGGTTTGGAGTAGACTGTTAATATCTTTCTTTCAGATTTCATGTTTTCTTTTTAATAAATACCTTTATTTCCTTAGTTATAAAATTAACACATTGTACAAGAATTTTTAGTGGAAATGTACAAAGAATAAAAATAGGACAATAATCCTACCAGATGTCCTGTTTGCACTCATTTTCACCTTTACCCCGTTCCCTCCTCTGTCTTCTTTTTCTCCTCCTCCTTCTCTTTTTATATATTTATTAAGATTTTATTTTTAAGTAATCTCTACACCCAATGTGGGGCTCAGACTTACAACCCTGAGATTGAGTCGCATGCTCCACGGACTGAGCCTGCCAGGCGCCCTCTCTCTTTCTTTTATTTATTTTTTTTTTATTTTATTTTTTTTCTTTTAATGAGAGAGAGAGAGAGAGCACATGAGAGGGGGGAGGGTCAGAGGGAGAAGCAGACTCCCTGCTGAGGAGGGAGCCCGATACGGGACTCGATCCCGGGACTCCAGGATCATGACCCGAGCCGAAGGCAGTCGCTTAACCAACTGAGCCACCCAGGCGCCCCCCTCTCTCTTTCTTTTAAATTAAGAAATGTGGCATGTATTTTACTAATGAATAACCATAAGAGCTCTGGATTTGGTGAAGAAAGAGGAATTAGTGGAAAAGAGAAGAAAACAGGGATATAAAACAAAAGAGGGCAGAGAGAAATAAAGGAGTAAAGCAAAACAAAAACTCTGTTTACTGCCTCTAAAACAAAACCAAGTTTATTACAAGGAAAAAAAAAAAAGAGGAGTCAAGTTCAAGCCCTGATTCTTCAGTTAGCACATCATGCAAGAATTGAAACTTTTCCCATTGATGTTTGTGGACAGTTCTGTATCCAGGTCTACCTTGCTGCAGGGAGGAAGAAAAGGGTTGTAACCTCTTCAGAGAACCATTAATTGGGAATCACAGACAGCAAAGAAGTTTTGGTAAATGGAATACTTTATGAAACAGTTTTTTCCCCCAGTTTCTTTAAATACCATCTTCTAAAAGAGATAAAAGTTATAGGAAGCAATTTAGAAGAGTATCTTATTGCAAAGGGTGTCATTTATGTACATACACTTCTTGTCAGTCCAAAATGTAATTATTTTCTGTTCCAGTGTTCCTAGAATCCCATGGGCCTTTGCCATGACAGAAGTATGTGGCATGATTTTGTGCTATATTTGGCTCCTGGTTCTTCTTCTTCACAAACACAGGTACCTCAGTTATGCCATTAAAAGACAAAATATTTTGACTGTCTTGGATAAAGTTCATCAAACCTTGTTTCTCTCCTTGTTAATTTCCTTCTTTAGTCATTATGAAAAATGTTTTGGGTTTGATCAACAAAGTCACTGCGAGGTTAAGACCTACATATTTAGTAGTATTCTGAATATATTCTGCAAAGATCAGAGATGGTGATGTTCAGCCATGAGCCAACTGCTGATAGTCTAATCGGAAATGTCATTTTCTGTAGAAGGATAGAAACTCCTCCAAGGACAGTCTTTGGTCAAGGATAGTGTTTGGATGAAAGAAATTCTCTGCTTGGAGGACGCCCATTAGCAAAGGGATTATTTTGCTTACCATGTACATCTAGTCAGTGTGGTTTGCTTAAGATGATACAGGAAATTGCTGAATAGGGAAAGTGCTTCTTTGGCACTTTCACTAAGAAATATAAAGGAAAGAATTATTTTATTAAAATGAAATGTAAAGGGAGGCTTCTTTCCTACTTTAATGAGGGGAAATTACTTGATTTACGTAAAAATATAAGGCATAATGAAGAAAAAGTTTGAAGAACTATGAAGTTTGTAGATTTGCTATCCATTGTCTATGGACACTAATGAGAAATAGGGACACTTTCTTGAATTTATTATCCTTTGTCCTCACCAGGAAGTAGTTGAGGTAAACCAATGGTGGGCTTTAGGTCCTAAGCAGCAGTTATTTCATTGCTTTGAAGGTGAAAAGAAAAGTTGATCGTTGTCATTGTTGTCACACTTTAGGCTGTATTGTGCTTCATTCTTTCCCATTTTCCAGCAATATTTTTAACTCTGGATTGCTTAAAACCAGAGGTGGTTTAAAAACATGTAATATCACTGCTACTTTCTGGTTTAACTTAGGCTCATAAGACCCCGTGAATTTGAATTTATTCACTCTTCAGACCAAGAAAGAATTTACCGTATGGGAAAGTTTGATAGGTTTAGCAAAGTATAGCAGTGGCCAATTATATGCAAGTTTTGGTGTTTAATTGGTCAAAGAAAGTGTTTCTCTCTAATGTGGCCTTTGTACTGCTTTCGTTAGAGTCACCTGGCTTCTTGTTAAGATGTAGATTCCTAGGCTCCATCCCAGGTGTACACACTAAAATTTGAGATCTCTTGTGTTCAATGCTTTTTTGAGGGTGGGAAGAGCATTTTGAAAATGTGTAAAGCATAGTCCCTGTGCTTAAGACTATTATAGTCTGTTTTCGTTTGGACATTTAAAAAAATACTATGACAGCACAAGTGATATCACAATGCAGTTCAAAATTTTTGCTAGGTGTACTTAATATAAAACTTAGTATTTTAAAAAACTTAGTATTTTTATACTTTAAGTTAGGAGAAGTTAGAGAATGTTTAAGATAGCTACTATCAGTAACCAATTTACAATGTTATTAATGAGCAAAAATTCCCTAGAATCATGTTTAATTTTACCTCTCATAAAGTAAATAATTTATGAGCAATATATGAATAACAGCACTAACATTAAGCTAAGAGTCAGGCTAGGTACTAGTCTTCTTTCTTGCATATTTCCTTTACTTTGTCTTAGCCTTATCTTCTTATCAATGAAATGGTGCTCTTAGGTCAGCACTGTCTAACATGGCAGATACTAGCCACATGTGGCTATTTAATGAAAATGAAATAAAATTAAAATGCAGTTCCTTGGATGTATTAGTCACATTTCAAGTGCTCAAGAGCCACATGTAAATACCTTATTGGATGGTGCAGTTATAGAACATTTCCATCATTACAAAAAGTTCTATTGGACAATGATGCTTCAGATCTAAGATTTCTCTAAGATTTCTGTCTTCTTCAAAGAGTCTAGTTCTAGGGGTTTTTCTGTCTGCTCTCCCTTTAAGTAAACGCTGATACCTGGAGTTTTTTGGTTTGCTTTCTTCTGATCTTTCTCTCTTTTTGGTCGCTCTGTTCACAGGTCAATACTTCTCCGAAGGCTCTGTAGTCTGATGGGCACTGTATTCTTGCTTCGCTGCTTTACCATGTTTGTGACCTCCCTGTCCGTGCCAGGACAGCACCTGCAGTGTACTGGAAAGGTAGCCTGCTACCTTCTTTATCATTCTTTCTTATTCTTGGTGGGTTGATGGCACCATATGTATAATAGGGCTTAGACTTTGCTTTTAATATTAGAATGCTTTTTAGGGGCGCCTGGGTGGATCAGCTGGTTAAGTGTCCAACTCTTGATTTCAGCTCAGGTCATGATCTTGGGGCTGTGAGATTGAGCCCCCTGCATCAGGCTCATACGCTGACCATGGAGCCAGCTTAAGATTGTCTCTCTCTGGGGCGCCTGGGTGGCTCAGTCGTTAAGTGTCTGCCTTCGGCTCAGGTCATGATCTCAGGGTCCTGGGATCGAGCCCCGCATCAGTCTCCCTGCTTAGTGGGAAGTCTGCTTCTCCCTCTCCCACTCCCCCTGCTTGTGTGCCCTCTCTCACTGTGTCTCTCTCTGTCAAATAAATAAATTAAAAAAAAAAAAGATTGTTTCTCTCCCTCTGCCACTCTCTCTTCTTTCTAAAGAATAAATAAATAAAGTTTAAAATGTGCTTTTTAGTATTTTCAATATCTGTAATAAACCTGTAGAAATAATTTGGCAGAAATCTTAAGCCAGAATCTACCTCCCTGTTACATCTGTCCACTGATACTGGTTCTTTGCTGTGGAGCTGTAGAAAACAAGTTTCTTTCAATTATCATTTTCCCTTTCCCACCATCCTGAGCATCTTTAGTTTCTCATATTGATGTGGAAATGTTCTGGTTCAGAGCAAATGATTAAGAAGGAATTCTTGAGACATCTTTGGTGCAAAAAGGTGGTTCTATTAAAGCACAGGAACAGGACCATGGGCAGAAAGAGCGGCACTGGGGTTGCCATGGGTGACGGATTGATTATATTCTTTCAAGTTGAGAGGGGGTTAGGGACTAGCGTCGTCTCTAGGGAATTTTGGAAGCAAGGTTTCCAGGGCCTTGAGGGGGCTAGCTATTGTTAGGAAAAGGTCATTTATTACTGTCTAGTAAAACCTTAGTCATGAGACTGTTCAGATATATATCAGGGGTCCATTATCTTGGAGGATGGCTGCTAACATATATCTTGGGGGTTAGAGATAAAGAAAGTTTCCAAAGGAATTTTTATATGTTAAAGGAGACTTAATAGGATCTTGGAGGTAAGGATAATGTTAAGCTAAAATTGCCTTTTGCCCTTAGCAAAGTGTTAACATTGAGGCCCCTGAGTTCCTAGAGAAAGGTCACTCTGCCTGTCTCAAGGACTTGTCAATGGACTGTAAGTTGTAAGGAAATTTTCTTTTCCTTTGCCTTTGTTCTCCACATCAATATAACATGACTGTGGTCCCTTCAATGTCCTTATCACTCCTTTTTAAAACGTTTTCAGTTTGACCACATCCCATTTAAAATAAAGTACCCACTATTCAAAACTTGACTCTTTGCTGGGATATACTAAATAATGGCTGACTTATTGTTTTTGTTCTAAATTTTGTAGCTTGTTTTGGTATATTATAGACAATATCTTCTCTTCTGACTAAATTGAGAGAGGAGAGACTATGCAGATGGGAAAAAAAAAATTTAAAAACCTGAAAATCACCTGTACTTTATATACAGAATTGGCCTTTGTGATTCATTAAATTTGGACAAAAGAATTTATTATCCTATTTTTCTAAGCCTCCGTGCTTTAGTTATATATTGCCAAATATTCAAATATATGTGTTAGCACATTTGTTATTTTAATATTGTTTGTATAAGTGTACAACAAAATTACATATCAGTTCTTCTGTTGCTGTATAAATAGCTGAAATGCCAACAAGGGAAGATTAAGCAGCCAAAGATCAATAACTAAAAAGACAGCCCTGAGCTGAAGGGTGACAAAACTCTCTCTAGGTATTAGGAGACTGACCAGTAAGGGAGAAGGGTTAATATGACACTTAGGATTTATTGTGAAGGCAATGTTTTATTTTTCTGAAAATATATAAATTAAAAAGTAAAAGTTCACATCATTCCCTCTTCTTTCACCCATCCTATAAACAGTCCTGTTAACAGTTGGGTATATAGCCACATAGACTTTTTTTTTTTTTAAAGATTTTATTCGAGGGACACCTGGGTGGCTCAGTTGGTTAAGCATCTGCCTTTGGCTCAAGTCATGATCCCAGGGTCCTGGGTTCGAGTCCTGCATTGGGCTCTTTGCTCGGCGGGGAGCCTGCTTCTCCCTCTGCATGCCACTCTGCTTGTGCTCTCTCTCGCTCTCGCTCTCTCTGACAAATAAATAACATCTTTAAAAATATATATTTTACTTGAGAGAGGTGCCCCCACAAAGACTGTTTTTATATAAGTTTATATAGTAGATACTTTTTAAATAAAAGATAAGATTATATTGTAGACATTGTTCTTTAGTTTATGTTTTATTTAATAGTATGTTGTTTACTTTTTTCCTGAAGAAATACATATGGCTATATCTCATCTTTTTAATAGCTGCAGTGTTCCATTGTATGATTTACCAGGTTCCAAATCCTGTACATTTGGGTTGTTTCCAAATCTTACTATTATAAACCGTGCCATCATAAATGTTCTTGTGCATTTATGCATTTTCTGTTATTTAATCATCTACTTAAGATAAATTCCTGGAAGTAGAATTATGAAATCAAAGAATATGCACATTAACTACATATTGCACAACTGTCCAGTAGAAAAAACAAATTTTTCACTACTATCAAAACTGTATGCATGTCAGTTTTCCCACTCCCATGCCAGCACTACTTAGTATCAATTATTGGAGTCATTGCCATTCTGATTAATGAAAGATGATGATAT
Source organism: Leptonychotes weddellii (assembly GCF_054177405.1). Classification (NCBI taxonomy): domain Eukaryota; kingdom Metazoa; phylum Chordata; class Mammalia; order Carnivora; family Phocidae; genus Leptonychotes; species Leptonychotes weddellii. The sequence continues at coordinate 46,520,119 of NC_138374.1, read as the reverse complement.
GAGACTTTTACAGTTTTATGTTTTAAAAATATTTATTTATTAGAGAGCATGAGCAGGGGGAGGGGCTGAGGGAGAGAGACAGAGAGGGGGAGAGAGAAGCAGACTCCCCGCTGGGTAGGGAGCCCAACTCTGGGCTTGATCCCAGGACCCTGACATCATGAGCTTAGCCGAAGGTAGACCCTTAAGCCACTGAGCCACCCAGGTGCCCCTACAGTCTTATGTTTTATATTTAAATCTTCACTCTTTTGAATTTATTTCTGCACATGGTATGAAATAGGGATAGAACAATTTCCCCCCAAATAGCGTGGTAGTTGATTAGGAGAGATTTTAAAGAATAAAAATAAAAGCTTATTACACTGAAAAGAGAATTTCCTGTAGCTGAGGGGTTTAATTGTGGGTCATCCACTAAAGAGAATGTTATATGTGCATAGGGCTGTAATGTGTGCTACAAAAATAAATTAGATACCATTCCTCTACAGTATGGATAGCCCTTTTTCTGTCTCTAATGACTGTTTTTCATTATCAGTTAGTTATATATGGACATTTCTATTCAAATCTGCCCTAAATACTGTTAATTGCTTTACATTATAATATAACCTACTTATTGACCTGTATTATTTATAGCCGTTGTTAAAAATAGAAAGTTAAGGTGATAGTAACTAGCAATCAAGTCCCTTACAGTAAACTCCATGGGGCATTTTCATTGAAATAAAGTAATTGCTTGAAATCTCATTCCCAGAAGTAGGAGGTTTAGGGACAGAACCAAGAACCTACCTGTTTTTGAAATGTAACAATGGACCCACCTTAAGGAAAGAACATACAGAATATTTGGGACATTTAAAATTGGAAGGGATAAGGAAACTTAAGTAACTGAGCAATGATTGCTTTCTTTTGACTGGCATCACTCGATTTCTGCCCTTGTCAGAGAGATTTTCCTAGCAGTCTCAGTTCTTCACTGCCTGATTTTTTACTTTCACAAGAGTACCATCTCCAACCCTATTCTCATTAGAGGTCTTAGAAGAACCAAACTATGTGGATTTTAGTAACTTCTCTTTCTTTTTCTCTAATAATAAATCCCTTTTCTTGTTCTGCCTTTCACTGAGGCAGAAAGGAAAAGCTAGGTAGTATATAATCAGCAAGTGAGATTTCTAATGAAATTGTGTTATCTAATGAGGTTGTTTCTGTTGTTAATTAGCCATAGTAGAATTTTTAAAACATAGGACTTCGGGTTTTTTTGTTTTTTTGGTTGTTTTTTTATTTTGTTTTGTTTTGTGAGGTTATTTTTTTTTAAGCTCTAACTGACTTTATTAAACATTTCGTGAATTCGGCAGCACCCCATCTAGCAAGTAGAGAGGCCCTTTAAGACACAGAACTTTGGAATTGGACTTCTGGATTCATATCCTGGTTATGTTACTTACCAGCTGTGTGACCTCTCTAAGCCAGTTTCCTCAGCTGCATAATTGAATCACTTTATAGGATTGTTGTGGATATTAAATACAGTAACACATAAAGCACTTAGCAGCATGTCTTACACATAGTAAGGGCATGTAAAATTTTAGGAATTCTTTGTACTGTTATTATGTGTTAAATGCCTTTTTTTAAAAGAAGGACCATTACTCAAACTCTCAAACTCTTCCTCAAAATGGATTGCTTTTTTAAGCTTATGTATGGGAGTTGGGATTGGGTTTGGCTATTAATAACAGGAAATTCAAGATGGCATGGTTTAATAAACAAACAATGGTTTATTCTCTCTCATAAGAGAAATCTGAAATTAGGTCATGTGTAACTATATGGATTTACCAAAAACCCATGATTCTCCTTTTACTCTCCTGTCCTAACACTTGGCTTGCGTCCTCAAGGCCACTTAGTGGTCCAAGATGGATGCTGCAGCTTCATCTGTCATGTCTGAGTTGTAGGCTGGAAGAAGGAAAGATGAAAAAGACTTCCTCCTACATGTTGTCTCTTTCCTTTATAAGTAGCCTTCCCAGAACTCTTTTACACTTCCACTTACATCTTACTGTATAGAACTTAGTCACAAAACCACACCAAGCTGCAAGGGAGGCTAGGAAATGCAATGTATCGGTTGAGTTCATTCTGTTACCAGTGAAAAAGGGGAGAATAGATATTGAATGGTAGCCATTGTCTGTGTCATAGCCTATTTCTTATTGGCAGAACAATCAGCAAATACTACTGTATTACTGGATTAAAAACTTGAAAATATTTTGTGTAATAGTGACCTTTTCATTGTAAAGGAGCTCTTAGTAAAAGAAATTTGAATTACATTGATTTCATGTAATTACCAGAATATTTCTGACCACCCTTTCTTGATGTCTGGAATTAATTAGACTGGGAGTCTGGTTGCTTTTGTTTAGATCTTATTTCTAGGTCATTTAGCATTTGAATTTCAATGTGAATGGATGTTTGGAAGCGCCTACCTCCCTAAGCACTTGAAGCACTAATTTGTAGCTTTCTTTATAGGTATATGGCAGTGTGTGGGAGAAACTGCACCGGGCCTTTGCCATTTGGAGTGGCTTTGGTATGACCCTAACTGGTGTTCACACTTGTGGAGATTACATGTTCAGTGGCCACACAGTCGTCCTAACTATGCTGAATTTCTTTGTCACTGAATGTAAGTATCTCTTTAGTTGACTTAGATGACTGGCAGCAGAGGAGGCTGTGGGAAGGGTGTCAAGTTCTATGAAGAATGAGAGTAACAGACTGACCTAAGAAACATGTGACTTAGAAGCATTGGAAAGAATGTGATTTTAAAACGATCTTTCTGTCCTTTTCCCAGATACACCAAGAAGCTGGAATTTCTTGCACACTTTATCTTGGGTTCTCAACCTCTTTGGAATCTTCTTCATTTTGGCTGCTCATGAACATTATTCCATTGATGTGTTTATTGCCTTTTATATCACGACAAGACTCTTTTTGTACTACCATACTCTAGCCAATACTAGAGCATATCAGCAAAGTAGGAGAGCAAGAATTTGGTTTCCCATGTTTTCTTTTTTTGAATGTAATGTGAATGGTACAGTACCTAATGAATATTGTTGGCCATTTTCAAAACCAGCAATAATGAAAAGATTAATTGGATAAAGTCTATCTTTGTAATGGGTTCGTGATTAAATATACAGTAGTTGTTGAAAGTGAGTAACTTTGCTTTCTCCCCCTAAGCTGTTCCTGGATGCCTTCCTTTTTGGCTTATATGTTGACAAAGTGAAGTTCCATGTTCTGAGCAAGGCTGTGATTGTAGAAATCAAGAAAGAGCAGTCAAGAGTCCTTACATCTCCGTTTGAATAGGAAGCTTAAGTAGATGTTTCTGACCCTTCTCTTTTGGCAGACTTAATGTTGTAATTGAAGTCAGGCTGTACCCTCACCTATTGAGTACTTGCTTATTGAACTTAAGCAATTTGCTGATTGAAAGTGTTTTTGTTTTTTTTTAACTTCATTAGGACTGTAGTCGAGAAATAATTTTTTTTAAGGTCCTTATTATCTTCAAAGGAAAAACCCCTACCAAATGAGCAGTATTTGTTCTTTGAACTAATCTCTGTCTTTTTAAAAAATGCAACTCTAGAAAGTGATCTGTGTTACTAACAAATGATTTCTGCCTTCTGAACCATCTTTAAGAAAGGTATACTGAACATACCAGGATGCCTGAAACAGGAAGAGAATGGAAGGGGCCATACATGAGGTGACAAAGAACAAGTATAGTACTGGCATTTTTCACCAAAATGCAACAAAAGATGCAGTTCCTATTTTGTTCTGAGGGTTCAGTATGACTGTCAGTAAGTGTTTATGAGGGAAAAATGGCTGCATCCATAAAAATAAAATTGGCTTAATTTTAGTGAGGTAGGTACCTGGAACAACTTTGTGCTATAATTGTTAGTTAGACATATGACAGACCAATTTTATGCCTTTAAATGATGTTACTTAATGAGCAAAATAGTGGAGTGTTTTACCAAATGTTAGATAAAGTTCTTGTGTCCGTAAGTAGGGAGGTATGCATGCAAAGAATATTTTTTCTATTTTTAAAAAATTTATAACAGTTGCAGGCATAATAAACTTCTGGTTTTTGAAATTTGTCATTCTTGGCCATCAGAAGTAAATAGTCTCAGACATATTTGGATATGAAAAAAAGATTTTGTTGTTTTTCATTTAAATTGTGTACATACATTCTTTCTATTTAGTCTTAATTTGGCAGTCAGGAAGTGATATAACTTAGTTGCTGTTTACAACACTAGAAATTTAGTACCTTAAGTAATTTGACCTTTGTGGTAACATTTGTCACTTTACTTTTAATGATTTTGGTTAATAGTTATGACAGTAGAATGCTTATGGAATTGGATTTTGAGCCCCAACTGATTGAGCTTAGCTACTTGGAATATTAATTGTATAGTTTTTACATTCCATTTTAAAGCAAGGAGTTAGAAAAAGTGCTGGCATATTGAGGTCTAAAATTAGGCCACTTAGCAGAAACCTGCTCCTAATGTGGGTGAAATATTTTATTTTTGCACTTTGAGTCATATTCCCACCCCTGTATAAGCTACAGAGGAGCCTGAATGGATTGGGCAGGAGAAGAAATTTATGCAAACAAATTTCAGCCAGTGCTGAATGACCCCAATTTGAGTCTACTCTGAATATTATTTTTTATTTCTCACCTGAAAAATGGCACAAGGCAATTCAAGTTTTATTATGCTTTTAAATCTCATACTTGAGAATCTTATAATATCTTAAATTGTTGATTCTAATACATGCTAGGGACAAAAATGTCAACATTTCATCTAAGGAAACTGCATAATCATGAAGGGTGAAGGATGTTGGCTGTACCATTTAGAGTACTTTGACCTCCAAGGTCAAAGCCGTGTAACTGCCATTCTTTCCAAGTGACAGAGCAAGACCGTATATTTAGCTAGGGAGGGACAAATGTTGGCTTTTGGAAAAATGTTTGAAAAAAATCTGTAGCAACATTAATTCAAGAATGTTAGATAGCTACTTAATGGTAAACTTCCTAAACATCAGTCTTCTTTCCTTCATGTGGATTCTATTCTAGAACAAAATAGAAAAAAAAAATTACAAGTAACTTTGCAGAGCTGTTGACATTGAGAGTGCCTAACAGCAGACTGCAATGAGGATTGTAAAATAAGTTTTCAGCTTGCATTTCTCATATCTGATTTGGGGAAAAGGTAAGCTAGATTTATAATTTATTGTTGTAACTAATACAAGGCAGTGTTTACATAAATTCATCATCTCCAAGTCTCTTTCTTGGAAAACTTTGACACAAAATTATTTTCCTTTTCTTTTTTTAATATGAAACCTATGTTTTAGTTGTTTTTTTGTTTTGTCCAGAAATTTCCAGATTTTGTCTTTGTATTTTTTTTTTCTTGTTAAAGTGTAAACCATTGGAAGGGTGGTATTTAAATTCATATTTTGGGTGTGAATGTGCCTAGGTGGAGAAGCTACATACATGTTTTTTGATCCTATCTACAGTTGCAGACTTATGAGAGGCTTATATTCTTAAATACTGAGACCTTAGTATAGAAGGAACCAAGAAGGTTTTTGGTTTGGGGATACAAACTGGAGGTTATATTGAAAGTCCTTGAGGCATTTCTCTATATTCCTGGGGGCAGTGTAGCCTTTTTTCTTTTTTTATTTTCTTTGCTTTCTTTTTTTTTAAGTCTATGCATAGCATTGTTACTGAAGCGTAATTGAAGTTCATAGGGAGTAGGAGGTTTTGAAGAAGGCAAGTGTGCTGTTAACGCTGAATAATTTGGGAGAAACCTTTTTTGGCTATGCTGCAGAATTCTCAAAGGGCTATCCTCCTTAGTTCTCAGTGGCCAGAATTGCTAGAGTAAAAACAACTTCCACATGCTGGGTCTGTTTATTAGTTTTTTTGTTTTTGTTTTTGTTTTTTAAATCAGAAAGCAATGAGAGCAGCCTTAGAACCAGTCAGCTAAAGAAATGTGGACTGTTCACTAGAAAGAATCCATTGACTGAAGACCTGCTGGTTCTGTAACTCTGACACTGCAGGTGGTGTTCTTTCTTACCCTGTACCTGCCCAAGTGTTGTTACTTAGAATTCCAAAAATCTTATAATTTGTAAACAGAGAACAGAGAAGCCAAATCCTCTTATAGCTGATATGAAACAGTCTGTTTTAGAGACATCTGTTTGAAAAGTGTTATTGATATATTCAAAGTCATATTCATAACACTAACCTGCTTTGAGTGTATTCAGCAAAAGGCAATTTCATCATGAGTTTTATAGTAAACATTTTCTAAAGATTCTTGTTCCAAAATGCTTGAGAACGTTAACCATATTCTTGTTTTAAACTCTGTGATCTAATAAATTTAATTCTTTGATAGTCTTTTTGTAGACTTAAGTTATCCCTTACTAAGAGTAATTACAGTAAGAGTCATGTGTCAGTTCTTTAAGGTATTCAGGCATTTGAGACAAGAAAGTTCTCCTTTAGAATAGTCCGATAGCTTTCTTAAACAGTATCGGTTTCTTTTAGATAGTTTCAAAGCCAACAAAGCATGTCAGTTTTAATGCCATCTTCACTTGGCAGTTAACGATGGTTTGCAATTGTAAAAAGTGTAGCCTGAATTACCCCTATACCTCTATAGAGACTCGTTAGTAACATCAAAAGTCAGACTGCTTCAGGTGACCAGTGAGAAAGGAAAGAGGTTGAGGGTTTTTCCCTCTTTGTGTCTGAGTGGCTCTGAATGACTGAAATTACTATGAAAGTAGGTTTTGGTCTCCCCTCTCACCTACCCCTCACACCCAGTGAAGGCCACCAATTTCCAATAACTAAAATGTGGCCTATTACTATACATCAAGTTCAATAAAAATATCTATGAAATCTGTAAACCATAATTCAGCTACCAGTAAAGTTGGTTTTAGAATATGTTCTACCCTAAATTAGCCAAAAGACATTTTATTCAGTGTGTTCCATGTTTAAGCATAAGGAAGGTTTGTGCCTGATAGGAAGGGAGAGGGAATACTATGATAATTTCATTATTATTTCAGGTCTGTTTCAATATGAACTACTGGGTTGTCTGAATGGTAGCCAGGCCATGTTATTAATGTCATCTTACAAATGCTTAATTTTAATAATTTTTTATTCAGAAATCTATGGATTGTTAGGACAATTGAAGTATTTCTGATATGGAACAAAGGAAGTGGAAACTGATACTTAGTGGGGGAAGCAAAATTAGCTTGGACTAAAATGGGCATGTTTTGTTTTAAGAACTCTACCTAAACGTAACTCAGTCCACAGAGGAACTAGTATTACTTGAAGATGTGAACGTTTCTATGGTAGCCATACCTTGAAGCGCAGTGTTGTATATAAGTAAATATCTTGATTCTAAATTAAATCCAGATTTAACTAATATATTATTTTATATCTTTGTTGTATTAAAATGTTCAAAAATACTAAAAATAAAACATTTGAAAGTTGAATTGCAGTCTCTTATTTGAATGTCTTTGCATTACTAATGCAGCTCATCTATTTTTTATTTATTTTTTTTTTATTTTTTTATTTTTTTTAAAGATTTTATTTATTTATTTGACAGAGAGAGACACAGCGAGAGAGGGAACACAAGCAGGGGGAGTGGGAGAGGGAGAAGCAGGCTTCCCGCCGAGCAGGGAGCCCGATGTGGGACTCGATCCCAGGACCCTGGGATCATGACCTGAGCTGAAGGCAGTCGCTTAACCAACTGAGCCACCCAGGCGCCCAGCTCATCTATTTTTTATACAGTAAATTTTTATTTTTGCAAATGATTGGGCCCGGCAACTTTAAATTTTAATATAGTATCTAGTTCCTGGCATTTACTAATTCTTAGTTGTCTATTAGATAAGCCATTTGCCCTTTCTCCTTTCTTTGTGTAAACTAGGAAAGAAAAGTAATCTTCCTGAGGGTATTAGAATAACTGCAGATTAAGATGAGAGGGAGGGAAAAGAAGCAAATAGCTAATTATTCCTGGACACATTAAAGCTTTTGTTTGGTTGGTTGGTTTTGATTTAATTGTAGATTATATGGGAAGATGCCTTCATCCTGGCAGGTCAGCTTTGGAAATAATGATGAACAGGGAAAGAAGGGAAAAGAGCTGTTCAGAGTAGCTCAGTAGCCCAGAACCATGGAGTAAACACTAAGAAACACTAAGCATTGTCATAGGACCATATGGACTTAATCCATGACTGAACTTATTTTCATGACCACTACTAATTGCAGCCTCTCTGGCCCCAGACAGTCTCTCTCGGGAACGCTGGGAAAGAAGAGTCCAGGACAGACCTAGAGGCTACTTGGTGGAATAGAAAATGCACTGATTTAGACTCTGAAGGCCTGAGAAAATGCACTGATTTAGACTCTGAAGGCCTGAGCATCTCTGCCGCTGATTATATTAGGTCTTTTCTTCCAGCTCCACTTAACTTTATGTATAAGGAGGGGAGAAAAAAAATGCCTTTCTCATAGGTTGTATTAAAGGCCAGATATGAAAGTAAATTCTGCTTGGACCCTCAGTCCCTACTAAGCCCTTCCTCTCCCAACCTAACATTAAACGAAGACAGTAAAATTATCTATTGACTCAGCTGTTTCCAAACATTTCCTTCCCCTATCCTCAACTCTTTTTTTAAAGATTTTATTTATTTATTTATTTATTTATTTATTTATTTATTT
>NC_138374.1:46413186-46510945 GCF_054177405.1 Leptonychotes weddellii | reverse complement strand
CATGCTGTTTCTCTCTCTCAAATAAATAAATAAATAAATAAATAAATAAATAAATAAAATCTTTAAAAAAAGAGTTGAGGATAGGGGAAGGAAATGTTTGGAAACAGCTGAGTCAATAGATAATTTTACTGTCTTCGTTTAATGTTAGGTTGGGAGAGGAAGGGCTTAGTAGGGACTGAGGGTCCAAGCAGAATTTACTAAGCATGTAAAACTTGAACTGAGCCTTCCCTGAAGGAAAAATTGGTAAGAACATGATGAAAGGTTTAGAAGACTTACTGTCATGCAAAAAATTGGATTTGTATATGTATTAGAGAATTGTTGACAGGGTATATGTTTTTATTTATTTTTTTAAGATTTACTTATTGGGGTGCCTGGGTGGCTCAATTGGTTGGGCGTCTGCCTTTGGCTCAGGTCATGATCCCAGGGCAGGATCGAGCCCCACATCGGGTTCCCTGCCTAGTGGGGAGCCTGCTTCTCCCTCTCTCTCTGCAGCTCCTCCTGTTATGTTCGCTCTCTCTCTGTCAAATAAATAAACAAAATCTTTTTTTTAAAAAAAGAAACGTATGTGTTCTTAAAAAATAAATAAAGATTTACTTATTTATTATTTGAGAGAGAGAAAGAGCAAGCAGGGTGGGGGAGGAGCAGAGGGAGAGGGAGAGAAAGAATCTCAAGCAGACTCCCTGCTGAATGCGGAGCTCGATCTCACAACCCTGAAATCATGACCTGAGCCAAAATCAAGAGTCAGATGCTTAACTGACTAGGCCATCCAGGCACCCTGACAGGGTATGTGTTTTTAATAAGACAGTGGAGTTAGTAAAGGGCACAAGTATAAGTCAAAAAGAGAAAGGTAAGATGATGAAAGTACACAAAAGATCAAACTGGAGATGAAGGAAAGGCTACAGATCCTAAGATAGTAGGTCCAGGAACCAGGTTCCTACAGTCTGCTTCTCCCTCGCCATATGCCCCTCCTCCTGCTTGTGCTCTCTTGTGCTCTTGCTCTCTGTCTCTCTCTGACAAATAAATAAATAAATAAAAGCTTAAAAAAAATAAAATAGAATAAAACCATGGGCGCCTGGGTGGCTCAGATGGTTAAGTGTCTGCCTTCGGCTCAGGTCATGATCCCGGAGTCCTGGAATCGAGTCCCGCATCGGGCTCCCCGCTCTGCGGGAAGTCTGCTTCTCCCTCTGCCTCTCTCTCTCTCATGAATAAGTAAATAAAATCTTTAAAAAAATAAAAAATAAAAAAAATAAAATAGAATAAAACCACCACGAACTGTTCATATTCCAGCCTTAAGAGTCTTGGATCCCACTCTAAAGAAAACACATGTACCTAATGGTTTTTCTTTTTTCTTTTAAGATTTTATTTATTTATTTGAGAGAGAGAGAGAACACAAGCAGGGGGAGCAGCAGAGGGAGAGGGAGAAGCAGGCTTCCCGCCGAGCAGGGAACCAGACTCGGGGCTCCATCCCAGGATCCCAGGATCATGACCTGAGCCGAAGGCAGATGCCCAACCGACAGAGCCACCCAGGTGCCCCCTAATGGTTTTTCAGTACAGATTAATCAGCAGCCTTCATCAATAAGATGTCAATGTACCTGAAATTTGATCCTGTTTTTCCACAAAGACTGATTTTGTAGGCTGGAGAGCAGTTGGCAGTAGTGATGTGATTTGAGGGACTCCAACATGGTGGAAGTCACACCTGTAGAAATTTGATAAGCCTAACTGTCCAGGCAAGATTCTGAATTTTCACTATTGATCACAGGGGTATCTGTGATTCTTACTATCTTTTTTTTTTTCTTTTTTAAGATTTAGAGAGAGAGCACGTGTGCAAGCAGTGGGAGGAAGGGGCCAAGGGATGGAAGCAGACTCCACGCTGAGCCAAGAGCCCGATGTGGGGCTCAATCTCAGGATCCTGAGATCATGACCTGAGCCGAAACCAAGAGTTGAATGCTCAACCAACTGAGCCACCCAGGCACCCATGATTCTTAGTATCTTTTAAAAAGTTATTAATAGTAAGTAATTAATGAACATAGTAACAAACTATATAAACTAAAAACTTTTCTTCCTACCCCTGTGCCCCAGCCTTTAGTTCTCCTTCCAAGAGGCAATCATTTTTAACTAGATGTTTTCGAGAGGCATTCCATGCATATTCAAACAAATACATATTTTTCTATTTGTGCTTATATTATTTAAACAAATTGTAGCATATATACATATATGCACATATATACATGGTTTTGCACCTTATTTATTTCACTTAATATATGCCAGTGCCTTCCCCTCCAAGGACATAGCTTAGTTGAATAAGTTAGATTTATTGTTCATTGAAATGAGGAAGAATGCACACCATGGTAAATTATAGGGCATTTCTGCTGGAGGGTGTTGGGAAGGGACTTTCAGGATTTGGGTTTGGATTAGGTGGTTTGGGAGAAAAGGTTTAAGGAAGCATGGATTTGCTTTGGGTTGAATGCTATCAGGATGCTGGGGCAATTCTGATTGGGTATCTTAATCTTAAAGCAGGAGGCATGAATCGAGGCTAATGTTATAATTGGTAAAGAAACAAAAATCACTCATATTAGGGTAGAGGGATATTTGGTCATTTTTGTGATTTCAATAATGTTCATGTTTTTATCTGTGTTCAGACATGATTATTGATAGGCTTGTTTTTATCTTGATCTATCATGGTCACAGGTCTCCTTGTCATATGTTGGTATTCTACAAAATGTTTTATGTTCAACAAGAAAACAGTAGTCCTAGCTGTGGGTGCCAGGCCAGCTTCTAGCAACATCCAAGTTCTAGCTGATGATACCAGGCCAGCTCCCCAATGTCAAGAACTGCTTTTCTCTTTCCCACCTGATACATTAGGGTTCTTTCCATATAAGTACATAAAGAATGCCATTTGCTTCATTCTTGTTAATGGCAACATGATACTCCACTGTATAGATGTCATTCATAATTTATTACTCATTCCCTGAAGTGACTTTTAGATTGTTTACTATTCAAACACTGCTACAATAAATATTACTTTGCATGTGTGCAAGTTCATCTGTAGAATAAATTGCTAAAAGTGAAGTTGTTGTGTCCAAACGCTTGTGCATTTTAAATTTTGTTAGATATTGTCAGATTGACCTTAATAGAAGTTGTACCAATTTATTCTTCCACTAGCAATGTATGAGTTTGCCAGTAAATCCACACCATTGCCAAAATATTGTATTACTGAACTTTATCATTTTTGTCAATCTGTAAGGTTTAAAAATGATATCTTAATTCCCTTTCTACATAAGTAAGCTGCAGAAGTATTTTTAAATAGTAATATAGTAAGGGAACGTGACAGCTTTATTGTGATGCATATCTTTCTGGAGGACTAACTGCATTGCAGACTGTGTCATATATTTTGTTAAAAGCTCATATGACTATAAAATATTGAATGGGAAAAGGAAGATGATTTAACAGATTGAGAAGGGTTTCTCCCATTTTATTTATAGCATAGTCTTTACCTTGTCCATCTCTTGCCATTGCAGGGGGCAGGGGGTTGATAATTGTTTTCCCAAGCACCCGAAGGAAGCTAAGTCCTGTCTAGTCTAAGGGAGAGTCTGGAGGACTCAGTTGCTTTCCATTTTAAAGTTCTATAAAGGGTAAATGTTAATACTTGCCTGCCCACCAGCAGCTAATATTTACTCTGCCATGACCTATGAGACATTCCAAGGATCTGAATTTACCCTGTCCATTATAGGGCTCCATTATAGGGCTCCATTTTAGATATGTAGGACCTGAAGTATGGAAAATGTTTTGAAAGAATATTTATCAAGCATTTATTGAGCACCTACCATATGCCAGGCACTATTTAAGCACTGGAGCTTTAGTGGTAAATGAAAGTCCTTGCCCTCAGGAAGCTTACTTTCTAGACAATAACATATGAGAAAGAAGCATCCCTGACAGGTGTCAACTAGTAACTGACAGTGGTGTTCCCGTACTGAACATGGACAATGTTCTAGAATATCACATCAGGTGAGGGCTCTGCATGATTGTGATGGACCATCTTCACTCATAAACGGGCCTGGATAAACATATGCAACACAAAAATAACCAGATACCCCTCTCCCTATTGATATGAGTAACTAAGATACTGAATTGTCCCAGTTTTCTAAAAACACTCAATCCAGAATAGCATCCCACCTCCTTGTTTCCTTAAACCCTCCACAGCATCTCCTAACTCAAGCCCAAATCTTGTGCAAGCCCCTCCTAACACCCTCTTACTGAGTTTTCCTATTCTTTTCAATAGTGTTTTGTCTCTCTTGCTACGTGAATTTTAAAAAACTTTGACTGATTTGTGCCCCCCCACACCATGATCTTTGCTTGGTGGGAACTGACTCTTGGTAGCCAAAAGTGGATACACACACACACACACACACACACACAGTAGAAAACAGATAAAAGGATAGAGAGTGATAGGAAGCATTTGGTATCTGACAGCACTGAAAGGCTTTCTGCAGAGGAGACATTTGAGTAGAGCCCTGAATGAAATGAGGGAGGAACCACGTGGATATCTAGGGGTTGAGGGAAAAGGGAGTGCATTGACCTCTAGAATAGGCTTGGCATGTTCTCCAAACAATTACGAGGCCGACTTAGCTTAAGAGTGAGCAAGGGAAAGAATGATTGGAAGTGAACTTAGAAAGAAGTGGCCAGTGCTCTAATCATGCAAGCCTCAAAGGTCCTGGGGAAGACTAGATAGATTTTGCTTCAAGTTACAGGAAGCCATTGAGAGACTTTGGGTTTGGAGTGACTCACATCTCCATTGTAGCCAGAGTGACACCGCCCTTAGGCTAAGGCAGAGAAGACCTCCTATGTGGGTGACTTGCCTGGCCTTGGAGACGGTTGTCTCTGAAAATTTCATCAAACTCTTCTGGGTCCTTTATTAGAAGTCTAGAAGAAGGAAGGATGCACAAGGAAATGAAAGCCACAGTAGAACCAAAGGAAAATGCACCATGATCTCAGAAATTCTATGGTAGAATGAGGCGTCAGTGGATGGAATAGGAAACAGGATTTTTCTTAACATTCCTTCACTTGAATAAAAAATTCACAGGCTAGCAAATTAGTTATGCGAGCCTTGTTTTTGGTTCAGAGGTTGGCCTTTGCAGATGGGCACGGCAGAGGGTGCTATAAACCTCAGCAGCCTGGATGCCTTTGGACTCAGGCACAGAATTAAGTATGGAAGTTGCTGTTTTGAACATAGTGGGTGCATCAGAATCACCTGGCTTTCCCTCCCCCCTTCCTCTGTTTCTAACAGGTTCCCAGGTTAGATGCAGATGTTAGATGCTGATGCTCCCAGTCAGTTTGTTTCTCTTTCTGGAGGTGATAGGAATCCCCTGAAGACCTTTCAACAGTCTGAGGACCCCACCCCTAAGGGCATTTCAGAATGGGGTGGAGTGAGAATACAAGTGTTCCTGCATTAGTTCCTTCTTCCCTCCTCTTAGACAGTTGTAAAAGTACTCTGTCCACTGAAGCTCTATACAAATAGTTACTGTAAGCATCACACTTAGCTTTTTTGTTCTCTCATTCCATCTTTTAATTTTGGTTTCCAATTGTACAAGTGTACAGAAATACAATTGACTTCTGGATGTTGGCCTTTTATCCTGTGACACTGCCAAACTCATGTACTGTATTAGTTGTAGAAGTTCTTTTGTAGATTTCTTAGGATTTTGCATATAGTCATAGAAAATCTTGTCCATCAATGAATAGTGACCATTTAATCCTTCCCCCATTCCAACTTGAATTCTTGTTTCTCTGGTGGCCAGAACTAGATTTGCTGACCCCATTCTGTCATGATATTCAGGAGCAGTCAACACACCAAGTCACAAAGCAATTGACAGTATTCTGAATTCTAAGTGACCACTGAGGACACTTAAGGGAAAGACATCTGAAATAATGATGAGGGTGTTGGCCCTGAGATGAGAGAGACCTAGCCTTGAAATAGTTCTCATTGGCCAGAGCTAGAGAGTAGAATCCTACCTTCCTACAGTGGGGAGGTTAGGCTCTAGCCAGGAGTGGGAAGAGTCTAGCCTTTAGCATAATCCTGCCACTCTGAGCCAGGAGTTCCTGTGTGGGTCAGGTACCTGAGTTGTAGCATCCAAGGAGACTCTTGGATTAAGCCTTGGGGTGGACCAGGGCTTGGCAGAGGTGAAAGTAGACCTCAGCCCATTTGATAGGTCATGGGAATTGGTAACTGCATTCTCATGGAGGGCTCCAAAAGGAAAGTAATAGATTGGGCTTCTTATCTAGGCAGCAGGCTAGAGAAATTTGCCCTTTCTTGAGTAGTAGATGAGTGGAGATAAATGACATCTGAGATCAATGTAATTCATTTGTGTTCTCCCTGCACACTGCCTGATGCCTTCATACATTGGCACTGGGAGCATGACCTTCCTCGGCCCTCCCTTTGTCAAGCTCCTTTTCCTGGGGACTAGCTTCTAGGGTCCGTTCACTAAGCAGTTCCCATTTTCACAGCTTCATCCTTCCTTTGCTTCAAAACTTAAAGATGGCCATTGTCTTCTCAAGAAAAATAGCATGTCTAAAATGCATTATGTTTTCATTTCCCTAGCTGTAGTGTAGCATGTTTTGGAATAGATTCAGAATTGGTACTGCCTTTGGCCTCCCACTCTGGGCTTAACCCCCACCCCCACCCCATATAATCCTTCCTGTTAGGAAAACCATTTCAAATAGAAATGGCTGATAACATCAACTGTTACACTGTAATAGGGCTTGATTTACAGGGGGAAAGCCTGGCTTCTGTCTCATACGTGATGGCATGGTACTGTGCCTCAGTTTGTGCAAGTCACCAAATCACTGCCTTAGTTTCCTTATTTGGTGTGATGGGATGATAATATTTGGAAAGCAGTATAGTATAGTGGTTTAAGGGCATAAACTGTGAAGCCAGGTGCCTAGACTTAAATCTTGACCCCTCTTTTCTTTTTCAGCCCTTCGGCACTCCCCCACATCATACAGGTGTTTTAGCAGTAGGGATCAAGCCCTCTGGGGTAGACTCACACTCTTGTAATATGACTTTACCGCTCCCTCCATCAAGAGACAAAGTCTGTTTCCCCACCCCTTTACAGGAGTGTCTTTGTGACTAATAAAATGTGATGAAGTGCTGACCTGTGACTCATTAGGCTACCATTTTCACCCTCTTGGGATGCTGGCCTGAAATTGCTGTGCCATAAAGGAAACTGGAATGAAAAATCTTGTCAGGAGAGAGAGGCCCAGCAGATCAAACTATCCCAGCTGAGCCCAGCCTCTAGCTGACCCATCAGCGGAGACAGCTGCCTGAGTAAGCCCAATAGAGATCGGGAGAACTGTCCAGTCGATGTTCAGAATCATAGACATAAATTATTATTATTTTAAACCACTAAGTTTTAGTGTATTTTTTAGGTTGCAATAGGTAACTGGTATACCTAACATTTTATTTCTAATCCTCCTTCCCACTGGTCTTCTATATTTTGAAAGGCCTGGCTTTCTTTAAGAGGTCAGAGTTTGTTTTTCCAGGCTTCTTGGCCAATATCCAGTTCCATATTGTCCTGAAATCTGTTTTCACAAGGCTGGTCTTGGCTCTGAGGCTGTATATCTTAAATGCAATCTCATTGGTGAGTCACTGATGCATTCTCATTTGGCTTTGCCTGGAATTAAATGGACCAACACATATGCTTTCAAAATTTTTCTATTAAGAAATCACAAATTTAGACTTTTGCCTGTGGCCAAGATGGAGTATAGGGACCAGATTTACCCTCTCACTTCGTTGTTGCCCCCTAGTTTGTCACCATCATCCTAAATATACTCCAGATGTGGTATGGGCCCAGTACTGAGGACAGCCAGCCCCTACTCCCCTTGATCTGGCCTCCGCTGACCTTTCCAGCCTGCCCTTGTTAAGTAACCCCTCTTCCTACTATTTCCTCCCCTGACATCCCATCTGTTGTACCTTTCTTGCCATATTACTTGCAGTTTGTTGAACATGCCATGCTCTATCATGCCTAAGCATCTTTCCTTACGTGCTGCCCTTTCCCTCCTAGCTGGCCACATAAACATGGCCTGCATTTTTAAGAATCTGTTTAAATCTGAGGCCTTCCTGATGCTCTTGGGGTGAAGTGACTCCTTCATAATCCATGGTCCTCTGTTGATATAACAATCCTTGTGCTTACAGCACTTTACAATACTTGTTCATGTTTGTCTCCCTTTCTAGACTGTGAGATTAGTCTCCACTGCAGTGTCTGACACACACTAGTTGCTTAATACACACAGAAGGCAGTGTGAGAGGAAGGAATGTATGTCACATAATCTGAAAGGATAGGGATGTCCCCAGGGCTGGAAGAACAGCCCATGCAAAAGCTGAGTGTTGCTTCTGAATGATGACTACACTAGCTTGATTTCATGGCTAACGGAGCCATTGCGGCATTAATTGGGACTTCGCTAATTTTGAAGGAATTACAAATCGGATCTTTTATTTTATACCATTTATCAACAGAGGTTGTTCAACTTAAATACTGTGATATAAGCAAGACCAAGCATTTCAGGTAACCATTATACACTTGACAACTAACCCTTTCCATATAAACAACTGATGGACTGAATTAGAAAATATCCTCATCTGTTCATTAAAACAGATTTCCCTTAAGATCTATACTGAGGAGCAATTTATGAGCATAGTTCTACTAGATTCCTGAAGGCAATAAAACAATTTCTTTTAATGTGCTTTATGATGCAGTCAAGCCAACTCTTGTCAGCAGGACTTAGTTAATTTGAATTAACTATATTTAAGTCTTGGCATTATAGATTGAGAGCAGAGTGATTCATTCAAATGGTGTGTCTTTGTAGCTTGTCTCATAAAATTGCCGGAAACACAGAGAAAACTGATGCTCTGTTGAAGGAGATGAAGGAGATGTCCCTGATACACTTTGGCCTCTAGATTTGAACCGTAATGAGCTTGGTGACTTACTACCTGTAGGGGGGCTGTAGCAAGAGCCCTGACTTTCAACAGGCAGCCCCTCCCAACTTGCCCCTCCTCCTTGTCCTTAAAAAAAAAAAAGCTAACTTCTATACACATATACCCATAGAGCTTTCCTGTGACATAAGGGATTTAAATGAAGAGACTATAAGGCCAGTCATGGAAGGTCATCCTGTTAGAACAGAAGGGTATTATCTGGGGAGGGAATCTTTCTACACATGATCACACATCTATTGGGAAAGCAAAGAGGCCATTAATGCTGAGCTGTGCTGCACAAACAGGGCCTTAGGCATTTCTTCCAGCTCTGATTTTTGTACTACTCTGCTAAAAAATTCCTGGAACTGGGGTTTCAAGGAATTGATGAGGCTTTGGGAAAAGCTGAGGTGAGTATGAAGGCCTCCCCTCCCATCAGAGAGCAATGTTGGGCTCCTGAGACAGATGATGTCCTTTCCTGAGCTTCCCCAGAGGTGGAGCCATAGCTGGGCATATAGACATAAGATCTAGGAGTTCCAGTAGCTTCCTCCTGCAAAGACCCGTGGCAGATTATTCTGGGGCCACCACTGCTGTAGTTTCCCCCTCCAAGCCAGGCTAAAATCAAGGTGGCCTGATATCCTGGACTGAACAAGAAGGCAATACTCTGGACTTGGATGGAAACCCCTGGTTCTGTATATTCTAATTGTGTCTCTTCATTGACACACTGTTTCTCATCCATCTTGCAATTTCCTTCCTTTGCACTTCTGCCATTTTTTCCTAGTTGCACTATGCTTAGGTATGAGGATTTCACTGCTAAACTGCCCTTCCAGGTTGTGTTTACAGGGCTTAGAGTGCAAACCTCTGCAAAGGGGTCTGGGAGGACAACTTTAGTCTTCCTGGCCCTCTCCTAAGCAGTGATTTCTGAAATCATGGTTCTTTTATATATTTAAATATAAATATATATTAAAACATCTATATAAAACATGTGTATATATAAGCATATATATAAACATTTTCTACTTTATACTTGTATTATATATTTTGAATATTTACATTCCTGTACCATTGGCTGACTCTCCTGAGTGACTCTCCTGATTGGCATCTCCTCTTCTCTGAGATGCCCCTTTCCTTCTGCATTTCTTCCCACTTCATTTAACAGGTATTTGTTGATCCACTATGAATAACACCTGTATCTCAGGCCCTTTGGGGGAGTTAAAGATGAAAATCACACTGCCCACCCTCAAGTCCTTATAATTTGATAGGAGAAAGTAGAAAGAGCACAAATGACTGTAAATGATCATTATTCTATTTTTGAGCACCTGCTATATGTTTGGTGCTTTAAATAATAACATTTCATTTAATCCTTGCAAACCTTGTAAAACAATGGTATCCCCCATCCCCATCCTGTTGAGGAATTTCCTTAAGGTTATACTGCTAGTAAGTGCAGAGTTGGGATTCAAACCTGGGTCACTATTCCAAGAGCGTCTTCCATGAGCTGCACTACTGTATCAGGAGGCCTCTCCGTGCAGATCATAAAGGCAGATGCCATAAAAGTGATGTGAGGTTCCAAGAAGGAGCTGAACCTGGGAAGACTTTGGAAACACATTTGAGATAGGTGTGCTTGTTTACATCTCCCGAGCAGCAGATGCTGAGGTAGAATTAAATGTGCAAGAGATTTACTGAGGGATATGCCTGTGACAGACAAAGGAGAAAAAGCAGGAGAAGTTTCAGATTTCAACACAGGAAAGAAGATCGAGTAGGAAGAGTCTCAGATGGCAACACCGTTCTGAGAAAGTTTCAGGCAGGCCAAAGGGACATCCTTAAGCCAAGGTCAGCTATCAGAGGAGTCCCGCGTTGCACAGGGATAGATCTGTATGAGGACCCCTGCTCATCATTACACTCGGTCACAAGCTACCCCGTGTAGCTCCGCTGGATCCAGAAGGACAGCAGCGAGAGCAGTGAGTCCGCTGTGCTCTGTACCACAGCAGAGCTAAGCAGTGCGTTTTCACGGCTGCCATGACAGGCTTAGAAGAATTGGCTAAATTTCAGAGATAGCTATGTTGAGAATGACATTTGAGACAGCACACTTTCTACAGAACACTAGTCTCTTGAGAGACTTCGTAAAAAAACTAAACTGGGAC
The DNA here is from genome assembly GCF_054177405.1 of Leptonychotes weddellii. Lineage (NCBI taxonomy): Eukaryota > Metazoa > Chordata > Mammalia > Carnivora > Phocidae > Leptonychotes > Leptonychotes weddellii. The sequence goes on along the minus strand of NC_138374.1, from coordinate 46,499,845 downwards.
CACATTGCATTCTTCTTTCAGAGACTCATCATGCACATTAATTCAAGGCTCTGAGAAATTCCACTTAAAGAATGGGTTAACTAATCCAGCAGCTCCCAAATCTATTTGATCACAGAGTTCTTTCTATATATGTAAATTCCATTAATGCACTGTGTAAATAGTGGCCAAGAAAACTCTGAAAACTCTGTGCTTGCTTAGAAAGTTAGGTTAGGCCATATTGTGGAGGGCTTTAGCCTGTTTAACCTGGTGCATTGGTGGCTTTATGGAGGGATTCTGAAGAGGGGAGTCATGCACTCCGTTGTGTTATCTGGCGGTAGTGTGTAGTGAGGACTGGAGCAAGAGGGTGGTCCTCAAAGTTAATCCCTGATTACTTACAGCCATAATGAGCCTCAGGATTTCCCCCAGTCTCCAGACAGAGCCTGTGAATCACTTGAAATATCACTGCTTTCCTTCCAGCCAAAGGTCTAAGAGAACTCAACTGGTGGGAGGGATGGTGGGTCACCCAGTAGCAAACTGACCAACCTCCTCCAGCCAGAAGTAATGGCCTATTGTGCCTCTGGCTTCTTCATCAGCTTCCCTCTGTTCTGAGTGTCTAGGCGGCTGCCAGCCAAGTTGTCCTTGTGACTTTCCCAGGCCTCAGAACTCTCCCTCACCCTCCTTCCACTGCTTCCCACACCAGTCCAAGAGATGCAGGGCAGCCACATAGTAGATGCAGGCAGCCATGGGATCTGAGTCATGAGACATTCTCAGCAGTGACCCAGTGACAAGTCCATGGAGAAGCCAGCTTTCCTCTCCCTTCATTGTGGAGGTTCATGTGCCTGCTATAAATTTACCAGGGAAAATTTTTGAAGCCAGCTATCTCTGTTAATGCACCATGACAAGGATGGTCCAAAGCAGTGGACTCTGAATGTTCCATAAACACGATTAATTTCCCTCAACGGGTAAGGCTTTGACCGTGGGAGGGCAATGTGAATGGTGGTTAGGAGCGTATGCCCTGGACTTAGATAGAGCTGGGTTTAAATTTTGTCTCCACCCACTGAAAGAACTAGCTATGCATCCTGGACCAGTTACCTAACCTCTGTAGGTTCATGTTTCTTATCTACAACAGATCTCTTTATACTAGGTGTTTCATGGCGTTGTTGTAAGAATTTTAAAAAGCATATGAAGTGTTTAGAACAGTGCCTGGCACAGAGAAAGTGCCTGATATGTGTTAGCCATGATTATTTTGATCTCAGGGTCATGAGATTAAGCCCTGAGTTGGGCTCCATGGTCAGCGGGGAGTCTGCATGAGATTTTCTCTCTCCCTCCCCCAATGCCCTTCCCCCACTGATTCTCTGTCTCTCAAATAAACAAATAAGTCTTTAAAAAAACCAAATATTAAACTCTAGCTAATGATATGCATAATAAAGTATTTACAGGTAAAGTGTACTAATGTCTGCAACTAACTTTGAAATTTGCATTTGAAAGGGTAAGATGGATTGATGAATGGATAGATGGATAGATATGGAATAAAAACAAATAAAATAAAATGGCAATTGTAGAATCTAGATAGTAGATATATGGCATCCATTATGCATTTCTTTCAACTTTTCTATATGTTTGGAAATTTTCATAATAAAATACTGGGAAACTTTGTAATAGATGCCATAAGGTTACAAATGCCATAGAAGTTCAGAGAAAGTACAAGCCGATAAGTCAGAAAACACTGTCGCCTGAAAACACTGGAGTCGGGCTTTAAAAGGATTCAGAGGGTTTAACTCAAAACGTGGAGGGGGGTGTTGGGGAAACATTCTAGGTGGGATGAGCGGCATGAGCAAAGGCAGCGAGACTGAAAACACTGATTTGGGAATTGTCTGTGACCTGAATTAGCGCAGGTGGTAGGTAGGAAATATGACTGTGATGGAAGGCAGAGTAGAATCGTGGTCCTATTCCTTATACCAGGGACCTCATGCTACGGGCAAATGGGAGCCACTGAAATTTCTTGGGCAGGAGTCTCTTTTCATTTTCCCTGTCACTTTGGGCTAAGCTTTTCCATAAGGAAGGTGTGAGCTTTTCCAAGGAACAAAACAACGTTTCGCCAGTGTTCTAATTGGAGCTCTGAGCATGAGCACAGGTTGCTGACTGCATGATATATAGCAAAGTCCTTTTATACCAGTCTCTGCATCAAACCAGAATTATTCCACCAGAATAGCACCTGGAAGGGACTGCATGAAACTTGCACTTCCTTTGTGTTCTGACTATTAAGCTGTAACGCCACTATCTTCTTTAATCATCACATCTTATATTAAATAGTAAATTGAAATAGAGTCCACATTGCATGTGATCTGGAGAGCTGTAGAATGCTTCTTTCCCCTAGTCATTGCTGGGCTTTGATAGGCAGTCTAAATCAGTGATTTTCATGCTTTGGTGTACCTGAAAATGATAGCCCAAAGTTATGTGCACAAAACCGGGCACACTGTCCTTTATGCACAATTTCAGAGATTTTTCACAGGTACTGGCTTGACTTTTGAGCCCAGTTAATCCTAGCATGCCCCTCACCTCCAGCCATGGCTGGCAATTCCCCCAAATATTTTTTTTTTAAGATTTTATTTATTTATTTGAGAGAGAGAACATATGAGAGGGGGGAGGGTCGGGAGGGTCAGAGGGAGAAGCAGACTTCCTGCCGAGCAGGGAGCCCGATGCGGGACTCGATCCAGGGACTCCAGGATCATGACCTGAGTGGAAGGCAGTCGCTTAACCAACTGAGCCACCCAGGCGCCCTCCCCCAAATATTTTAAGTCCCTCTATTCACTTGTGCCCTCCTTAGTTTTCACCCCAGTCCTATCTGTGCTTCCTTCTTTTGGTTTTGCCCTCTCACTGCTGCCCTCCCTGCCACCCTCTTGCTTGATGCCCTCTAGAACCTTGTTCTAATGTAAATACTCTATGTCTTCAGCTTCACCGCTGAATGCTCTTTCACTCTTCTCACCTTAACAAAAAAGGACCTTTACCCACAGATGTTCTGTCTTGCCAGAGGGAAGGCTGTTCATTCTCCCATGCCCTCTTGCACTGAAGGGCTGGACCTGGGGATGGGAAGGGTGGCCACTTTTTTTACTCCTCCACCCTCCTATAAAATCACCCTCCTATGAAATTACCTCCATCATCAGTTCTACCACCCTCCTACTTGTTATCCTTTATGACCAGCTTCCTGGTTACTCCCCTGTGTTCCCTGAGGACTTTGGCATCTGACTCCCAGTTTTCTGCTCTACCTCTTATCATAGCAACATCCTGGTGACTTCAGTATCCCTTCCAGTAACTTGTGCCTATCCCACCATTGTGTATTGAATGTGTGCAGGGCAGTTAGCTCCAACAACATAGCCTCACCTGTCATCTTTGACCTCCTCAACTCCAGTGAACTTCACTTCCACTCCACCCTTCCATGGCTACTCACCACCCAGAATGCTCAACTGCTAAACCTTACATCTCAGTGTCCCACATTCTAACCAGAACCACAGCTTACAGTCCTCCCTCTCTCTCTCATCTCAGTATGTGTTTGTTTCAATCACATGAAGATTCCCAGTCCTTAGCTCCAGCACTGTCCTTAGACCTGGGCAAGAGAGCCCTCCCACCCTGGGCCTCATACTTTAGAGGGCCCCACTCAAACCCTTCTCAGATTGTGCCTATTCCTATGGGGTGAGGAGTCTGCAGGGCCAAAGAAATATACCCACATGCTCACCCTATCCATAGCTGGACCAAACTCTGGATACAGAAGATCTGTCTTCCCCACTGAAACAGTCCTGAGCTTGCTTCTGGGGCCTGCATGGATTTCTTTCCCAGAGTCTTTTCTCTTGAGCATGGATTGAACTGCCAGTGACACACCCCTAAGCCCACGGAGTGGTCAAGGAGTGTGTGTATGTGAGGGGGGATAGAGTGGACGTGTGGGTTGGGGTGTACCCCTCACACTGTGGGACAGAGCCTGGGGCAGGAAAAGAGGGAATGTGAATCTCGGGCTGTCTCTCCCTATGTGACCTCATCTGGCACAGGCAGCAACAGGACTGAGTCCTAATAAGAAACCTTCAAAATTTGCCTGGCTGGATTTCAGAACTGCTATGGACTCCTGTGTATGTCCTGTTTACCCCTTTTTGACCAGGGTGTCTTTAGCAGTCATCCTGTGCCTATCCTACCCCATGTATGTTGGACGTGGGGGGCGGGGCAGACAGCTTGTCTCTTTAGTTCATAGGTCTTCAGATCAAGAGGAACTGTACTGGAGTTGCTGTCCTTAAGGAAATAGACCTGAGAAGCCTCTTGCTGATGCTATAAAGGCTGGAGGTTTGGGAGAGGTCTTGGGAGGGAGTTAATATATTTTCCATGCAGGAGAAATGTAAATAATGTGACCAGATTGTGGTGATTTAAAATGTATCCACAAATTCTTTGACACTCCTTTCAAAATGCAGAGCCTAATTTCTTTCCTCTTGAGCATGGACTGGCCATAATATCCCCTAACAAACAGAATAAGGCAGAAATGACAGTATGATTTCTGAGGCTGGATCATATAAGATATTGAGGCTTTGGTCTCTCTCTCTCTCTCTCGGATCACCTGCTCTGGGAGAAGCCAACTGCCATGACATGAGGACACTCAAGCAGCCCTAGGGAGAGATGCACATGGTGAAGAACTGAGGCCTCTTGCTAAGAGCCACATGAGGGAGCCATCTCGGAAACAAATCCTATAGCACAGCCAACCCTTCAGATGACTGTAGCCCCAGCTAACATCTTGACTGCAATCTCGGTGGGAGGCCCTGAGCTATTATGCCAATTTCTAACCCACAGAAACTTTCAGATAATAAAATGTTTGTTGTTTTAAGATATTAAAACATTCCACTCACTGCTCTCCCCCTTTGGCTTCCAGGAAGGTACTCCCTCCTGAATTTTCTTTTAGTCTCCTGGCTAGTCGGCTTGCCCCTGGAAGACCAATACTCCTAAAGGCTTCTACTATCTTTATTGCTATCCCATCTCTTATTGACTTTAATCACAGCCATGGATAGTCATAATTAAAACTAAAATTTTCATGCCAGTGTCTCCTACCCTTTCTCCTAGGCTTCAGTCGTCCACTGGACAACTCCATTTAAAGATTTTATTTATTTATTTGACACACAGAGAGAGAGAGCACAAGCAGGGGGAGCGGCAGAGGGAGAGGGAGAAGCAGGTTCTCCACGGAGCAGGGAGCCTGATGCGGGGCTCGACCCAAGCCAAAGGCAGCCACTTAACTGACTGCATCACCCAGGCACCCCTGGATAACTCCATTTAGATGTGGCCCCGGCTCCTCATACTTATCTGAAATGGAATCATCCTCTTTCCTCTGACTTCCTCGTCCTCCAACCTCACACCTGTCCCTCTTCCTGTAGCCCTTACAACGTTGAGCGGAACGTTTTTCCTTCCAGTTGCTTAGGTCAGAAATGTTGCTCCCAGCTATACTAGATTGTTCTTCACTTGCTGCTTTTAGAACCTTCAGAATTTGACTCCACCCAACATCTTTAGCCTCATCTCTCAACTTTGCCTACAAGTTTTTCCAGCTTTACTTAATTACTTGTAGTTGCCAAATGATTCTTGCCACTTGAAGCACGTATGGCTTCGCACACGCCTCTTTCTAGAATTTTGCTTTTCTAGTCCTTGACCTATTGGCTTTTTAATTTTGTTCAGTTCTCCTTTCAGACTTTAGGGCAGGTGTCTTCTCAGTTTGACAATGCCCACAAATCTCTGTGCTTGCATTTAGCACTGTGTTTGCAATTCCTGGATTCCCTATCCTTTGTCATGGGACAGCTTTCCATGGAGTTTCTCCGTGTCTTGTGACTGCTTTTATCCCAAACTATCTTTTCAAGATGTCTGCATAGCAAACAGCCTTGGAAGATAGAGGTAGTGTCTCTCTCTGGGGCAGAGGGCAGATTTTATTTCCTGAGAAGTATGTCTCACACACATACACATAGTGTGCACAGCTTCTATGTAGGGTGTTCTGAATCACCCCTGGGGACAGAGAGGACCAGGGGAACTAATTCAAACATGAACCTTATGGTGCCTGCCATGCTACAAATAATAAAGTTCTTTGTCTCTGGCCTTCGAGTCTCGTGTCTTCTGCCAGCATTTATGAACCTATGAAACTATGGCAGACTAACTAGTTAGATTAACTTGCAAGAATGGTAAAATCTTGGACTCTTCATAGTTCTTGACACCTCTACACACACTGGACCATAAGTGCCCTGAGAGCAGGAAGTGCAGCTCAGTGGACTCTGCTTCCCCTATGGGTGACACAAGGTAGTTAGTTGCTCTTTAAGTAGTGGCTGCTACTAATGCTGCTTTGGTCTAAAGGGCTTTGATGTTTTGGGGGGTTTTGTTGTTGAGTTTTTTGTTTTTGAGAGAGAGCGAGCGAGCACACATGCAAGCAGGGCAGGGGCAGAGGGAGAGAGAGAATCCTAAGCATGCTCCATGCCCAACTCAGAGTCCAGAATCCGATGAGGGGCTCCATCTCACCACCCTCAGATCATGACCTGGGCCGAAATCAAGAGTCTGACGCTTAACCGAGTGAAACACCCAGGTGCCCCGAAAGGGCTGCTTAACTGATTGAGCCACCCAGGCACCCCAAAAGGGCTTTGAATGAAAGCATTAGAATGTATTTACTGAATCCAACTTTGAAATAAATTGCCATCATTCTTCTCCTGGTTATTAGGTATTGTGTACATTATTTGCGTTACTAGAGGCTAGAGCCTCAGGTCTGTGTTTTGTGGCAAAATGAAATTCTCTGGGGGTTAAAAATGCTACAGATAGGGGCGCCTGGGTGGCTCAGTCGTTAAGCGTCTGCCTCCGGCTCAGGTCATGATCCCAGGGTCCTGGGATCGAGCCCCGCATCAGGCTCCCTGCTCCGTGGGGAGCCTGCTTCTCCCTCTCCCACTCCCCCTGCTTGTGTTCTCTCTCTCGCTGTGTCTCTCTCTGTCAAATAAATAAATAAAATCTTTAAAAAAAAAAATGCTACAGATAGTTCACAGCGTGAATAAGCCCTACTGCAGGTAATGGGGATAACTGAGCACAGACTAGGTTTTCCAGGAAGGTAGTGTGTTACGCTGCATCTGGGATGAGACCTCGCTCGGTCTCTGCCATTAGCTTCACAAAAGGCCAGAGCAAACAAGTTCCAGTGCAGCCAGGCTGATTTCCGCTCAACCTGTCTGAGCTTGAATGAAGGAATTAATCAGTGTTTTGGTGCCTGAGCAAAGACTCTTCCTTTGCTAACCCGTTACAGGAGCAGTTCCAACCATGACCAGGCAAGGTTGCTGGCTGGGCTTGCACACGGGAGGGAGTCCACCAGGATGCACCTGTAATCTGGGTTTGCCTTGTGAAGTCTATCTAGTTATCGTCTGGTTTAGGAGGAAGGTGGAATCTCGGCAGCATTTGAGCAGAGGCGGCTTTCAGAGCCAGAGGAGATGGGGTTTGGGGGAGGTTTTGCTCATTGTGTGTGGCTGAATGGCTATTAAAGACCACTTCGTCTCATTTAAACTTGTCATTTTATTGATGAGGAAACTGCGATATCGTAAGGATAAAATTCTAAGACTATATTTTCAGGGATCATTTCTATAGTTCGTAAGGATAAAATTCTGTGATGGGCGATTGATTCCAGAGCTTCAACTGACCCTATTTCTCATTAGACGGCTCATTTTTTCTTGTTCCCTTCGCTTCCTCACTCTTCGTGCACACTCAGGGAACTCGAGTGCAACATTCTAATGCCTGGTCAGAAAGATTCCTAAATTTTCTAGCAGGCTTGATTCATCAAGACAGCTCCGGTTGGGCGAGTGTGCAAAGCAGTCCGATCCCCTAAACCCGGAGGAGGAGGCAGAAGAGGAACCCAAAGGCGTGAAGCGAGGAAAAGGGGCGGGGCACCCTGAGGTAGGCTCAAATTTGTTCAGAGAGGGGCAGCCCAGGAGAGCCTTTCCCGCGGAGTCCGGCCCCGCATGGCAATTACACCTCAGTGCGAGGTGGACGAGGGAAGCGAGTGCGCTTGGGGCTGGAGGTGGCGCCCCTGGGCCGCATTCGCTCCCCCTGGGCCTGGAGAGAGAGTCTTTCAGAAGTGCACGCTGCACTTGCTCAGGGTAGACCCGGTAACGCTCTGCTGACTCCTTCCAGACGCCCCGTACGGAGACTGTCTCTGCAGAGTACGGGAACCACGGCTAAGGGGAGCTGGAGAGTTGTACGTGACCCCCGTGCTGCGCAGCCGCGCCCAGTGGCGCCCGCCCCGCGCGGGCACGCGCCTGACGCCCCACCCCGCCCCTGAGGAGCGCGCGCCGGGCCTCCGCCCCATCCCCCGCACGCGCAGTCCCTACCGCGCTGCCTCCGCCGTTCCCCGCCCCCTCGCCTTCGGGGCTGCCCTCGTCGCTGCCTGACCCGAGGTCCAGCAGCTTCTGCCTTTCCGGCCCCCACCAACCGAGAGAAGCAGCCCACCCCGGGGGCGGGGGTGCCTTCGGTCCTCGTGGCCGTTCTGGAGCAGGTTGGGGTGGGCAGAGGGCGGCGTTGCGGGGGCCGGCGCGACGGACAGCCGCGGGGGCATCGGCGGGGTCCTGGCGGGGGGAGGACAGGGTTGCGGCAGGCGGAACGGTGTCTCCTTCACTTCGCCCTCCAGCCGGGGAAGCTGCAGCCCGACCCTGAGCGAGCCCAGCGGCCTCAGCTGCAAGCGGAGCGGCGGTAGCGGCCCCTCTCAGGAGACCACCAGGTACGCTGCGCCCGCGTCACTTGGCTGCCTAGGCCCCGGCGGCCAAACAGGACACTTGAACCAGACTCGGGGTCGGCCCTGGCTCCCTAAGATGGCCGCGCTGCCCCGCGGCTCCTCGCCTGTCTCTGTTTGAGATCCCCTTCTCGCCCCTTGACCTGCCTCTGACCCCCGCTGACCGCACTTCTTGTCCCTCCCGCAGATCACCTCTTCCTGTGGCCTCGCCATGGCGACCTCCGGACAGAGCTGCGCGCGGCGTAAGTAGAGCCGAGATCTCTGCGGGATGGGGCGGGGTTGGCTGGACAGTCGAAGCCAGAAAACCGCAACTTCTTTCTCCTAATCTCTCCAAGGACTTGGAGGTTCTCCCCTTTCGGTAGCCACTCTACCGTCTGACTCCCCTCGCTCTGCGGAGGAGGGGCTGGGCTGCGAGATTTCGTTGGAGGGTCTAGGCCAGGGGAGTTGGGTCTTTGGCCGCATTCACTTTTAGTTCTTGGACGTGCCTTTGACGAACTCAGAAGCAAAAAGTTTCTAACTGTTGGGTTCGGCCTTTGGAGGATTGGGTCACTCTTTTAGAGGAAGTAGTAACCCCCTTTGTAAGAGCGCAAGGTCATGACATGTGCTCCTAAGGGCGTGGACGTGCTGTGTAGAATGAATGAGCTGGGTGTAACCACCTCAGATCGCTTGTCCTTAAGCCGCGTAGCATTGGCCGAGGACTTGAGTGCCATATTAATATGCTTAAAGTGCCAATTTGATATTTAGTTGATGTAGACACTAGTGAAACCCAGATGATCGTGTTTTTTTCTAAGTTCCAGCATTTAAAGGTCCATAGTGTTAATTACCTTTTTCTTCGCACTCTAGAATATTGGTTTAAGAACTCATTGAGGGCACTGAGAGATCTGTTGGGGAGAGGGCTTGTCTTAGGTTTTGGTTTTATGTCATTTGCTTAAATCAGCCCATTCCAGTGAATTTTGAATGCTATATCTGTGTGTATAGATATATTTATGTGTATGTGTTTGATTCTTTGTACTAGTTCGGTCCTAAGAGGTGAGAGGCTGTAGGTACTGTGTAAATTTAGGAATAGAACGTCTGTTTTTGGGGTTTTGGAAGGAATCTCCCAAATTTGTATAGCCACCTACTGTGGTTATCCATTTTAGAAATAAATCTTTATTGGTGATATTTCACGGATCATTATAGTTTTACTGTAGCTCCTGGTAGTATCAAAAACATCTTCAACAAGTTGGACTGCTTGAATTTAAGGATAGTAGTGGGTCATAGTCTAGTTCCTGGACAGAAAGTGGAAGAACAGAAAGGTTAACACTGGAATGTTTCTTCCCACCAGCAATGTGTATTCCTCCATCATATGCTGACCTTGGCAAAGCTGCCAGAGATATTTTCAACAAAGGATTTGGTAAGAATTTTTTTTTCCCCCCTTTCAGATCAGAAGTGAAAATGTGTTTGGATTGCTTGGGGAAATTACTGATTTTTTCAAATTGTAAATATCTTGCTGTATTAGTTCATTTTATTAGATACATTTTAGATAAAGTTTCTGTTAAAATAGTACTGTGATAATCCATATCTCCCTCTAGCCCGGTTTCCTCCACTTTTTTCAGACTGCACTTTAAGGATTTTATCTGTAAGAAAAAAAACAACTGTGCTTTCATTTCCTTCAGATCTAGTTTAGGCCTTGGTTGACTAGAATTATGATGTATTACTGTTTTGCTTTTGTGGTGACTCCTAGTGGGTTATGAGTTTTTTAAAATGAATTTGGGTTTTCTTCTGGCAGGTTTTATTCCACATAAACTCCCTCTACATTATTTCCCTAGTTATTTAGATTATTTATCCCAAAGGAAGATACCTTTTTGGGATAATTGTTTTAAATGGCTGTATTATAATAAACTATTGGCTATTCTGAGATTTAAGTTGAGTTGATTTTCTGATCTGATATTTAGGTTTTAAAATGGTTTGAAAGCAAATTTTTTTTTTTGCCAAGTATACACCAGCACACTAGGCAAAGCTGCATAGAGATGTTCTGTGCTGTATATATTAGTTTATGTAGGATAATTAAAATTGTTTTCATTTAAATATGTTGTATCATTCCACATTTTTATGCCCCTCTGAATGTATGAAGTCTTGCTGTTTTTTTTTTATGTGTTGTCAGCTATTGGTATGCATCTTTTATACAAAAGAATCATTTTGATATCTTTTGCTCTCTACTTGAAGGTTTTGGGTTGGTGAAACTGGATGTGAAAACAAAGTCATGCAGTGGTGTGGTGAGTGTTAGATAACTCATAAATTTTGATGACCCTTTTATATAATTTTTCAACCCATAAAATAGTCACCACTGAAAAATGTCTACCCATTTATCTTGAAGAGGCAGAAGTTAATTTTGTTTTAAGGGATTTGAATGAAACTTGATTTACTTGGGCTTTGGATATGATTTCTGATTTTCAGGTGGTCCTTTGCCATATTACTGTGCATGCATAAGGAACTCAGAAAAGACTGGTTCTTTGGGACTGTTTACTCAGTAAGATTACAAGCTTGAAGTCAGGAAACCTGTAACACCTTTTTGTAATCCTTACTTTTTATGTCTAGTAAGCATTATGAGTTCTGGGCATAAAAATACTCAGTAACTTAATTGAAGTGTACTAATCATTTATATAAAGGGCATATTCTAGCAGCCTTCTCTGGAAGATTTCCATGTGAATTTAGAGAGTCCTGATTTGACTATTTTTAAAGATGGTAATATTTTGGTGTTTGGATCTCTTGATTCTGCCTAACTCAAAGTAAAATAAAATTTAATTTTGTGGAATTTTTTTTTTCTTCAAAAAAATTTTGAGACTGGGAATGGGTATAGTGTGTGAATATTGAATATTGCTGGTTATTTTGATAATTTCTTGCTGTAATTGTTAACTCCCTTAGTGCATATAACTGATATTTATTAAAATTATTCATGTTGTAACTTCTTAATGCCCAGACTTGGATTTCTGGGGTTTTGTATTGGGTCATATCTGTCATTTGGCTTCTTTGGTCTGGAAGGGAGCCTGAGTATATTCTCTGTGGTTGAGCGATTTACTTGCTCAAGGTACAGAGCAGTGACTTAGTGTTTGTTTTTTGTGTTCCCACTCTAAAACTCTTGAGGTCCCTTATAAACACTTGCTGTGCACTAGTTGAGACACAAAAGGCCTTCCAAAAGGAAGACTCAATCCTTGTGTTTAAAAAGCTTATCACTTGCTGGTTGGATATACAAAATAAATTTTAAACTGGGGAGCACTGAGAGAAGCACGTCTAGTACTAGATTGGTTAATCATAATCTTTGTTGGAGAGAAAAGGATTTTTGTGGACAGGGTTAAAGTTTTATGGAATTAGGTTTGAGATCTTGAAGGATATATATGATCTGGATTCCATATAGTTTTTTTGATTTCTGTTTAATGTATATCTCAATGTGGTACTGATCTTGTAGTATGTACCTGGCTGCAAATAAGTCCTATTAACAGCTGGTTCTGTTTTCTCATGTAAACTGCAGAGGTGTCCAGTTCATTCCAGAATGTAGAAGCCAGAGTATTTGGTGATGGAGTGAAGGGTGTAAGCTTGGCCATGGTATCTTCTGGCCCAATTCGGGTCCCAGTGTATGATCTTGATTTTGTGTCTTGAGGATTCCTGGGTTTATATAGGCTGGCTCATAATCTATAGGCTGTCCGGAGGCAGAGGGTGGGGCCTCAAGAGTCATTAATCATTGTCATTCAGGATTAAAAATATCTACTTCTACACATTCTCCATTCCTAGTATCTGCTAGAAGAATATGCGCCATATGTATTGTTTTAATAATGCTTTTCTTTTGTATAGAACACAGGAAAATGTGCAAAGCTTTCATAGTGCCAGTCCAACTTAATCCTCCAGCGGTAGATTTGTTTTTACACTTGAGGAAACTGAGACCCAGAAAAGTTTTAAGCGTCTTCCTCAGTGTTATTCATTTAGCAAATGACAGCCAGAACTAGATGCCAGGACTCCTCTAATTTTATATCCAGTGTTTTTTCCTAACATAATCCGGTGCTTTTTAATATGGGCGTTGAATGCCAAGCTTTGACTTGAAATTCCTGTTAAAGTGTCTTATTTCAGGAGATTGAGTCTGTCTTACTGCAGAGCAGTAGTTATACAAATGTTTTCTAAGTGAAGGATGATTGGCTTTTTCTCCTATTGATACAGTTTTTGGTATTTTCTCAGTCTTGCAGGCATCACAATTTCAGGTCGAGTTTTCTTTACTAGTTTGGATCAGCTGTTTTCTTTAGATTTGGCTTGTCAGTGGCCAAAGTATGTAGCCATCATTAGCAGACAAATTGTGAATCAGAATGCTCAGATGGTATTTTACTCTTTTGTCTTGGAAGTTTGCCTATCTACCGAGCTAGATGTTCTGTAGCAGATTTTAAATTTCAGTAAGCCCTCCATATTATGCCTTCCTTTTCACTTGGTGTGCACTTAGTTATTTGTATTTGCTATAAACATAAGATTATATAATGCACTTCAAATTGATACCTGTATTAAGTGGATTGGTTTTTAACTGATATTATCTATTGTACTTAATATAGTTTACATTATGCATGATATAAACCAGTTGTAGTATAAATCTCTTATAATTCCCTTTCCCTACTTTTTTTCTTTTTAAATGAGAATGTTCAAGATTGTTGGGAAGGTGTGAAATCTGGTGAAGACTCTTTATCTCAGAAAAACAGAATATTGGGGTTACCAAAGATTTTAAATCTTTTCTCATGGGATGACCTCCTACAATGGGGTGCTTTCCTTTTAAGAATTTTCAGGAAACAGATTCGCCTGGGTGGCTCAGTCAGTTGAGCGTCTGCATTTGGCTCAGGTCATGATCCTCTCAAGTTGAGCGCCTCGGGTTCCCTGCTCAGCAGGGATCCTGCTTCTCCCTCTTCCCGCTCTCCACTAGGGCCCTCTCTATCTCTTGCTCTCAAATAAATAAAATCTTAAAAAAAAAAAAAAAAAGAATTTTCAGGAAACATTTCCTAATAGTGCGTCAGTTATTATGAATGCTCATTTTAGTGATGGGGGTCTGTGATTAACCATACTTTCCTTTATAGTGTTTTATTTAATATCAGGCAGATTGGATACAGTACTAAAATGTTCGTTCCTCCCCTCTCCCATCCTGATTCTTGAATTCCAAATAAAATCACCTTAGCGGAAGTTTCCTTAAAAGGTGTTCAGTTTGTTTGTTGAGAATTAGATACAGGTTCACTTGTCGTTGATCGGTTGAAAATGTAAGTAAGTGTAAGTAAGGTGGCAGTTAGTAACTGACAGGCTAATTTGTTGTTTTTGTACATATAGTAGCAGAGTATAGAAGTATTTGGGAAACTAGAAAAAAGGATTAGTGAAATTACTGTGTTTCAGTGGGCTTTTTGTGTAAGTTAGGCAGTGATTCTTCCAGGCTTACAAGAAAGTTCACGAAGTCATTTATTGTCTTACTAGGAATTCTCAACGTCTGGTTCATCTAATACAGACACTGGTAAAGTTACTGGAACCTTGGAGACCAAATACAAATGGTGTGAGTATGGTTTGACTTTCACAGAAAAATGGAACACTGATAACACTCTGGGAACAGAAATTGCAATTGAAGACCAGGTAACATTTTGAACATGTGTTTTAATATTAGTTTATTTTTGTATTCCAGAAAGGAAATATAGCTGAAAACAAATTCTTTTTCTTTCAAAATAGATTTGTCAAGGTTTGAAACTGACATTTGATACCACCTTTTCACCAAACACGGGGTAAGCATGGACAGACATTTTTGTTTGCTTTAAATTTCATTTTTATCTTTAAGTAATCTCTACAACCAATATGGGGCTCGCACTCACAACCCTGAGATCAAGAGTCGCATGCTCTACCAACTTGAGCCAGCCAGGTGCCCCTTTATCTGCTTTAAATTTAAAAGCATTTCTCTCCTGTTTCTTTAGGAAAGATGCACATTTAGTGTTTGATAGCTTACTTAACTGCCTTGTGGTGGTGAATTTCTGTTTCTGCCTTTGGAGCATGATGAGTACTATGGTTGCTATGGTTGGCTTCCCTTCAGATATTTGCCTCTTTCCATTGTGGACTAACTTGGGTAATTAACATGTTTCTAATAGGCTTTGTGACTGCTTATTAGTCCTGCAAAAGCAGTCTTCTCATGGTGGTGGAAGTAATCCCATGTACCCTTGTTTTTAAGCTCATTGAGCTATATTTTCTTTACCTCTTAGGATTATGCTACTATTATTCCCCAGTTACACTGCAGTTCATAAATTTGTCTTGTGCCCTTTGTGCAGAAGTTATGTATGTAAATCTTTCCCACTGGCATCAGTTTTAAGTCAGTTTGTTCTTTTTTCAGAAAGAAAAGTGGTAAAATCAAGTCTTCTTACAAGAGAGAGTGTATAAACCTTGGTTGTGATGTTGACTTTGATTTTGCTGGCCCTGCAATCCATGGTTCAGCTGTCTTTGGTTACGAGGGCTGGCTTGCTGGGTACCAGATGACTTTTGACAGTGCCAAATCAAAGCTGACAAGAAATAACTTTGCAGTGGGCTACCGGACTGGGGACTTCCAACTACACACTAATGTGTGAGTATCTCTTTTCTGGGATTATTGTGATGTAGGACCTGGGGATGACGTTGATGTCACCTGTCGGCTCTTATGAATCTAGGTACAGTCTAAAGGATTTCTCTTAACACAAAAAGATCATCATCCTTGGGCATTTCTGGGCATGTCTCAAAGTATATAGTAAAAAATGTCAGTCTGACTTTTCAGTGCTGAGAGAGTAATTGTTTATTTTATATGAGGCTTGATGTGCTTTGGGTTTTTAGAAAAGGCTAGGATGTTACCAAATGACCAGTGTGTTCATTTGACTTAATTGTGATATGTGAGGTACTGAGTTGGTGGGATTGCCTAAAATGTATGGTGTTTTTACCTAACCCATATTAGATGTATATGTGAAAAGGACTTAATTTTTTCCCTTATAAAATAAAGGATTGGTAGATAACAGAAGTACAAAGAAGAAACCCAAAACTTCTCATGGCCCCACCACCTAGCTAATATAATCTTTGTTAGTTGTTAATGTTTGAGAGTTTCATCTTTTTTATGTGTGTGTGTGTGTGTGTGTACACACACATACAAAATGCATACCAGGCTGGTTTATAATTCCTTCCTACCTTAATACATTTTAATAATTTTACTGTAGCATTATGTATTCTACAACATGATTGTTAGTGGCTGTGTGGTAATTCTGCTGGATGGATGTATCATGATTCATATGACCTCTTATTTTGGGGCATAGGTTGAGATAAAGACCTTTTAAAACTTTCACGTTTTCCGTGGAATACTACAGACGCGTGTGAGCAATGCCTTTTATTTAATTATAATGCTACAATATCAGCTTAGTGCCATAGACATTACATTGTCTATTCTAGATTTACAAATTTAAAATATCTTACAGCAATGATGGGACAGAATTTGGAGGATCAATTTATCAAAAAGTATGTGAAGATCTTGACACTTCAGTAAACCTTGCTTGGACATCAGGTACCAACAGCACTCGCTTTGGCATTGCAGCCAAATATCAGTTGGATCCCACTGCTTCCATTTCTGTGAGTACTACTGTGGGCTTAGAATGGGGTCTTTGGTTGTGGGAATTCCATCTTTGGGTATATTGTGCTGAAAATTTGAACTGTGGTTCACACAATCCCTAGTTGACTCACAGATTGGGATTAGAATTTGTAATGCTGCATGCATTTTTTGTGGAGGCAGTGTTAGAAGTTTGATATCCAGGTCACAGGAGTTTAACTCAAAAGCTGCTCAGTTTAGTGTAGATGATAACCCTGAGCTCCAAGCTGGTCTAAGCCCAGGGAAGCCACTGTTTTGGGCCCCAGGCCAGGAGTAATAGTATTTTAATTGTTACTTTGTCTTTCTGTGTGGAAAGTACTTTGTTACTTTGACTTTGTCTTTAGGGTTTACAAAACATTTTTTAGATTTGATCTTAGGGGTCAGTGGTGCAAATGCCATTTTGCAGGTGGAGATACCAAAGCTTCGAAGGAAAAGGACTTAGATCACTGCTAGGGAAGGAGAGCGGGAAGAAGGGCTTGCATGTCTTTTGATTTCCCTCCTGTCTAGGGTGACCAGCTAGCTCATCCTGCTTTGCCTGAGACTATTCCAGCCTTAGCATTAAAAGTCGTGCACCCCCCCCCAAAAAAAAAGGGCGCCTGGGTGGCTCAGTTGGTTGAGCGACTGCCTTCGGCTCAGGTCGTGATCCTGGAGTCCCGGGATCGAGTCCCGCATCGGGCTCCCTGCTCGGCAGGGAGTCTGCTTCTCCCTCTGACCCTCCTCCCTCTCATGCTCTCTGTCTTTCATTCTCTCTCTCTCAAATAAAAAAAAAAAAAGTGCACCCCAAGGACTCCCTCCTGCCTACCCTGGGTTCGCTGTGGTGGATGACCGCCCTGCTCCTGTCCTTGGGCTTTTCTGCTGCTTCCTCCTTCAGTCGTAGTGGGTTTGGGGCAGGAGGAAGTGCAGTGTCTGACTGTAGAGGCGCTGGCTGTGCTTTCAGCAGCTGTTCTGCGTGTTAGGTCAGGCACTGCCTGGTACTGTACATACTGGGAATGAAAGAAAGTTAAACCTTTCTGTTACATAAAGTGATAATTCATTTCTGAGAGCAATGTTTTTTGAAAATTTGGGCAGTTAAGCTTTAGCCCCATTCTTATTTTATGTTAGCAGCTGTCATCAGAGAGCATGGGAAGCATCCAGAATGCTTGTCCCATTGGCAAGGCAGTGATTCATTTATTTTTCCCTACTCTGCTTCTCACTGCACTGTAGCAGTGAAAACCTTAGGATTCACACAGTACACTACTCCCTGGTAGCTACGTTGCTCTTCTCTTCAAATGTATGTCTGTGGCAGCAACACGGATTTAATGCGAGCCAGTGTAGTGCTCTCATAGTCTAAAATGGGAAGGCAGCTTTGGATCTGTGTGCCATTGAGTGACTTCTGGGGACTCGTTTGGAAATGTATCTAGTATTTCCCACCCAAGTATGCTGCTGTGCCCCCAATTAAGCATCACCCCGAAGTATTGCTTAATGTCCCATCACAGTTTGGTAGTTTACTTCTATTCTAACAGGAGAAACTTGTATCCAGTTGTCTGAGGCTCTTAATTTGTTGGGCACAAGGTGGTCACTAGTGGGGCATTTCTTCCTTAGACTAATAGCTCACTTGGTTATTGGTGGCTTCTGAAGACTTGGCTATCCTGCCATGTGAACACAGGTGCTGTTTATGTGACTTCTGCCTGTAGTTACATATTTCTCTCTGGACTGTTTCGATGTTACACATTATAAAAGAGTGAAGACATCAAATAATTTCCAATCTGTTTTGATCCCAGAGGCTGTCACCTTTTTACTACCAAGAATATTGTGTCCTACTGACAGTTTGACTTGGAGTTTAATGGATAAGAATTAAGTAGCACCTAGCTTCTGTTTGGCTTAGTAACAGTGTTAAATTTTATTTATTTTACTTCTCAAATGTTATGAAATCTTTATTTTATACAAGTCTTTTTCTAATTTAAATTCAATTAGCCAATGTATAATACATCAGTAGTTTTTGATGTAGTGTTCATTGATTTATTAGTTATGTATAACACCCAGTACTAATCACAGCACGTACCCTCCTTAATGCCCATCACCCAGTTACCCCATCCCTCCACCCACCTCCCCTTCTGCAACCCTCAGTTTGTTTCCCAGAGTCAGGAGTCTCTCATGGTTTGTCTAAATTTTGTTATTTCACATGTGAATAAAAAAGTGGAACACTTCATAATTGTATAGTAGGGAAACCTGCAGGGGCTTTGTCTCTCAATTCAAAAATTTTTTTACAGCTGTTTTTGCATTTTATTTCAGGCAAAAGTCAACAACTCTAGTTTAATTGGAGTGGGCTATACTCAGACTCTGAGGCCTGGTAAGTATTCTTGATAAGTAGGATTGGTGTTTTGTTTGTTTGTTTTTTTTAAGTAGGATTGGTGTTTTAAAAATTACTTTTCATTTCTCAGGTTCTTTGTAAACCTTTCAGAGAGTACGATGAACACGTTTACCTTTTGCCACAGTTTTATTTATTTATTTTCTTTTGCTGGGCTGTTTGGAAGTTGCAGCTATCCTGACACTTCCCTAAATGCTTAAGCATGCGTCTATTCAGAAATGAGAACGTTCTGGTCTCCTGCATAACCATAATACCATGATCACACCTAAGAAATTTAATAGTTAGTCCGTATTATTATTTACTCTCCATTCTGTAGTCACTTTCCTCATTTGTACCTGAAATGCCTTCTAGTATTGTTTATTTCTCTAATCAAGGTTCACTCATTGCTTTCATTGTTTGGTCTCTGTAGTCTCATTTACTTTTTTTTTTTTTTTTTTAAAGATTTTATTTATTTATTTGAGAGAGAGAATGAGAGAGAGCACATGAGAGGGAGGAGGGTCAGAGGGAGAAGCAGACTCCCTGCCGAGCAGGGAGCCCGATGCGGGACTCGATCCCAGGACTCCAGGATCATGACCGGAGCCGAAGGCAGTCACCCAACCAACTGAGCCACCCAGGCGCCCAGTCTCATTTACTTTATGTAGTATTTTGAGCCTTGTATTTTCTAGAGCAGTACTTATCAGACTTCAGTGTGCGTGAGTCACCTGGGGACTCTTGCTAAAATGTACATTCTGATCTGGAGTGAAGGGTTCTTTCTAACAAGCTCTTAGGTGATGCCAGCATCACTGGTTCTTGCCACCATTTGAATAGCAAGTTCTAAAGCACTTGGAACTTTTACCCTGTTCAAATAGGGATATTCCCCCAGACTTTGTATTTTGGCCTTTTTGAAACCTAAAAGACAAGTACGAAGAACACCTGTATACCCTTCCCACATTCACTAATTAACATCTACCACATTTGTTTTCTCTCCATGTCTGCATACATAATCCCTTTTTTCCACAGTCTCTTTTCAGTTATTTAAATGTATGTTTTGCGGACATGCAGACAAATCTACCCAGCACGCAAATCCCAAGAGTGACATTTTTCTTCATAACTACAATACCACTGTCACAGCTAAGGAAATTACCATTAGTTGAGCAATACAAATACGTAGTCTATATTCAGTTTCCCCCACTTGTCTCTTTATTGTAGTTGTCCTGGTCCAATTATGATTGTCTTTTAGTGTCTTACAGTCTGGATAGTGTTTTGAATGTTACTGTATTTTCTAGAGCACTTTGAACTTATTTTTAATGTTCTGTGACTTCACAGATCCCTTAACCTAGGATGGGACCACCTGAATTCTGTCTGGTATCTCTGGGACTCCCAAGTACCCTCTGGTGGTTGGCACTAATAGGTCATTTAGCAGGCTGAGGGAGGGACAGGCAGGCTCTGGGGTGATTATTAAAGACTGCAGACTCTTGAGGTGTTTCAGGCAAATCATGGTTGCCTGCCTTTTTTTTTTTTTACAGGTGTCAAGCTTACACTGTCTGCTCTGGTAGACGGGAAGAGCATCAATGCTGGAGGCCACAAACTTGGGCTTGCCCTTGAGTTGGAGGCTTAATCCAGCTGAAAGAAACCTCTGGGAATGGATATCAGAAGATTTGGCCTTAATATATTTCCAGTGTGACCAGCAGGCTCCCCCCTCCCCAAGAAGGTGATCAGATCAAAGGATGATCTAAACAAGAGCTGTATTTTAAATATTTAGACAGTTACTTGTTAGCTGGTTTCTAGTTGAATTGGTTATCTATCTAGTTACCAATGCTGCAGTCGTGCAGTGACCTATACATTATTTAAATGTATTTAACTGTTAAATGCGCTACCCACCAATAATGAAATAGACCTTTATGAAAACTGTGCAATTGTGTGCATGTTTATTTTTATGTTCCTATTAACATTGAAAATTGCCATTGAACGAGATGGATCAGTGGAAGTTTTTAAGATGAGGTTAAAAAATTTTTGTTAAATTCAGCCCATCATTAGAATTACTTTTGGTATCCCCAGACATTACAGATTATGAATAAAAACAAGTATACATAAATAATGACTCCAAGTATTTGCAGAGTTTAAACATTTGCCAGGGTCAGCTCTCCCTTGTTTCTCACTAGTACCTTATTTTTTTGGTGAGCGTTTTGCTTTTTATCTAAATCTGTGCCATAAAGTCCTCTGTGTCCCTGAAGTAACTCCACAAACTTTTTGGACTCCAATAAAATAAGAGGATATATGCCTTTATATTTCAGTTTGTAAATTTGTCCAGAATTCCATTGGATCATTGAAGAGTTGGTGCTGAAGGCTGCATACACACACCATACCCCTGTGAGCTCTTGCTGTGGGAAGTGAACTAGGCCCTGGGTGGGGTGGGGCGAGGTGTAGGCAAATGGAGTGAGGGGTCAGTAACCAGAGGGACTTGAGAAGGGAGTATATGGGCCTCTGTGAGAGGTCATGAATCATTTCTTTCTAGGCAGACACTGAAACGGTTGGGCCTAAGTGTGAGACCAGAATCAGTGCCTTCAGGCTTTGTGGCCACTGGCCTTCATCTGCACTGGGGCTGAATGACAGAAAGTAACAGATGATTCTGGTTGGAAAAGTAGGAGACAGCAAGTGTTTTTGATGGGAGAAGATAGTTTGAAGGGTGTGCTCAGAGGTTAGAGAAGGGAGAGCTTTATTCAACACATTTATATTGTTAGACCTGAGGTACCATTTGAAGCCTAAGAGGGAACAGGTAAGAAAATGTACTCTGAGACTCATTACCCAAAAAAGTGATACATGCTGAAAATTTCCAGGTCAGAAAGAATCTGATGAGAGATTAGAAGCTCAAGCAAGCTTTCCACTCTGGGCGATAAATGTTTGTGCTAAGGGACTGGCAAGAATGGCCTGTGTGAATAAGACACATGTGATTTAATGGCAGACAGTTGGAATTTGAGCCAATCTGCTTGAGTCAGGATCTTTTGCTAGGTCAAACAAACAGGAAGAGATGCCTGCAAGTTAGGTGTGAAAGCACATCTGCTTTTGGGATTCTCAAGAGAGGTGTGAAGTAGATCAGCAGACTATCTCTGAAAGTCCACCTGGTGGGGAGGAACTGGTCATAGGCCTGTGACTTCTGAAGCCCCCTGGATGACCTGCTGCCCCAGAGCTAACAGGTGGCCTTCCCTCAGCTGTGGCTGGATTTTACCTGGTCCAGTACTCAGGATTGGGGTGTGGCACAAATGAGCAGTTGGTCAGAGAGATGTTTAAGAGTAAAGTGGACGTATTTACCCAGGTGCA
Source organism: Leptonychotes weddellii (assembly GCF_054177405.1). Lineage (NCBI taxonomy): Eukaryota > Metazoa > Chordata > Mammalia > Carnivora > Phocidae > Leptonychotes > Leptonychotes weddellii. The sequence goes on along the minus strand of NC_138374.1, from coordinate 46,477,840 downwards.
TCCTGTAACGTTTTTAGCATGGGGGAGAGAGAAGGTTCCTGGGCCCTGTGGGTTGCATAAAATGCCAGGTATGTCCCAGGAGGTGTAGGATTATGGAATTTGCCAGCTATGGGCCCCTGTGGCCTTATTTCTAATAGTCTCCAGCTTTATAGCACCCAGGCCTAACCCAGGGGTGGCAAAACCTAATTGTATTCTAGGCTGATGCAGTTAGTCGAAGAACACTTCATATTTGCACCTTATACTCATCTGTGTTGGTGTGGAGATAGGATCTTCCTGTGGGATTGGGATTAGGGCTGTCTAAATGGAGAGAAGTGAAGAACCTGGCTCCCTGTCCACCTCCTCTCCTAGATGTTGGGTGTGGGAAAGCCTAACTATATTCATCTTCCTGTGGGGAACTTTTTAAAAAACTGCCATACTGATAGTCTCCTACCTCTAGGCCTGTCTACTTCACACCTTTCTGGCCAGTGATCCCACCCAGTCCCTCACCTTCCTCCAGGACTTCAGGGGGAGGACAGGATATATACTCCAACCTTGAGGTCCTCAGGTTTAAGTCAAGTGGCCTGGTTCTCAGAGGTGATGTCCACTGAGCAGAGCCTCCACTGCAGAGGTGAGGTCAAGCTGACAGTTCTGTGAAAACATGGGCAAATAGAACTGGCATAACCTATGAAAGCGCCCAGTGGCAAACCTGGTCTGCTCTAAGGTTGTTTCCTGTTGTCAGACCCCAGATAGGGTTTCCCAGCCAGTCCCAGCTGCACCAAACAAGACCTTCATTCACTTGCCCCTCCTAGGAAGTGGGAGGGAGACCTAGGGGTTGGGGTTCTACCCAGCTGCCAGCCCTCAGATCCTGTGGAGTGTGGGCAAACCTGAGGAGCTGGGGTCCTGTATGTGGCCAGGTCAATCAAAACTTTATTTCCTGCTACCAGTCAGCTGGAAGCTCCTATTCAGGCTATGGACATGTGCCAGGTGGCCCTCAGGACTGTGCCAGGGAGGGGATGACGTCTATGACCTCAAGGCCCCCATTTGCTTTAGGACCTGCCAGTGCTGGGCCTTCCCTCCCTACCCCACTTTTGCGCCACATACGGAGGCTCAAAAGATTGTGTCCCAGGCCCCACTTTATTGTCGAATTTAAAACTCAGGGTTGATGTCTGGGGTTCCCAGGTCCCCTCCCTTGAGGCCACCCGCTGGGGGCCGGCCCTAGATCTTGAAGGCTAAGGTGAGGCCGTCGCCCAGAGGCAGGAGGCTGATGTGGACCCTGGCGTCCCGCAGGATGCGCTCGTTCAGGTTTCGCACGCACTGGGCCTCCGTGTTCCCTGGTTGAGGCTGTAACACCTCTCCGCGCCACAGGACCTGCGGGGGGGGCGGGGCATCACGGGGAGGGGGTCAGGGCCGAGGGGGGAGGTGCCTAAGGGAGAGGCGGGGCGAGGGAGGGGCTTACATGCATGAACTGGGCGGGACTTTGTGGCATGGGGGCAGGGCACGGGGAGGAGCCAAGTGAAAAGACAGAAAACCCAGCCCCGGGAGGGTTCGTTCTTCCCCTTACACTGAGGACCGCCAGGATGCCTCCGGGGCGCAGCAGCTGCAGGCACCGCTCATAGTAGGCGGTGCAGTTCTCCTTGTCCGCGTCCACCACGGCCATGTCGAAGGTGCCGGCCTCGCCCGCGGCCAGGAGCTCATCTTGCGGGGGAGGGGGGGGGCAGATGCGGCTGAGTCCGCAGCCCCAGCGGTCAGAAGCCCCTGCCCAGGCCTGCCCAGGCGCTGTGACTATTCAGGGACTTTGGCCTGGAGGGGCGCCCTGCCACCCAGCATGTGGCCGCATGGCAGCGGCGAGGCCAGGAGGCAGGGATCTGTCACTGCCCCAAGCCCGCCCAGCGGACCTGGTCACTAGCTCACGCCCAGTGGCCCCACTTGGAAAATGGTGCCAAGGCCCCTTCCACTCCGTTGCTCACCCAGGGTCTCCAGGGCGGGCTTCAACCGAAGGTCGATCTTGTGCTCCTCCTCAGCCTGCGGAAGGAGTGGGGTCAGAGCCAGCAAGTCCCTTCTCCTGGAGCTGGGAGTGGCCAGGCTCCAAGGGCCTGATGAGGGCCTCAAATGTGTGGGACACTCACCTGCCTCCACAGGGGCCGCCCCAACTCCGGGGGCCCCGGGTTCACCTCACAGGTCACCACGCGCCCGGCCGGGGGCAGCGCCAAGGCCAACGCTAGGGCTGAGTAGCCTGTGAAAGTACCTGGGGGCAAGGGATACGGACAGGCTCAGGCCAGAGTAGGGGGACATCCCGGTGACTTCGGCCCCCGGTGATCCCGGCCGTGCGCCCTACCCAGGTCCAGAGCCTTCTTGGCCTTGATGAGCCGCGCCAGGTTGGCCAGAAGCTGGGCCTGCTCACAGGTCATCATGGAATCTCCCTGCGGCTGCTCCAGGGTCAGCTGTGTCGCGGTGGTGGAGGGGAGAGGGTCGCGCCAGCACTGCCAGGCACCCAGCTCCTCCCCGGGTCCACAACCCCCTCCAGGTGTGCGGTCGTGGGGCGTGGTCCCGGGACGGGCCCTCAGGGAACGCCCACCGCGCCCAGCCGGCGGTGTCCCGGAAGGCCCGAGAGCGCCAAGGCCCAGCCCAAGGTCACACAACCACGTGGGACCCGCTGGGTCCGAGGTGGGCGCCTGTTCCCGCCCCTGGCCCTGCTGACCAGTCGCAGGCTCCGCAGCGCCGGGTGCTCCCGCATGGAGCGGCTCAGCAGATACTGCCACAGGGGACTGTCTTCAGGGGGCAGCAGGCGCTTCTCTCGCCGGGATCGCCAGGGATGGCACCGGTTCCCTGCCAGGGAGGGGTCCTGGGTCAGGGCCTGGGGCTCCGGGGCGCCAGGGCTGAGCTTCAGCCGCAGCCAGCCTCGAGGAGTCACGGGCTCGGCTCCCGCACCTGCCCTGCCTGCGGGGGCTCTGCCGGGGGTGGGGGGGAGGTCCGCGGGCCCCGCCCTACTCACCCAGGAAGAGGCCGGTGGCGAAGGCGGCGCCCAGCGCGGCCGAGCCCAGGGCCAGCGCGGCGGGCACAGAGAGCCGGGGTGCGGGTTGGATCATGGTGCGACCTGGAGGCAGCCACGTACGGGTCAGTTGGCTGGGGCTCCTGGGCCCGCACTGGGACCCGCCTGCCCTCCAGGCTCCGCCCTGTCCCGGCACTGTCCGCCGAGCTGCGGTCTCCAACGCCATCTGGCGACCGCACAGCTTTACTGCAAGTCCCACTAGAGCGAGTCGGGCGCCATCTGGTGGCTCCACTGGGAACTGCGCCCAAACAGGAGCGCAAGCCCAGCGTGCGGTGTCTGGGTTTTTCTTACCCGCCCCTGAGGTCTACCGTCCTGGGTCAGGGAGGAAGAATGTGATGCCCCTCCTGGGTATATGCTTCTTATTGCTCCTGTTTTTGCTGGGACCCTGGGGCATATGTCGGTGGGTGGGCCCTCGGTGTAACAGGGTAGTAATGAGTACAACGTGATAGAAATGACAGGAGCTCTGAGAGGGACTGAGAGAATTAGGGGAGGCTTCTTGGGGGAGATGAGTAAGGGTATCCGGTTGAAAGAGTGAAGGACCTGGTTTGGGGACAAAACCAGAAGTGGGGCTTGGGAGTCCTGAGACAGGTCTCATTGATGGGGCTCTGAGACAAGATTCTTAGAATCCTCCCCTTGGGCGCCAGACATGGGTGTGAGCTCTTGGGGCCATCATTCTCAACCTCAGTTTCCTTTGTGGAAAACAGGAACCACAGTCTTACCGCAACTGGCACCAGATCACACAACTTGGCACACAGAAGGTGCTCAGTAAATGGCAGCTGTTGGAGTGGAGATATTTTGGGGAGGAAAGTGATGGAAGGGCAGCTGAGGTCGGCTCGCAGGGCTGTTCTGCAGGGACACGATCCAGTGAGCACTGATGGAGCCCCTTCTGTGACTCAAAGTGGGGAAGGGGAAAGAAGCTGCGCTGGCGCGTATTCTTAGGGAAGCTACATTCGGGGAGCACAAAAATGGGGGGCAACTCCACTTTCACCATTTCCTCTTCTGCAAAATGGGGTTATCAAGAGTCCCCCCCCCCCCATCGCAGGGGATGAAATGAGAAAATCCCGGTGAGGGACTTAACACAGGGCCGGCCCTGAGTGGGCCCTACCTGTTACATTTAAAAGGAGTCAAAGTCCAAGGGCGGACGGTCATCCGACTGCGTCTCAAGGTCACCTCCCCGGGCGTGGCTGCTCCCACAGCCCACTGAGTGTCCAGACCAGAGCTGCACCGGGGGCTGCCCAGGGGAGGCTCAGACTCGGAGGCCCGGAGGCAGTTTTGTCGAGGTTTGGGGTGGTGCGTGCGGCCGCGGCGTGGCTGAGGCTGAGGACCCGAGCGAGCTGGACACAAACTCGGAGCACAGCGCTGGGAGGTCGCGCAGGAGGAGGCCCAGTTCCGTTGGAGGCTCCGGGAGCCGACGACAGGACCTCGAGTGAGACACAGGGGCGGGACTGACCCGGGGCGCGGGCTGGAGCCTGCTGCGCGGGGGCCGGGCTGGGGGTGCTGCCGGGTGGGCCCTCGGCCGCCGTCCCAGTTCCTCCCGCTTCCCCGCGGCCCGGCCGGCGCCCTGCTTCGAGGGGAAGAGCCTTCCCCCTTACCTGGTGGCCCAGTACCTGTTTCTCTGACCTAGGAGTCTCATTCCCCAGAGTAAGGGCTGAGGCTGCTGGTCTCTGCCAGCGCTGAGCACACAGCAAATGCTAAATAATTGCTCTCGGAATAGTACGTTGGAGCTTCGTGGGCTCCTAGCTGCCTGAGCTGCCGGTCCGGTCAGCACAGTAACCCGAGGGCCCATCTACCGAGCACCCGGCATTCCACATCCAGCCTGCCTGTGAGGCTGGGATAGGATTCCCATTTTCCAGAGGAGGAAACCCGAGCCCACAGAGGCCCCCTCTCCACGGAAGCGCTTTCCTGGCAGCTCTGCTTGGGCTCCCTCCACCAGGCCGGCGGGCATGGGGGCCCTGGGCTCAGCCTGGGCCGCAGACCAGCACTTTCTCCCCTGTCTGGGGGTCCGGATTGGGGCAAGCCCCCAGCTCACACCCGAACCTCCCTCCGGGAGAACCGGCTTCAGGCGAGAGGCCTGGAGAGGGGGTGGGGGGCGGAGCGGGCACGGAGGGGAGGCATGTCACCGTATATCCCCGTCAGATTAAAAAACTAATTTGAAAAGATTAATGTATTCCATTCTTGTTACGCCGGCTCCGATACCTCTGGGCCGGCGGCCGCTCTGCCTCCTGATTATTGAATTTTTATGGCCTGGTAATTAATTGCAGATTCCCTGTTTTGTTCTATTTCTTTTTCTCTGACATTTTAATTTCAACAAAAAGCAGTGGTCTCCATGCAGGTTCTCTCTGGAGATCCTAATGGTCTATAAAACAGAATGACTTATAGACGTGGCACCCACTTCAGTTGGCGAGCCATTGTTTGAAACCTTGCTGATCACGCAAAATTTAATTTTTCCAACTCCCTCCCCCGTTCGCTACTCATTTCTTGTCTCTCCTGCTGTCGCACCAGTGTCTCGGCTCACAAGAAAGCGAGCCAAGCGTCGCCCCAAGATCCTACAGCGCCTTTTCCAGGGGGCTGAAAATACAGTCAGTCCTGCTTCTTTTCCTCAGAAGCGCCCCTGTGGTTGGGGGAGGGAGGGCCCTGTGGATGTGGGCAGGTGCCCCCGGGGCAGGAAGGGCTGGGGAGGGGGAGACCGTGTCTGCCTCCCTCAGTTGCCTTTTTGGTCAAACGTAGGTCAAATGCCCCACGAGGCACCAAGGAACCCTCAGGCTCAGGAGGGCAGAGACAACGGGAGACCCTTCATGCCTTTAGATCCACGCCAGGAAGGGAGGGCTGCGACCCCTGACAAATTCTTAGCCAAACCAGGCCACTGGAACCCGCTGGCCACAAAAACGGGCCGGAAGAGGCCCCTGAATTTCTTTTTTTTTTTTTTTTCAAGATTTTATTTATTTATCTGAGACAGAGAGAATGAGAGAGACAGAGAGCACATGAGAGGGGGGAGGGTCAGAGGGAGAAGCAGACTCCCTGCCGAGCTGGGAGCCCGATGCGGGACTCGATCCCGGGACTCCAGGACCGTGACCTGAGCCGAAGGCAGTCGCCCAACCAACTGAGCCACCCAGGCGCCCGAGGCCCCTGAATTTCTATCCCGGTACCCCTAACTTCTGCTTCTCCTCCCTGCTAACACTGCGCAGGCCAGGTCTTCTCCCCCAGAGGCCCCCAGAACCGTGCAGGGCAGGGGCGGAAGAGTATGGTCATGGAGTCAATCAGGCCTAAGGGATTAGAACGGGGAGGTGTTCAGGGGCTGCCCAGGTCGGTGAGGGGAGGCAGTAGGGGGTGGTGGGGCCTGTGGTGCTCCAAAGCTCACGCCTCATCCCAACGCATGGCAGCCACTTGGCTGTAGCCTGTGCTGCCAGATGGGAAGATGGTGCGGTGTGGCCAGAGTTTCCGATTTTTCAAGAAAGGTTGAAATCTGGCCGGTAATGTGAAACCTCACAATTTTAAACATTCGGATTAGACTTTTTTTTTTCTTTCTTTTTTCTTTTTTTTAGCACTGCGTCAGCCAAACTGAATAGCTCTCTGATCTCAGGGTCTGATCTGGCCCAAGGGACCACTGTTTCCTCCGATTGGGGCATGGATCAGAGAGGTTAAGACACAGAAGTGGAGTCTGTTGGGGCCGACACTTCTGCCCTGCCCCCACCTCAGGAATCCTCTTCCCACCTTTGGGCCCTCCATCCCCTTCCCACCCTCAGTGGGCTCTCCCAGAGGCACCTTTGACCCTCTCTCCAGGTCTTGCCTTCCGTAGGCCTCTCCACACAGAAACTTGCAGCCCGAAGTCTGACCACACCCGGGGGAGGTTTGCCAAGCTCCCCAGAGAGGATGGGACCTGTTAAGCTAAGCCTTCGGGGTGAGGGGCAGTGCCCTGACTCCAAGGGCTCTGGGGGGTGTTTCAGGCCGAGCGGGTGGCTGAGACAGACCATGAGTTAGGGGCTTCTGGGCTCCTCAGGTGGGCTGGAGAGGACCAAGAGTCACGGCCTGCTCCTGCCTGCTTTGTGCTGAGAAGCTACGGAGCTGGTGCTGGCCATGCCCGCCAGTCTGCGGTGGGCAACAGAGTGGAGTGCGCTGTTGGCAACAACGTGGATTCTGTTCTTTGCAACAAAGTGAAATCTGCTGTTTGTCACAGAGCAGCTTATAAAGTTCACAGTTAAGAGTCCTGCCTGGTAGCCACTCTTCTGTGGGACTGATTCTCCCACCTCCAGCGGACCCTGTTAACGGGCTACCTGGTCTCCCTTGGAGCTATTCTGCTTCCTTCTGCCTTGCCAACAGGAGCCTGATGTCGTTCGGCAATGTGCCCAACTTTGGGGGATGAACTGTGATTAGTCTCAGACTGTCATGACCAACACAGTCCTTTTTTGAAGATACCTGCTTACTCACCCTCACCTGTAGTAAATTGCTGGCCAGGGAGAAAGGGGTGCTTCTCAGGACTTTTTTCTCCCTTTTCTTGTTTAGCTGCTTCTTACCTCGAATGAGGTTGTGTAAAGATGAAATGCTTGGAGGGGCACCTGGGTGGCTCAGTCGGTTAAGCAGCTGCCTTCGGGCCAGGTCGTGATTCCGGGGTCCTGGGATAGAGTCCCACGTCGGGCCCCCTGCTGAGCGGGGAGTCTGCTTCTCCCTCTCCCTCTACCTGCCGCTCCCCCTGCTTGTACTCTCTCTAATAAAAAAACATAAAAAATCTTAAAAAAAAAAAAAAGACGAAATGCTTGGAACCATAGCAGCCCTCTTGTGGATTGTGAGGCAATAACGTTAAGGATTTAAAAACCCAGACAGGGCGCCTGGGTGGCTCAGTTGGTTAAGTGACTGCCTTCGGCTCAGGTCATGATCCTGGAGTCCCGGGATCGAGTCCCGCATCGGGCTCCCTGCTCAGCAGGGTTTGCTTCTCCCTCTGACCCTCTTCCCTCTTGTGCTGTCTCTCACTCTCTCTCTCAAATAAATAAAATCTTTAAAAAAAAAAAAAAACCCAGACAAACAAGATGGTAAAGATGGCAAGAGGAAAAGATGGGATGTTGGTCCTTGAAGACATTATCTAGCCACTAAACCAACACCACCGTTTCCCTCCAGACTCCTTGTTACAAGAGAAAATAGAACCCTTTGTATTTAAGCCATGATTAGCTGTATATTCTTTTACTTAAAGCTCAAAAGCATTCCTGATAAAGACCTCCAAACAGTGTGTCCTGTACCCAAAGGAGTGGTTTAGAGTTGGTACTGAGATAACCCTGTTTGCTTTTTCTTCAGTCTAGACTGTCAGATTCCCCACTGTACTGGAAATCATGCCCTCCAAAAGTGAGGCCTCATTTTCCACGGGGGTGAGCTTTCTCATAGGGGATGCCCCATCCCCCCATGTGGCAGGCCCAGTCCCTCCCCCTCCTGATGAGTAGAAGTACCAGCACTGGCCACCCTCCTTCTCCAACCTCTCCTCAGCCCCCTGCAGACCTGTGACATCTCACCGAGACCTCCCAATCCCTGGTGAAGTAGGCATGATCACCCATGCCCTGTAGGTGATCTGTAGGTGACTCTTAGAGGAAGTGACGCATCCAAGATCTCCCAGCCCACAACCTGGGGGACTCCCCACTCCAGGGGGAGTCTCTATATTTGCCTCAGGGGCAGGGGCACAGCGGCTTCTGGGACAGTGGATGATGACCAGACAGGGTGGGAGATTTTGTGCGGCGAGCTGGGGTTGGGGTTGGGGAAGCCCATGTCTTCCCGGCGTAATAGGTTTCTGCTGCAAAAGTGCTGTGTAGCAGTCCCAAGTGTCAGTGGCTTCCAGAATAACCACGCACTTTTCTCTCCTGGGTCAGCAGCTCAGCTGCGATGCTTCTGCTTCAGGTTGCGCGTTCAGAGCCTTCTGAGGCCAGCGGCTGCCTGGCGGAGGCTCATGCCCAGCGGACACTGCAGGTGCAGGAGGCCCACCACACGAGTGGCTTTAAAGCCTCTGCCTCAGTCAGGTCTGCTGATGTTCCAGGGTCCACAGCAAGCAGTCTACCCCCTCTGTGGAGCGGCTCTGTGGGGTCCCGTGGCAACGGGTGTGCAGGTGGGACCCTGTTATGGGTGGCAGACCGAAGAGTCAGGATCAGCACTCCAGGTCCCAAGTGGCCCTGAGGTGTCCCCAAAGCCGTGGGTGCAGAGGCTGTGCATCGGGTAGGGCCTCAACAGGGCGGGTGGGCAGGCTGCTGCCTCATGCCGAAGCTGGGTTCCCCAGTCTGCTGCTTAGAGGAAGAACAGGGGGCTCTGGGGGTCAGAGTGTTTCTTGAGGGAGTAGGGGACCGCCTGCCCTCTGAACCCGGACAGCCCGCAGCGCCCGCCTCCCTGGGAAGGACGAAGTCCCGCAGCTGCCTCTCCTCCAAGCTGCCCCATGCTCAGCAGCCGCCCATTGTCCTCCACGGACTCCAGCAAGGGCAGCCTGGGGCCCGAGGATTCACAGGGCACCGCTCGGCGCTTGTTGACATCTGGTGGCCTGACACTGGCCCGGGGACACCGTTTGCCTGTATCAGTGTTTTGTTTGTTTGAATGGAGCCAGCACTAAACAATCAGAAAACTTCACAAAGAATTCAGATTTGATTTCCATTTCTTTTGAAAAGGCGGAAGGTGTGACCCCAGTAGGCCCGTTTTGTAGCCTGGCAGGTTAGCTGATACTGGGCCACGCCTGCCCCCCCGCGTGTTGGTGCCCTTGCCCTGGTCTCCACTGCTCCCTGCTGCCTCAGACCCAACACATCCCACCCGTGTTTCATACGGCTCTCCGTCCTGCTGGCACATGAACTGTGACCTCCGATTTAATGCATTCCCCGCAGGTCCAGACAGGAGGGACATCCGTACACAGCACGTCTCTGTCTCTCTTCCTGAGTAAGAACTTCATCTGCATCCTGGAGAGCAGTCCCTCTTCTAGGGGCCACACCAGCAGCCCAGTCTCTGCCACCCGCTTCTCTGGGCTCAGATTTGGTCCTCTCCCTTAGGGCAAAGCTGTTCCCGTCATGGCTGAAGCTCAAAACATCGCTGGCATCCCCGCCCTGAGAGCTCAGTCACCTTCAGGTGTAAAGCTAAGCTGAGACGAAGCTTTGGGAGATGCTATGGGAACCCAGGTCCCTGAGCTACACAGGGGATCCCCCTAATGTGTAAAAACGGGATACTGACTGCTGATACTGACATAGCACTTACTGTGTGTCAGCCACCTCTTGTAACTTTGTATTGACTCACTTAGTCTGCACACTAATCCTGTGAGGGGCAAGGTATAATTTTTATCCCCATTTTAGGGATGAGAAAGCTGAAGCACAGAGAGGTTAAGCAACTTGCCCAAAGTTGCACAGCTTATAAGTGGTAGAATTGGGACTTCATCTTTGATCTTAAGGTTTCAGGGCTTACAGTTCTTTTTTCTTTTTTTTTTTTTAGGGCTTACAGTTCTTTTTTTTTTTTTAAGATTTTATTTATTTATTTGACAGAGAGAGAGTGAGACAGGGAACACAAGCAGGGGGAGTGGGAGAAGGAGAAGCAGCCTTCCCCACAGAGCAGGGAGCCCGATGCGGGGCTCGATCCCAGGACCCTGGGATCATGACCCGAGCCAAAGGCAGACGCTTAACGACTGAGCCACCCAGGCGCCCCAGGGCTTACAGTTCTTAATCACTGATGTGTCCTAGAGGAAATTCCTATTGAAGTGGCTGCTTTTCCTGTAATGTCTTATTGCACCCTGAGACTTGCCCAACGAGGTAGGGTTGGGTTTGGCTGTGAGTGACAGAAAAATCCAAAAGAATAGCAACTTAACCAAGAGAGAATTTGATTTCTATTTTATAGAGATGCAATGTGGAGGTAGTAAGGAGGCTCCAGGGCCAACAGGGACTCAGGCTTCTACTCTGTTGTGCTGCCATCCTCATCATGTGGCTTCTCCTCATTAAGCAATATGGCTGCCTGAGCTCCAGCCATCACATCTTCACCCTAATTTTCAGGAGAAAGAAAGGGACAAAACAGGACTCACCCCCTTCCTTTAAGGACACTTCCTGAAGGTTTCACAGGATACTCCTATTTGTATTATTTGATCAGCACTTAGTCATTGGCCACACTTCAGTTTAGAAATAGTCTTTATTCTAGAGCATTATATTCTCAGTAAAAAATCAGTTCTATCATTAAACTTAAAAGGGAGAATGGATACTAGGAACATTTAGCTGCATTTTACAGATAAAGAAGCTGAGGCTCAGAGAGGCGAACAACCAGGTCACACAGCCAGGAGAAAGGTGAAGCTTGGACCCTCTGTCCCTGGGCCCTGTGGAGCAGATGGGGCTCCAAACTCTGCCAATTTCCTGGGGCAGGGGTGGGAGGGGAGGGGAGGAGGACCGTGGATATGTGCATTATCCCCTTCCCAGGCCCCAGAAGCACCCAGGGCCCAGGTCCTGCTTGCCAGACGCTCCCTTGTGCCTTCAAGCATGGGCACCCTCTCTGGGCCCAGATCCGTCATCCTGGCACCAACCATGCCCCGGGCCTGACTCCATCCATCCCACTAATGCCGACATCGACTGTGCTCGGGCACGTTCCTGAGGCGGCCTCAAGAGCGCTGAATAATTCAGGCCTGCGTAACGGGATAATGAATTTACTGACAACCCAGTGTGGTCTCGGTACTTACATTTCAAGAAATACGGACTCCCCAGGCCCGCTCAGCAGGCTGGAGCGTACAGATGCCAAGAAACTGTTGCCTCTGCCCGCCTCGTGGGGTTCAAGCCTGATTCAGTGGAGATCCTCCTTTGGTCTCACCGGTCCTTCCACTGCCTGGGCGAGTGGCCAGTCTGGGGGCCAGGGCTGCCTGCTTGGAACTTTGGGGCGGGCTGGAAGTGGAATCCAAGGAGCTGGGACAGAAGAGCTGGCAAGGAGTCTGGCAGTCCCTCGGTCCCGCACGCCCTCTTATGAACAGGGAAACTGAGGCAGCAGAGGGGGTGGGCCCGTTCTCTAGCCCACTGTGCCCTGTGGCTGGGAATGCCGGGGATGACTTAGGGCTCTGGGGAGGAGACCTGCTTGCCTTCCTTCTAGCCTGCTGGTGGCCGCTTCCCCCAGCTGCTGGAGCTTTGCTGCTAATGGCTCTCAGCTGCCCCTTCCCCGGAGGCGACTCCCCAGCAGACGAGGGCTGCCCTACCCAGAAGGCCACACACCAGCCCACACAGGCTGGGCGGACTGTGGCCAACGGCTGGCTGATGCGGTACAACAGGCCCCCCCACGCCTCCAGGTAGGACTAACTCTGTGATGTGGTTCCTGCTCTGGAACCCTCAGGGGGACCAGGCTGCGGCTAGACCCCAGCTGAGACCACCTTCTGACAGCCTTTACCCTTTCCCTATGGTGGCTTGCCCTCTCTCCCTTTCTCAGAACCTCTCCCAGTAAGCCACCTGAATAGGGATCCCCGATTCAGGCTCTGCTTCTGGGGAACCCACCTAAGATACCCTGCATTTCCTGGTCCAAGCCCTCCCTTCTGAGGACTCCCCCCAGAGTGCTAAGAGGGGTTCAGAGCCAGGAACCCGTGGCCCTGAGCCTGGCTCTGCTGTGTGACTATGAGGAAATCACTTCTGTGCCCTGGGCCTCGGTTTCCCCATTTGTATGTTTGGGGTTGGAGGAGGCTCTCTCTGGTCCCTTCCAGCTCTGAAGGTCTGTGATATGACCCAAGATGCCAAGAAGCCTCCTCCTGCCCGTACCTATCCCCACATGTGCATGGAACCCTATCACTGGGGCATCACCTTTTCTCAGAACTTTTAAGATGCAAAAGCATCTTGAGGTGAGGATGAGGTTCACATTAGGAGATCATGCTGCAGGTCAGAATTTCTCAAGGTGGGATCCTTAGATCATCTGCAATAGAGTCCAGTGCCTGAAGGGGTGTTAATTATTAATAGTCCCCCTCCCCCCACCCTGCTTTTTAAATGTGGTACATGATGTCTGGAGCTGCAGCAGCTATCTTTGAACCATGAGGAAACAGCATGAAATGTAAACAGCAGGGTAATAAGGATGGTGAACAGAAATACAGAAAGAAACTGGTTTTCAATGGCCTTCTCAATTATTGCATAAAACCTGAAAACACCTACCTCTAGAATCTCAGTGTGTGAAAGAATTAAGTACCTTTATTGCTCAAGGAAGTCTTGGTTGACTTTTCTGTTATTTGCTGCCCAAAGCATTCCAAACAAATCAACACTAAATCATAATAACAATCCTCTAAATTAGGGATTACTCTTAGCTCAGAGAGGTTAAGTGATATAACGATGGTCACATAGCGGGCAAGTGGCAGCATTCTTTTGGGCTGGAGCTTTCAAGTTTGGAGGAATTTTGATTATTCATAAGAGTTAAATTCCTGTCTCCTCTGCTGTATGTGTCCTATTGTAGTCTGACCCCTGGGAATAATCCCCCTCCCTTGCCATTCTGGTCTTTGGTCATTCCCTCCCCCATCCATCCCACCCTGGGTCTCAGCTTAGAGACCTGGGAAAGGTCCCTTGTGGGGGGGTGTGGAGAAGGAGGCAGGAAGCCACCGTTCATTCCTTCCTGGAGTTTCCCTAACAAGTGTGGCCAAATTCTGGTACCAAAGACTGAAGAGAAGGTTGAACTCATTTTGGAGATAATTCTAGCTTCTAAACAGTCCTAGGCCCTCGTGGGGGGTTACAGCAAAAGAGAGAGAGAAGGAGACTAGAGACACAAAAATAGAGATGGGGAAGAAGAGGGTGAGAGAGGGAGGGTAGGAGGAAGGTAGGAGGAAGGGAGAAGAGAAGGAGATAAATGATCAGACAAACATGATGATGAATCTCAGCTCAGGCAAGACTAGAATGTTCCCTTCTCCTCCAGCTTCAGCTTCTTCATCCTGTGATTGAGTAGACTAGAACACCTCCCTTGTAAGGAGGTTGGCAAGGACAGAGGGTGCAGTACTGACCTGTAGCAGATGCTCAGCAAATGGGCACTCCTGCCCTACACACACTGGTCTGATGGTCTTGGTTGCTGCTCTGAGGGTGGAGGCAGGATTGGAGAGGAGGGTGACATGACCTTGGACAAAGCTTTGGTCAGCCTCCACCTGAGATCAGAGGCCTGGTGGAGAAAAGGGAGTGTGTTTGAGCCTGTGTCCATCTCCCCCGAGGCTGCCAGGTGAGACAAATGTCCGAGGGGCCCCAAGGCATCCAGCCCCAGCTGTTTGAGTCTTCTCAGCCCAGATGCCAGACATGTGGGTAAGGAGCCTTGAGATGACCACAACCCCAGCCACCAACACATGACAGACCTAGAGTGGGAACTGCCTGGAGTCCAGGCAACCTCCTGATTCATGAGCAGAATAAATGATCATGTATGAGTTTCCTAGGGCTGCCTAGGTAACAAATGACCACAGACTAGGTAAAAAACCAGAAACTTATTCTCTCACGGTTCTGGAGGCTAGAGCCCAAAATCAAGGTGTTGGTAGGGTTGGTTCTTTCCCAGGGCTCTGAGGAAGAATTTGTTCCATGCCTTTCTTCTAGCTCTGGTGATTGTAGGCAATGCTTGGCATTCCTTGGCTTGTAGATACATCACTCCAATCTCTGCCTCCATCTTTGCATTGGATTCTCCCTGCATCTCTGGTCCAAATTTCTCTTTCTATAAGGACACCGGTCGTATTTGATTAGGGGCCCACCTTACCTCAGTATGCTCTCGTATTAATTAATTACATGTGCAATGACTATTTCTCAACTAAGATCACATTCTGAAGGTTAGGACTTTAACATATCTTGGTTGGGGACATAATTCAACCCATACCATTTTGTTATTTAAAGCCACTGTTTTGGAGTGATATGTTATACAGCAGTAGTTACAGAACACCAGAATTAAGGGATGGCTAGGAAAGCAACAGAAACACCAGGAGACATGTAAGCAGATGGAAAAATTTACAAGACTATCCCTCCAAGAGGTATGTGGTTGGAGTAATTGATTTTCTAAGTAGGTTGGGGTTGGGGTGGGGCTAGATCCTCTCCCTGAGAGATGTATGTTCCGGTAACAACATGTGCTTTGATAATAGTAGACAGCTTCCCTAATGCCTTCTAATGCAGGAAAAAAGCTTGAGTTTTGCTTTATAAGGTATTTCTAGTCCCTTAAGTAAGTGTTGAATATTTACTTAGAGAGAATCAACTTGATTATTATAGTATTTCTGGCCTCTGTGTATTTCAGCATGGTCTTCTTTACTAACGCCTCCTCTATCAGAGCAGGCTGATTAATGATGGGGTGCAGATGTCTGGTTAAGTGTTTGGCTTCTCCATAGACCATAAGCAACCCTGAGAGCAGAGACAGTCTCTGCCTTGTTCTCCCCTGAATCCCCAGCACAGTTCTTGGCACACAGTAGGTGCTTAATAGTTATTTCCTGAAAACACGGGTGTTGGAAAAGGAACAAAGAGATTTAAAATCTATATGAGGACTAAAGGCTTACAAATATGTCAGCTACAAAACATCTAATGACGCTGGGAAATATGTTTTTGAAATTCCCTTCAGTTAACAAAAGAGCCTTTAAGAAAATAAGGGAGTTTTGAGAGACCAGGAACAAATTGGAAATGCCAGCCCAAGGAAGAAAGTGGTTTCTGGGGCAGCTGGTAGCTTCCACACCCTGAGCTTCTGTGGCACAAGAAAGAAGCAAGGGATTCAAAAAACTGACCAGGCAGGTTTGAAAAAACAGGTTCTAGAAATTTAAGTGTATCACATTTGAAATGAGAAACTCAGTGGATCAGTTAAATAGACACAGCTGGAGAGGGAATTAGTACACTGGAAGACAGATCTGAAAATACCACACGTCAGTCAGCACAGAAAGAAAAACAGAAATGAAAGAGAGGTAAGAAACATGGAAGATGGAATAAAAAGCTCTAAAATATGTCTAGTCAGCTTTTTGGAAAGCAATTATAGGGATAAGAAGAAAGAGGCAATGTTCAAAGAGATAGTAGCTGAGAATTTTCCATGATTGTTAAAAAAAAAAAAACATGAATCCTTGGGAAGTGAGGCGGCCTGGAAGTCCCTCCAGCCATGGTGTTGTACAATGCAGAAAAGAGGTGGATTTGTAAACCCTGGAGTGAGGTTCTACCTACCCAAGCCTGTTGCCATGTGGAGACCCTGGGTGAAGCCCCCGTCAACAGGAGGCAAAACCTTCCACTGAGGACCTGGGGGATAAGAAGGAAGGAGAATACATTAAACTCAAAGTCATTGGGCAGGATAGCAGTGAGATTCACTTCCAAGTGAAAATGACAACACATCTCAAGAAACTCAAAGAATCCTACTGTCGTGGCACCTGGGTGGCTCAGTCGGTTAAGTGTCTGCCTTCGGCTCAGGACATGATCCCAGGGTCCTGGGATTGAGTCCCGCATAGGGCTCCTTGCTCAGCAGAGAGCCTGCTGCTCCCCCTGCTTGTGCTCTCTCTTTCTCTCTCTCTCTGACAAAGAAATAAATGAAATCTTAAAGAAAAAAAAAAAAAGAATTGTACAGTCAAAGACAGGGAGTTCCAATGAATTCACTCAGGTTTCTCTTTGAAGGTCAGAGAATGGCTGATAATCACACTGAAAAAGAATTGGGAATGGAGGAAGAAGATGTGATTGAAGTTTATCAGGAATAGAAAGGGGGTCATGCAACGATTTAGATATTCTTTTTATTTTTTTTCTTTACCCTCAATCCTTTTTTATTTTTAAAAATAGTTATTTTGTAAGGTGGTATTCAATACGGACTTGAAAACTGGAACCCCATCTCCTTAAAACATCTGGTAATTTGAATTCTCATGCCCATTATTCATTATCACTTGTTTTCATTGTGCTGATTTTTGGTGGTCAAACCTTAACCCCCTTCATATTACCCTCTCCTTTTTAAAACATTACATGTGTGCACAGAGAGGCCACCTTTTCCAGGATTGCATTTTCAGGCTTGTGATAAATAAGATTGACCTACGTGAGTGTCCATAATGACTTTCCCATTGGCCCTGAAGTTCTGGTGCATGATTGCTTCACTCCTGGACTAGGACTTTCAGTGGGAGATGGAAGTTTTTCAGAGAACTGAACTGTGGAAAAATGACCTTGCCTTAACTTGAAGCTACTTTTAAAATTTGAGGATCTGGAAGTGACGCATGGCCGTGTGACTGGTTTCAGCCAACGGAATATGAGCAGAAGGGACACGTGTCACTTTGAGGCAGGAGCTTCAAGAGCCATGATACGTGAGTCACCGTGTTCATGTTCCACTACTGTGGCGATGATAGAAGAACATGTCAAGATAAACCCTCCATCAGCCTAGATTTCTGAAAGACTTCCAGGAGCAGGCCCTCCCCCGGCCTCCACCTGCTACCCAGGCAAACATGCATTGTACATGCAGCATGAGAGAGGAATAAACTCTTGCTATGTTAAGTGTTAGGCACTGAAAAAAAAATTTGAGGATCTGGACCAAAATACGAGAAATATCAGGCTGGAGTTGAGATGACAGAGATGGTGAGAGTAATGACTCATTCCAAAGATGGCTTCACTGAAGAGAAAAAGCATTTTAAGATTAAAGAAAAGTCTTGTCAGTAGATCCCGGGAAGTTCTAATTTTCTTTAGCAGTTAATAAATTTATTCATGCAGAAGTGTATTCAACAGAACACTGCTCTTTTTTATTTTATTTGTACGTTTTGGCCTAGGATATGGGTTTTAAATGGACATTGTACCAGCTTCATTAAAATAATCAAAGTATTTGTAAAAAATAAATAAAAAAACCTCTATGAATCCTCAAATTCAAGAATTCCAATGAATCCCAAACAGGATAAATAAATGTAGATACATTATAGTCAAATTGTGGAATGCCAAGGACAAGGAGAAGATCTTTAAAGTACTAGAAAGAAAAATTTTTGTTCACAACTTCTATAATTAGAAGAAATTAGGCTAATATCTGATTAGTTACAATAGTATTAAAAGTAACAATGAAAGACAGAAGAGGAGTAGATTTAAAGGGATTTAAAAAAGTCATACCAACCAAAAACTGTATACTTCAATTCCCAATAAGACCGAAATAATTTCTTAAATAATAATTTATCTTTTAAGAATAAGTGTTGGGGCGCCTGGGTGGCTCAGTCGGTTAAGCATCTGACTCTTGATTTTGGCTCAGGTCATGATCTCAGAGTCATGAGATTGAGCCCCGCATTGGGCTCCACAGTGGGTGTGAAGCCTGCTTAAGATTCTTTCTCTCCTTTCTCTCCCTCTGCCCCTCCCCCTGCTTGCATACTCTCTCTCTCAAAAAAAAAAGAACAAGAACAACAACAACAAAAGAATAAGTGTAGATCCTAGGTATATACTCAAGAGAATTGAAAATATATGTTCACACAAAAGCTTGTACATGAATGTTCATAGCAACATTATTCATAATAGTGGAAAAGTGGAAACCCCATTGTCTAACAGCTTATGAATGGATAAACAAATATGGTATATAGTAAGAGTGTGACTCTACATAAAAAGGAATAAAGTTCTGATGCATGTGACAATCAGGATAAACCTTGGAGTCATTGGACTTAGCAAAAGAAGCCAGACACAAAAGACCACAAATTCTATGATTTCATTGACACGAAACATCCAGAATAAGCAAATCCATAGAGCAAGAAGGTAGATTTGTGGCTGCCAGAGGTTGGGGTCAAGGAGGGGAATGTGGAGTGACAGCTAATGGGCATGGGGTTTCTGTTTTGGGTGATGAAATGTTCTGGAATTAGATTGTGGGAGGTTAGTATAACTGTCTAAGTATACTAAAACCACTGAATCATACACTTCCAAAAGGCAAATTTTATGGTATATGAATTGTCTCACTAAAAATGCAAAAAAATAGGAATAAGGGCAGAAATAAAGACATTTTCATCTATAAAATTGAGAGAATTTATAAACAAAAGACTCCCTCCCCTCCATCAAAGGAATTTCTGAAGGACAACTTGAGAAGAAAAATGATCTCAGGAAGAATCTCAGGAAGAGATACAAGGAAATGGTGAATTGAGGAAAAAAATAAAATGTGGGTAAATCTAAACAAACACACCTACTGTCCAAAACAATGTCTATTCTGTGGAGCTAAACAAGAGATGGAGCTAAAAGTCTGGGCCTTAAGTAACTGGAATTAAAGCTTTTAAAGTACTTTGCATTGTTCAGGAGAAGGGTAAGATATCAATTCATTTTAGACTATGTTAAGTTAGGTAATCATTTCGAAATACTAAGTCGCCAGTAAAAAAATAAGAAGTAGTGGGGTAGCTGGCTGGCTCAGTCGGTGGAGAATGTGACTCTTGATCTTGGGGTTGTAAGTTCAAGTCCCACACTGGGTGGAGAGTTTACTTAAAAATTCAACCTTAAAAAAAAAAAAAAAAGTAGAATGCCTATCTTCCACACTAGTAGATGGGGAAAAAATGGAGTAAAAAAACCTCAATCAATTCAAAACAATCCAACAAAGAAGATGAAAAAAAAAAATCCTTAGGAAGCAGGACAAAAACAAACAAATAAACAAACCAAAAACCAACCAAACAAACAAAAAAACCACAACCACACACACAAAATAAGATCATAGAAATAAAGCCAAATATATTTGTAATCTTTATAAATATAAATAAACTGAACTCTTTGGTTACTATGCATAGACTATCAGATTGGATTTTTAAAAGAATAGTCAAATGCTGCTTACATGAGATACATCTAAAACATGAGGACAGATATTTAAAAAATTGTAAGTTAAACAGTGAAAGGACATCAGAAAAATAGGCAACTGAAAGAAAATTGGCATAGTTATATTACTATCAGACAAAACACATTTAAGGCAAAAAGGCTATAGAAGGTACAGTGATATAAAAAGTCAATATGGGGGCGCCTGGGTGGCACAGTCGGTTGGGTGTCAGACTCTTGGTTTCAGCTCACATAGTGATCTCGGGTCATGAGTTTGAGCCCCATGTCGGGCTCTGGGCTCAGTCTAGCATCTGCTTGGATTTCTCTCTCACCCTCCCTCTGCTCCTTCCCCCTGCACTCTCTCTTTCTCTCTCTCAAAATAAAATGTTTCAAAAAAAAAAAAAAGGTCAATATGGAAGATTTAAGTTCACCAGGAGAAAATAGTAGTTCTAAATTCATAGATACCTGATAATACAAGTCTCTTGTCAGATACATGGTTTGCAAATATTTTCTCCTACGCTCTGGGTTGTCTTTTCACTTTATTGATGGTGTCCTTAGAAGCACAGATACTTCAATTTTGATGAAGTCCTGTTTAACTATTTTTTCTTTTATTATTCATACTTTTGGGGTCATATCTAAAAATACTTCCCCAAATGCAAGATCATGAAGGTTTACTCCTGTTTTCTTCTAAGAGTTTTATAGTTTTAGCTCTTACATTTAAGTCTTTGATCCATCTTGAGTTAATTTTTGTACATGGTGTGAGGTAAGGATTCAACTCTGTTCTTTTGCATGTGGATATCCAGTTGTCTTGGTATCATTTGTTGAAAAGACTATCCATTGAATGGTCTTGTTGAAAGTTAAAGGGCACTTGGGTGGCTCAGTCAGTTAAGGGTCCAACTCTTGATCTCAGCTCAGGTCTTGATCTCAGCGTTGTGAGTTCAAGCCCTGCATAGGTCTCCATGCTGGGTGTGGAGCCTACATTAAAAAAAAAAAAAAAAAAGAAATGTCGACCACAGATATATGGGTATTTACGTACTCTCAATTCTGGTTTATTGATCTATAGATCTTTGTGTCAGTACCATACTATCTTGATTACTGTTGCTTTGTGGCAAGTTTTGAAATCAGGAAGTATGAGTCTTCCTACTCTGTTCTTTTTCAATACTGTTTTGGCTAATTCCTGGTCACTCGGAATTCCATATGAATTTTAGAATCAGTTCATCCATTTTCTTTAAAAATATTTATTTATTTATTTTAAAGAGGGGTTGCAGAGGGAGAGAGAGAACCTCAAGCAGACTCCCCAGTGAGTGCAGAGTCTGATGGGGGGCTTGATCTCACAACCCTGAGATCATGACCTGAGCTGAAATCAAGAGTCCGATGTTTAACCGACTAGGCCACCTAGGTGTCCCTCATCCATTTCTATAAAGAAGTCAGCTGAGATTCTGATAGGGATTATATTGAATTGGTACTCAAGTCTTATGTCACTTTTCAGGGTAAACACAGCTCCAATCAGTTGGTCCACCAAAATATGACCAAAGGGCCTCCTGGCCAGGCTGGTCTGGTGTGCCCCCTATGTGTGTCCATACGTGGCCACATCAGTGTGGGTGTCACTGGGACTGAATATGTATGGTAAGAGTATAGATGGCTGAAATAGGAGCCCAAGTCTTTGAGACCCTTCCAAGGTTGTTGCTATGACCATAGTAATGGACGATCTTACGTTGGGTCCCCAAGAAACACACCTTGAGATGAGGATTTGAGTAAAAGTAGTTATGTGAGAGGTGGTCCTAGGAAGTGCTGAAAGGAGAGTGGGGAAGTGGGCCAGGGAAGAGAAAGAAGTCAGGAGAGTGTGCCTAAGTGAGCAGGTTATTGATGTGGGCATCTGAGGCTCAATCCCATTGGGAACCTCTGGGAGAGGATATAGAATGGGGTTTCTCAATGTCCACACTACTGATATTTTGGGCTGGATAATTATTGGTTGGGGGGGGTGTCCTGTGCATTGTAGGATGTTTAGTGGCTCCTGGCCTCTACCAACTAGATGCAGGTAGCAACCATTCCACCAAGATATCTCCAGACATTGCCAATGTCCCCTGGGGGCAAGAGCATACCTGGTTGAGAACTGCAGGTATAGAACATGTCTCAGAATTGTCCCAACCAAGAGGGGAGGGAGCTGGGATATTTGCACACCAACTCTCATTCATCATTGTTTTGGGGTTGCCCTTGGGCGCATCAAGTCCCTGGCACCTCTGGCCTGTCCTGAGGGTCTACTAAGCATGATCCCAGGCCAGAGAAAGCTCGCAGGCAGTGTTGCAGGTGCCCATAGTAAGAAGTCACTAGGATGCATGGATTTTTTTTTAAAAAGGTTTTATTTATTTATATGAAAGAGAGAGACAGAGATAGCGACAATGAGCACAAGTGGGGAGGAGAGGGAGAGGGAGAAGCAGGCTCCCCGCTGAGCAGAGAGCCTGACATGGTCTCCATCCCAGGACCCTGGGATCATGACTTGAGCCGAAGGCAGACGCTTAACCTACTGAGCCAACCAGATGCCCCAATGCGTGGATTTAATGAGGGCTGAGGGGATGTGGGCACCACCCAGTGCAGTTACATAGATCCTACAATGTGCATCTTTGGAGAACCTGATTCCTCTCCAGATCTGCAGCTTGGCCTGGAAGTCCATGTTCCTGGGCTCTGCAGTTCCCAGTGTGTACATAGTGCTGAAACAAACCATCCTGGAGCAAGGCTTTGGCCCCTCACCCTGCTTCCTGCAGGCCTGGCCCAACTCCTGCAGGATGAGGAAAAATGGAATAGAAAAGTTTTATTTTTCTATTTTTTATTTTTTCTAAAAGATTTTATCCATTTATTTGACAGAGAGCAAGAGAGCAGAAGCAGGGGGAGCAGCAGAGGGAGAGGGAGAAGCAGGCTCCCCACCCAGCAAGGAGCCAATGAGGGACTTGATCCCAGGACCCTGAGATCATGACCCAAGCCGAAGGGAGACGCTCAACCGACTGAGCCACCCAGGCGCCCGGAATGGAAAAGTGTTAGACTGAAAAGACCCTCAGTGATCTTGGTTTCCCAGGTAGAAGGCACTGGGGGGAAAGGTGTGCTCATAGAATCCCCTTCCTCTCCATATCTCAGCTCCACAAAATGAGTCTCCGCTCACTTGCAGGGTATCCTGAACATTAGGGTCAGCCTAAAAGGATGTTTTCCTTTTTCAGGATGCTGTGTGGTTTGGGGCAAGGCACACTACTTCTCTGGGCCTCAGTGTCCCTTATGTAAAAAACAGGAGGGCTGGTGGAGTGGACCAGGTGACCTTGAAATGTCCTATCTTGAGTGGCTGCTGAGAGCGCAGGGAGGCAGTGAGGAGTCTCCGGACAGCCAGAGCCTGGGGGCAGCCAGAAAATGTGACTTTGTGACAGTTCGGGCCCCCAGTGACGTTTCTGGCCTCTGATCTCCGAGCATTTCCACTGTGTGCCTGACACTCCGGGCCTGGTCACAGCCTAGCGCGGCCCCTCGCTCACTCAGGAACATCTGCTACAGCATTTACCACGTTAATAGATTAGCTTTGAGAATCGGGCAGGTGTTTTCCACCCAAGCCAAAAAACATCAAAATCAGATTGCTCTCCAAACCTTTCCACACAGGCAATCGAGTTAGAATGACTCATACGCTCTAACAGATAATAAAACACACATAACATTTGCTTTAAGGTACGGGCGGGGGTATTTTGTCCCGCGCCTAGGAGAAACAAAAACTCACTCTATTTGGGAATAGGGTAATTGAATACAGATGGGAGGAGGTAAATGAAAGAATTTTGCAAATATCTCAGTGGAATAGCTAATGGGAATGAGACAGAATAGGAAATTAAAAATTATTCGAAGCAGATGGACCATTCTTTGAGTTTTTAAAAATTTATTAGGGCCGCGAAAAAATGTGTCTGTTTATTTTCTACGGCCATGAAATTAATGACTTGGTGAGTTTTGCTTGTGCAATTTTATGACTGCCATGTCATCTGTCATAATTTGGGGACTGTTTGATATGAATTTATGAATGTCCCCACCCTCTTACCCCTCCCTGATTTATCGGTGTGGGTCATGCATGAATTAGGCTGTCCCCTCTAGAAAGCGCAAGACCAACGGCAGCATAACCCTGCAGGCCCTGGGCGGGGGACCTTGGGAGAGTCTCAGCCCAGAGGTGAGTGGAAAAGCTATGGAGGGTCACTCCAGGGCTGTGGGAAAGGAGCAGGCCTGACCTAGCTGAACTTCCTCTGTGGGGGTGAGCCCAGCCTGATCCCTGCTGGGGAGGAGGTGTTGGGGAAGGAGCTTCTTGCAACCTGCTGGAAGCTTGAAGCCAACCCAGGCTGCTAGTGCTTGGCTGGGGGTGCGGTGAGGGCTGGGGCTGCAGCCTCAAACCGGCCGGGTAAGAACCAGCTGGCTCTCTGTCCCTTCAGCCCCTGTAGCGGGGCTCATCTGCCCTTAGACCTGAAGCTCAGGGAAGAAGAAAATTCACCTTGACCGGGACTCTGTGCCTGGCCAGGTGCTTGAGTGCATGCTGCAGGTGGTGGGGTTAATGCAGGGCTTTACAACCAGCAGACTCGTGGCTGTGTGGTTTTGGGCTGGTCACTACCCTCTCTGAACCTCAGTTTCTTCCTTGGTAAAGGAGGAATAGAAATGTCTAACATTAGGGATGTTTTAAGAATCAAAGGAGATAATGTAACATCACAGGCACATAGCAAAGTAAATGTTAGCTAATATTTTTCTTAATAATCATCTGGTCAGCATCTTGAGATGGATATTATTAGTTCTACCTGACAGATGGGGAAGCTGAGGTTCAGAGAGGTTAAGTGATTTACCTGAGGTTACATAGTTAAAGTGATGGAACTGGGCTTTCTGCACAGATTTGCTCTTTCCTCTATAACTCTGGGGCTCAGCCTCTTCTGAAGTGGGAAGCCCCAGATTTCTGGAGGTACATTTCTGGGTGATAGATTCATGACTTTGTTCTCTGGTTCCTCTGACCTGGCCTAATTCCCTACCTGGCCTGGGGGTCAATCACAAACTCAGTCCTGGTGACCAATCCCTTCTGATGCTTGGGTTTCCTATGGGGACAAGCCTCATATTAACCCCATTGCTGGGGCTAGCTGGGTACCCACCAGGTGTGGGTGGGAGGTGTCCAGCCTCAGGACATTCCATTCCCTTATCTACCCCGGACCAAGCTCCAAGAGGACACTGGGGAAAGGACTTGCTGTGGGTGGAGCTCGAGGTCTGCCTCAGGCCAGGGAGTTTCCTGAGTTCTTCTCTTTAGCCCCACCCATTCTGAAAAATCCAGCCCCCTGTGGGCCACTCTCAGCACCTCCGAAGTAGTAACAATAATAACTCCTATTTACTGAGCACCTGTGATGGTCGCCCTACTGTGCAATGTGTTCATGCAATCCACCATTTATTCTTCCGCTGGTTGAGTATTTGTTGAGTGCTTTCTGTGTGCCTGGCACTGTCCCAGCACTGGGGATACAGCAGGGAATAAAACATACATGGTCTTTGTCTTCACTGAACTTAACATTCTAGTGAGGAGGGTAGGCAGTCAGTAAACACATCACTCTCTAATGCCTTAGGTAGTAGTACGGGCGTTGAAGAAAATTAAAGCAGGGTAAAGGATAGGGAGGGGTGGAGGTGGTGGGGTGGGAGTAGTGTTTATTTTAGATGGTCTGCTCAAGAAAGGCCTCTCTGGCAAGGTAACATTTTGGGCTGAGACCTACAGGCAGTGGCTATGCATAGGGCTATCCAGAAAAAGAGCTTTCAAGTATAAGGAACAGCAAGTACAAAGGCCCTGAGGTAGGGGGATGGCTGGCAAATTCAAGGAATAGCCAGCAGGCTCGCGCAGAATAAATGAGGAGGAGAATAATTTTACAGTACATTATCTGATTTGATCTTTACCATTACTAGTGAGGACACTGAGGCTCGGAGAAGTCAGGTCACTTGGTCAAGGTCACACAGCAGAGAAAGTTTCCAGACCCGGGTCTATGTGAATTCTTCCCACTCTACCACACTACTTCTCAATATTATAACTGGGTGACATAGCAGAGTGGGACCAAGGGTCTAGCAGTAGGGCAAGGGCTGGAGAAGACTGCAAGGCAGTTTGCAGTTCTGTGTTGTCTGGAAGGTGAGGCTCCCTGAGTGCAGGAGGCCGATGGTGGCCCCAGCTGTAAAGATTCTTTGAGGCCAGAAAGCTGGGCTCTGACAGGGCAA
This sequence comes from Leptonychotes weddellii, assembly GCF_054177405.1. Classification (NCBI taxonomy): domain Eukaryota; kingdom Metazoa; phylum Chordata; class Mammalia; order Carnivora; family Phocidae; genus Leptonychotes; species Leptonychotes weddellii. The sequence goes on along the minus strand of NC_138374.1, from coordinate 46,451,953 downwards.
GATGGATGAGAGCTCTAGGCTTAGTACCCAGCCGAATTTCCTGAATGGTTTTCATCCAGATGGTCTCTGGGAGGATAAAGTTGAAGAAGATTGATTCCTTGGGAAGGAAGGATGGGAAGGAGAAAGGGCTCCTGGCCAGCCTGCCCACAGTGGAGACGTCTCTTGTCCTCAAATAAAGGAAACCACAGCTTTGAAAGGTGTGACTGCCCAGGCTTAGCAGCCTGCATGATTTACAGGCCTCGGGAGTTGGGGGGGAGCACAGGAAAGGGGTGCTGAGGGCACAGGGCTTCCCTGCCTGTGAGGAGGGCAGAAGGGAGCAGCCCCCTCCCTGTGGGCAGGGGCACCTGCCACCCCTACTGGCTAGGGGCGCTCTAGTCTCCTCTGCCCTGCCAGGATTTCTCCGTCTCCTGCTTCTTTCGCCTCTCAACGACCTAACAGTTCCTGTGGATCCCTTGTGCTCACAGCTTCATGCCTCCTGGCCTCTGCTCATCCTGAGACTGGGCTTGGAAGACCATCATTCTGTGGTCGGGTGGCCAGTGAGGCGGCACTGTGTGTGTGTGTGTGCGCGTGCGTGTGCGTGTGCGTGCGTCTGCATGTGTGTGTGTATGTGTGTGTGTGTGTGTAACATAAAGGATACATGGGACTTGTATCACTGCAGGAAAATGGGCATAAATGCAGAAGCCTCCTGGAAGAGAAAGGACCAAGACTCCAACTCTTTCTGTGTGAGATCTGAAGGTATGAAGAACTTTTGGAATGTGTATATGATAAAGACCCAGTGGCAATGTTCGGAAATTGACTGTGGTGATGGTTGCACATTTCTGTGACTATACCAAAAACCACTGAACTGCACCTTTTAAATGGATGAATTGTATGATGTGTGAACTTTATTTCAATGAGGCAGTTACTAAAACAACAACAAAAGACCCAGTGGCAGGGAAGGTTATTGAGGTCTAAAATCACCATGGGACAGGCTTGGGACCAGTGGGCTGGCTGGTAGAGAGGGAGGTGGCTCTTGGTGGGGTGGGGAAGGCAGCAGAAACCAAATTCTGCCGTGGTCCAGTCTTCTTAGTTTGCGCCTTGGGATTTTGTGTGTGGTGAATCATTGAAGAATATATATATTTTTTAGAAAATTTCAAACAGATAAAAATGTCAAAGGGGTCTTTAAGAAGATGTCAAACAGAAAATTTCATATCGAAGCAGAAAGAGAAGAGTGTAATGAACCCCTGTGTACCCATCACCCAACTTCAACAATTATCAATGCATGGCCATTTAATTTCATCCACATCCCCATATACTTCTGTCCTTTCCAGATTATATTGAAGGAAATCCCACACATCACATCATTTCATCTGATAATACCATTATTACACCTAGAAGAATAGTAATTCCTTAAGATCATCAAATATCTGGTCGTTATCCAAATTTCCAAATGTCTCATTAATGTCATACTTTAAAAAAATTTTAGTTTGTCAGAGTCAGGATCTAAATAGGGTCTGCACGTTGTGATTAGTTGATGATATATCTCTAAGTCTTTTTCAATCCACAAGTGCCTCCTCTATTTTTTTTTCCTGAAGTTGATTTGTTGAAGAAACTAGAATGTTGTTCAGAAGAGTTTCTCATAGCCTGCATTCTCGAAATGTATGTTTAGCAAACCTCCTCTGGACTCTGAATTTCCTATAAATTGGAAGCTGGATTTACAGGTTTGATATGATTTAGGGTTTTTTGTTTTGTTTTAGTTTTTTTTTTTCTTTTTTTGGCAAGGCTACTCTGTGGTGGTATATTCTTCCTTCAGGAGACACATAATGTCTGGGTGTCTTTTGTGTGTGTGTGTGTGATATTAAGGACCACTGATATTCAATACCTATGTCCATAAATTCATAAGGGGCTGCAAAAACTATCGTTTCTTCTTCATTTGCTAGCAAAGAGAAACTTCTCTTTGTCTACTATTTGGTTACTGAGTACAACTGATATAGGAAAGGCAGAATAAGGCTGGATTTATCCTTTTATTTACTAGTCTTCAAAAGAACAAGTTAGTTTCCTATCATCTTCCTGGGCTTGTTTGCTTTTAGTGTCATTATGAATGTATAGATTTAAACATATTGATGCATTTCAAATCCATTGCAGTTAGTTTTATTATTGGTGCCCAACTTGTCCCATCTTTGTCCAATAGGAACACTTCAGTTGGCTCCTGAGTCCTTTTGGCACTACCCTTGTGGTGTTTGGAGAGTACTTGCTAACTGGTGTAACATGGCTCATCTTACACATTTTCTGCCTCAGAACTGGGATCTGCCATTTTCTGTGGGTGAATAAATCTAGGTCCATCCATGGGGAGGGTCATCCTCTCTCACATTGTGTGCCCACTTTGGCCTGGGCACTGTATGACCCAAAGAGCTAAACCCAGTTTCATTGCTGTGGACGGAGGAGGTGGCAATGGTCTTGGCATAAACAGCATTTTCTCAAGAAAGCCTTCCCTGATCCCCCAGACCACATCAGCAACCCCCCGTTCTCCTTTCTTGTTTTACTTGTTTTTTTAACAGTCAACATTCTTAGTCGCAAGCAATAGAAACTGTCTCTGGTAACTTAAATGATTTTTTTTAAAAATGATTTATTTATTTATTTAAGAGAGAGAGAGTGCACAAGCAGGGGGAGAGGGAAAGAGAGAATCTCAAGGAGACTCCCACTGAATGTGGAGCGCAACTCAGGGCTCGATCCTGTGACCCTGAGATCATGACCTGAGCCAAAATCAAGAATTGGATGCTTAACCAACTGAGCCACCCAGGTACCCCTCAATGGTTTTTTAAAAGCATTTATTAGGATATTGGTTTGACTGCATTGACAAAAAGATAAAGACGGGTTTATTTCTCTCTTGTAAAAATATAAGGTGATGGGCAGTCGGGGAAGGGGAGTTTGTAGGGTGACTCTGCTTCTCTTGTAAAAATATAAGGTGATGGGCAGTCGGGGAAGGGGAGTTTGTAGGGTGACTCTGCTCCTCAAAGTTGTCCATGGACCCAGGTTCCTTCTGTCTTGTTGCTCCACATCCTCCAGGACAGTGCTGTCCAGTAGAACTTTTGGTGATGATGAAAGTCTTCTTAGTGTGTGTGCAAGCACAGTAGCCACTGGCCACATGTGTCCATTGAGCACTTGAAAGGTAGCTAGAGCGTGTTTAAATTTTATTTAATTTTAATTAATTTAAATAGACACATGTGGCTAATGGTTCCATTACTGAACACCGTATCTCTAGACTATTGTCCTTACCTCCTGGCTGAAAGGAACTCCGCCAGCCGTCCTGGTAGAGTTCAGGAAGGGGAGGAGAAATGGGAAGGCAAGCTGCTTCTTTCTCAGGACACACATCACTTCTTCTCACATCCCATTGGTGGGAACTTAGAGGGCCACGCCCAGCTGCAAGGGAGTCTGGGAAATGAAGTCTTTAGTTGGAGAGCCATGTGTTCAGGGGACATTAAGCGGTTGCTGCCACTGAAAGGAAGAAGAGGAATAATAGATACTGGGGGACAATTAGAGACAAGGAAACTGGGTGGCTCTAGACTGTTGCTTGGAGTCAGGAGGTGAGGAAGGCACGGAATCAGGCTTTGAGGCCTCCAAAGCCGACATAAAACTCAAAATTCTCACTGCAATACTGATCCCATGTCTTACTCACCATGTGTCCCCAGCAATGAGTGCTCAGGGACACAACTGAGAGGACACAATTCCAGGGACGCAGAGTTGAACAAAGCGGCCCTACTGGTGACGGCAGAGTGGAACTTGAATCCAGGCCAGGCTGATTCCAAAACCCCCTATTTCCAGCTGGAATTTAACCTCTGAAGGTTTGAGAGGGCAGTTCAAGACCAGAGGGTGGTGGTTATAGCCTGTATGAACCCAGAAGCTGGACCTGAGGTTTGCATCCTGGATGAACTGCTCAACTCCAAACCACAGGTTTCTTTTTGGTCTTTCTTTTCCCCATTCCCAGATCCTCCCCCGCCCTAGTGGGGTGTGCTGTGACTCTCAAAGAGAAGACTTCCTCACATCTGTAAAGTGCTTTATCCTTTATAAAGCAATTTCACATAATATGAAATTGAAGACTTTTTTTTTTTTTTTTTTAGAATTGGCACCACTTACTGTTCTTATTTAAAAAGCAGAGGAGTTGAGTTCCTTTGTTAGTTTTCAAGGAAAAACAGTTCCCAGATTAAGTTGATTTTTGTATATGACCCTCGCTTGATTTCTTTTTGGGGTCAGTGACCTTTGCTAGAAGAAAGTACCCATGATCCTCCAGCCTGAGGAAATGGAAAGACAACAGGAGGCTTGAATAGCCCAAGGCAGGAAGAAGCCAGCCTTGTGTAGGGCCTGCTCCCCAGGGCCCAGCGCTGTGGAGAAGAAAGCTGCCCAAAGGCCTCACTTGCCTCCACAGGGAGGCTGGGCCCCGGGCTCTTAAGGTCTGGGTGTCAGGCTGGGAAAGCACCCTGGGGGTTGGCACTGGCTCGTGATGGCTGTTCTTCCCCAAATCCTGGCACACGAGCCCTTGAGAGCATTCGTGCTCATTCACTACAAGGCTGCTCCCATTTCCACACTCAGAACCCATGCAGACACACACTTGTGTGCACACACACGCACATGGGTACACTTATGAATAATAACTGCTAGCTAGCACTTATTAGGCACTTACTATGTACCAGCACCATTTCATCTAGTGCTTTTTATTCATGAATTCGTGTCAGTCCTTTCCACAACCCTGTGAGATTGGTGATCTTATTTTTCCCATTTAACAGACATAAAAACTGAGGCACAGAGAGGCTAAGTAACTTGCCTGAGTTTGGATTTGGACCCAGTCCGTCTGGGGCTAGAGTCCACACTGCCTCACCCAGGCCCCCACTACACTGTCTGGTGTGACACAGACCCATTCGTGCACATGTGTGCAAACACACCCACACACACATCTGCCAATCACGATGCTGCCGACCTGCTGTGTGCAAATGCACTCTGACACACACACTCCCCCGCCAACCCTATGTGTGCTGCCCCTCCCGCCTGCCTTCCCCTCCCAGGGACCCGCTATCTTCTGAAGCCAATGACTGAGGCCAGGCCGGGCCAGGTGTCAGGGTCAGGATAGGGGCAGGGTGGCTGCTGACAGGGTGATGGAAAGCAGGAAAGTCACAAATAAGCAAACAGCCCCGCCTGGACACAGCCTTGCCGAGCGTTTCCTGAATGTCCAGGGACATGTTTATTTTTCCACGACTGTCCAGAGCCGATCCCAAGTCTTTCCCTTCCCGAATGGCTGTCTTGATGGAGCCATGGCGCTGTGGGTCTGGCTCCCTCAGGGCTGATGTTTACAAATGTCTCTTCTCTAACAGAGGCCGAGAGGCCCTTGTGGCGTGGGTCCAGTCTACTTTTCAGTCTCATTCCGCAACCCCCTGCCCCCCCCGCCAGCCCCAGATGCCCCGCTGCCTGCCGGCTCTCTGACCCCACGTCCTACAGCCCGTCCTGGACTCCCTGCCTTTGCTCAAGCTGTCCCCTGCCTGGGATGCCCAAGTCCTGTTCTCCGGGTAAATTCTATTCTCCTTGGATCTCACTCAAATGACACCTCCTCCAGGAAGCTGTCTAGGAGACTTGCAAGGAATCTCTTTCTGTGGCATTAAAAACAAAGAAGTTTAAAATTTTTAATTGTAATAAAATACACATAACATAAAATTGACCACCTTAACCATTTTTAAAAAAGATTTTATTTGTTTATTTGAGAGAGAGAGAGAGAGAGAGAGAGGGCATGAGCAGGGGGAGAGGCAGAGGCAGACTCCCCGCCGAGCAGGGAGCCTGATGTGGGACTCGATCCCAGGACCTGGGGATCATGACCTGAGCCGAAGGCAGATGCTTAACTGACTGAGCCACCCAAGCATCCCCCTACCATCTTAACCATTTCTAAGTTCTAAGAGTGGTGTTAAGTACACTCACTTCATGGTGCAGCTGTTTCCACCATCCACCCACAGAACTCTTTTCATCTTGCAAAACTAAAACTTTGTGCCCATTAAACAATAACTCCTTATTCTCCCCTCCCCCACCCCCTGACTGCCACCCTTCTACTCTCTGTCTCTATGAATTTGACAACTTTAGATATGTCATAATAAGAGGAACTGGACGGTATTTGTCTTTTTATGTCTGGTTTATGTCGGGGTTCATCCATGTTGTAGCAAATGTCAGAATTTCCTTTCTTTTATTTATTTATTTATTTATTTATTTATTTATTTATTTATTTATTTTAAAGGTTTTATTTATTTATTTGACAGAGAGAGAGATAGCGAGAGCAGGAACACAAGCAGGGGGAGTGGGAGAGGGAGAAGCAGGCTTCCCGCGAAGCACGGAGCCCGAGGTGGGGCTCGATGCCAGGACCCTGGGATCATGACCTGAGCTGAAGGCAGACGCTTAACGACTGAGCCACCCAGGCACCTTGGGGGGCATCTGGGTGGCTCAGTCCGTTAAGTGCCAGACTTTTTTTTTTTTAAAGGTTTTAAGAATTTCCTTTCTTTTAAAGGCTGACTACTATTCCATTGCATGTAGAGAGCCCATTTTGTTTATCCATTCTTCCGTCCGTGGACATTTGGCTTGCTTCCATCTTTTGGCTGCTGTGGGTATGGTGTGCAAGTAGCTCCTTAGCACTTTGTTCTTTTAATAGAGCACTTGTTTGCCCATTCATCGGTGGATGGATATTTGGGTTGTTTCCAGTTTTGGGCTATTACAAATAAAACTGCTAAAACATTTGTCTACAGGTCTTCATGTGGATCTACGCTCTCCTTTCTTCTGGGCACATATCTGGGAACAAGTTGGATCATATGCTAGGTATATATTTAACTTCCTGGAGAGACTGTCAAACTGTTTTCCAAAGTGATCGAACCATGTTACATTCCTAGCCATGGTGTATGAATGTTCCAGTTCTTCCACATCCTTACCAACACTTGGTATGGTCAGTCTTTTAGATTTCAACTATGTATTCTAATAGGTGTGCAGTGGTATTCTAATGTGGCTTTCATTTGCATTTCCCTATTGACTGGTATTTGCCATATGTATATCTTCCTTGGGAAAGTGTCTGTTCAAATATTGTGTTGCATATTTTTATATTGAGTTGTTTGTTTTCTTATTTTTGAATTTTGAGAGTTCTTCATGTTTTCGAGATACAAGTCCTCTCTCAGATGTGTGATTTGCCCATATTCCTTCAAATGTATGACTTGTCTTTTCATTCTCTGAACAGTGCTTTTTGAAGAGTAGAAAACTTTAATTTTGATCAAGTCCAATTCATCATTTTTCTCCTTTATGTATCCTGCTTTTGATGTCATATCTAAGAAATTTTTGCTTAACTCAAGGTACAAAGATTTCTAGAAATTTCCAGTTTTAGGTTTTACGTGGTAAGTCTATGATCCATTTTGATCTAATGTTTTGCATATGGCATGAGGTAGAGCTTGAACTGCATTTTTTTAAACATATACATGTCCAATTGTTTCAGCACCATTTGTTGAAAAGACTAGCCTTTCTTCACTGAATTGACTTTGCATCTTTGTTGAAAATTTATTGTACACATATGTGTGGGTCTCTTTCTGTTCCATTGATCTCTCTTGATGCCAGTTCCACACTATCTTGCTAACTGCAGCTTTCCAACAGGTCCTGATATCAAGTAGTGCTAGACTCCCACCTTTGTTGCTTTTCAAAGTCATTCGGATATTGTTAAGTTTTTTGTATTTCCATATGAATTTTAAAATCAGTTTAGAATTTGTCAGGTTCTGCCAAAAGCCTGCTAGGGTTTTGGTTAGGATTCCTTGGATGCTGTCCATGAATCTGGGGGAGAAGTCACTGTCTAACCATCTCTTGACCTATGAACCTGGTATATTTCTCCATTTATTTAGGTCTTCTTTACTTTCTCTCAGTAATGGTTTGTAGTTTTCAGTATGTAAGTCTTACACATCTTTTGTCAGATTTATCCCTAAATAGTTCATATGTTTGATGGTATTATATGATTTTTTAAAACATTTAAAGCTTTATTGAGGTATATTTGACAAAATTGTAAGATATTTATTTTTTTAAAGATTTTATTTATTTATTTTAGAGAGAGAGTGTGTGTGAGAGAGAGAGTGTGAGGGGGGGGAGGAGCAGAGGGAGAGGGACAAGCAGACTCCATGCTGAGCCTACGCTGGGCTCAATCCCATGACCCCGAGATCATGACCTGAGCCGAAACCAAGAGTCGGAAGCTTTAACTGACTGCACCACCCAGGCGCCCCAAAATTGTAAGGTATTTAAAGTGGACATACAGCAATTTGATACACATATACCTTGTGAAAGGAGTCCCCGCCCCCAACCATCTAGTTAATTGACATCCATCACTTCATGCATTTATCTTTTTTGGGGTGGGTGAGAATATTTAATCTCTATGCTCTTAGCAAATTTCAATTATGCAATACAGTGTTATCAACCATAGTCACCATGTTTTACATTAGATCCTCAGACCTTATTCATCTTATAGCTGAATGTTGTACCCTTTTACCGACCTCTTCCTGTATTCCCAACCTCTGTCTCTGACAGCTAATTTTCCACTGTTTCTATGAGTTTGACCTTTTTTAGATTCCATATGTAAGTGATACCATGCACTATTTTTTTTTTCTGCCTGGTTTATTTCACTTAGCATAATGCCTTCAAATTCCATCCATGTTGTTGCAAATGGCAGGATCTCCTTTCTCTTGGCTGAGAGAGATTCATCAATTGATGGACACTTAGGTTGTTTCTGTATCTTGGCTATTGTGAATAATGCTACAATGAACATGGGAGTATAGGTATCTCTTTGTTCTCCTGTTTTCATTTCCTTTGCTTATATACCCAGAAGTAAGCATATACTGGATATTGCTGGATCATATGGTAGTTCTATTTTATAATGTTTTGAGGATCTTCCATTCTGTTTTCTATAGTGGCTGCACCAAATTACATTCTTACCAACAGTGCATAAGGGTTCCCTTTTCTCGACATTTTTGCCAACACTTGTTATCTCTTATCTTTTTGATTGATGATAGTCATTCTAATTTCTACTACAATGGAGTTTGAATTTCTGTTTAAATTTCTAGCTGTTCATTGCTAGATATAGAAACACAATTGATTTTTGGACATGGATCTTGTATCCTGCAATCTTGCTCAACTCAGTTTTAGTAGGTTTTTGTAGATACCTATGGATTTTCTACATAGATGATCATTTCATATGCAAATAAAGACAATTTGTTTCTTCTTTTCCATTCTGGATGCCCTCTTAAAAATCTTTTCTTGCCTTGGGGCACCTGGATGGCTCAGTAGGTTAAAGCATCCAACTCTTGATTTCAGCTCAGGTCATGATCTCAGTCAGGGTCTTGAGATGGAGCCCCACGTCAGGCTCCATGCTGGGCGTAGAGCCTGCTTAAGATACTCTCTCTCCCGGGGCACCTGGGTGGCTCAGCCGTTAAGCGTCTGCCTTTGGCTCAGGTCATGGTCCCAGGGTCCTGGGATCGAGCCCTGCATTGGGCTCCCTGCTCCGTGGGAAGCCTGCTTCTCCCTCTCCCACTTCCCCCCTGCTTGTGTTCCCTCTCTCTGCCAAATAAATAAATAAAATCTTTAAAAAAAAGAAAAAAAAAGATTCTCTCTTTCCCTCTGCCCCATCTCCCCACCGCATACTGTCTCTCTCTTAAAAAAAAAAAATCTTTTCTTGCCTTATTGGATTGTCTAGAACCTCTAGTACAATGTTGACCAGGAGTAACAAGAGTGACATTACTATCTTGTTCCTGATCTTAAGGGAAAAGCATTAGGTCTCTCATCATTAAGTGTGATGCTAGCTGTGAACTTTCTGTAGTGCCCTCTATCAGGTCAAGGATATTTCTTTCTATTTCTAGTTTCTGAGAATTTTCATCATGGATGGGTGCTGGATTTTGTCAAGTTCTTTTTCTATATCAGTTGAGATAATCAACTGTTTTCTTTTATCACCTTTATTCTATTAATATGATGTAGCCTATTAATTGATTTTTGAATGTTAAATCAATCTTGCATCCCTGGGATAAACCCTACCTGGTCATAATGTATTATTCTTTTTATATATTATTGGATTCAGTTTGCTAAAATTTTGTTAAGCATTTTTATATCAAGGGATATTGGTCAACAGTTTTCTTTTTTAGTAGTGTCTTTGTCTAGATTGGTAAAGTAACGTGAGCCTCATAGAATGAGTTCAGGAGTATTCTATTCTCTTCAACTTTCTGGAAGAGTGTGTAGAATTGATGTTATTTCTAACTTAAATGTTTGATAGAATTTGCCAGTAAAGTCATCTGAGACTGGGAAGGTTTATGACTATAAATTTGATTTCTTTTTTTTTTTTTAAGATTTTATTTTTTTGACAGAGAGAGACACAGCGAGAGAGGAAACACAAACAGGGGGAGTGGGAGAGGGAGAGGGAGAAGCAGGCCCCCTGCCGAGCAGGGAGACCAACGCGGGCCTCGATCCCAGGACCCCGGGACCCTGACCTGAGCCGAAGGCAGATGCTCAACAACTGAGCCACACAGGCACCCCTATAAATTTGATTTCTATAAGAGATGCAGGAATGTTCAGGATATCTATTTCTTCTTGTGTCAGCTTTAATAGTAGTTTGCTGAAAAACTGTGGCCACTATTTCTTCTTTCTCTCTCTTTTCTTTTGGGGATTCACGTTGTGTGTGTGTGTGTTTATATTATATCTAATATATACTACATAATATTGTATAATTATATACTTATATATGAGGCTGCTTGAGTTCTACAGTTTGCTGATGATGTGGTCAATTTTATTTTCTGTAAGTCGATATGGGTCTTTTTTGTGTCTTCCATTTCTCTACTTAACATGTTTGCTCTCTCCTCCAGCTTCTGGAAATATGGATACAGATACAATAACTGTATTAATGTTCTTGTCCACTAATTCTATTGTCTGTGTCAGTTCTGGGTTTTTATTGATTGATTTTTCTCCTCTTTATGAGTTGCATTTTCTTCTTTACATAGGTGGTAATTTTTGATGAATGCCAGACATTTTGAATTTTACTTTGTTGAGTACTTTGTATTTGTATAAATCTTTTTGAGCTTTGTTCTGTATGCCATTAAGTTCCTTGAAACAGTTTGATCCTTTTGGGCCTTGCCTTTAAAATTTGTTAGTGGAACCAGAGTAGTGTTTGTCTAGGGCTAATTTTGCAAGACCCTTCTAAGCACTCTACTCAATGCTCAGTGAAAAATGCAGGTTTCCAGTTTGGCTGGTGGAAACAGGAAATATTCTTGGCCCTCTAATCTTCTCTGATAGTTCAGAGGGAGCATCCTCATACACCATGCACTGGCCAGTACTTTGCTGAGTATTTAAGGGAGAACTGCACATCTCTGAGGTTGTCCGTCTGTGCAACTCTCTTCTCTCCAGGAATCTATCCCGCAAATGCTAGATACCTTGGTTTCCTCAGAGGTCATCTTAGCTCTGTCTCCTTAACTAAGCTCTGCCTGGAAATTCTTCCTCCCTTTGCTGCATCCTGGAAACTCTCAAAGCAGTAAGTTGGGAAAAGTGTATGGCTCACCTTGTTGATTTCCCATCTTTGTTGCTTCATTTTCAGTGTCTCAAAAATTGTCTCATATATTTTGTACTATGTTTTAATTGTTTCAGGTGGGAGAATAAATCCAGTTCCTGTTACTCCATCTTGGCTGGAAGTGCAAAGTGCTCAGTGCTCTTTTGCTTTCAAAATAGTGCCATTAAACTGGGAGGCTAGCGGTTCTGGAGGATACTGAGGTGAGTTATGGGATTGGCTGGAAGAAGAGTGAGTTTATATGACAGGATGTGCATCTCTGCACCCACAGCTCTATATCTGTCATCCCTGATTGCACATCTGTCTGTATGTCTTTCTGCAAGCCTGAATGCATTCTACCAGAGTTTGGGAAGCTGTCTGTGGCTGTCCCCCCCTTCCCGGGACAGGGTTCTTCCTTCTGTCTGTCCAGGTAAAATTCCAGGCTGTTCATACAGTCATCCTGCCAAATTTCTGGATGTCCCATGCCAGAGTTCATCAGGCCTGGGCTGGCCTGTGGAAAGGCTGCAGATGAGCCAAACAGGCATTTGCCTTATGTAGTTCTAATTGGGAAGACGGGGTGGGAGCAGAATGGCTTTTCTGTTTTGAGTCTACTGGGGCTGATCGGAGGGCCCTCCCTCTCCTTTCCCTTCCCACAGGCACCCAGGCTAACCCTTCTCTGGTTCCTAGCTTGCATGCTGGTCTCTCTGGGCATAGGAGGGCTCTGGTTGTTGCTATCAGCCCAGTCCAGGTCTCAGAGCAACACACCTAGTGTTCTGTACAATGGATTTTTCCATGGGTTTCCAGGAGAACGAATGCCATCATACTTCCAGGAGAGCCAGCCTTTAGCAGAGCTTTCTTTTTTTCTTCTCTTGCTCCCCACCTATTCCAGGGGCTGGACAAGGGTTCATGTTGCCCAGGCTACCTCCCTAGCATCCAGCTCATTCTGATGCCTTTTTTCCAAGGGTGGACAATAGCACATGAAGCTGTATCTAGAACAGGTTTTTCCATCATACTTGGAATAGAAGAATGGTGTATCTTTTTTATCAAATTAAATTTGGTTCAAGGCCCCACTTGTCAAGATGGATAATCAGCCCAAGAATTCTAGAACTTACGCAGACCAAAAAAGTAGGGGAGCTTAAATCCAATTAAGTATATTAAGTATGTATATCTCTGATGATCTACTGATTCAGCTACCTGGGAAATCTAGATTCCAGGGAAATGTTCTCACAGGTCCATAAGGGGACATGTATATGTTCACTATGACATTGTATATGGTGATGTGGATTCGGAGGCAGATTGGCTGATGTCCCTCCTGGAGTAAGATGAGAACCAGGTGCAGGGAAGGCCTTATAGTGCAGTGTCTCTCATTCCATAACAGCCTTTGTTTGACATCCTACTGTGATGGGCTGCTCAGAGTGATGTGTTATGTTCTTAGGAAGCTCAAATTGTGCTAGAATCACATCTCCTTGCAGGTGACTGTAGTGACTTCTTTATCTTGGGAGTGGGTGTATGCATTTGGGAGAAACATCATGTATTCATGTATTTATGTATTCATTCATTCATTCATTCATTCATTCATAAAACAGTTATGGGGCAGTAGCCTCTGCTAGATTTTGGAGATACAGGGGTGACTGCTTATAATCCAGTGAGGGAAACAGGTATTAAACGAATAAACATGTCATCAAATTGATGATTCTGGCAATAAAGGAAAATAACATCGTTGGTATAATAGAACTAAGGTTCATAGGGGCTAAAGGAAGACCTTTCTGAAAAAGGAACATTGAAATGAGACCTGAGAGCTGAGTAGAACTAGGTGTGTTCCAGGAGGGGTAATGTGGGCACCAGGGTCCTGAGGCAGGCAAGTGCTAGGTCCATTCAAAGAATGGCTCTGCCTGGGGTGCCTGGTTGGCTCAGTTGGTTAAGTGTCCAACTTTTGATCTCAGCTCAGATCTCAGGGTTATGAGTTCAAGCAAAGTTGGGCTCCATGCTTGGCTCCTTGCTGGTTGTGGAGCCTACTTTAAAAAAAAAAAAAAGAATGGCTCTTCCTGGCTAGAGTGAGGTGTGCAAGCTGGAGCGAACAGAGAAGAGGAGCCTGGGGACAGAGGCAGGGCTGGGAACATGCAGAGCCTACTGCTTGATAAGGTGGCCACATAATTTATCATCTAGACTAGTACACATTTGAGACTGAAAGGGGTGCTACTAATAATAATGTTGGGATAACAGGTCACCCTACTTGTAGGTCAAGGTAAAGAGTCTGAGTTTCATTCTCAAGGATATGAGAAGCCATTGGGATCTTGAGGAAAGAGAGATATGACTGGTTTGCACCTGGAGCCTGAAATGGGGCCATAGCACTCAGAAACCTCCTGCTGTCCTTCCTATCTGCTTGGAGGAGCCTCTTGGGAAAGTTGTGGACCATATCCAAAGTCTGGGAGTGAGAAAGGCAGGCAGGAGCCCAGAAAAGGCCCGTGGAGTCCTGCAGGTTGGGCAGTGAGCTGGTTACCATTGCTGTGTAGCTCCCACAACCCCCCAGCCCAATGGCCCTGTTTGGGTGTGCCACGCATCTCCATCTTGCTTTGGGACAGATACCTCTCCCGACAAGTGAATCTGCCTCCAGTTGGAGACAGTGATAAGAACTTTCCCCTGGGTGCTGTAGACTCAGTGGGGAGGGAATGCTCAGTCCTACCCCAGCTGCAGGTGGAGGTGGGAAGAGAACAGCCCTCTTAATAACAGCCTAAATCAACTGGACTGTCAATGATTTTACAAAGCCAGTGTGTGAAATTCCTCAGTAAGATGACAAGGTCTCCAGCAGGCTGATCTTTACCTTCTTGTGGGAGTTACCCCTCACTCCACTCACTCATTACATTGTCTGCCCTAAGCAGAGTCCACAGTTGGCTCTGGGGCTCACATATAGGACAGCGGTCATGCTGTCACCCCTCCCCATGCACACATGTAGATCCACAGACCCAGGTTCAAAGGACAGAACACAAACTCCTACCACCAGGGAGCTCAGGGTGGACAAAACCCAGAGAATATGGTAGCTTCAGAGGGAACCAAATTTCCAGAACTCCCCCAAAGCTGTCTGTGCACATATCCAGCAAATCAGTCTTTCTCCAGCTGGGCCCCGGGTCTCTTCTTTGAGAACAAGAGGTGGCCAAGGGTAAGGACCAGGTGTGGCAGACACTGTCTATTGCATACCCAACAGCCATCCCCTCTCCTTCCCTGTTAACAGAGTGATTTTTGCCACTAGCAACTGGGGAGTCTAGATATTTGGGAAGCTGGGACCTTGGGGCCTCCCCCCACCCCCAGGAGATGAATCATGATTGGTTTAAATGAACTATGGCAACTCATTCCCCTGGCTTATGACTGGTCTAGATGAGGGGAAGATGGGGGTTATGGGATCCAGTTCTGGTAAATGAGATGCAAAGGGAAGTCTTCTGCAGAAGGCTCCTTTTCCCAAAAAGAAAGACAAAGGCTTGGCTGGAGAATTCCTTTCACCCCTTTTCCGTCCCTAGACTGAGACATGAGGCTTGGTAGTTCACCAGCAGCTTGGTCACCAGAATGCAAGAAGCTAGCTTGCAAGGATGATGGCGTGGAAAGACAGAGTTTTGGTTCCTGAAGTCATTGTTGGCTGCACCAGTCCTGGATGACCTGCCTCTGGCCTTCTTCTTATGTGAGACAAATAAACTCTACTTGTTTAAGCTGCCATAGCCAGGCATTCTGCAATCTGCAGCCCAAGTTGGCCCCCACTCTCGTAAAACAGCTGGGGCTTCCAGTTTGGGGAACCGCTGCCCCCATTCTTTTTTTTTTTTTTTTAAAGATTTTATGTATTTATTTGACAGAGAGAGATACAGCAAGAGAGGGAACACAAGCAGGGGGAGTGGGAGAGGGAGAAGCAGGCTTCCCGCCGAGCAGGGAGCCCGATGTGGGGCTCGATCCCAGGACCCTGAGATCATGACCTGAGCCGAAGGCAGATGCTTAACGACTGGGCCACCCAGGCGCCCCACCCCTGCCCCCATCCTTAAAGGAGGAATTGAATGACCCAGAGAAGTAGGAGGCTCCTAAGATCATGAGCACCAGCTTGGTTTCTTCCCTAACAAGCTGACCTTGGGTGAATTAACCTCGCTGGGCCTTGGTCTCCTCATCCGCACAAGGGAGGCAGTAACTAGCACTCTGCCTCACAGGGTTATTGGGAAGGAAGGGAGAAAATAAATGGGATAATGAGAAAGAAAGCGAGACATCCAGGAAATGCCTGGATGTAAAGTAGCTATTCAGTAAAAGTCAGCCTCCTTCCCTCTTTGGGAATTACGGAACCACCACTCCAACCCTGGCTGTCAAGTCACACACGCACTCATTGTGCATGTCACCCTTATTACCAGGAGAGGATTTTGCATTATGGAACCTTGAGCTTTAAATTAAGTGTCAAATATAATTTGGCCACACTAAGAATTAATTATATGACTGCCCTTAGAAAAGCCAGGAAGCTCAGCTCTGAGTGTGAAATTGGTGTCTGCCCACAGGGGAGGGAATCCCCCTCCCAACCCTGAAGAGAGGGAATGGGAGGGGACAGGGATGGTGCTTGGCGTGGTCAGGGCATTTCCCACCCTGGACCCTCGGAAGCAGGGCTCCTTGAGGAGAGGCCAAGGGGTAGGGCTGAGGGGCAGAGATGAAAATGTTCCTAGGAGGTGTCCCCCCTGTGGCGGCCAGTCCGTCACAGCAAGCTCCGCCCTCCGTGGCTTGTGCACATCTGTCAGCTGCAGACACATGTGGCTGGTGTCAGTCCTTCCCCTTTAAGGGAAGGGAAACATTTCCTGAGAGGGTGGTGGGGGAAGAGGGAGCCATGTGGCCAGAAGAGAGGCCACATTTGTCTCCATGACAAACCAAGGACAAAAGCTCAGTCTGGAGCATTCCAGGAGGGGCCTGCCTCCTCCTGAGGATGGAAGGAGCCCTCCTCCCCTGGCCTCTGGGCCCAGGGCATGTTTTGAGGAGGGGGAGGCTGTGTGCAGGGTGTGAGCAGCTGGGCACGGGCATCCAGAATCCAACCCAAGTCAACAGCTGCCACCCCCACGTGGCCTCCCCTCTCTGAGGAGTCTGGGTTTAATTTTCTGGTCAGTGCCGAAAGGAGGAGGAAGAGGACGGACGAGGAGGAGGAGAAAGGAGCAAGCTGAAGCTCTAATGCAGTCGGCTGGGATCTGTCACTCAGCGCACAGCCCGCTGACGACTCAGGGCAGCCCCAGCTGTAAGCAGCCCATGATTTATGGACACCGAGTGAACTCCTGCAGCAGAAACCAGCCTTGAGATCAGAGCGGCAATAGGGCCCTTTTTTTTTGGCAGGAGACAGGGCCTGCATTTTTCTCATTCATGCCAAACTGCTTTGCACGGCAATTAGCTCTGTCCTCATTTAGTCTCCAGTCCCAAAGGGTAATGAAAGTCATATATCATCTTCAAGACTGCTAATTATTGAGCTCGCTTACAGGTAGGCTTTGTAACTGTGAGAAGGGCCTGTCGGCCCAATATTTATTACTCTTCCAATAAGTAAGCAAAGTAGGGCGGGGGCACTGGAGGGAGAGAGGAAAGAAGGGTGGGGGAAGATGGGGGAAAAACAACTTTCTTGAGAGACCGCCCAACCGCAGCCCCAGGATCTCTGACATACCTTCTGCAAATGTGCTCATCAGAGGGGAAACATCTTTATTCCATGGAGCCGTTTCTCATGCCCTAACAAACCAGTCTGGGAGAGCAGAGTGGTGAGGAGAGGCCCGCGGAGGGATGGGAGGGATGGGCTGGGTTCTGGTCTGGAGGGCGGGGAAGGGGACTGAGGCGCAGTGGGGAGGAGAGCACAGAAAGAGAGCAGGGTGGCAACAAGACAGAATCCCCCCAGCGCTCCCCTCCAGCCTCAGGTTCTAGAGCATTCCTCTGTCCTTCTTGGGCCTGCTGGGTGGATGGAGATGGTCCTGAGTCAGGACTCAGGGCTAGCTAGGATCAACTCTGTCATGTCAAGGCATGGAGTGTGTGAGGCTAATGCTGGAAAGGTTTTCGTCTGAGCCCTTTGCCTTTATTTGGTTGTCATGCCACCAAGCAGATGTACTATCTGGATTATAATTTATACCAGCAGATTTCCATGGGTGTGGTTAACTAAGGAGAAGGTAGGCTCTTATTTCCATGTAAATGGACTTAAAATATATAATGACTTTTTAGAAAAACTAGGCATAAATATTAGCCAGGATTACTGATTTTTAAACAGAGGATGCAATTAAAGCAAGAGCTAAAGAAATATAACTAAGTACTGTTAGATGCCATACTCAACATGCAACCAATACTTATTGGGTGTTTATTATGTGCCAGGCGCTGCGCTGAGAGCTTTGGGGTCACATTTCTCATTTGAGTCCTCATAACCCCGTGGCCCTGGTGCCATCCCCACTCTAGAGGTAGGTTAAGTTACATGTCCAAGGTCACATGGCTATTTAGGATTGGACCCAATACCATCTGGCTCCAGAGTCCATTCTCTAAACCACAACATTATATTTTCCTTAATTCATTCTCAACCATTGAAATTTCTAGTTAATGACATTGGTGGATACTGGTCTCTTTTGGCATCAAGAGCCATCATGGACAGATTTTCTTCTGCTGTCGGCAATCCTCCCACTCGGAGCCTCTGTGAATGGTAGACTCACTGATAAATCGGAGAAGGACTATTAGTTGACTCGCAAGTTCTTGCACTTAGTACCAGCTCCTCTGGAATCTTCCCTTGTCTGTGGGGGGAACAATGGTGTGCTGGAGTCCTCCCCAACTCCATTCAGGGACATCATGTTAGCAGCTTGGAATTGACCAGGGTAGGAATGTTTACACTATGGAAAATGACAAATGTATGAGTTAGGTTTTTTGTTGGTTTCTTGGTTGGTTTCCTGAAGAGCTGGTTATTAAACTTTCACCAGCACACCACTGGGAAGGACCCAAGGGGAAAGGGAAAACATTACACTGGAGTTCATGGAATTTCTGTACATCAGAGGGAAGTGCAGAGAGCACTGGAGAGGGAGTCTAGAGATCTGAGTTCTAGACCTGGCTTTGCCAGTAAGGGATTCTGACTTGAGCAATTTGTCCTCATTTGCTTCAGATGATCTTTTAGGTGCCACCATAGCCACAGGATTAGGTATAAAACTATTTTCATAAAGAGCCTGGAGCCACAAAATGAAGCTTAACTGCATTTCAGTTTTTGCTCACAAATATAAGGCGGCTCCCCCATTCATGTGCAGAGTAGGGCTAGGGCTGTGGGTGTATGTGCAGAGCACATGCTGCTCTATGAGCCACTTAGGCGTGGAGGGCATTCCTTCTGCTTGCTCTTTCATTCTTCACCATTTTTGGAGTCAGACACACTAGGGTAGAAAGCCACCTCTTCCCACCTCTGTGACCTTAGGCAGGTTGTTTAGCTTCTCTGCATTTCCATTTTCTCTGCTGGGGACAAGCATAATCAATCGTGTGTATAAGGTCAATAGGGTGCTGTGAGGCTCGAATGAGATAAAGCACACCGAACATGGGGTACTAACTTGGCACAGAGGAAGTGCCCAGTACCTCCTAAGTGTTGCTGTGTTTCTTCCCCACATTGTTTCTTTCCCTGGGGTGGGGGGTGGTAAGGGGAAGGTGCCCCCACACCCACCCCCCAGCTGCCAGGGCCTCTGTACAGGTGGCCAGGGCTGAGAAAGAGGGGCTGCTCTCACCTGCCTCCCCCTGCTGGAGCCTCCCAGCCCCCCAGCAGGTATGCAAACCTTTTTGTGTTCCTTAAACTCCTGCTGCTGGGAGGAAGGTGTGATCCGTGAGTCTCTTGTCTCCAGGGGTGGAGGCTCTGGCCGCAGGAGCACGACCCTGGACCCTGCAGGCAGTCCAGCTGGAAGGATGCCAAACAGGCTGTGGGATTCCCCAGTCCACTCACCCTGAGCCAGTGTGCCCTCTGCCCACGTGGTTCAGAATGCCCTTCTGCGTGGTCGCTTCTGGTCCTTGCAGGAGGGGGGGCTGGTCCTCTCTTTGTACATCTGGGGGTGAGCATCCGTGGGGTGGCTTCCGTCTGTGCCCTGGCCTTGGCTCTGGGAGACCCTGGTTCTCTACCACCATACCTCTCTGCATGCTCTGGGTGACTCCCCCACGGTGTCTGAACCCGGGCACAAGGTGTTCTCGTTTTCCATGTTTCAGTAGTCCCTGTCCCCTGATCCTGGGGGACAGCTGGATCTACCATCTTGGATGCATGCCCCACCCCCCTCATCCTCTCTCCTGACCCTCCATCTCCAGCACACCTTGCAATTCACCTTTCACTCCTCCCTGTCCTGGATCTGTTTCTCTTTACTTTCTTGGCCTCCCATCCCTGTTACCTGCCATCCCAACCCCCCACCCCCACTATGGTCTGGCCTTGTAATACCCTCTGGACCTTTGACTTAAGGCTTCTTGAGGGTAGGTTGAACACACGAAGGCTTGAGCAGCGCAGTGAGGAGTGGAACCAGGACCCCCAACGAGGTCAGGATGCAAGGCTCCCTCCCTAGGTTGTGCTGCTATCTGGTGCGGTCCTCCTCTCTCCCAGCTTCTCCTCACAGCAGGGTCGTGGCTGCCAAAGCTGTGGTCTCACATCAATGTCCGTAGAGGACCAAGGATGTCTATCCCTGGTCTAGTGAAAAAACCCCGGGGAGGACTGGATCGTCCAAGCTTGGGACATGTGCTCAACTCTGGCTGCATCACTGTGCTGACCAGATGGGGTTCTAGGATGGCTCAGGCATGGGCCACCTGCCCGCTCGTGTGCATGGTCAGATGAAGTGTTGTGCAGAAGAAGGCAGACGCTCTGCTGAGCCAGGAGGCATGACTCCACTGCGGGTGACTGTGCTCTGCCCCCACGTTCCAGCACTAGCAACAACAAGCTCAGCCAAGTTGTAGGGGGGCACTAGGTTCAGACACAGACGCTGCTGCCCCATCAAGGATTTGAACTGGAAGTGCTTATTGCAGAAATTTGGCCAAGGTTCTAGTTGGGTGGCTCCAGCTGAGGCTGGGCCAGGGCTCCCTGCCGGGACTGGGCAGGTAGGGCAAGAAGTGAGCAGAGGGAGTGTGTCTGGGCCTGGGGCCTCGGAGCTGCAGGCTGATGTTGGGAGTTGGGCTGCAAGAGAGGCCTGTGTCCTTGGGCTCCACGTTTAGGGCCTTTACCACACCATCCTCCATCACCATGAAGAACTTTTTGAATTGTTAATTCCCAAGGAGTGACACCAGTGAATCATCTGTTAACAAATCTGTCTCCTTCCCAAATGCTCCAGTGGGGTCGGGAGCTGAACTTTGCTTTCCGAGTTGTGGGCTCTCCCCACCTCACCGGTCACAGACATCACGGACACTCAGACAGGCTACCACCAGGACCCCCTTGGCCTGCAGAGCCCCGGCCTGCTGCATAAACCCTGGCAGGTGGGCCTTGGGACAGCCCAGGATACAGGAGTGATTCGAGACCGGGATAACATAGAATGCTTGCCCAGAGGGAATTGGGGTCAGGATAAAGAGGGGAATTCACTCAAATTTTGAATTCATGGGTGGAGGTCTAAATGGGAGTCAAAGAACAGAAAGCACTTTCCCCTAAACTTTGCTGTCCCAGGGCTAAGGAAAGAGGGCATGGGTAGAGGGCCTTGTGGGGTGGGCACAACTCCTATACTCTTTTTTTTTTTAAAGATTTTTTTTTTTATTTATTCATTTGAGACACAGAGATAGAGAGAGAGAGAGAGAGAGAGCACGAGCAGTGGGAGAGGCAGAGGGAGAGGGAGAAGCAGACTCCTGGCTGAGCCAGGAGCCCGATGTGGGGCTCGATCCCAGGATCCTGGGATCATGACCTGAGCTGAAGGCAGACGCTTAACCATCTGAGCCACCCAGGTGCCCCACAACTCCTATACTCTCAATACTTCTTGCTACGTGGTAGGCCTGAGTGGATTTCTGAGGCCGGGATGGGTGGAAACAAGGACTGTTTATGTTAGGGGCAAGGCCTAGGTTTTGAATTGGGATAAAACCTGGCTGGAGAGAGGAACAATTTGGGGGAAGGGGGTTGAGACACAATAGAGGGTAATAACTGAGTCACCAGTGGGTCCCAGCCCTAGACGTGTCTCATACCCACAGGCCTCTGAGAGCCTCCTGGCCATCTTCCCCTACTGTGTGGGTACAGTTGCTACATAACAAACCACTCCAAACCCATTTTATTGTGTCACGGATTCTGAGGGCCAGGAATTTGGAGAAGGCATAGTGAGAATCATTTGTCTCTGGGGACCTCAGCTGGGTTGACTCAACGGCTGGGGGAATCATCTGGAAAAGTCTTCATTCATATGTTTGGTGGTTGAGGCTTGCTGTGAGCTGGAAGTTGGCTTGGCTGTGGGTCAGAAACCTCCACAAGCCTCTCCATAGGAACTCTCTGAAGGGGCTACTTTTGGGCTTCCTCACAGCATGGCGGCTGGATTCCAGGACAAGCATCCTCAGAGAGCCAAGAGAAGCTGTGTGGCCTTTTCTAGTCTAGCCATAGAAGTCATGCAGCCTCACTTCTGCCACATTCTATTCAGGGAAGCAGTCACAAGCCAGCACAGATTGAATGGGAACGGAGTTAGCGTCTTCTTCATGGGGAGAGGCAAGGTGATACTGTAAAAAGAGTTTATGGGATAGGAAATGTTGTTGAGGCTGTTACTGAAAGTACGACCAGCCACACCTTTGGAAAATCCAACTGCCGCACCCATAAATTTAGGAAAATGAGAGGGTCCAGTGGCAAACAGAGCCTCATACCCACTTCACAGAGGGAACAACTGAGGCTACAAAAGTCACTGAATTGAAAAAGGGCCCTAAAAGCCCAACATATACTCAATTTAGGGATTCTTTCTATGGCATCCTATGGATCTCATGATCTAGTCTCTTCTTGAATACCTGTAATGATGTGGAGATCATTACCTTACAAAGGGGCCCATTCCAATTGCTTCACAGTTAGAATTGTCAGAAAGTTCTTAGATTTTGATAAAAGTTGCATCCCTGTAAGGTCCACTCATCAGCTCTGGTTATGCCCCTGGTGAATGAGGACTGGACAAGAAAGAAGGAAACTAACACTCTTGAGTGCTAACTGCGTCTGGCCTGTGCCCTTCACAGCCCTTTCCTGGAGAACAAGTGCCTGCCAACCCACTCACTGTTGATGGAGTTGTCACTTTTCCATCTTGAGATCTTTCCCCTTTTCCTCAATGATCAGGTTTCCTGACTGCTCATCACCTTTTTTTATGTTACAGTTTTTCCTGGCTCTTTTTTTTTTAAGTAGCCACATCACACAAGATCAGCTAACCTTAAGCTTACAGTCAGCTGAACACCTCCAGTCATTTTTCACTTCAACTGCTGCTGCCCCTGATCTCTCCCATGCCACCTTTCATCCAGGAGTCTTTTCATCAGACCAGGATTAGAATGAGGATGGATATCCAGGGGTCCATGTTTGGCCCCACAGGACTTTTGAGCTCAACGGGGGTCTGAAGAGTGGGACCTGCGACATGTCTCAGGTGGACCACGGGTCAGCCTGAGTTCTGGCTTCCTTCCTTCCAGCCAAACAGGTTGATTGAGAGGCTGGGAGGACCACCACTTACCACTCACCGTGCCTGTCCCCTTCTTGCTTGGGGTTGGGGGGACAAACCACAGGGATAGGGAAGTACCAGGAAGTACTTCCTGACAGGCTGAGAAGTACGTCACTTGGGCCTGGCCTGGGAACAGACTTACTCCCTGGCATGAAGGATGAGGTCACGGGGAAGACTGTAGAGGAGGAGAGGATCAGAAAAGGCTCACTGCAGCCCTCCTTCGTATGGGCCTCAGCAGATTCTTAGTCATGTACATATATGTAAAAAAAGAATAGAAGTCTGTATTGATTTTAGGTGAATCCTCCTAAATTGACATGTCCCCTGAACACCAGTATGAGGACTCTCCGGGAACAAAACTAAAACTAGTTTCAGTAAGAAAGGGAATGTATTGGCTCACCTGCTGTGAAGGCCAAGGGTAGAGTGGGGTTCAGGCTTGACTGGATCCAGGGACCTGAAGAAGTCATCAGACTTATCAGGGGACTCCACTGCTCTGGTTGGCATCATTCGCTTCTACCGTAAGTTGATTTTTCAGGTAGCAGTAGCCAAGGCACTAAGAACTTTGGGGTTCTAGACTTATGCTTCTCAGTCTAAAAGGAACGGACACTATCTCTCTTTCAGAATCAGTATATAAAATCCCAGGGAAGGACTTTGATTGCCCTGACATAGGTCACATGCCTCTCTTGGGCCAATCTTTTCAGGCAGAAAGAAAGGATAGAAGGATTGGCCAGGTCTGGGTCATATATCTTCTCTAGTGGCCCACTACCTCACAGGCATCCTAGGGCAGGAAGCAGTATAACAAGCCCTGAGAGGACAGGAATGAGCAGGTCAGGAATTGAAGCCTGGCTGTCTTCTGTCTGGTATTTCGTTATCTGCTTCTTTTTGCCCACTTCCTCATTCTCCTGTTTTCCTTTGAAGATCAGCTTTTTTTTTTTTTTTTTCCTTTCTCCTCAGCATCTACCATGGCTCAAAATGGCTGCCTCAACCTCAAACATTAGTGACTTTTAGGTGCCTAACACCACCTGTGGCTGAGTTCGAATTTTCAAGGAAGAGAGAATCTGGTTGGTTACAGGGATAGGTGTTCACTACTGGACCATTCTGCTGTGGTGAACTTGCAGTATGAACATGGCCTCTGAGGTCTTCCCCTTGAGCAGGCCTGGTAGGAGCAGTTCCTTAGAGAAGGGGGCTATGGGTGGGGAAGGCATTTTAGAACAAGATGCTGTGCTCGTCTCAGGTAACCCAGGGAGGGGCAGAGCATGGCACCCTCCCTGCCCTCCAGTAGCTTCAAGTATAGCCAGGCAGGCAAGATGCTCATTTGGGCCAAGGGTCATAGGCCCTTGGAGAAGGGCAAGGTCATTGTGGGCCAGGACAAGCAGAACAAACTTGTCCTAGAGGTGGTGAGAACAGAGCTGGCCTTGCCAGGTGGGCCGAAAGCAAAGGATAAAATACTCTAGAGCATGGAGTAGATGTTCTCCTCACACCTGAGCTGGCTCACCTAAACCAATACTCAAATGCATCTGAAGTGTCACGATTGAGCTTTTCCTCACAGCACGGGCTCTACAGAGGAGGCTTCTACGTGCCTGTCTATCTCCTCCACCAGGTTCCTGCCAAACTCCTTATAACACCCTTGTCCCAGGATGCCCCGGAAGTGACTCTCCCCCTCTTCCACTCCCCATCTCTGCACATGTGTGTGGAGGTTACAGGGAGTTTTTCATGACTTTTTGGAAAGTCAAGGAATATCTCTCCCCAAAAGCCAAGGCAGGAAGGAAGGAAGGTCCAAGAATAAAAGGAGGAAAATACTGTTTGCATCTGGTGAAGTTAAAGAGCTCTGAGGTGGGGGCTTCTACTCCCTTGCTGTGGATGAAGAAAGAGAGGTCCAGGGACCTCTCTGGCCTTGCTCAAGTTCTCCTGGTGGGACTAGAACCCTGGCTTCTCATTGCCCCTGGTCCAGGGCTCTTTCCATGAGCCCTTGCTGGCTAGTAGGGTGTGGGCCTGGCAGGGATAATCTGGGGGTTGGGGAGACCATGGGGAAATGCCTCACTTTCACAAGGTGGGAGTAGAGGCTCAGCCCAGGAAAGTGTGGTCAAAACCAAGTTCTCTTGGCAGCCCTGTGGGATCCAGAAAGTAGCTAAGAGGTCACCAGCGGCTCCTAGGGGAACTGGGCCAAAGTCCCTCCAATAGGCTTTATCTGGGCAGATTCCATTTCCTGTTGGAGGAAAAGGAAGACATCTTTGTGTTTCTCTGCTGTTTTCCCCTTTCCAGCAGATCAGAAACCAGATCGCGTCAGATAAACCCAGTTGAGAAGAAAGAGGCCATGGCTGGCTGGGAAGAGAAGGGTCCCCTGCCAAAGTCACGCAGGAAGACTCCCAGAGAGACCCTTCCCCTGCAGAGGAGGGAGAAGGGGTTCATTTGGTCTCGCTTTAGACTTGTAATAATATTTCCAAATGAGGTTTTACCTACAGTGACTGTATTATTCTTTTGCCTCTGGTTAAGAGCGACAGAATGTTAACCGTGAACTTAAAGACTTCACACTTCTTCATTGTTTCAGCAAGGGCGGCCTAACAAAATGGAAGTGGCCCAAACCTCACTTGACCTCCACGAGGCTCCCCCGAAGGCAGTCTCCGAGGGCAGAGGGCGGCGAGGAGGAGGCAGAGGAGGTGGGGAAGGGAGAACGGCGAGAGGGAGGGGAGAGGAGCCGGGAGAAGCGGAGAGGAGGGGTGCGAGGAGTCGGGAGGGAAAGAAAGAGGAAAACCGGAGGGAGGCCGAGGAAGGAGCCCGGCGAGAGCGCGCGAGGGGAGAGGGCAAGGTGACCGCGGGTATCAGTGAGGGGCCAGTTGTCAGGGTTCTATCTGCGCCATGATTGATGGGAGCCTGGGTTTTTCTGTCAGCCTGTCACGGCGCAGGAATGTTTAATGTTCTCATTATTGGTTACGCTGTTGTGTATATTTCTCTGTCAGCACCGCGGACCCAGCTGAACTGGCAGAGCACTTCAAAGGCCTGCGGGTCATTCATCATCCCCATGACGCTCCGGCAAATGCTCAGCTTCAGCTCCGCGCCAGGGATTTGTTATGACTTGCGAGCCGGCTGACAGACAGGACGCTGGCGGCCGCGGGAGGGGGACGCGCGGGAGGGAGGCTTGCAGCCCTTTTGTCACTCTGGGCGAGCGGCAGCGCCCAGTGCCCGGACTCGGGGCGGGGGGCGTGTCTCGGGGGCGGGGGAAGCAGAAGGTGCGGCCCGGCCGGGGGTGACCCGCGGGGGGCCGGGGGCGCACGGGGGGGGCTGGGTTCCCCCTCCCCCCCTCCCCCCCCGCAGAGGCTTTCCCCGCAGGCCCAGCCGGCGCCCTTGCCCTCCTGTCCCACCCTCCTCTTCTCGGCTGGCGGTGGCGTCTCTGAAAGTTGTGCTGAAAACCCAGAGGTTGGGGAAAAAAGCGAAACTTGCAACCGGCCCGGGGAGGGGAGGGGAGGGGCGGGCCGGGCCGGGGTTGGGGGTGGGGTTGGAGGGGTGGGGGGGAGGAGAGCAGCAGAATATCGGAGCTTTGTTTCCTTTCCCAGGCCGTGACATGATTAATCGTTTTCTTCTGATCTAATTTTGGAACATGAAAAACAGCACATTTGTCTTGAAGAAAAATGATGTGCCGAACCGCGCAGATGGAAATTTCGAGCAATGAGAAAGATTAAAGTGAAACCCCACTCCTTAGACCTAATCATGAGTTGTAGATTATTCTGTCGGCCCAGCCAGATGGTAGCTCTGATTCCACAGCCCCTTCTTATATTAATGAATACTAGACTGTTATATTTGACTTAGGTAAGTGAAATGTCTATCAGAGCTAATGGACTGCCAGCCAGCATAACACATGTTGTACCGCTAAGGGTCCTTGCTGCATTTTTCATGTTTTATACTAATGTAGAACATTTTGTTTCCTACTGTTTTTCATCATTGTCACTGTTTGCTAAATATTTTCACATGGAAGGGGGGGAGGGAGACAAAGTCATGAGGAAAAAGAACCCCCCTCTAAACTTGTGTCCAAAAGCTAATTTCCTCCCGTTGGGCTTGGCTATAACTCTACAAGTAAAACAGTCACCCCAAGCAATGTGTACAGGAACTCAATAGCAACGTGATTAAGTTCCTAGTCAACAAGACTACACTGGACTGTATGTTAACAAACCTAATTATAGTCCCGTGGTGATACATTGGGCCAGGGCCCTTGCTGCACATCTCTGAGGTCCTGTCTAGAAGAGCAGCTTGACCCTCTTGTCCCAGGGGAGAGAACTGTCCTGGAGAGGAGTCCCACGCTCGGCTTGGAGGAGGGGCCCTACTGACCCGGTGGTCCTTTGCCTGCGGAGGGTGGGCGCAAGCCCTGAAACGCTGAGCACAAGGCCGGAGGTATGAGCCCCCAGGCATTAGGCTCTCCTGGAGGAGGCGGGAAAGGCGATGGCGTTCGAGCTGTTGGCACCATCTGTGTTGTGAGCAGTATCAGGATGCTTGAGAGTGTGCTCTTCCCAGTTCACTGGTTCCATGCAGGCCTCTGGACCTGGTGGCTCACTTTCTCTGGGCTCCTTCTTCCACATATCTTGTCTGTGCACTGGTGAGGCCCCAAAGAGCTTGTTGTTCAAGAGGAAATCCTGAGCTAGTTGTTTGTGAAGGAACCAAGCCTGGCTGGGACTAGTGTCCTGGAGAAAATGAGTCCTGGAGATGGAATCTGAAAGCTGTTTGGGCAGATAAGATGGAGGCGGTTGAAGGATATCTTCAAAGGGTAGTGTCTTTTTTTTTTTAAGATTTTATTTATTTATTTGACAGAGAGAGAGAGAGCACAAGCAGGTAGAGTGGCAGGCAGGGGGAGAGGGAGACGCAGGCTCCCCTCTGAGCAAGGAGCCCAATGCAGGGCTCGATCCCAGGACACTGGGATCATGACCTGAGCTGAAGGCAGCTGCTTAACTAACTGAGCCACTCGGGCGCCGCCAAAGGGTAGTGTCTTGAGAAAAAAATGGAAAGAAATACATAGGAGAGACCTATGTGACAACACATGAGAGAGAGACAGGGAGGGAGGGAGGAAGGCAGAGAGAGAGAGAGAGAGAGAAAGGAAGAGAAGAATGCAGAGAAAGAGAAAGAGATCAAGACAAGGAGGTGTAAATACCAACAGAGCAGATAGCCCATGAATTCAAACTCTTCTTCCTCTAGCCAAAATGAGCTCCCTAAAAAGCGAATTTTACCCCTGCTTAAAATTCTTTCTTGGCTGTGATTCCTGCAGGAGTCAGTTCAAATGACTTGGCTGTGAATAGATGACCCTTTTCCAGGTATTCCCAGCTTACCTCTCTGGCCTCATCTCTCACTTGTCCTTCACTATGAACCCTGCAGTTCTGCCACATGAGCCTTCTCGGGGTTCTGAAGAATTCTAGGCTCTTTCACAACAATGTACTTTTGTCTGTGTTTGTCTGTCCCACTCCCTTCCATTCTTTCTCTGGCAAACTCCTACTCATCCTTCAAGACCCAGCTCCCATGTGTCCTCCTCTGCCCCACTTTCCTCACATTCCTCAGGGCATTATTTCATACTCTGGGCTCCCATCAATTTTTGTCCACATCCCGGTGGAAATATGGGCTGGGTTGCCTCGAAAATGTATGTGTTTGATAATCTGTCCTTCTAGACTTCCTTTCCTTTACAACTATTCCTCTGTTCATCCATTTGTTCATGCATTCAAGTGGTACACATTGAAAACCTACTATATTGCCAGGTGTTGTTCTGGGCACTAGGGATTCAGCCAGGTACAAAATTCATAGCCCTCTTGGAGGTGCCATTTTGGTACTATCTGTGTGAGTCTGTTAATGAAGCTTCTTCACAGTAAGAAACAAATTCATTTAGGCCAGCTCTAATAGTGCGGGTCATTATAAAATAGTGGCAATAAAGGGGCTAAAATCACATGGGGACCCAAGAACAACTGGATGATTTCTGAACAACCTCTCAGCTTCTGTAACTCATAATTGGGTCATTCATGGCCCCTCCCAGGCCCTAATGCCATTTTTTAAACTTTTAATTGTGGTATAATATATCTGCAGAAAACTGCATATAAGAACACAGCTCAAAGAATTTTCACAAACTATAACTCACAATGAGATCAAGAAACAGAATTTTCAACACTCCAGTGCTCCTTCTTGTCATCCTTCTTTGTTTCATTTTTAAGTTAAATTCCCACCCCAACTTCCCTCCATTATGTACTATGACATTTTGATTTCTGTTTTCAGTGGGTTTGTTTTTCTGAACAGCTTTATTGAGGTAAAATTTACATTCCACAAAATCACCCACTGTATAGAATATTACTCAGCCATAAAAAAGAATGAAATCTTGCCATTTGCTACAACATGGATGGACCTAGAGGGTATTATGCTAAGTGAAATGAATAAAGCAGACTGAGAAAGACAAATACCATATGATTTCACTTATATGTGAAATAAAAAAGACAAAACAAACAAACAGATTCATAAATACAGAGAACAAACTGGTGGTTGCCAAAGGGGAGGGGGTGGGGGGGATAGGTGAAGGGGATTAAGAGGTACAAACTTCTAGTTATAAAATAAGTCATGGAGAGAATAGTACAGCATAGGGAATATAATCAGTAATATTATAATAACATTGTATGGTGATGGATGGTGATTACACTTACTATGGTGAGTACTGAGTAATGTATAGCATTGTCAAATCAATATGCTGTACACCTGAAACTAATATAACATTGTATATCAATTATATTTTAATAAAAAATCACCATTATAAGTGAACAATGCAATGATTTTTAGTAAACTTAAAGAGTTGTGCAATCATGACTATAATCCAGTTTTAGAACATTTCCAGCATCCCCCCAGATTCTCTTGGGCCCATTTTCAGTCAATACTAAGTTCCAGTCCCAGCCCTAGGTAAATAGCTTTTACATCTAGATCTGTGATCTATTTGAAAAAAAATCAAAACACAACTTTTTTGAGATATAATTCACATGCTATAAATTCCATCCTTTAAAAAGGTAAAATTCAGTGGTTTTAATATATTACAAAGTTGTATAAATGTCACCACTATCTAATTCCAGAAAATTTCATCACCCAAAAAAGAAACCCCCCACCCATAAGCAGTCGCTGCCCATTCCTCCCTCCCCCAGTCCCTGGCAATCATGAATCTGCTTTCTCTCTCTATGGATTTGCCTATGCTAAACATTCCATACAAATGGAATCATACAATATGAGGCCTCTTGTGTCTGGCTTGTTTCACTCAGCATAGTGTTTTCAAGATTAATGCATATTGTAGCATGTGTGAGAACCTCATTTCTTTTTTATGGCCAAATAATATTCCTATATTACCATATGGATTTATAACATTTTGTTTATCCATTCCTCATTGATGGAGATTTGAGTTGTTTCCACTTTTTGGCAATTATGAATAATGCTGCTGTGAACATTTGTGTACAAATTTTTGTGTGCACATATGTTTTCAATTCTCTTGGATCTATATCTAGGAGTAAATAGGATTGCTAGGTCATATGCTAACTCTATGTTTAACTTTTTGACTGTGATCCATTTGAAGTTACTTTTTGTATATGGTGTGAGTTAAGAGTCTAAGTTCATTTTTGTTTTCATATGGATATCCAGTCTGTCCCAGCATAAGTTTTTAAAATCATGAATTAGCACTTGGATGTGTCAAAAGCTTTTCCTGCAACTACTGAGTGAGGTATTAAAATCTCTAGTTGTTATTGTTTGTTTATTTCTGTTTGAAATTATCATGTGAGTTTTGTCCTTTATTCTTTTAATGGTAAACTGTATTAATTTATCTTCAAATAATAAACCAACCTTACATTCTTGGGATAAACATACTTAGTCACAGTGTGTAATCCTTTTTATATGTTGCTGAATTTGGTTTGCTAATATTTTGTTAAGGATTCTTGCATCTATTTTCATGAGGCATGTTGGTTTTCTTTTTTTTGTGACATCTTTGTTTGGCTTTGATTTCTGGCTAAATCTAGCATCATAGAATGATTTGCAAGTATTCCCTCCTTCAACTATTTTCTTGAGTTTGTGAAGGATTGGTATTATTTCTTCTTTAAATATTTAATATCACCAGTAAATCCATCTGGGCTTAGTCTTTTCTTTGTGGGAAGATGTCTAATTACTCACTCAGTTTCATTTTTCATGATAAGTTTATTCAGATTTTCAATTCTTTTTGAGTCAATTTTGGTAATTTGTGTACTTCTAGGAATTTTCCCACTTAATCTTAGTTGTCTAATTTAATGGCATAAAGTTGTTCATGTATTATCTTATAATCCTCTTAATTTTTGTAGTGTCAGTAATGATATATCTTCTTTATTCTTGATTTTGGTAATTTGTATTTTCTCTCTCACTTTCTAGATAGTCTGGCTAAGAATTTTCCAATTTAATTGACTTTTTCAAATAACCAAATTTGGTTCTATTGATTTTCTCTACGTTCTATTTCATTGATTTATGTTCTAAGAATGTTATTTACAAATTTTTGGCATTTTTCCTATTTCTTTCTTATGGATCTCCAATTTAGTTTTGTTGTGGTCAGGGAACATACGATTTCAATCTTTTTAAAGTTTTACAGACCTGTTTCGTGCTCCAGCATATGATTTATCCTGGAGAATGTTCTATGTGTTCTTGGAAAGAATGTTTATTCTGTAGTCTTTGGGTAGAGTATTGTATACATGTCAGTTAAGTCAAGTTGGTTGATAATGTTATTGATAACTTACCTGTTTTTCTGACTTTCTAACTGATTGATCAATTATTGAGAGTGGGATGTTGAAATCTCCAATTATTATTGTTGGATTGTCTATTTCTCCTTTCAATTCCATCAGTTTTTGCATTATGTATTTTGAGGCTCTCTTGTTAAGTGCATACACATTTATAATTGTTACTTCCTGATATATTAATATATTCCTGATATATAATGATCCCTTATTATAAAAGTTTCCCTCTTTATCTCCATTAATATTTCTTGGTTTTTTAAAAAAAGATTTTATTTATTTATTTGACAGAGAGAGACACAGTGAGAGAGGGAACACAAGAAGGGGGAGTGGGAGAGGGAGAGGGAGAAGCAGGCCACGCACCAAGCAGGGAGCCCGATGAGGGGCTCAGTCCCAGGATCCTGAGATCATGACCAGAGCTGAAGGCAGACGCTTAATGACTGAGCCACCCAGGAGCCCCTTAATATTTCTTGTCTTAAAGTCTATTTTGTCTGCTATTAATATAGACTCCCATTAGTAAATTTGATTATTAGTGAAAATTATCATGATCTTCAAATATATAGAAGCTCTGCTAATTGGCCTCCATTTAAAAATATTTCTTTATTTTCTCTGTAAAACATATGAACGGTGCTCTCAGTACAATAAATACTTGTAACTGGTATGCTACTCTCCAACACCAATTATCTTGTCTGCTTATTACAAATCAGTTGTGTATGTTCCTAAGCCTGTTTAAGTCAGCTTTACTTGTAATTTTCATTACCTCTTGATTTAAATATAACATAAACTTGGGGCACCTAGGTGGCTCAGTCGTTAAGCATCTGCCTTCAGCTCAGGTCATAATCCCAGGGTCCTGGGTTTGAGCCCCACATCGGGCTTCCTGCTCAGCGAGAAGCCTACTTCTCCCTCTCCCACTCCCCCTGCTTGTGTTCCCTCTCTCGCTATGTATCTCTCTGTCAAATAAATAAATAAAATCTTTTAAAAAAAATAAATATAACAAACTCATAAAATCTGACTATAAGAAGAAATGAATTTGTTTTTCTATATGAACTAAATTGAATGTTTTAGAAAGACTCAATAAAAACAAGTAGCAAAAAATTGTGTTGAATTGAGTGTGCATATGAGAGCAAAAAATTTGAAGAAAAAATTACAAATATTCAGAAGGAATTTCCATATGTGAAGAATTCTGCTGAAATTCTCACTGTGCTAACAGTATAGAAGAGGCAGAGATGCTAAAATTATCTGACAAATTTTAAAGTAATCATGATAAAAATGCTTCAACAGACTATTACAAACATATTTGAAACAAACAAAAAAATAGAAAGTCTTAACAAAGAAATAGGAGGTATAAAGAAGAGCCAAATGGAAATACCAGAACTAAAGAATACCATAACCAAAACAAAAAGCTCAGAGAGTAGGATCAACAGTGGAATG
This sequence comes from Leptonychotes weddellii, assembly GCF_054177405.1. NCBI lineage: Eukaryota > Metazoa > Chordata > Mammalia > Carnivora > Phocidae > Leptonychotes > Leptonychotes weddellii. The sequence goes on along the minus strand of NC_138374.1, from coordinate 46,418,660 downwards.
GAAGACAGAGCAAAGAATCAATGAACCAGAAGCCAAAACTATGGAAACTATCCAATCTGAAAGAGAGGGGGGGTTGGAGGAGAGACAGAGAGCTTTAGATATCTTCAGATATGTAGGACTACAGCAAAAGATCTAACATTTGGGACATCAGTGTCCCATCATTGGGACACTGAAAAAGTATGAGAAGAAGCAATGGTGGAAACCTTTCCAAATTTGTCAAAAAACATAAACTTATAATTCAAGAAGCTGGATGATTCCCAAAGAGGATAAACTCAGAGATACCTATACTAAGATGCATCATAATTAAACTACTGAAAACTAAAGGTAAAGAAAGTTGTTGAAAGCAGGCAGAAAATGACACCTTACCTGGAGGGAAAAACAATTTGAATTATGGTATATTTCTCATCAGAAAACATAAAGGCCAGAAGAAAGTGGCACAATATTTTCAAGTGCTGTTAATTCAGAGTCCTATAGCTAGCAAAAATATCCTTCAGAAATGAAGAAAAAATGAAGAAATTCTCTAATGAAGGAAAAGTATGAGAATTTGTCACCAGCAGAACTATCCTAAAAGAATGACAAAAGGAAATTCTCTAAACAGAAAGGAAATAATAAAATGAGGAACTTTAGAACAGCAGGAAGAAATAGCACAGTAAGGAAAAATATGAGTAAATATAATAGGCTTTCTCATCTTAATTTTTCTAAAATAATGGTTAATGATTCAAGCAATATTATAATACTATCTTAGGGGTTCTAAATGAATATAGGGGAAATATTTAAAACAATTATAAGTGGGAGAGAAAAAAGGAACATAAAGGGAGATAAAATCTCTATTCTTCACTTGAACTGGTAAAATGACAGATTGTGACAAGTTATGTATATATAATGCAGTACCTACAGCAACCACAAAAAAAGCTCTGCAAAGAGATACACTGCAAAACACTATAGGTAAATCAAAATGGATTTTTAAAAAGTTAAGTAATCCACAGGAAGGTATAAGAGAGAAAAGAGAAATGAAAAACAGGATGAAAAAAACAGAAAACAAAAAATAAAATGGTAGACTTAAACCCTAGCAGATCAATAATTACATTAAATATAAACTATCTAAATACAATAATCAAAAGACAGAGATTGGCAGCATGGATTAAAAAACATTACCCAAGTATATGCTGCCTACACACACACACACACACACAAGTCCATTTAAATGTAATGATATAGCCAGATTGAAAATAATAGGCTGGAAAATGATGTATTATGTAAATATAATCAAGAGTAAGCAGGAATAACTTACATGAAATAGACCAACACCAATTACAACATCAATTACCACAATTTACTCAATATGAAACATATTTTGAATAGTCCTATCACTATTAAGGATATTGAATTTGTAATTTAAAAACTCTCAAAAAAGAAATCTCCAGGCCCAGATGGTTTTAGTGGAGACTTCTACAAAATATTTAAGGAAGAATTAACATTAATTTTATAGAATTATTTCTAGAAAATAGATGAGAAGGGCACACTTCCCAATTCATTTCATGAAGCTAATATTACCCTGTCACTCAAATTCAACTGAGTCCATACAAAAAAAGATCAATATCCCTCAAATATATAGATTTAAAAAAAATCCTTGAAAAAATTAGCATACAGAATCCTGCAATATATTAAAAGAATTATATACCAAAACTAAGTTGGGTTAATTACAGGGATGCAAAGCTGATTCAATATTCAAACATTTATCAGTGTAATCTACCATATTAACAGACTAAACAAACAAAAAAACCCCACAAAGGGCGCCTGGGTGGCTCAGTTGGTTAAGCGACTGCCTTCGGCTCAGGTCATGATCCTGGAGTCCCGGGATCAAGTCCCGTGTCGGGCTCCCTGCTCAGCAGGGAATCTGGTTCTCTCTCTGACCCTCCCCCGTCTCATGCTCTCTATCTCATTCTCTCTCTCAAATAAATAAATAAAATCTTTAAAAAAAAAAAATTAAAAAAAAAACCCCACATGATCATATCAAGATACAACAAAAACTTTGACAAAATTCAATACCTATTCATGATTAAAAAAAAAAATCTCAGAACAAGTTAAAAGTATAACATTTCATTTCTTTTGGATAAATACATAGGATTAGGATTGCTGGGCCATAGGGTATGTATATGTTTAATTGTTTCAGAAACTGCCAAATTGTTTTCCAAAATGACTACTATTTTGTGTCTCCACCAGCAATACTTGAAGCTTCCAATTACTTCACATCCTCATCAGCATGGGGTATTGGCAGTCTTTTAAATTTTAGCCTTTCTAATAGGTATGTAGTAGTATCTCATGGTGGTTTTAATTTGCTTGTCCCTACTGACTAATTATGCTGAGTATCTGTTCATGTGCTTATTAGCTACCCAGATCTCTTCTTTGGTGAAGTATGTGTTCAGAACTTTTGGCACTTTAGAAATTGGATTGCTTGTTTTTTTATTGTTGAGTTTTAAGAGTTATGTATATAATCTGTATATAAGTCTTTGTTAGAAATATGATTTGCAACTTTTTTTTCCAGTCCATGGTTCACTTTTGAATTTTCTTAACAATGTCTTTTGCAAAGCAAGAGTTTTTAATTTTAATAAAGTTCAAATTAACATTATTTTCTTCGTGGATCATGCTTTTGTGGATTGTGCTTTTAGTATCTAGAATCTCTTTGCCTAATCTAGAGTCATGCAGATTGTCTTTTGTATTTCTACTGAAGTTTGGTAGTTTCACATTCTACATTTAGGTTTATGGTCCATTTTGAGTTAATTTTGAAAAACATTTTGTTTTATTGAGATATAATTCACATACCATGAAATTTACTTTTTTGAAAGTGTACAATTAGTTTTTAGAATATTCACAAGGTTATGCAACCATCTCCACTATCTAATTCCACTATCTAATTCCAGAGTATTTCATCATCTGAAGAGGAAGCCCTGGAGTCCATTAGCAGTCACTGCCCCTTGCCCGTCCTCCAGCCCTAGGCAACTACTAACCTACTTTTTGTCTTTATAGATTCTTTGACTTAGTATAATGTTTTCAAGGTTCATCCATTTTGTAGCAGGTATCAGTACTTTATTCCTTCTTATGGCTGAATAATGTTTTATTGTATGGATATATGCATTTTATTTATCCATTCATCATTCTATGGACATTTGGGGTTCTTTTCATTTCTTGGCTACTATGAGTAATGCTACTATGAACATTCATGTACAAGTGTGAACATACACTTTTGGTTATCTTGGGTATATACCTAGGAGTCGTTGAGTTAATTTTTATATAAGGTGGGAGGCATGGGTCGAGGGTTAGTTTTTTTGTTTTGTTTTGTTTTGTTTGTTGTTGTTGTTTGCATATGGACATCTAATTAATCCAGCACCATTTATTGAAATAACTATCTCCATTGAATTGTCTTTGACCTTTGTCAAAAATCTGTTGAATTTACTTTTGGATTCTGTTTTGTTCCATTTATTTCTGTGTCTTTTTGCTAATGCCACATTGTCTTGATTACCATAGTAAGTCTTGAAGTTAGGTAGTTCACGTCCTCCAACATTTTCTTCCTTTTCAAAATTGTTTTGGTTATTCTAGATCCTTTGCCTTTCTCACATACATTTTAGAATCAGTCTGTCATGATTTTTTATTTTATTTTTTTTAAAGAATTTGTTTATTTGTCAGAGAGAGAGAGCACAATCAGGGGGAGTGGCAGGCAGAGGGAGAAGCAGGCTCCCTGATGAGTGAGGAGCCCCATGTGGGACTCCATCCCAGGAACCTGGGATCATGACCTGAGCTGAAGGCAGACGCTTAACTGACTGAGCCACTCAGGTGTCCTGGTAGAGATTTTATTTTTAAGTATACTGACATTTTGATTGGGATTGCATTAAATGTATAGATCATTTGGAGTGAGGGGTAGAATTGCATTTTATCAATTTTTCCAATCCATAAGCATGGATTAACTCTCCATTTATTTAGGCCTTTGATTTCTTTCATCAGTATTTTGTAGTTTTCAACATACAAATCATGCACATATTTGTTACATTTATAACTAAGTCTTTCATTTTTTGGGATGCTATTGTAAATGATTTTGCTTTTAAAATTTTGGATTCATCATTCATTGGTACTCAAAAATACAATAAATTTTTGTTTATTGACCTTTTATTCTATGACCTTTTTAAGCTCACTTATTAGTTCTAGGAGGGTTTTTTGGTAGATTCTTTGGAATTCTCTCTCTCCAGATAATATATTCATTTTAGTTTTACACACATTTTGACTCTTCCTATTTCTCTTCATTCCTTCCTGAATATCTTTGATTTCATCTGAGATCACCTTCCTTCTGCAGGTGGGACTTTCTTTAGGTCTTTTTTTTTTTTAATGTGGGTCTGTTGATTATTTTAATTTTTCTTTCTGAAAATGTCTATTTCCATTTATTTTGAAAAAAAGTATTTTTGCAAGATATCTCATTCTAAGTTGGCAGTTATTTTCTTTTAGGACTTGAATGATATCCTTCATTGTTCTAGCCCCCATTGTGTCTAGAGAGAACTCAGTAATTGTCATTGTTACTACTTTGAGGGTAACATTTCTTTTTTCCCCTCTGTTTTTTTAAGGTTTTGCTTTGCCTTTGTCTTTCAGCAGTTTTATTCTGACGTGCCAAAGGTGTGGATGTGGTTTTCTTTGTATTTATTCTGCCTGGGCTTCTTAGCATTTCTTGAATGCATGGCGTGGTGTTTTTAATTAAAAAAAAAAAAGTTAATCAAGGGGTGCCAGGTGATGCAGTCACTTAAGCACTGGACTCTCGGTTTCAGCTCAGGTTGTGATTTCAGGGTCGTGAGATTGAGCCCCACATTGGGCTTTGTGCTCATTGGGGAGTCTGCTTGGAATTCTTTCTCTCTCTCTCTGCACCCCCCAAATAAATAAATAAACCAACGTTTAAAAAAAATTTAGTCAATAATCTCTTCAAATACTGCTTTTATTTATTTTCTCTCTTCTCCCTCCTCCCTAGTTACACATATATTATGCTTATTTAATTATGTTCCATATCTTTAACTTCCTTTCTGTATTGTCCATTTTTTTCTCCCTTTGCTCCAGTCTGTATGTTTTCTACTTTTGATCTATCAGTAGAGAGGTTCTAGTCCTCTTTTCAGCAGTGTCTGTTTTGTTATTAAACTCATCTATCCAGTTCTTAATTTCATTTATTATATTTTTCAGTTTTAAAATTTCTACTTGGGGGCGCCTGAGTGGCTCAGTCGGTTAAGTGTCTGCCTTTGGCTCAGGTCATGATCCCGGGGTCCTGGGATCGAGCCCTGCATCGGGCTCCCTGCTCAGAGGGAAGCCTGCTTCTCCCTCTCTCTCTCCCCCTGCTTGTGTTCCCTCTCTCACTGTGTCTCTCTCTGTCAAATGAATAAATAAAATCTTAAAAAAAAATAAAATTTTTACTTGATTTTTTTTTTCTACTTGATTTTTTGGATAGA
>NC_138374.1:46320335-46412686 GCF_054177405.1 Leptonychotes weddellii | reverse complement strand
AAAAAAAAAAAAAACAGTCCCAGGAGATTCCTGAATATCTACTCAGCTTCTGGGTTCCTCAGATGTTTGCTTACTGACTACAAATGCCTGCAAAAGAAAAGTGTAGCCAGCTATCAGGTTCACATGAATGTACTTTTTTTGTCTTGATATTCTTGGCCTCTCAAGTCTTCATTGTCCTGGTAACTTTTCTTTGTGTTAAAACCTGCTTTCCTAGTTGTTTTTGGCAAAGAGGGTGGTTAGATACAAGCTAATGCACCATATCCGAAGCAAAATGGAGAGCATGGACCTTGGAGCCAAACCTGTATTATTCAAATCTTAACTCCATCATTTATGAGCCCTGTGATTATGAACAAGTATTAACTTTTTTGAGCCTTCCTTTTCCTTTTCTTTTTTTTTTTTTTTTAAGAAAGAGAGCACGAGCAGGGTGGGGAGTGGTAGAGGGAAAGGGAGAGAATCTTAAGCAGGCTCCACGCTCAGCGTGAAGCCCAATATGGGGGCTCAATCCCATAACCCTGAGATCATTTCCTGAGCCGAAACCAAGAGTCCAACACTTAACGACTGAGCCACCCAGATGCCCCAAACCTCACTTTTTTTAATCTCTAAAGGTAATGACAATAACAGTAGCTACCTTATGGGGTATTGTGATGATTAACAAGTACATATAATATACTTTAAAAAAATATAATATAATATATATCTTAGAAAAGTGCCTGGAATCCAAAGACTGCTGTATTGTTATTTACTATTATTATTTTCACTTGGTCTTCTTTCCAGTTAGTATTGTTTTCCATTATACTAAGTCACTCACACATCCTTCCTAGGCTGCACTGACTAGCAGGTGGAGTCCAAATTCTAGATCTGCAGTTCTCAGCCTTGGTGGAATATTAGAATAACCTGTGTGATACTTTTTAAACTCTTAAGCCCTGAGTTGAACCAGGGGTATGGATATCAATCAGTATTTTTAAAAGAGCCCCAGGTTATTCTAATGTTCAGTCAAGATTGAAAACCTCTGTTTTACTTCCTAGCTTTCAAGGTCCCTTATAGTCTGGCCCCAACCTATCTTTCTAGTGACCCTTTCCCTGCTTCCCAGTGTGAGCAATCCCCTGTAGCAAGCCCATCTACGCACTGTCCAGGCTTCCACCTGCGAAGCCTGCATAATCTCCTATACAAGGCACGGGGCTCAAGGGCTGATGGTTTATCTCCTCCCCCTCCCTTTCGAGGTAGTGGAGGTGGAGACCCAACCCTGTGCTTTTGTCCTTGTGTCCTCCCTCTTGGCCTTTATCCCTCTACCATAACTTGGATCTGTTTCATGGCAAATTTTGCTCTTTTTTTTTTTTTTGGTCCTTTCTACTTCTCCTTCCTGGACCTTCCTTTCACCTTTCTTTTTCCAACACTAAGCCAGCCTCCACTCCTGCCTAGAAACACACTAGTTGTTTACCTGGCCTTGTTAACTGCTACCTCAGCACAATAGCTAATTTCCAGTGACAGGACTTGAAGAAACCTGCCCTGCCCTCAGGAACCAACATAGATTGACATCCTGCTCATTCTTACCACTCCACTCCTTTGCTTGTGCTTTGCCCTTTACCCAGAATTTCTCAACCCCTATCCCTTCTCTGCCAATTTTAAATCTACCCAGTATTCATGTTTCAATTATTCCATGAAGCCTACTCAACATCTCCAGTGCACACTGTTCTGAGATCTGTCACACTCCTCCTGTTCACCTGTGTATTCCACACAATTTTACCTCAAAATTATATTACTGGCTTCCAATAGAGGACCTGGGGACACAGCAGGAATTCAATACTTAATATTTGCTTGTTAGACTCACATGAAATTGACAGAAAGAAGACTTAGCTCAAAATTCCCCAAATTGATTTCTTTCCCCAAAATAATAACAACAGCATGGGTTGGTAGGAATAAGATGGGGAATTGCATTTTCTGTTGCTGCATAACAAATTACCACAATTTTAGCAGCTTAAAACAATACCCATTTATTATCTCACAGTTCCAGAGGTCATTGAGTCCAGGTGGCTTGGGGCATCTGGGTGGCTCAGTCGGTTAAGCATCTCTCCTGGGCTCAGGTCATGATCTCAGGGTCCTGGGATTGAGCCCTGCATCGGGCTCCCCACTCAGCGGGCCTGGTTCTCCCTCTCCCTCTGCCGCTCCCCCTGCTTGTGCACACACACACTCTCTCTCTCTCTCTAAAATAAATAAGTAAATAAAATTAAAAAAAAATAAAGGCCAGGTGGCTTGGCTGGGCTCTCTGCTCAGGATCTCACAAGGTCAAAATCAAGATATTAGCCAGGTTGAGATCTTATTGGAGGCTCTGGGGAAGAATCTACTTCCAAGCTTATTCAGGTTGTCGACTATTTCAGGTTCTGGGAGATGTAGGACCAAGGTCCCCTTCTTCTCCCTGGCTGGGATAGGAATGGGTATCACTCTTAGGTCCTTCCATGTGGCCCCCTCCATCTCAGCAGCAGAGAACCTCCTCTAGGCTGACTTCCCCTCACACTTGGAATCTCTCTAACTTCTTGTTCTGCTACCAGTGGGAGAAAACTCATTGCTTTCAAAAGGCTCACCTTATTGGGTTAAGCCTACAAGATTATCTACGCATCTTAAGGTCAACTGATTTGGTCTTTAATTACCTCTGCAAAAGCCCTTCACAGCAGTATTTGAATAACCAGGGGATGGAAATCTTAGTTATCTTTAGAGTTCTGCTTACCACAGGGGTGATGGAGCAGAAAGCCAGACAACCAGTAAGAAAGCAACCACCGAAATCCAATGGACCAATGCCTTGCAGAGTGACAAGTATCTTAAGGATCAGCTAGTCCAGCCCTCTTTGCTTGATGGGTACACTAAGACCCAGAAAGGGGAAGGAGATTCATAATTCACCTTTCACAAATCCACTCTGGGCCAGACACTGTATTAAATGTTTATGGAGAAGAGAGAGTTAAATAAAACCCAGCCTCTGCTTTTAGGATTTTATTACCCACATGCCCAAGGCCCACGGAACCTAGTTTTCCTTTAGAAAATAGCCTGTTTAACCCTTGTAAACTTAGAATTGTGTGCTGGGAAGAGAGAAAATATTCCATTGTTTCTCAAAAGTAGAACCAATGACTTTAGGTGACATGTGGACCAACATTTTAATTGTGTTTATTTTAACGTTACCTTCTACTTATGGTAAAGGACACTATTTCCCCTGCATTACAGTGATGTAAAGTTTTCTTCCTTCCTCCCTCTTTCCCTCTCTTTTTCTTATCTTTGTCTTACCCTTACAGATCACGTACTGCGTGGAGACAATAGAATATGATACTTTTCTTTTTTAAAGATTTTATTTATTTATTTGACAGAGAGAGAGATAGCAAGAGGGGAACACAAGCAGGGGGAGTGGGAGAGGGAGAGGGAGAAGCAGGGAGCCTGATGAAGGGCTCGATCCTAGGACCCTGGGATCCTGACCCCAGCCGAAGGCAGATGCCTAACAACTGAGCCTCCCAGGTGCCCTAGAATATGATACTTAAGTGTATGTTGGGCTCCGGAAATTAGAGAAAGCTGGATTCTGAGCCTGGCTTCTCCCACTTAGCAGCTCTTCACTTAAACTCTATGCGTCTCACTTTCTTGTTAGTTAAGTAAAAATAAATATATCATTTAAGTGATATAATGTGTGTAACGTGCTTAACAAAAGGCCTGTCACATTGTAAGGATTCAATAGATATTAGCTATTACTAAAATGAGCTCTATTCTGGTTTACGGGGAAGGGGGGTTTCTGCTAAGGGCAGCCAGGCCTGGTTTTCATCTTCCATGACCTGTCTGGGGAGTGGGGAGCAATGCTGGGGGGTTCTTGCAACTCTTCCTCTCCTCTTTTGAGGGAATAGAGAGATGTCTGAGACTTGATACTTTTTAGGGGGAGAGAGGAAATGGATACAGAGAATAAAGGAAAATAATGCAGGGTGCCTGTGGGAATTATCCATTCTTTGGAGAAACAACAAACATGGATTGAGCACCAGCTCTGCTTTGTGGCTCCCTTCTGGGAGGGAGCAACTTCAGTTGACCCTCTGTTGTGTCTCCAACACCAAGCCTTCTCTCAAGTCATTCTTTCTCTCCCATGAATTTGCCTCCCTCTCTTTACTCAGAGACTTGTTGAAATATCTCCTCTAAAAAGGCTTTTTGGTTTGTAGGAGGATGCTTCTCACATGTGCTAAAAAATTATTCAAGGTAGCTCTCTCAGAGAGGAGGAATGGGGCTAAGGATGGGGACCTTGGGTGGCCAAAGGCATCAGATAACGTGGCAGTGGGTGAGGGTGGAGCATTGGAAAGGAGATGGGAGAGACTCTGAAAAACTTATTAGATCATGTCTCACAGACCAAACTGTGACTGCATAGTTAACTGCTGAGTGATGCCATAATGGAAGAAGCTTTAGGCCCTGCAATGCTGGTGGGGGAGATATTTTGTCAAGAGCTAAAGGGAAAGCCCAAGGATAGGTACCTATTCTGCCAGCACATGAGGCAGGCATCTGGCAGCAGTGAGCCAAGCCCCCTTTCAGGGACACAGAGTTCCTGGCTGGAAAGAAGGGGACTGGGGTTGGGGAGGGGCTGGGTGTGCTAGGGAATGGTTTTAAACATTTTGGTGTTATGAAGACATAGCATGTAGGTCTTTGTGAGCAACCAACCGTGTTTCTCCTGAGCCAGTGCAGAGGTGGTTTGTGAAGCTCTGTGATTCGGAATGGCTCCTGGACCACTTCCCTGCTTGGACAGGGAGCAAGAACAAATGACATGAGATTTAAGAAAAAAAAGATTATATATTTATTTGTGTGTCAGAGAGGGAGAGAGCACGAGCAGAAGGAATAGCAGGCAGAGGGAGAAGCGGGCTCCCTGCTGAGCAAGGAGCCTGATGCGGGACTCGATCCCAGGACCCCGGGATCATGGCCTGAGCCAAAGGCAGACGCTTAACTGACTGAGCCACCCAGGTGTCCCTGATGATGTGAGATTTAAAGTAATAATAATTGCACAGAGCGCAGGGGGACAGGTCTTCCAATGCTGCTGGTGGGAGTACAAATTTGTCCAGTCTTTTTTTAAGACATGTGGACAGGATGAATAAAAAATCTTAAAAATGGGGGCGCCTGGGTGGCTCAGTCATTAAGCATCTGCCTTCGGCCCAGGTCATGATCCCAGGGTCCTGGGATCGAGCCCCGCATGGGGCTCCCTGCTCTGCGGGAGGCCTGCTTCTCCCTCTCCCACTCCCCCTGCTTCTGTTCCCTCTCTCGCTGTGTCTCTGTCAAGTAAATAAATAAAATCTTTAAAAAAAAAAATCTTAAAAATGTTCATAGACCTTGACCCTGAAATTCTACTTCCAGGAATACATTCTAAGGAAAAGCTGGACAAGTGTACATGTATAATGACATTCATTATAGTTTTGTTCACAATAGTGGACAACTGAAAACAACCCAAATGTTCAGCAATCATGAAATTTGATATTAAATGGGGGTATCTTCATGGAATACTATGCAGCTATGAAAAAAGACACTGCTGCTCCTCCGTATTTATTGATGTGGGAAGGTGTTTATAATATTTCAAGTGAGAAAAGCAGGTCCCAGAACTAAAGTCACTATGATCTTATTTTTATAGATAAAAGTAGATATAATCATTTATTTCAGTAAGTTCTTTTCTCCCAGACCATTATTTTACTGAAGATGACTTTATGCTGAGACTACAGCGTGAGGAGGCCCAGTTTTACACAAGGTCACTGCCACACAGTAGTTTATCCTCACGGTGTTGAAACAGAGGCAGAGTACGTAAGTTACTTTGCATAGTGTCTGACACATAATAGGTGCATAGAGGTAGAAAGTCTTTTAAGCTGTTCAAGAAAATCTCCCTCTAGGATGGTTTGACATTTTTTAAAAGATATTATTGGGCGCCTGGGTGGCTCAGTCGTTAAGCGTCTGCCTCCGGCTCAGGTCATGATTCCAGGTCCTGGGATCGAGCCCCGCATCGGGCTCCCTGCTCCGCGGGAAGCCTGCTTCTCCCTCTCCCACTCCCCCTGCTTGTGTTCCCTCTCTCGCTGTGTCTCTCTATCTGTCAAATAAATAAATAAAATCTTTAAAAAATATATTATTTATTTATTTGATTTATATAGAGAGAGCATGAGTTGGGGGGCAGGGGCAGAGGGAGAAGCAGACTCCCTGCTGGGCAGGGAGCTGGATGCAGGGCTCGATCCCAGGACCCCGGGATAATGACCTGAGCCAAAGGCAGGCGCTTAACTGACTTAGCCACCCAGGTGCCCCTGGTTTGACATTGAATACAAAGTATGATATAAAAATTGACAAAGTTCTGTGGCCAGAAAGCATATGGTTATGATCTCAATTTGAAAAAAAATAGTATATGCATCCATACAAAAAGGCTGTTAAGATATAAACAATAAAATAGAAATGGCAAGAGTGTTTGAGTAATGTTGGATTAAGGGGGTGATTTTTATGTCTGTTTGTGTTTTAATACACCCAATCCCATGTGATAGAACAGACTGTCTTTATTACTGTATTACTGTCTTTCTCTTCACTCAAAGCTTAAAAAAAAAAAGGACTTTAATTACTGATATAAAGTAAAACAATTACTTGTTGGTTGGCTGAGAATTGCTAGAAATTAATAAATAGTTTGGAAATTATTTAGTAAATTCTAATTACTTAGCAAAAGTAATTAAAATATTTATAAGTGAACACCCATAAAACACCACCAAGCAAATACATTACTCAATAAATGGTTTAATTAGTATTTCATTACTAGAAATTAATCTCAGTAACCAAATATTACTACAAATTACATGTAGGATGGACAACTTATTTTACTGCTATTAATGACTTCAATTACGAAGTTTGTGCTAGTTTAATTCCCCCCCTGCTTCTCCCACTCTCCTCCTGCACCCACCCAGGCGACTTCCCACTTCCCACACACTGGGCCTGGCATAGGGTGTTAGGGGCTGGTCTGATACCTTCCACATTGTTGGGAATCCCCTGATTAACAATTTCCCTCAGCTTACTTCCCAGTTGTCTTGCTGAAATCCTGGCCCTGGGTGCTTCTTAATCAGTCAGAATCAGACTCCAGGGGCTGGTGGGCTTCTTCCCACAGATACACTCTCTTCTAGAGTCTTCTATATCACTCAGCTGGGCTGAAAGGCTCGATTCCTTTCCCATGACCATGCCAGGGCCCCTGTGGCACTGGCTTGCGATCCTGGTTCAGTGCTCAGGCTGGGTCGGTGGTGTGTGGGTCAGGCTCCCGCTAAGTCATAGAAGGGCAACTTCATGCAGATTAGAAGGAGTCCTTTCTTCCAGACAGATGCACTCACACACTGGGGTGGGTTTCAGCCCCAGGTGTTCCTTGCTTAGGTTCCCAAGGAGCAAACTCTGAGATGAGATTTGTGGGCGGTAGTCTTATTGGGGAGTGCTCTCGGGAACAGCCCCTCAAGGGAGTGAGGGAGGTAGGACTGGGCAGAAGGGGAAGTTGAACACCAGCCCCATGGGCAGCCCTGAAGCTGGGATGATTCTTCAAAAATGTCCTGCATTGAGGCAAGGAGGGGGGCAGGCCTTTGTCATTTCAAATGACCAGACATCAGGTCACACATCACTCTGGGAATGACGAGCCTCTCTTTGGCTGAGGTCAAGTTCTGGAGAGGGACTCAGCTGTCAGCTCTTAACACTCCCAGCAGCTGGAGGAATGAGTGCCTCTACTCAGAAGGAGGAGTATGGGCAGCTTGTGTCCCCCACAACCTCTGAAGGCCCGTCTGGGAGTGGCCTGAGGCCAGGAGTTGAATGGGCATGAGTTGTCCCATTGTTCTCCTGTGGCTGAGAGGGGTCTTACCTCTGGAGTTAAGGTAGACCCCTGCTTAGCTACCGGCTGATACTTATGCCTAGACTATAATCTTCCTGAAGGCAGGTCCCTGTCTCACCGTATTCTCTGAATTTAACCCAGTTTGTGGCTCAATTAATATTTGCTGATTGAATCTATAGTAGTAAAGACAAACCGTCACTCAAATGCATTAATATAATCTGTGATACACTTGACACAGGGAAATATGGAGAATCTGATCCAGGAGGGGTCAGGGAAGCTTCCCCCAAAGAAATGACACTTGAGCTGAGACTCAAGGAATGGGTAAGAGTGACCCAGCCCTCCCCTGGACGGGCATTCTCTTCTGCCTGCTCCTAAGCCGGTCTCCTGGGTGGAGACAGAGGACCTGAGAGGTCACACTCACTGAATTTCTGCTGTTATCTGTTGCGGAAATGTATCCTTTGTCCTTATCACAGCCTTATCTCGTATAAGATTCTTGTGTCAGAGAGCTTTTTCACCAGACCTCAGCTCAACCACAGCGGGATGAATCTGCCTGTACCTGGCAGGTGCCCTCTGGAGTGCGAGATACAGGCGAGTTGTCACAGCTGGAGGTGGCGACCAGCCTGGATTGTCCACAGGGCGTCACGCACGTGGACGCCACGTGTTGTAGAGGCACCGAGACCGGTGGCAACTGGGCTATACCACATCTAAACCCCTGTTTCCTATTTGTCCTTCTCCCTATCCTGCCCCCGCCTTCGCCCCTATCCGGGCCTAGCTCCAGATTCCTCACTGCCCGAAGATTCCTCACTGCCCAGGGCGGTGCTCTACGCCTTTCGCCTCCGTGCATGCGCATGCGTCCTCCTTTCTCTGCCTGACCGCCACTCCGCTCACGAAACCCACCGAGGTCCCTCCCCGGAGCTCTGCCCGGCAACTCCAGGTCATACTAGGCTCACCCCTTTGTGGATTTCTACAGCCCTCAGCTGTAGATTCTTTAGGGCAGAGACTGTTTTAGAAGCCCTGGGCACTAGAGAGCGAGGAGGTTGCGAAGAGGCCGGAGAAGTCAAGCCCTGAGAGAAGGTCTGGAACGCGCATCCCTGCCCTGATGCTCTGGTGGGTGGCCGGCAGTGTCAGCGGTGGGCTGGATGACACCTGCCGGTCTCCCGGGCAGGTACGCTGGCAGGGTGCCATAGGCCTGGCTGGTGCTGGTGGGGGCAGGACCCGGGGGTGGGGGGAGGAAGATGGAAAGTTCATGTTTATCAGGCCTGGAACTTTGCCTGCCTTGTCCTTAATCTGTCCACAGCTAATTAGACCCCCCGCTCGGCGGAGCACCATTATTAATCACCGCGGGAGAACGCCGAGTCAGCGGGCGGGCCTTCTGCTCGGGGGGAATCCCAGGTCCTTGGGTGGGCCCTCCTTGCCCGGGGCACTAAGAGGGCCGTAAGGATGCGGGGCTCCTCTGCGAGGGTTCTGGGGTTATTGGGCAAGGCCGCTGGGGCCCTGTGCCGCCTGGGAAGATTGTGGGAGGAAGGGCGTCCTATCTCCCCCCTCATCTTTGCTTCAACATTCCAATTTTGTTCGAGGTGACAGACCAGAGGCTCACTTCCGCAGACTTGTTTGCAGGGAGGGAAGGCATATGACACAGTTCGCACTCAGTTCGTAAGCTGAAACCTGGGGGCTCTAGGAAGACTGTTGCTTTCCTGATAAAAAGGCATCGGATGCCGCTAGTGCGTCCCTTGTTGCTGTTTCTCCTTTCTGCCTTGAATGTAGACTTCAAACGCTCGCGCTGCAGCAGCCATCAGCCTCCATGAGGGAGAGACTAAGAGAACTGTAATAATACCAGCCATGAGCTGGCAAACCAATGCCAGTAACCATCTGACTTCTGGACTTCTGTCAGGTGAAAATAACAAATCTCTAGTTAGCCTGCTGTGGGTTGGTATGGTTACTTGCAGCTGAACACAATTCTAACTAGGGGAACTTAGATGGTACCAGCCTGATTGCAGAGATGCCCATGGTACCCAGAGTAATCCAGATATTCTTGGGCTTCAGCAGCCAGTGGGCATGAGTGAGGTTATGGTACCCAAGGCCACTAACTCCACCCCTCCTCCAGTCCTTCATCCTTTAAAGTCTCATTCTCTAACCCCTTTTAGCCACCTGTGTTATTAAGAAAGTATCTGGATGTGACGTTGATATATCAGTCATGTTAACTCTGTGTAATGGAGTTCCTAGTAAGGCAAAATTAGATTTTCCGGCAAATAAGTAATGCCTCTTTTCTTAGTTATGGAACTCTGAGGTACAGAAGCAAACACATTGCTTTGGAGGGGCTCCTGGCTGGCTCAGTCCAAAGACCACGTGGCTCTTAATCTCAGGGTCATGAGTTCGAGCCCAGGTTGGGTGTAGAGATTACTTAAATAAATGAATTTTAAAAAATTGCTCTTGGAAAAGGGTGCAACAAGGAATACTGTGATTCTAAGAAGGGTTTGGTATGCATAGGTGGAGGTATTTTTAGGGCCAGATAGCCTCCTAGGAGGACTGGGGTAAAGACTCTGACTGACCCTTCCCTTTTTGGGGTTTCAGATTATTAGATCAATTTCTGATGACCTGAAAAGATAGAAAGGACCCCAGAGGGGAAACTCACCATCAGGAAATGGGGTGTGTGAAGAGGTGAACCAAGCTAATATCAGAGATTAGATGTTTGTTTGGTGGGGGGAAGGGGGATGGCCTGGTGTCCACCCAATAGGTGGCTGGGCAGAAACCCTTCTGACCCAGACACTCTGGCAGTGGTCATGCTGTGGGAACGATGGCTGCACAGATGAGTGTGAAATAAAAGAGTTGCAGCCTGGAGCCCAAGTGTGGGGCCCAGGTGTGCTGTGCGTTCCCAGGGATTGTGCGAGCAAGGGCAGCACTGAGCTGTGGACGTGGAGGTGTCAAACTGTACAGGACCTGTTTTCAACAGTGACCCCTGGTGGCAGCAGACTGCTATGACTGTTCAGTTCTGTCTCCGCCTGACTTTCGGAGACAGGTGCTGATGTATTAAGAATCTCCAGTTCTCCACGGTTCTGAGAAGGTGAGAGGAGGAAGACCCTGAGAGCTAGAGAGGTAGGGTATAGAGCAGTTAGGAGGATGGACTCTGGCATCAGACTGCTGGGGTTCAAGTTTCTGCTTTGCTTCTTGCCGGCTTCCCTTGGGTACAAGTGGGCTTTCAAGTACTGCAGACCTGTGCAGTCTCGCAGGAGCCTGCCTCAAACCAGCCCCACATGTGATGTCATACTTGATGCCTTGAAAGCCTTAATAATTTTGGATAAGCCTCCCTGCCCCCCTCTGCCATTTTGCACTGGGTCCTGCAATTATGTAGCCAGACCTGCTTGGGCAAATTATTTTATTACTTCCCTCTGCCTCAGTTCCCCCATCTGTAAAACAGGTAAAAAAAACCTATCTGCCTCAGTGAGCTGTTGTGAGCATTGAGTTTTTTTTAAACCACAATCAGCACTTCACATCTTTTTGTTTTTTTTTTTTTAAGATTTTATTTATTTATTTGTCAGAGATAGAACACAAGCTGGGAGGGGGGAGCAGCAGGGAGACGGAGAAGCAGGCTCCCCACTGAGCAAGGAGCCTGATGTGGGGCTCGATCCCAGGACCCTGGGATCATGACCTGAGCCAAAGGCAGATGCTTGACTGACTGAGGCACCCAGGCGTCCCTTAAGTGAATTATATAACGTAAAGTATTTAGAACAGAATCTGGCTTTGTAGTAAGCTCTGTGTGTTAGCCATTGTTTTTGTTCCTATTAATTTAGGCAGATGCAGGCTCTGGCAATTAATCTGCAAAATGCAGAGATGTGAGCACATTTGTGTGTCCAGCTTGTGGACCATATCAGATCAAGCACATGGTGAAACAATGCAGGAGAGGAAAATGTGACCCTGGATTTACTTCTCACACAAGATGAGATGCCTTATCAAGCCCACATCCATCTGGGTCCTCAGGGCTGACAGGAGAGAGGATGCTGAGGTCTGAGAAGCATGGAGTCAAGGCCAACCTCCCACTGCAGGGGCTGGCTGCAGAGGTTGGGCATGGCTCGGAGGGGCAGGCTGGGGCACCTTCGGGGAGGAGACTGCCATCGCCCCACGGGATCAGGCTGCAGGGCAGGCTGTCATCACCTCAGGCCCATTTCCTGTCCTCTCAGATGTGACACACAGCCTTCCCTCCAGCCTAGGATCCATCCTTGCATTTACAGGACGAGCTTAGAGGATACAAGGTTGGGGAGGGGGAGCTTTATTAGGACGATTATTCTAAATATACTTACCTATTGACATGTAACATATACACAAAAAGAGGAGAAATCTTAAGTGCCCAGCTCAGTGGATCCTCTTTGAAGTGAATATACTCAGTTCAAGAAACAGGACATCCCTGGAAGTCCAGAAACCCCCTTTCTAGTCACTCCCTCCTTCCCTAGTCAGCTAGGCAGCTTACCTGCATAGCAGTTTCTAAAACCATTACATTTCACTTTGGGGATTTTTTTTTTATTTTGAGAAATTCCCAATCTACAAAATAAATTGGAAAAATAGAACAGGAACACGCATATACTTACCTACATATATCAACTATTAACATTTTGCCTCATCTGTCTTTCTGTCTCTCTCCTTTTCTGTCTTTTGTCCCCGAAGTCTACACATGCAATTTTCAGAAACATTTGAGGGTTATTTGCAGACATCTTGACACTTTATCCCTAAATATTCCAGCACATATCTCCTAAGAAGTAGGACATTCCTACAGTGTAATTGTCACACTGAAGAGATTTAAATTGCTACACGACTATTATATAATATATAGTTGATGTCCATATCTCCCCAATTATCCCAATAATGTTCTTTATAGGTATATATTTCAAATCTATAATCTAAACCTGGAACACATTTTGCATTTAGCTGTATGTCTCTTTTTTTTTTTTTTAAAGATTTTATTTATTTATTTGACAGAGAGAGAGATAGCGAGAGCAGGAACACAAGCAAGGGGAGTGGGAGAGGGAGAAGCAGGCTTCCCGCCGAGCAGGGAGCCCGATGTGGGACTCGATCCCAGGACCCTGGCATCATGACCTGAGCCGAAGGCAGATGCTTAACGACTGAGCCACCCAGGCGCCCAAGCTGTATGTCTCTTTAGTTTTCTTTAATCCAGAACAGTTCCTTGTTTGTTTGTTTGTTTATCTATCTATCTTTTGATCTTTCATGACATTGACATTATTGAAGAGTACAGGCAAGTCTTCTAGAATGTCTCTGAATTTGAATTTGTCTGATTGTTTCCTCATGACAATGTAATTTAAACATTCTTGACAAGAAAACTACATGAGTTTTCTTATTATGTATTTATTTTTTATAATTTATTAACAATAGTGGCTGCAATTTATTGAGTGCCCGTCATGTGATGTGGGACTTACTGTGTCCATTTTACAGACCAGGTAACTGAAGCATAGAGTGACCAAATACTTTTCTCAAGGTCACACAGTCAGAGAGGAAGTGCCAGGATTTGGTCTGTCTCCAGTGCCCATGCTCAGAATCAGTTCCTTTTTTTTTTTTAACAGCTGATAATCAATTTATTAAAAAGGTTGATTCAAGCATCAGCATGGGTGACTTCAACCTCAACTCCTGGCTCAATACTGATGGAAGTAATCTGCTTACCAATCTCAGAAGGACTGTATAAATCAATGAGTCGCTTGTGGATCCTTATCTGAAAATGATCCCAAGTCTTAGAACCTTCATCATGAAGAGTTTTTCTTGTAGTGATTCTCAGAGTCTTGGTGGGCATCAGAGCTGGTCCTTTCACTTTGAGATTCTTTTCCTTAGCACCTCTGATCAAGTCAGCACATACCTTCTCCAAAGATTTTACGTTGCAGCTGGTTAGAGTAATTTTAATTCGGTGAATCACCATCTCTGGTTCCATGGGTGTCTTCTGAGTGTCTTTAAAAGCCACTGCTACGGCGTGACCCCCTGGCCGACCTGTTCCTCTGTGAGAGCGAACAATGGAGAGTCAGGAGCAGGAGCGGGGTGCCCAGAGCTCTGTTGTCACTGCAACCACACCTCCCTCAAGAAGAATGCGCACAATCAGTTCTACCCATTGTCGGTAAGGACTGGTCCCCTTGGAAGGAGACCTGACGCTGTGTCCTGGAGGGCAGGGGCTGCATTGTGTTCTCTGCTAAATTCCACGTGTAGCCAGGGCCAAACCCAGGGCAAGAATCTGTAATTTTTTGTTGAATAAATGAATAGATAAATGAATGACATTTGTTCTACTGACAAAAATTAGCATGGGGTCCATGGACCAGTGGCATCAGAATCCCCCAGAAAGCTCATCAGAAATATATGTCTGGGCACCCCAGTGCCAACTCACAGAAGGTACATCTCTGTTGGTGAGACCTGAGGATTTCTTTGTTAATTTTTCCTGATGATACTGATATAGATAAAATTAAGTGAAAAAAAGCAATTTTCAGAACAATGCGTACTGCATAATTTCATATGTCTCTTTCTCTGTGTTTTGAGGTTATGTGGTTATACATGGATTTAGGGGAGGAGGACTTTACCTTAAACCTGATGTACTTTTAGAGATGAGATGACACAGATGATCAATTAATACATTCTGCAAAAACTTAAATACTACAGATAAGTAAGGTAATTATATACTTTATCCCCCAATCTGAACACTTTTGATAGTGAAAGTCAATGCTGTTATTAGTCACACTAGCAACAGAGAAAGCAGGTGGTCACCCTGCCAAGGCCAAAGTCCCCTTTGATCATCTCCCCTCCTGGATACAGCTACCTCCCAGGTGGTGGTATAACCACTGTTACCAGTTTGATGGGTGTTTTACACACTCCACAAGAACAATATGAAGCTATTGAAAGCACTTTGTTTGGGAGCTTCTCTTTTTCCACAAACGATATCACACTAAATGTAACAACATGCCCGCTTCTTTTCTTTCACTCAACACTATATGTCTTGGAGGTTTAGCCACATCAAGCCCACATGGGTCTGCTTTATTCCTTTTAACTGCTATAGAGCATTCCACATATGACCATACCTTATTTTTCCATTCTTTTGTGAATGGACATCTGGGTTGTTTCCAATTCTTCGAAATTACTAAAATGCTAATGATCATGGTGATGGTGATAATGTCTCAATGGTGAAACAACCTAGCATCCATCAGAGTTCAGTCAAAAGTTAAAATATTTTCAGGAGATGGCATTTTTGAGGAATAACTGAATTTATAAGCACAGTCCCTCTCCAGGCCTGAGGATTCCTCACTTTCCATAACCAGGGAGGGTACAGGTGAGGTCCAGAAGTGGGGCTCTCCCCAGCTTCACCATCAGAAGACTCCAATGCCCCTGACCCCCAGATCTTTCCGCCCTAAGCTCCTCTCCCCAGGTCTGACTCCTCCAGCTTGCTGTTCTTCTTTCTCCTCCTTCCACTGTTCATGAGGCTCTTTCACTCAACTGAGGTGACAGCTGGATGCCATGGAAATAGCCTGTTCTCCACAGCTGGACAGAATGTGTTCAATTCCCAGTTCCATCACTGACTGACTGTGTGATCTTGAGTGAATTGCTTTACTTCTCTGGGTCTCCAGCTTTTCATTGGTAGAATGGGGAAAATATTATCTACTTCCTGGGATTGTGGGCTCTCATGTGGGAAAACACAACAGGTAATATGCATAGCCTTTGTTGCCACCAAGTGGGTGCTCAGTAAGTGTTCACTTCAGTCCCCCTTTCCTTGTCTCCTCATTGCTTTGTGTGGATTAGTGTCACGGCAAAATCAAAAAGCCTGTGGGTGCTCCCAAGGACCAGGATTGAGTTGCCTCCTCTTTTGTACAATCCCTGCCCCTCTCAAGTCCAGCACAGATTTGGGGCACACTTAGGGTCCCAGGAGGGAGCAAGGAGAGAGTGTAAGGAGGCTGTCTTTGTCTAGGGTCCTGGGAGACTACCCAGAGAAAGACAGGGAGATAAGGCCCTGCCCTGGGACAGATACCTCACCCATGGGATTTTTCAATCTGATAAAAGCAATATTTTCTAATTCAGGAGGTGTCTAGTCTGATGGAAGAGACCTGGTCTTTGCCTCCAAAGAATCTCCCAATCTGATGGGAGGGACATAGTATCCCCTGAAGTGCTTAGCCTGATGAGGGAGACATGATATCAATTCCCAGGGAATTTTCCAGACTGATGGAGGAGACATACTCTCTGAAAGCCTTGCTAACTTTCATTGAAGACTTCCATTTTTCATGAACCTCTTGTAGCTTCTCTTCCTTCCATATATATGTGTATGCTGCTTTCGTTACTGGACTGTGAGTTTCATGAGGACAGAACTGATATCTCACTTTCGGGATCTCTAGTCTCAGCTTGTTTCTCAGGAGGCTTGCTGACTGGCTACGTTTTCAGGGATTCCCAACAGTCGGGCTCCTTAAGCCACTCAGGGGCACAGGCAAAGCAATTTAGAAGATGGGAATGAGTCATCCAAGACAGTTGAGAGGAGGGGATGGTGAGAGGTTGCCTGGGCCTGGGGCCTGCCCTCCCACCCTCACTCTCTCAGCTCCCTTATGGAAACCTCCACAGCCCTGTCTGTGGCCTCTCCCCTCATGGGAGCTGTGTGCTGAGGTGAGCACCTCTGTCTGTGCAGGAGAGGAGAAAACATGTCAGACCCAGAGCTGACGGGCAAGTCAAAACTACTGGTTAAATGGCTTTAAAGAAGTGGCCATTTATAAGTTAATGAAAGAGAAAATAGGCACATTATACATACAGATTTGTCCTTAATGAGGGGAAAAGGCATTGTTTACTGATGTTCAGTTCTAATTATCCATGCACAAGGCTAGCTTTTTTCCAGCAGTGCAGCGTGCCCCCATTCTCCTATTTTCTACCATGTTCCTTTAACCCCTTCAGTGCCCAGCTGGACACTGACTCATCCCTCAGAGCATCAGGTTCCAGTGCTGGCTGAGTAGCCAATTTCTGACTGAGTCTGCAGGGACCTTTGACTCCGAGACAGGCCCGGCAGCTGTTAATGTCTTCTACTCTCCTCAGCTGGATGGCCAGATGTGGGACAGTGCTGCCAAGGACCCTCAGGGCAGCCACCCATGGAAAGACGCAGAGCTCAGGGATGGCTGCTTTTCTGGGGAGGAGGCTGCAGGGGAGAAGGGGGGACTCAACTGAGGAGGCAGACGGAGGGTCGGGGCTGCGAGCCGGGGACTCCCCACAAGGCAAGGGCTTAGGAGCATCACCCACCAATACCATCCTTTACAATTTCCCTGAAACTGTCAAGAAGGAAGAGGATCCCTTGGGAAAGGTGAACAGTGGTGGTACTTCCCAGACACACACCTCACTGAAGCCATTGCTGAGGCCACCCTTGACCATTTTTCACTTAGTGTAAGCACACCTGAGGTCACCTGGATAAACAGATAACTCCTCACCACCCCATAAACTTCTCCCTCATCCTCAGGTCCCAGCCTGCTAGATGTTGCTTGTCCTCAGTGGGGAAATAAACTAGCAATAGGGATGAGAGTGGAACATGCATGACTCTTGCCAAAGTGAGTTCACAAAGCCTGCTCAGCTTGGGAAATCAGTGAGGAAAGAAGAAGGTGCAGGAGTTATACACTGGCAATGGGGGGCATTGGTGGGGGGAGGAGACAGCTCAGTCAGTCTCAACCACAGTCCTCCGGGGGCACATTTGAGCTGTCTTTAGGAGCCTAGGCTGGGAAAGAATTTGGCTTTCTCTTGAACTTTCTGGGTGAGTTCCCGGCAGCAGTTTTAGCTTGCTAACGCTCCGAGTGCCTTCACCACGCTGCACCGGGAGGTCCAGGAAAACGTGCCTGGCGGCTACCCACAAGTTGTTGCATGGGTGGTGGCAAAAACGTTACTGCTGTGACCACTAGACAAGTGTACATGGAGTGACCCCACTGCACAATTTTGAGGGTTTGATAAAAGGGGGAACTTCATGATTCATTAAAAAGGCAGTTGAACAACTTTATACCAACGAGTGTGAAAATTTAGATAAAATGGACAGTGTCAAAACTGACAAAAGAATAGAAAGCCCAAATAATCTTATAACTGTTAAAGAATCTGAATGCATAATTAAAGATCTCCTCACAGAGAAAACTCCAGGCTCCAACTTCAGTTCTTCCTTTGCCAGTTATTGGGCACTTGCTGCTATGAAAGCCAAGAATTCGATCTACATTCACCTTCTTATGCCTATGTCCTACACTCTCCTGAAATCAGGAGAGTTATGTTTGAATCCTCTTTCCCCACCCTTAACCCAGAAGCGATGTCATGCAGCATCCTTTTCATAAATACCTCCTATTTCGTTGATGGTTTGAGTGGGTAACCAAGAGAAATTTTATGAGACTATTAAGGGTCCTTGTGTTAAGTCACTTATATTGATCTTATTTAATGTACACAAGCTTCATGCAAGAGAGACATTATTATCCCCGTCTGAGGTTCAGAGAAGTGGACTGACTTGTCCAAGTCACAGAGTTAGAAAGGAGAAAGGAAAGAAGGAGCCCAGGGCCATCTGCCTCCAAAGCCTTTTCCTTTCCTGCTGTTTGGCACTGCTGCCCAGGACAAGCCTGTTCCTTCCTCAAAGGAAAGAAGATCATGACTGAATCCTCTCCCCACCCCCAGCCCCCATCTCCAGCTTTCAACATCCAGGTCAGAATTCCATGTCCCTCCCATCCTGATTACAATGCTCAGGAATTTCTTCTGGGTCAATGACCCTCTTGCTTAGCAGCCCCCAGAACTGAAGCTGGCATTGAAAGGCATGGTTGGCTATTCTGTTTATCTATTTCTAGGTTAAAAATTATCCCAAACTTAATGGGGGTAAAACGACCATATATTATGCCTACAGACCCTGTGGGTCAGTAGTTTGAATAGGGTACAGTAGAGATGCCTTGTCTCTACTCCACGATGTATGGTATCATCTGGAAGACCTGAAGGCTGAAGGTGACTCAGTTGCTGGGGGCTCCTTTGCTCATATATCTGGTAGCTGGTGCTGGCTCTTGGCTGTGACTGTTGGCCAGAATATCTATATGTGGCCTCTCGTACGGCGTTGGCTTCCTCACAATATTGTGGCGAGATTCCTGTGTGAGAGTGCCAGGTGAAAGCCATGTTGCCTCTTAGGGCGTAGTTTTGCTAGTTGTACAATATCACATTGGTGACAGGGCATTTGTTGAGGTAGCCACAAAGTCCTACCCAATTTCAAAAGAGGAGAAATAGACTCTACTTCTCGATGGGCAAGTGTCAAGGTTCTAGAAGAGCAGGTGGGGCTGGAAATATTGCTGTGGCCATTTTAGGAAAATACAGCATGCCTCATGGGCCTAGCTCAGAGGACGCTTTCCACACAAGGGGACTTGAGAGTTTCACAATGTCATTTATTCAGTCGACACACCTCGATCAAAGTGTCTTCCACGTGCCAGGCCCAAGGACACCCCCGGAGGCCCTGAGAGATTTGACCAAGATGAGGGAACTTTGGGCTTAATTCTCTCCAACCTTCTGGGAAACATTGCTCTGGGTCACTGTGGCTACAGTTCAGAGAACAATTTCTTTCTCTGGGGGCTGTTGTTAAATTGAAGTTTTATACTCCCATTCCTGAAAGAACAGGTGTATTGAACAACTGAACAGTTTCTGTTTTTTTTTTTTTTTGAAGAAAAAACCAATTTGTTTTTTACTTATATAAAGCTCTTATTTTTGTTGCCCCACGAAAGAACTAGGTCCCTCAACGGGACGGAGGTTCCTGCCCTTTGATGAGACTCAGAAGCTGGATAATCCATTTGTGAATTAGCTCTCTGTGGTGTAGAGGGAGAAGCTGGGAGAGCTCCTCTACCCCTTTTCTTGAACTCATGAGTGTGGCTAGTGTAACTGGTTCACTTGCCGTCACCCTGGAAAATGTGATGATCTGGTCATGACAAGTTGAGTTATAGCTAGCGTAAGAATCATAGTACTAACCAGTACGGGGATCATACTCCAGGCTCTGGGCTGAGCATTTTACACACTGTCCCATTTAATCCTCTTCACAGTGCTGTGAGTGAGTACTAAAATTGTTTTCACAGATGAGGAGACTACTTGCTAAGGCTCAGAACAGTTAAATAATTCACCCAAGGGCACACAGCTAGGAAGTGGGATTTGAATCCAGAGATTCAAATGGACTCCGGAGGCTGTTCTCTTAACCTTGGCCTATGCTGTGCAGACACTGTCCTGGTAGCTTAGAGGGAGGGGCGCGAATCAGAGTAGAGCAGGCTCTGGGTTTTGGGTGTCTCCTGGTTGGGTGCCAGAGACTCATTCTGCCGCCTCAGTCTTCTCGTCTGTAAATGGGAATAATACCTACCTGAGCGAGTTATGTAAAGCACCAGTATAGTACTCCAGACCCAGGGGGTGCTCGGTCTGTTTGGGGAGTCCCCTTCCCTCTCTCCTTCCTTCATAATTTGCCTTGACCTCCCTTCCCAGAAGTAGGGGGATGGACAAGATTATTTTCTTACCCATAGCTGCTCTAAAATCCCCAGTTCCCTAAGCTCCTGCTGGATTTCAGGGTTCCAGTCCCTCTCCATTGTGCTTTTCATTGGGAGAACTTTAAATGATTTTATAAAAACTGCAAATGTACAAGGTAATTGAGTCTTCTGTTTTATTACCCTGAGCTGCCTGGACCTTGCCTGGCCTCCTCCTCACTCACCGAGCCGCCGGAATAAAGTTGGAAGTGTTTGTGCTAGTAATATATAGGACTTAATTAACCTGGCCTTTTATAGCATTTCCAATGGAGGGTTGGAACGAACTTCGAGGCAGCTTGAGAAAAGGGAAGAGGGAGGGCCTGGGGTGGGAGTGTGTATGCATGTACAACATTCGATGTTGGGTTTTTTTTCCCTCCTGTTCTTTTCTCTAGTACTTTAATCAGCATTTAATGACCCAGTCGAAAATCCATCATTCAGACCCAGGCACTGGTGGGAAGGGCTAGAGGGGAAGCCTGCCTTCTTCCATTGTCTACAGCAGGCTCTGGAATGGTCGATGAGTCCAGCCACACCAACTTCATTCCAGAGACTTCCAGCAGAGGCTAATCCTGCTCTTCTCAGGCGGGAGGCAGTGAGTGGACATTAATAAATAGACTCTCTGTGTTGGCTAATACCATTCCCTACTCAAATGCAAACAAACCCAAGAAGGCTCCAATGGGGTCATGTCCCCATTCCTGGGAGCCAAGCTGAGTTAATCTCCTATTCTGTCTATCCCTTCCTCCCTCTACTCCTGAACGTTCCCACTCCTTTCCCCTCCCAGCATGAAGCCATGCCTGAACCGGACACCCTTCTAAACCAGCCCAGGAAAAAGTGACTCAACTCAGATCCACCCTGGCCACAGGGGGAGGGGTTTATAACTGCCAGAGTACCTTCATGTCTTGCAACCATTATTTTAGGGAGACTTCCAAGTGAGGGCAGTCAGGGTAAATGCCTCTCACCAGCTGCCTGTTCAAACCATTGCTCCACATACCATGGCTCATAAATCCTACCCCGACACCGCCGAGTGGTTACATCATCTCCAAACCTCATGCAACAATTCGATTTGGAAATAAAAAGGCAGGTGTTAATTGACTCACTCCCTCTGCCCCTTTGCAGTGCCCCTGACCCTTGATAGCTTTTAACCTCACAGTTAATAAAAGTTTGGGGCCCGGTCCCAAAACAGTTCCTCATTCATTCTTCATAACGTCAGCAATTTCTTACTGAGAAACTATAATGTAAGTCATTGGCTAGTCCCTTGGGGGAGAGTGTTAGGTGGCCAAAGGTGAGCAAGAAGCATTTCATGCCTGAGCAAAGCTTCCAGAGGATGATCACAAATTGTGCAGATTTGAGCAACAGGTGCTATGCGTCCTCAGAGAAGGCCTGGGTGCAGCCACAGTTTTAGAAGAGTCTCTAGCTCTCAAGTTGAGTGCTCTTGAGTTTGCCTGCCCAGGATCCATTCCTTCTCCCAGAGCACCCAGGTTCCCCTTGGGGGAATTTATATCTCTTTCCCTAAGTTGACATAGTTTCAAATGGGGTTGAATGTCTGGGGTCCTTAGGGATCAGCCCATGATCAGAGTAGGTCAGCCCTCTCACCCCAGTGATTAGTTCAGTGATGGGCATGAAACTGAAGCTGGGCTAATGAACACTAAAGCTTCAGCTACTGGGGAGGAGGAGCTCTTTTTTTCCAGTGGGGTTGGCCGGAAATAGGTCTGGGTCTGTTTGCAGCTCTCTTGCTCTCTTGCCCTCACTCTGGAGCTGCTTCCTGAGCTGTAGAGTGAAGCCGTCACTTCACTCCCTCCTTTGGCTTCAGGTTATGTGGTCTCCTGTACCACTATGAACAGTTCTTGCTTTTTATGGGCGTGTATTATCCCAGATCCAAGTGATCCTCTGTCTACCTTCAACTAGTCTGTGTCTAGGAAGAATGTTGAGGACAGCAGAGCTGAGAGATGGAAAGAAGATTGTTGAGGATGTTGGGTAACAGGATTCAGTCCTGTCTAAGTCCTGAGCCCCTGAATTTTCACTTAAGTGGGCTAATGAACTGCTTGTGTTTTCCCTGTTTACCTTTGCGAAAGTCCGTTTCCTTAGAATTTCTTTTGCTGATCCAGTCCCCGAGTCCCAAGCTTTCTAGGTATAGGGACCAATTGGAAGTCACCCTTTCCCTCCCCAGCTCAACAGTGGGCCAAGGAGACATGGGCTCCTTTCCACTTTTTCATTTATGAGAGAGTCAGGGCAATTCAGGGTCAGGCTCTGGCAAGAGAGTGCCTAGAGCACATCATTTCGGGGCTACTCATTTTTAAGGTCTGCACTAGTGTGATTCTGAGAGTGAGTGCCTCCTTAATTTGTACCTTAGGCTTCTTTTGTCTCACCCTAGTCCTGGCCCTAATCAGGTTGCTGGGCCTCCATACCTATCTGTCTCCATACCCAGCCTGAAGAATTCAGAATAGATTTCTACTGTCTTTCTTCCCCCAGAGAAGGGCTTGGCCCATTTTCTGGGCCTTGAAGGATAATGGTCTATAAAGTCCTGTTATGGGGCTTTAGCAGGTCAAACCAGAGCAGAACCAAATACAACTCTTGTTCTAGCCCAAGTCTCCTTCAAAAGGGCAATCAACCTATACCCTCCATGTTTGGCATAAATAAGTCAATGGAGAATCTTCAAATTAGAGTGGGTTCAGAATTATCAGAGACACCAGATTTACTTTTATCTTTATTTTATTTATGTTCATCCATGATTTGACTTACCTTAGGATGAAACAATATTCTTTCTTAGCACAGATTAGTTGAATGTAGACGAAGGTCAAGCACTTGGCCATGGGGAGATGCTGCCTGAGATAATACACACACATGAAGATCAAGAGCAGCTCACTGTGGTGTGGAAGTTAGCATGGCCTGCAGTCAGAGGCCCTCCCTTGATCACACCAACCGGCTGTGTGTCCTTCAGCTCAGTTCTTTACTCCTCTGACCTCTGCTACCTCGATTTGGAGGGGCAGACCATAAAGGATGAGCTCTGGAGGCAGAGAGATCTGCCCACAGTCCCAGCTCTCCCTGACTTGGGCAAGCCCCACTCTGAGACTTGTTTCCTCATTATTATTGCTCAGTGGGAATCATAAAGGTATTTCCCTCTTAGGCTCGTTTTAAGATTCAATGAGATAATGAAGTGCTTAGCACAGCGCCTGATATAATTTCTCAATTAATTATTATTGGTGTTAATATTCTATAAAACAAGAAGACATTTTAGAAGATCAAAAGTACTGCCAAGCATCGAAGTGCTAATACCAGATTTCATCCCAGCCCTAGGAGAATCATCATTGTTTTCAGGGTATTCCAGAGCCAGTGTGAACTGAACACCTACTGTGAGCTCTCTCGGGGAAAGAGCCAAGTCTTGCCTTTTCAATTTTAAGAGGTCTTCACCACCTCCAGCCACAGCAACATCACATCAGGATTCCTCTGGGACCGAGGTATTCACTCCCCTTCTCTTTTTCTCAATGGATGCCTTGTCTTTTTCTTAGAAATCTTCTAAGGAAACCTGGACTCCTCAGATATATACCACTGAGGTGGCCCTTAAACCTTATACCTTCTGACTGGTGATTTCTTTTCAGATGTGTGTCCTTTTCCCTCATTAGGTCATCAGTACCTTGAAGGCAGGGACAGGTCCTGAGCTTCTTGCTGCCCCCATAAATCTAGGTACAGAGCAGGTCCTCAGACGTCAGTATTAGACTCATGAGGCCCTGTCCAGCTGGGTACTGTGTGCCTGGGCCTGGGCTGGATAAGAGAGGACCCTAAGGAAGTGTTTGGGAACGAAGAGGGCCTCTGACTGCAGAGGCATCCCATATTCTTTTGGGGGCCACTAGAATAATCAGAGAGCTCTTCCTGAAGCAGCAACAATTGGCAAGGCCTGGGGGGCTCGGTTACCTGAAGCCCTTCCCAAGGCCACAGCCACCCTGGGTAGCCTGCCTGGTTTCCCCACCAGCCCCAGGGCTGCAACTGAACAGTGTTGGCCTCTTAATAAAAACAGCACCAATGCCAAGTCCTAACTCCACGGGAGAAATAGCCCTGTGCCCCTCGATCCCATTAACATTTCACACCTTAATGTGGCCATATTTTTGGAAAGCCAATATGAGCTGAATAGCTTATTGGTATGCAGCTCCAGGTGGGGGTGGGGGCTCCAGGGAGGGGGGGGAGCTCTGCAAAGGGGATGTAATTAAGCCTCAGAATGTTGGATATATGCCCCAAAAGGAGGGCATTTGGGGGTATGAGAGCAAGAGCGATGGGCTTGTCCAGGAGGTTTGTGTGCATGAAAGCTTGACCGTTGCTGGGAAGTCCCAATGCGTCTCCCACCCTTGCTCACACCAAGCCCCCACCCTAGCAGGGCCACCCACTCACCATTTGGGTCCCTAACTTTGCATTTCCCAAGCAGACCCTATCGGCAGCTCTTCTCAGATAAAATACATCATCATTTGCTCCATTAGAAAATAAATGTATGGCTATATTATGGGATTTGCATTCCATTACCTTGGTTTGCATGCCATAAAACATTTATTACACCCTTGGGCTAAAGTCTTAATAATGACTGGGTGTGAGGCACTAATGTGGTGCTGGTCTTGCTCGGGAACCAGAGATTAATGCCTTTTGATGTCACCCAGCTAATAGTCATGCTCACCAATTTGTCCCATCAGAAGACATTAGAGTCAGGCCCTGTGTAGGGGTGGGGGACCACTGCTCAGCTTCAGCTGGGAGACGGGGCTCCTGCTCCCTGCCCCCTACCTGGTCTTGTTCAAAATGCCCAGGATGAAATCTCAAAGTCCTCTCTCTTCCATTCCCCATTCCACTTCCTCCCCCACCCCTACCCCTACCCCCAGCCTTGGGCAACTCCCCACCCCTGGGCATGATGAAGCTGTGACAGGGGGTTAGCTGGTTGCTTTCTTCCCAGACGGCCGCAGCAGCAGGCAAAGCAGCAATAAGGGTGCATGGGAACGGCAGGTGCACACGCACACACGTGCGTGCACGCACGCATACACACACACACACACACACACACACACACCACTCCTCTCTTCTCTGTCACGCAATTTGCCAGACCTGCCCCATTCAGTCTCTTGTGGCAGCCCAGTAGCCCATAGGAGGCTCACGTCCACCTTCTGTCCACAGTGAGGCCCAGTCACAGCCCCTGGCAGGCAGACAGGCCCAGTGTGGGAGGTGAACAGGCCCTGTGGGGATGGTATTGTGGGTCCTTTATGTCCTCAGCTGGCTCTGTTGGAGCAGAGTTAGGGCTAGGCCTTGGGTGATGTATTGGTCTGTGGGTTTTGTGATTCTCTGTGGGGCATACCTCTCAAGAGACCAAGCCATAAGGCCAGAGATGCCCCTCTCCTCACCTCTTTTGCAAAAGGCCTTGCCCAGGAGACAGTCTTGTCTGCTCAGTAGCCAAGGCTTTCTCTTGATTCTGTGTAGAGTCACCTCAGAGATTAAAAAAGAAACAACAACCACAACAAAAGTCCAATTTTCACCCATGTTTGCCAAATGAAATTCTCCAGATGGGGGCCTGGGCATCTGTATTTTAAAAATCTGATTCTTAGGTGATGCTGATATGTATTGCTTGGACGTTGGTGGGGGCACCAGAGAAAGTATGCCTTGCGATCTGCATCCTGGCAGCTTCTGCATCACAGGGAAGGCCGACAAAGGTCAAAGATCACTGGTTACAGAACCCCTCAGGCAGTGAGGAACCTGCAAGAAAGACCAGGGTGTGATGACAGAATCCTCCTCTGTCTTTCCTAGGTAGCCCGCCACTCCCTGTCTCCCTCAGGGGTCCCAGACTACAATACCCATCAGTGTGAACTCTACAGGGGAGCTCTCGGTCCTATTTCAGGTCACCAGTGCACCTGCTCATTCTTCTCTGGGTCAAGCTGCTCTAGAAGCAGCCTTGCTCATGGCCACATCTTTGGCCTAGTTGGAAACTCTGAGGTCATAGGAGAGGTGGGGGCCCCTAGAATGAATTGGGGCCTGAGGAGCCAGTGCAAGGTCAACAGGGGGGTACCTTCTCTATCCTATAATGACATACCTTACAAATAACAAAATGCAAAGGGAGCTGTATTGCTAAGCCTTATCTAGGTTAGGAGGGAGCACAGAAGATGTTTAATGAGATTGATGACTTAAAAAATGACACCAAACAGTAATCATGTGGATTCAATTTTTTAAAATTATATATAATGTTTTATTTTACCTCCAGTATAGTTAACATACATTGTTACATTAGTTTCAGGTATACAATACAGTGATTCAACAATTCTATACATTACTCAGTGCTCACCAAGAGAAGTGTGCTCTTAATCCCCTTCATCTATTTCATCCAACCCCCCCCCCCCATCTCCCCTCTGGGAACCACCAGTCTGTTCTCTGTAGTTAAGAGTCTGTTTCTTTCTTGGTTTGTCTCTCTCTCTTTTTTCCCCTTTGTTCATTTGTTTTGTTTCTTAAATTCCACATATGAATGAAATCATATGGTATTTGTCTTTCTCGACTGACTTGTTTTGCTTAGCATTGTATTCTCTAGCTCCATCCATGTTGTTACAAATGGCAAGATTTCATTCTTTTTTATGGCTGAATAATATTCCATTATCTATCTGTCTATCTATCTATCTATCTATCTATCATCTATCTACACATCTTCTTTATCCATTCACCTATCAATGGACAGTGGTCTGCTTCCTAATCTGGCTATTGTAAATAATGCTGCAATAAACATGTGGCTTTAGTTTAAGCAAGGACAAGTTAGTGAGATTCCTTCTCACTGGCACCTCCTCGCATGGCGGGCCCCAGGCACCATGTTACTGTAAGCGCAGTAGTAAGGCTAGCTGACTCAAACCCAGGCCTTGAGACTTCTAGGCCAGTGCCCTCTGCACAACTTGTGACCACTCTCCTCCCTCACCTTAGACAGAGTGGATTCAGGGCTTCTTCAGATTTCCTCTTCTACCTGAGAGACCAAGTCATGATCCTTCCTTGCTGTAGGATGGAAGCAGTCTTCACTCTTTGCCCCAATTCTCTGTGCCCCACCTCACTAGCACAATCCATCGAAGCTATCACTTTAAGTCAGTTTCTACTCAGGAAGCTACATGGCTCCCAGCAGCCCATTGATTAAATCCATGCCCCTCCTAGGCTGGCCCTACTTTATACCCAATCTCAAGTTCTGGAGCCAAGATTGGGGATCTCCAGTGCTGGGGCCCTGAGAGCCGTAAGTCCTGGTCCTTGCTCTGGAGGAGATTCTAATTTATATATAGAAAAGAGCACTCTACAAAGATGTTATGAGTCTACAAGAAGTACAGATGAAACACCACGGGAGCACATTGCTTCTGACTGCACACATCCAGGAAGGCTGGTGAGTGAGGGGGCACCTAAGGGCAGAGATGAAGGAGGAGTATGGGTTGGCCAAGAAGGGGAATGGTGGGAGCAAATGTATGGGTGTGGGAATACTTCAAGAATGGGAGGGAGTGGAAGGAAAGATTACTATGAAAAGATAGCACTGTCAGTGTGGGACTGAATTCTGAGTGCAGGGGAGAGAAAGGTCTTTATACTACAGTGCTGGGCAGGTTCTCTGGCTGAAATGGAGCAGCTGAGGTCAGAAGCAGGGAGCCCAGGTGGATGCCTCTCCTGGCCCAGGAATGAGCCCACTCCTCCTGGACTGGGGCAAGAGGGGGAAGGAAAAGATGGATGAAGGAAGCAAGAGAGAGGAGTCGAGGAGAAGCTGAGGACTGTCTGCAGTGGGCGAGGCTGGAGCACGCATGGCTCTGAGAGTGGTTCTCCACGGAGCAGTGCATTTGGACATTGATGGGGGTATTTTGTTGTGACAAGGCTGGCGTTTAGTGTGTGTGTTAGCGGGGCGGTGGGGACCAGGAGTGCTCTCTGCCTACTGCAGTGTGTGGAACAGTCCCGCGCAATGGCAGGTTCTCCCACATCCCATGCAGCTTTTGAAAATCGCAAGCAGGTTGCTGTGTACCTTACAACCCAAGGGGGCACCATTCACTTACGTGACGAAGTATATGGCTGCGCAGGGCCCATCTGCACAACCGTCAGGGAGGGCCTCGGCTTGCCCATGATCCTGGTGGCAAAATCTGTTTACGATGACCTGGGTTTAAACCTCGCTCAGTTTCACATATAAGCACAGAGTACTTTTACATGGTTTTAACATATACCGAATTTTCTAGGAATGCAGCTCCTGTGATGTTGAGGGAGAAGTTGTCCTCTGTTCTGTACAGAACTTTAGCAAGAGTGGGTCACCATTCCAGAAACCGCCCCTCATGTGGGTGCATCAGTCAGGGCCCTTAGGTCCCAGCACACCAGCCGCAGGAGGTATTGACAGCCCTCCCCTTCTGTGGTTTTATGTTTAGGTGCCAGTATTTGACGTCTTCATTGTTGCTGAGCATTTACATACTGAAACACATATTATTTTGTTATAACTTACTTTCCTTTGATTTCTCCTTTATGTAACAGTTGGGTCAATATATTGATTTTTTTTTTGAAATTATGTGGATAGGTTGGTAATATTATTATCTTTGCTTTCCATCCTAGGATAGTAAATGGGGCATGACAAACCTGGTAATAAAAGGAGGCTCTGGGTCTGATGGACCGAGAACTATGGTTTTAAGAATCCCAGCCTCAACAGCTTCTCCCGGAAGCCTTGTCTGGCCATGTCAACCCCATGGCCTCACCCGAAGACTTCTTTTCTTCCTAAATGAAGCCCTCTGTTATATCTCTTTTCCACTTTTTAAAAAAAGATTTTATTTATTTATTTGAGAGAGAGAGAGAGAGAGTGTGTGTGTATAGGGGGAAGGGGCAGAGGGAGAGGGAGAAGCAGGCTCCCAGCTGAGCAGGGAGCCGGATGCAGTGCTTGATCCCAGGACCCTGGGGTCATGACCTGAGCCGAAGGCAGATGCTTAACTGACTGAGCCACCCAGGCGCCCCTCCACTTTTTTTTATGATAATCTCACAGACAATTTTTGTCAGTTATGTCCCAATAAACACATAAGCTCCCCAAAACAGCCTTGAAGTGATCGCCTTATATGGCCCTGAGCAGGCTCTGGAGGAAAGCGCACAAACTTGGCTCACTGACTGAAAGGCACAAGTCGGGTGGTGGGGAGGCTCCTGCAGGTAAACACAAGAGAAGGGCATCCACGGCAGAGTAATGCAGAGTCCAGAAAATCGCATCCCTCAGTGTGACAGAGCCGGGGCAAAATGGAGACTCCAGACTCTAGAACCGAGATTTCACAATAAGTCTCGTCAAAGTAAAGACCGATTCAGAAAAAAGGTGGGAAATCACTGAAAAATCAAATCAGCTGCACAAATTCTGGGACCACTGAAAAATAACTTATTGGAAGTCCAAAGATAAGACATGTTGAGGAATGGGGGCACTTGGGTGGCTCAGTCAGTTAAGCGTCTGCCTTCAGCTCAGGTCATGATCCTGGGATCCTAGGATGGAGTCCCGCATTGGGCTTCCTGATCCGCGGGGAGCCTGCTTTTCCCTCTCCCCCTCACCCGGCTCATGCTCTCTCTCTCCCCCCCAATAAAAAAATAAAATCTTATAAAAAAAAAGAAAGACATGTTGAAGACTGAAAAAACAAACAAACAAAAACGAACCTCCAATGTGAAGAGACAGTGGTTTCAAACTGACCTCTGTGGGCAGAGAGGCATCTTTGTAAATGGGAAGCCTGGCCAAGTGTGGAGACGGGGTTTAGAGAAGTTAATGGATGTTAGCGCCATAGAGGGTGATTCAGGGGGGCTTGGCTCCTCCAGTAGTAAGTGCCATACTAGCCATATCTGGAGGACAACCACACATTCCCACTGCAGGTCCTTGTGTCCTTACCCAAAGCAGACAATGGGCTCAGGCCCTGGAAGGAAGGAGGCAATGCTGGGGTCTCCCATTATTTCTAGAGGCCCCTCACATGGATGCAATAATCCACTTCTTTAAAAAATTTGAAGAGAGCCCAAAAGAGAAGTGTTTAAGTCAGACATACTCAGCACTTGCGGAAAGAAGGCTTTTTAGTATTGTGTGTATTTCAGTTCAGGGGAAGCATGAAACAAAACCCAATGGCGGTATAGTGGGTATCAAAATTTCTCAGGTAGTTGACATTATCAATGGGTTTCGGGGTCTCAGACGCCCGAGTTCACATCCTAGCTCCATCACTGTGTAGCTGGGTGACCTTGGGCAAGTTATTTAGCCTCTGTGTTCTTCAGTTTCCTCCCCTCTAAAATGGGCATAATGATATTACTTCACTGGATTGTGAAAATTAAAGGAGTTAATATGGTGTTGGAAGGTTCTTAGAACAGTGTAGGGCATATGTAAGTGCTCAATATATGTGTATAATAGTTGTTATTCTTGCTCTTGAGAAAAGGGCCAAGTTTTATTAGCCCCCATCCCCTCCCTACTGATGAACCCATGAAGGAAGGTTTGGGAACATAAACAAGGAGCTGGAAGGGGTGTAGACATGCCCCCTCACCTTTTCAGAGAAGCCAGGGCATGGAGGTCAAGTGACTTAGTCCCGGTTCTAAATCCACTGCTCAGACTAGTAAGTGCATTAGAAGCACAGAGTAGCCCCTTGGCCCCAAAGAGTCAGCTAGGTAGGGGACAAGGAATGACTGTGTCACTATGAGATTGGTGCCCCCCCAAAACCTTTAGATTAGAGAGCATGGTGCTCGGGAGGGATACTTTCTCTAGTTTTAGCTCTTATGCACGAACCATTGCTCTGTAGCAACCCTATCGAGGACTCTGATCCTGGAAGCAGGGGAAAGGGTGCCAAGATGGTGGCAGGAAATGAAACCCAGTGGTTCACAAAAGCCTGGCCTGAGAGAGCCTGGGTTCCCCAGGAGTGTCACCCTGCTTACCCTCTCTGCCTGTTTCTCCCCATGTAAATGTCTTAGAGGGATATCCAAGGGTTGGTGGGAGAGGATTGTAGGACTTTAGAACTGCAAAGGATCCTGGAGGTTATGGCAGATGCTGTCAGTGTCCACCCGATCCCCTTGCCCTTACCAGGTCTGTGCTCCAAGCCTGACTTCCAGCTGCCGGTATCCGCGGTGCTTTGTCCGAGTCACTAGCGTGCCTTTACACAACAACTGGGAAGCAGTCCTCCACTAGTGACCAACAGGATCATTGTGTAAATAACCTAGGTCCTTGGTCCAATGGATAGGATAGCTCTGAGCTATATGTTCTAGGTTGTCTTCCAGGGTTCCCCAGTGGGAGTGAGCTCCAGATATACACAGAGCTAACTTGCTTAATCACACCCCTTGTTGGTCTCCTTCCCTTTGCTGATTCACTTCCCCACTCCTGGGGTCACTTCCCAAATAAACTACCTGCCCAAAGCCTCATCTCAGGGATTGCTTCTGCCACACTAAGGTGGTGGTTATCTGGTGAACCACTTGGTGTTACCTAAGCAAGACAACTGTCATAACACGCTTGCCCAGGTGTACATAAGTGCCCATCTCGCAGGCTTGCACACGCCCATCTCGCAGGCTTGCACATGCCCCAGAAAGAATCAGAACATTTGCATCATTAGGAAGAAGCTCCCTCCACCAGCTCAGGAAATGATCATCGCTCCATCTCTCTCCCCGGGAATCTTATTGGAAGTAAAAGCCCTGTGACGAGACCCCCTCTGGCTTCTCTCTCACCAGCCGTCTGTTCCTAATAACCCCATCCACGCACCCGAGCCTCTCTGACTTGATATTGCAGGACGCTGTCACTTGAAATTAATTGCAACTAATTAAAAATGATCCGGTTAGGACAATTGCACAATGGCGCTCCAGAGACCGCTTCATTCCCAAAGGTTTGGTGGCGTTTGTGGCTGCCGCAGCCCTAGTCGGCCGGACGGGGCCATACATCACCATGTCATTTTACATTGTTATTTCTCTGAAAGCAGCAATTTAAAAGAGTCTCAGATGAACCTTGAGCAACTTTGCACTAAAAAGAAAAATGTTACTGTCCAGGATCTGTAAAATATAACACATAGACTCAAAGAAGCCACTTGACATGAAAAGCAGCCTTAAGTTTGTGCTGCGATTTGCATATAATATATGTTGTAGGAGAAGGACCCACAAAGCAGGCAGTGGCTGTGGAGCATTGATCCTCAGCTGCTTTGTTCAAACTGGGTCCCCTACTGTTGCCGCTTATTATTTTATCACAGCCATTCCTCACGTAAGGTGACAGGACAGCATCTAACCCCCTGGGTTCTAGGGACTGCCACCCCTCCTCCTTATTTAGTGGAAGACCTAGGGCTTTCCTGACTCTGACTCTGGTGACATGGCAAATCCCAAGTTGGTGCTGCCAGTTTCCAAGTACATCCCCGGAGTGGCAGTCCTGTTAGGACAAGAGGCCCTTCTCAGGCTTGGGCGAGGCCCAGTAAACTGGGAGTTGAGGTCACAAGCCCTGTGAAGCAGCCTAGCAGCCCCCATACCTCATTTCAAGGGCGCCCAGGCAGCTGAGTACATTTTGGCCCTATGTCCTTGAGCTACAAACCTCTCTTGTCATGCCACCTGCTGCCCCAGCTCACTTCTGTGGTCTCTGCATCACCCTCCAAATCTCTCCGCATCAACAGGGCAGGGGAGGGTCAGGCATTTGAACAGAAAGGGGTATGTCAGAAAAGCATCTTGCAAAATTATTGTTTCTAATGCTCTGGGTTTTTTCCTGCAAGTAAGAACAAGAGGCGACTTTAAAGGTATCAACAAAAATAAGATACCTCAGCAAAACAGAAAATTTTAATTCAAAAATTAAAAATCAAAGTCTCTAAAGGTCCAGGAGAAATATAAAAGACTACACAGGGAGGTGAAAGGGGAAGAAATAGCAGGCAGGTAGGCACAGAAATTTTATGTGATTACTAAAATTTGGTTCTGGGCTTCCTGGAGTCCAAAGCAAGAAAGGAAAATAGGAAAAGTGATTAACTACAAATATCACATGGTCCTTAAAGAAAAGGCAGACCAGCTCCTTAGAAGAAATAATGCTTTTTTTTTTTGCATGGATCTCATGTGGATCATGCAGTGGTCAACATCCTCCACAACATCCTCATTGTTAAGGCAGGGGTGAGGCTTGTGAAGGCTCCTGCATTGGAAATCGGGGCCTTGACCTGGTGAAGGCACCTCTCTGGGAGATCCAGAAGGTGTGGATCAAATGTGCAATCCACCAATGACTGGCTTCATTCAGAAACAACACCCAGATACTGGAAGAATGCAAGGACCAACTCCAACCTCATCTCCAAATTATTCTCCATGCACAGGGTTTCTTTCAGCATGCAGCTTGAGGCTCTGGTTTCCAACAAAGACCTGGAATGCAGGTTTTGCCTGTGCCCAAGAAGTAGATCTAGATATATAAATCATAGCATGTCTGTATAGTGGAACACTGTGCGGCCATCAACAGGAACAAGGAGATGACACGTGCTGCTGGAAAAAGTTGTGTAAGGTGTGTTATTAGGTGAAAAAAGCGGGTTGCACAACAGTAGGCATTGTGGTATTGTGTGATTCTGCTCGTATTAAAAATTAAATAATAAAACAACATATGGGCATAGAAAATTTCCGGAAGGATACATAAGAAATTGGTGACAGTATGTAACCTTAGGGGAGAGGGAATTTTATAGTTTAGCCACACCTTCCTTACGATAATTATGTATTCACTTTGGATTTAAAAAGTTATTTTAAAAAGGTGAATCAAGGGCACCTGCGTGGCTCAGTTAGTTAAGCGTCTGCCTTCGGCTCAGGTCATGATCCCAGAGTCCTGGGATTGAGCCCCGCGTTGGGCTTCCTGGTCAGAGTGGAGTCTGCTTCTCTGTCTTCCTCTGTGGCTCCCCCTGCTTCTGCTCTCTCTCTCTCTCTAGCTCTCTCTCTCTCAAATAAATAAAATCTTTTTTAAAAAAAAGGTGAATCAAGAAAACAATACAGTTATGTTAAGAGGAGTGAAGCAGATCAGTTTTACTGGAAAAGTAAGATGGGAAGAGAAAGTCTGGATAAATATAGATTTAATGTCTAAAAGGGGCTGACTTGGGGAGGTAAGATTATAGCAGACTTTCACTTTCAAGTGAATCATTTCTGCAACATTTTTGTAATAAGTAGCTATTTCTTTTATAATAAAATAAAAAACAACATTTTATGTCAATCTAGGGGACTGTCAGGTTGACTGCCTTTTATGAAAATTAAGAGGCCTAATCAAGACTTATCCAAATGAATGGCCACCCTACCTCTGTCGGGCAGTGGGCCAGAAAAGAATCTGCAAGTAAGACAAGCATTTTTCCTAAGGAAGCAGTTGGCTGTCTATTCTGGCACACAAATGAATGAATGATCTTGACATTAACATTCTGGCCTCACAAAGCACTGATGCTCGCCTGGGAAGGTGCTTATAGCACAATCCAGAGGCTGTTGTGCTTTTGAAAAAAGAAAGGGCACTTAAAAATCGCTGTTGTTTCATAGTAGGATAATACGTTTGAACTATTAATTTTTCACAATTCTGGCTATTTCCTTCCTTTGTCTGTCACCAATGCCCTCGCCCTCGGAGCTAGCCTGTTCTCTGCTGGGTGCCTCAGGGAAGAGATGGGACAGGGAAAGCAACAAAGGCTCATCCTGGCTTTTGACTTTGAAAAGCTTAGGGAAAGGGACCCAGGGAGAGAAAAAATAACCATCAGAGAGAATATCTCACTCCCGAGATTAGAAAATGGGCAAGTGGGAGGATCAGAGCTGTGTATGGTGTGAGGATGGGGGCCAGCCTTGGAGGAACAGAAGCAGCATCCAGAGAACTCTGAGCTTCTACTTGGAGAAGCTGAATCAGCAGCCCAGGTCCACAGTGTCCATTTAAGGGCTGGGATGCAGATCAAGAAAGGCCTGGAACTCTGGAGGGCTTCAGGAGGGGGCTACCTCCCTCTACTTTCTCTCTGCACCTGCTTTGGTCTTTTATCTCAGCACCACCAAATATCTTTCCCAACTCCTGTCTGGATGGTTGAACACGATTAATTGTCCTTGATTTGACACCCAGAACCGGAGCGACTTCTTTCTCAGGTCTCCATCCCTTGTTTCTGAGGCCGTCTGTGATTGGCCCAGCTTGGATCACGTGCCCATCCAGTTCTCTGCGCCGCCCGCCCCGCCTCCCCCCCACCCCCACCCCAACATCTCCGCACCAATCTGCTGTTCTTGGAGGCTGAGGTCTCTGTTGCAACCACATTTGGGGCCACTTTCCCCCTCATCCCACTCTGTGTTCCTAGTTTCCCCTCACCCCACTCCGTTTTCCTCCTGAGAACACTGCCCAATAAACCTTCTGCATGTAACTTTCCATCACTTCAGTGTCTATTTCCAATCTAAGACACTCACCTTGCAGACTCTGGGTACCTACAGAATATCTGGAGTCAGCACTAAGGGCTGTGGTCGCTCACCTGTCTGGAAAGTGAGGCCCTGGAGAGCGATGGAGCTCCAGACACCATTCCCAGCACCAGACAGTGTGAGGCTGAGGCTTTCCTGGAAAGAAACTTAGCACTGGAACTTCGCACTGGAATGAGACTTAGAAAGCCCTGGGTTCTGCCACTGGTGAGCTGGGTGCCTCGGCAAGCCTCTTAACTGGTCTGACTCACAGGATCTCAAATGCAGATCAAGGAATCCCACCCCACAGGGTTAATTCAAAGTTCACAAAAAGGATCTAAGTCAATGGGCCTCAAACAGTGCTTGGCACAGAGTAGAAATATTAAACGTATGTAGAACAGTTTGGCTTTCAGAGCTTCCTGCCCCTGGTCATCTACCGGCCTCCCTCTATCCCCACACCCTGTCTACCCTTTCATACCAGACTGGGTGAGGCCATGAGCAGAAGGGCCACACGACCCCCACCAGGAAACCAGCTTCCTGAACTGATTATTACCTTCTTAGACTCTCCACAGGGATTTTGTAGATGCTGAAATGTAAGTCAACATTAAGTTCTATTAAAAGATAAGTCATATTAAATTTTGTTTTCTGTTCAAAAGGTTTCCCGTCCCACTCAGTATCTAACATTATGGCCCCTATTATCTTTTTTGGACCTTTTCTGCTACTCATCTCTCTCATTTTCTTCAGCCACGTTGGTCTCCTAGCTGTGTGTTAAACACACTAGGCATACTCCTACCCCAGGGCCTTTGCACTTGTTGTGCCCTCTTCCTAGACATTCTTCCACCTGACTCACTCTCTCACATCTTTAGGTTCTTACACAAAGATCGGTGAGACAGCCCCATCCCCATTTAAAATAGCAAAACTCCGTCAACACGGCCTAGCCCCTCTCCACTTTAGAACTTGTTATTATCTGACATGAATTTCATGAATTCACTGCTTCTCTTACTCTATTGAAATATAGAGGACAGGGATTTTTGCCTGTTTTATTCTCAACAATATCCCACAACAGTATCTAGCATGAAATATATGCTGGATATATTTTTGTTAAATGAATGAGTGAACGTGTTTATATGCTTTACAAGCAGGTGAGACTAAACAGAGAAAATCCACTAGTGAGACCAATGACGAATTGATGCCAGCCACGGGAACGGAGGGACAAAAGGTCCCGAGCATGGCTAGAATCGCTGAAGTTCCCTGCCAGGCCTAAGAAATGTCTAGGCTCTCCCCTGCCACCCCACCCAGGCAGCTCCTTGAGGACAGGTGCTGTCTATTAGCTAAGTGTCCAGCTCAGTCCCTGGCACGTGGCAGGTACTCAATCGATGTTTGCTGAATGTACCAATGCACCAAGGTGCTGGTGGCCGAGGGGAAGTGGTCTGCACCTCCGGGCACCTTTGGGAAAAAGGCCTCTTTAGATGATGACATATTCATTTCCCTCTTAATTCAGCCCTTGTCATCGGCCAGTGTTTCCCAAAGTATGTTCTCCAGAACCTCGGTGCTAATAGGTGTTAGGTAGAAGAAGGGTCCTGTTGTCAAACACATTTGGGAAATCCTGGATTAAATAAAGTTAAACAGGTTTCCTGACTTCCTGAAGAATCTTTAATATGCAAATATAAATTAAAAATCCAAGAGGGGGCTTATGTTTTGAAAGCTTTTCCAAATTTACCTGATCATGGAGCTCATTTTTCAAGGAGAACAAGGATTTCACAGACTGCTGTTTGGGAAACACTGGCATAACCTCACACCTATCAGAAATTGAAAAGATCAGGGAGGAAATCTAGTGCAACATTTTCTCTTCACAGAAGAGACAAGAGAGGTGAAGAACAGAGAGGGAAACGGGTTGACTGAGGGAAACACGGTAAGTCGGAGGTGGGGCTTGGCTAGAATCCAGCCATCTCTGGCCTCTAGGGCACTTGCTGCTTTCAGTTTTGATCTCTGGGGTTTTGAACTCTGACTTGTCAGGCCCAGTTTGCTCACTGTATTCTCAGAGTCACAGAAACTTAGAACAGGAAACCCCGCAGAGACCTGAACCTTCCACTCCTGACCTCACCTCCTGTTTCTGGCCCCAGCTGCCTGCCATGACCCAACTCTGGGCATGTAACCTGCACCTGGGAGCCCGATGCTCCCCATCTCCACCTCCACCCCTGCCCCCTCCACCCTTCCCTAGCACAGGGTTCCTGCCCCAAAACCCTGGGTCCCGGGACCAGCAATAACAGTACAACATGAGAAATGGCTAGAAATGCAAATTCGAGGGCCTCACTTCAGACCTACTGAATAAGAAACTCGGGGTGGAGGGCAGCAATCTGTGTTTTAACAAGCCCCCAGGTGCTTCTGACTCATGCTAAAGTTTATGAACCACTGCCCTAAACCATACTAACTCAGACCAAGCCGAGGTAGGGAAAGGCCTTTCCTTGCCTTCCCTGGTCCCCAGAGAGCAGAGCACAACCTCCAAGGACCTCGGTAAGGATCCTGGAAAACTCCAGACACAAAATCTTCAGAGATTCTTACAGCTCAGCGGGTTCCAATCACTTGAACTTGGTGCCACCTAAACCCTGAAGTTAATTTACACTGTATCATTTCATTAGTTGGCCTAATCGATAGATGCAATTTTATAAAACAGACCTGGGCTGGGCAGTTTTTCAGGCTCCTGTTGTACCTCTCAAATACCCCACCTCTGAAATAAATCCCAGCAGGAGGAGACCTATATGATACATGGGGGGATCTGGAAATGTCAGAGTCTTGCCTCAGTCCACTTAAGTCGAGGCGGGGTCCTTTCAGTGCATCAAAAGAAGTGCTTTAATTGAGTTTAATAGCTTGATTCGAGTATATGTTCTTCCCAAATCCATCTGTTTTTTGGATTTCTCATCCAGGGTGATGT
The DNA here is from genome assembly GCF_054177405.1 of Leptonychotes weddellii. Lineage (NCBI taxonomy): Eukaryota > Metazoa > Chordata > Mammalia > Carnivora > Phocidae > Leptonychotes > Leptonychotes weddellii. Next base: position 46,374,156 of record NC_138374.1, on the reverse strand, counting down.
GGGCATGCCTCAGTGGTGGCCTCATAGTGGAATGGAATTGAGCAATGCAAGTCTGCATGGCCCAAAGTGGTGGTCCCAGGAGCCCCCCACCTTCACTCAGGAGGAGGAGGAGGGTAACACCCTCTTTCCTGCCTGCCACCCCCTACTGGCCCTACAGGTGGACAGGAAGCCCCTCAAAATGTGCCCTTGGAAGGCTGGCTGGGATAAGGCGGGTTGCTTATCCACCAGCTGCTGAGAAGTGGGGCCCTGCAAGTCTCCATGTTGCATCTCCTGTCACAGTCCTGGCTCCCGCTGCGTCTGGGCTCCTCATCGAGGCTGGAGATACTTCGGGCACCCACTCGCTCACTCACTCACCCACTTGGCCCAGGCAGCGCTGCTATGGCAGCCCTCCATCCATCCTCGTCATTCAGGGGCCTCTGAAAGTATGCCTGTCAGTATAATGCACGGCCTGTTGAGGGGAAGTGACATTTTGAATAGTGGACACTTTTCCAGGAGCATTCATCCTAGGTCAGCCTCATGATAAATAAATACATTTGGCGTCTGAAGTCAGCAGGCAGGATACAACGACCAAAATGCAAGCCCAGATGCATGTTCCATAAGGCTGACTTGACGGGGTGGAGGTAGGCTGTGAGGGAAAGGGGAAGAGGGAAGGCTCCGTGAGTAGATTTGGGGGAGACTTTATTCCTCCTCTGCCTGGCACCTCTAGGGAAAACAGGAAGCAAATGATGCTGCAATTTCCATTGTCCCCGAACCACAAGAGGGTACTTTCTTTCTGTCACCCCTTCTGCTCCTCACCTGTCCCTCCTCCCCACAAAAAAACCCCTAGTCCCCATCTTAATTACCCCTAACAGTGCCCTAAACAAAGTATTTATAAGGCTTACTGAGTTTGTCTTCCCATTCCTATTAATAAAGTCTGGGAATGTAGGGAAGAAATATGGGTGGGTGACAGGGTTTTTAATGGTGCCTCACCTTAAATGCATTTTAAAATATGTAAATCAATAAAAAAATTATTTGTAATAGCAGCCTAAGAGTGCTGGTTAGCCTGGCACGGAGTGAAATGCACGCTACAAGCCCTATTACCATACATCCTGGGAGCTGTAGTTAGGATTAATCTGTCAAAGGGGATGGTTTAGTGTTGATGAATATGACATGTGACCATTAACGATGTTGATTTTATCTCCCGAGATTAGCATGATTTACTTCGGATGGATAATAATGTCATTTGCTTGATGCAGTAGATCTGTTTACGAGCTGATTAAATTGTAAGGCCTTGCCTCATTTCATGCTATTTGGTTTACAGCTTCATTACCACAATCACAAAAGCTGGGGAAATGTCCCACATTCCATGTCACAATAAATCACTGCTTCACGTTGCTGGGATGGATTTTAGCAGTCCTGCCCAGCAAGGACCATTCTTGGCTCCCCACTAATCTGTGATCCAGAATACATTAGGGGGATCTTCAGGAACACCGGAATGAGAGGGGGCAGGAATCCTCTCGGATCTTTTAATTGAGACTAAGGAAGTCCTTGAGTAATTAGCTGTAACAAATTGCCTTATTATTTAGACAGTGAAGTCACTGTTTTTGTTGCAAGGATGATTACCATAAATATGCAGAAAAGTGACACTCAAGAAACCAGGAGGGAAGCTTGGAAGCCAATTTCATTTTCACCCCGTTATCCTTTGCTCTGGGAGAGGGGCGATCGGAATGCAAGGTGTGTAGGGGACCTGTGTGGGAGGTCCTCCACCCTGCCATGCTTCTCCAAAGTGGAGTGAGAGGAGGTGTGCACCACACACCCACAACATCGCGCCGGCCACCTCAGCACCTCTGGGTGGGATGAGGCTGAAGGGGAGAGGAGAGAGGAGAATGCCTGGCATCTGGGTCAGAGGAGAAGTATGTAAACTACAGACCTGTTCACTCCATGCCAACTCCGTGCCGGACTGAGCCGGCAGTGTGATTCTCTACCCTGTGCCTGGGGGAGAGAGAGGAAGCGGAAAAGACAGGGCGGTTTACCCCTCAAAAAGCTGGGGAGGCAGAACACACAGGCCTGAAATGATTACTTACATTTCTAATAACACCTAAGAGATTTTGAGTTCTTAACTCCTGCCAGATCCTGGTCTCACCACTGACACAATCCTAGGAGATTGGCATTAGTATTCTCACCCCGTGTTACAGATGAGGAGACCAAGGCTGGGGGCAGGGGTGTTTAGCAATGTGCCCGAGGTCACAGAGCCAACCAGTGACAGAGCTAGAATTTGAACCCAGGCAATGGGGCCCGGAATTTGGCACAGGACCTATACAACGAGCTGGCCATTTGGCTCAGGGTGAGGCCATTTCAGCAAAGAGGCAAGGAGGGAGAATTTTCAGACCTCAGCCAATTCTTATTCTTACTCCTGAACTGAAGCCTGCGACTGTGAATAGGAGTTTCCTGCAAAGAATTTAGGATGAACAGTAACCAGGAGCACAGAGGCCAGGTCTCAAATGGGAACTTCAGTAAGATTTTGTGATGAGCATAATCAGAGAAGATATAAGACTACATATACTTCCTCAAGGGCAGGCCTTTGGAAAGAGTAATAATATAAAAGGCAAACGTAGCCTTTCTCTGCTTCTCAGCTCAGAATCTCCCTAGGACACCAAAAAATAAAGGGGAGAAATTGTGGCCTTCTAAAAAGCTCTGCAGAAGAGGTAACTCCAGAATTCCCAAACTGCATGCAGTTTCACTTCTGAACTGGATGGAAATGGGGTCCTCAAGTGTCTGCATCCCCTAACCAGACTCATTATTGTGTCCTTATAGCAGAGATCACTAGTGGCCCTCCAATCTCCATTCCTCTGTTTTTCCTGTACTAGAACCCTGATTTGCAATTGATTCTAATATAATAAAGACTACATTTCCCAGCATCGCTTCAAGCTAGGTGAGCCATATGACTAATATGGGAACCATTTATTGAGCTTCAACTCTGAGCCAGGCCCTGCGCTAAGTGTTGGTTGGGATAAAGACACATAAGATGCAAACAATGTCCTTAGCCAGCCAAGCTGCTGTTCTGTCCTTCAGTCACTGATCTGGCAATCTGTCAGGTGTGAATTGATCTATCGGTCAATCAGCACGCTGGCTATTTCGTCAATGGCCAGACACTTGCCCTGTAGGCATTGGTCCTAGTACTGAACTCTCAGGGAGCATAGATGGGGACACTTTGGCCACAGTCCCAGGCAGGTAGAATCTGATGCCAGGCATAGGGATAAACCCCCAAGAAATGCGCATACTCTTATCTTACAGCATACACAAAAATTAACTAAAGACTTAAACATAAGGCCTGACATCATAAAACTCCTAGAAGAAAACATAAGGAAAAATCTCCTTGACATTGGTATTGGCAATGATTTTTTTTGGATATGACACCAAAAGCAACAAAAAGGGAAGAAATGCAAAAAATAGACAAGTGGGATTACATCAAATGAGAAAGCTTCTGTACAGCAAAGGAAACAGTCAGCAAAATGAAAAGGCAACTTACAGAATGGGAGAAAATATTTGCACACCATCTATCTGATAAGAGGTTAATATGCAAAATATATAAGGAACTCATACAACTAAATAGCAAAAAACACAAATAACCTATTTAAAAATGGGCAAAGGACCTGAATAGACATTTTTCCAAAGAAGACATACAAATGAGCAACAGGTACATGAAAAGTGCTCAACATCACTAATCATCAGGGAAATGCAAGTCAAAACCACAGTAAGATACCACCTCCCACCTGTTAGAATGGCTATCATCAAAAAGATGAGATTATAGTTGTTAGCGAGGCTGTGGGGAAAGGAGAACCCTTGTATACTCTAGCTGGGAATGTAAATTGGTACCGTCATTAGGGAAAACAGTGTAGAGGTTCCTCAGAAAATTAAAAATGGAACCACCATATGATCCAGCAATCTTACTTCTGGGGTGAAGGAAATGTAATCAGTATTTCTAAAAGATATCTATACTCCCATGTTCATTGCAGCATTATTCGTGATAGCCAAGGTATGAAATCAGTCTACATGGATCCATGTGTCTATGGATGGATGAAGGGATAAAGAAACACACGCACACACAGAGGAATATCATTCAGCCATAAAGAAGAAGGAAATCCTGCCACCCTGCCATTTGCAACAATATGGGTGAACCTGGAGGACATTATGCTAAGTGAAATAAGTCAGACACAGAAGAACAAATACTATGTTATATGACATATATAATGAGTTTAAAATAGTTAAACTCATAGAGGCAAAGAGTGGAATGGTAGTTATGGTGGTTGCCTGGGGTTGGGGGAATAGAGGAAATGGGGAGATGTTGGTGACAAAGGGAATAAGGTTATAAGATAAGTAAGTTCTGGGGTTCTAATGTACAGCATGATGATTATGGTTAATAATACTGTATTGTATACTTGAAATTTGTCACAAGAATAGATCTGCTATTCTTGTTTTCACCATACACACACATATAAGGTAACCAAGTGAGGTGAAGGATGCATTAATTAACTTGATTATGTTGAGCATTTCACAATGTATCCCAATAATGCTCTCGCTGTGTAGCCATGCCCACACTCTACCAAAGACCATTCCCTGCTGCCTCTTTGGGGACTCCTGGCACTGGAGCCGTGCCCCCTCTGAGGTATCTTGTCCACCCAAGATGTGGTACCTCTGACCACCTCCCCATCTTGGTCTCCTATGTCTGCCTCTTGGCCACAGAGACTGTGACCCTCAACTCTTTGTCTCTCCAGGTTTGACATTTGTTCCTTGTGCAGATATAATTAGGGGGAAATGAATATATAAAAGGGAACATAGACTTTTCTATCCCTTGTGTTTGGAGACTCCTTCCTCTCCTCAGCGTCTCTGTGGCCACACTGCCCTCTTGGCCTTCTGGGGACGGAGACAGAGAAGGTGTGCAGCCTGGGAATGTCCTTTGTGGGGTGGGCTATGAGGCCAAGCCAAGGGCCCAGCCTGAGGGGATCAGAGAGGCGACCATCCTGGGGTGTCCAAAGCTTGGTCAAAACTGTGAGCTAGGGGCTAGGAACACAGATAAAGGATCATGTTTGGAGCATTCTCCTGGGATGGTGAAGTATCAGTCTGGCCTGTATCAGTCACCTATTGTTATGAAAAAAAAAAAGAGTCTAAAATTGACTGGCTTAAAACAATAATGACATTTATTTTGTTCATGTATCAGCGATTTGGGTGGGGCTTTGTGGGGAGGGCTTTTCTCTGATCCACTCACCGTCAGCTGGTGCAGCCCAAAGGCTGGAGCCTGGAATCTTCTGAGTCTTGTCACTCCATGCTGCAGTTGATGCCACAGTTGGCTGGGACTTCAGTTGGCACTGTCGCTGGAATATCTACGCGTGGCCTGTGTGACCACTTGGCTTCCTCAGAGCATGGGGATTCAAGGTTGAGCAATCCTAGGGGAGGCAGTATTGCCTGTCCTGACAGTCTTGGAAGTCACATGGCATCATTTCTACTCTGATCACAGGCCTGCCCAGATTCAAGAGGAGGAAATGTAGACCCCACCTGTTGAGGGACGAGCGTCAACTTCGTAACATAAGAGGAGCACATGGGATGGGATATATTGGTGCCATCATCTTTGGAAAATACTACAGGCCCCTCCGTGCCTTTGATCCTGCTGGTCCTCCTCCTTATTTCCAAATTCCCCATTTTTCACCCACCAAGTGTGTATTTATTGCCAACCCCAGATCAAGTGTTCCCTCCTCCTCAGTGATTTCCACATCCTTTTATGGGAATTAATCCTGTGCCCCCACTGTGATAGCTCTTATCACAACCCACCCTAAGGCAACACTTGTTTCCATGACCCACTAGACTGGACAGTAAGTGCTTTGAAGGCAGATGCCATTTCCTGGTCATCTTTCCACTACCTTCATGCCAAAGGGAATGCTGTGTGTGCAGCAAGAGCTCATTACCATGCTTGCCAGTGAAAACACTCACTTTCCCTGTCTGGAGGATCACAGCTCTGACCGGGCAGTGGTCTTGCCATAGGTGACCAAGGTTGTCTTCGTTCTTGCCTGAGGGACCTCCCCAGGGAGCTCTAAGGGAGGCAAGAGGGGCTGCCCTTCACACACTTTCCTGGGGACTGGGGAAGGAGCAGCTCTGAGAGTAGTACCTGTGAATTGAAATACAGACATGGGCTCTGGAGTGAAACAGCTCTGCCCTTGAATTTCAGCCCACCACTTACTTGCTGTGTGACTTCAGGCATGATACTAACCTCTCTGAATCTCAGTTTTTCTTTTATTAACATAAGATTAATATAGTGCCTTATCTCCTAAAGATCTTATAGGGATGAAAAAACATAATATAAAGAAATATAAAGCTCTTGGCATAAGGAAAATGCTTACAAAATGGTAATAGTAATAATAATCATCATCATCCAATTTCTTTCCTATGGCTGAGATTCTGCCTGGTGAGAGAGCACCAGGGCAGCCTCCACTCTAGGCCTGGCCCACTGGAATCCTTGCTGTCAGACGGGGTTTCCCTATGGACAGAAGTTAGAGAATGTGCATTGTTGTGACTGGCGTGGCCCCAGCTGGGTAGTTTGCTGGGTACTTGTAGGAGGTAGTGCCCGGTGGAGCTGGGGGCAGGGGCCAGCTGCCTGTGGCTAACCCCAAAGGGACAGAGTTAAATGAGATTTGGCTGGCCAACATCAATAGCCACAGTCCCAAAGTCAGGAGTATAGAACTGAGCAGGCTGTAGAAGGTGCTAGGCAGCCAAGGCTCCCCACATCAGGTGGGCTGCCAACATCATTCCACAGTGGTGGATCTGCTTTGGTGTAAAGGATATGGACCTGCCCAGTAGAAGGGACCCAAGCCCCCAGATAACCAGGCTTTGGTTCTAGCAAATGGAAGGTACTGAGGGCAGTTGAAAGATGGCCTGCATACAGTGAGGACAGAGAGGGAGGCTGTCCTCTCCCTAAATACCCCACACACTAAGTATGAGGGCAGCAGAGCTTATCCACATCTTCCTCACTGGCACTGTCAGCGAGGAAGCTCCTTGCTTCCCACCGATTCAGGGCCTGAGCTGCTGGATCTGTGGGTTTCAGCCAGCTAAGTGGGACGAGAATAGGTGGGTCCAGTTGTGTGCTGGTATTTAACAAACAGCTCTCTGGGGGAGGAAACTTTCATTTGTAGAGTTTTGCCAATTGTTTTTGTGTAAATACTGCCACCATGGCTGATTTGAAGCTATCAACATAAGGCCACAGAATGAGAAGCTGGGAAGAGGTGTGCCCAATTTTGTGAGCCAGTATGAACTGATTCCAGCACACCACTGGGTGGGGTCTGACCCCTGTGCTAGGGGAGAAAGGCAGATGTGTGTGTGTCTTCCATGTACAGAGAGGTAGAGGTCACTGCGCGGTGGTAAAAAGCACAAAAATAATGTCTCTGGAGTCTAACAGCCTGTAACAGAATCCCAGTTCTGCCATTTGCTGGCTGTGTGACCTTGGGCAAGTCACTCTACCTCTCTGTGCCTCAGTTTCCTCATCAATAAAGTGGGACTAATTATAGTGCCCACTTCATAGAGTTCTTCTGAAGGCTCCATACTGGTTTGTGGTAGATTGACATAAATGTTATTTATTACAGTTAATCACACAGAGTCGTTGGAGTGTTGTGTTGGTCAGAATAGTTTAGAACTGAAAACCCAGAATCCCTCATGGCATTTCCCAAAGGCATGGTCTTTTTATATTTAATCTTGGATTTCCTTCAAGATGGAGGATTTTAAATCCACAGGTCCATGAAGTGCCTGAAATTATTTTCCGAATGTTGAGTATGTGTGCTTATTTCTATAAGGAGGGGCCGTAGCTTTTATCGGCTTCTCAAAAAAAAAAAAAAAAAAAAGGCTGTGGTTTCTGCATCCTTCCCTCAACCCACAAAAGGCTTAAGAACTAGTGATGTGGAGGGTGTAGAATTCCCACACCACAGGAACTGCCCCTGGAGGATGTGGGGGAGAGGAGATGTTCATAGAGTGTGTGGAAGGAAAATGGCAGAGTCACAGAGAGATCCGCAAAGAGGTTGGCGAGAACTCCTTCGGGGAGACCTAAGGCTGAGAAAGCTTCCAGCAACAGGGCAACGTAAAAGCTCACATTCACGCATCCGTTCCTGATTTCTCCTTACCCTTCCAGTTCCAAGAGTGTCCTCCTCCCTTCTCCAGCGTCCCCACTGCAGCCCATGCCCTCCTGGATCCAGCAGAGGCATGCCCTGGGAGTTACTGCTTTGCAGGAGGCATGATTCAAAATCCCTCAACTTTTGCTCTGATTCGCTGATGCCATTTGTGTTCTTCTTGATTGTGTTTTGTTTCTTTTAGGTTTCTGGAGTTACACTATAATTATTTAAGATATGGTTAGCGCAAAGTTGATTTAGCATCGGTCTGCCTCTGTTTTGAGTTGGAGGCTGTATTCAGTTTTTTATTAATAACATGGAAGGGGGGGCGCCTGGGTGGCTCAGCCGGTTAGGCGTCTGCCTTCAGCTCAGGTCATGATCTCAGGATCCTGGGATCGAGCCCCGCGTCGGGCTCCCTGCTCAGTGGAGAGCCTGCTTCTCTCTCTCCCTCTGCTGCTCCCCCTGCTTGTGCTATCTCTGTCTCTGTCTCTCTCTGTGTCAAATAAATAAATAAATAATCTTAAAAAAAAAATAACATGGAAGGGGGTGGCGGGTGAGTTTACAATGCTTCTTTTCCACCCACTTGTTTTTTGTTTTTGTTTTTGTGTTAAATTAAAAAGACCATCCCTTCCTCTTCCTGGCTTCTTGTTGTGCATGGAGTTCAGGGCCAAAGTGAAGAGGTCTCTAAGCAAAGTTTTTTATAATTACAAAATTACTCTTGACAGATTTCGCCCTAAATCATTGCAGCATACAACTCCAGGAGTACCTAAAAGGAACAAAACCCACCAACCTTGAACTACAACTTCTGAGGGCTTATGAAGTACCACCCCTGCCCACTCTATCAACAAGAATCCGTGGCTTAGAGGTAGAAGTCACCATCCAGTGACCCCCTGAAAGGCCACCGACAGAAGAGCTCTCTTAGGGCCCTGGTTCTGGTTGACCCCTTGTGGATTGCCGGGGAGTCTGCTAATGTTCTATCCCAGCTCCCACCCCTCCAACTCCCCTAAGTAATAGAACCCTGAATTTATTTGAGGCAGCAGCATGCCCAGCTAAACATTACAATTCCCAGCCTCCCCTGCAGCTAAGCATGCCATGTGACTAAGTTCTACCCAATAAAGTAGAAGACTCATTAAAGCAGAGGGGACCCTTTTACCTTCCTTGTTTCACTCCTCCTTCCTGTTGCTCGGGATGAGGTAATGGGAGCTGAGCTCAAGCAGCCATCTTGAACTCAGAGATGATGTGAGGATGAAAGCTTCTAGGTTGGGGTGGCACAGCCCAAGACAGACCCATCTGGGTCCCTGATGACAGAGGGCCATTCTTAGCCCGGACTGCCCACCTCCAGAAGGGGAGAACATTTATCTTCTTCAAGCCACTATTTAAGGGTCTAACTGATTCATAGAAGCTTACTCAGCCCTGAGTTCTGTGCTGTGGACAAAGACATTCATGGTTCTTCTAAGGCCACTGTTACTTTTCCTCCTACTCTTTTTGAAAGAATCATGTCACCCAAGGTGGCCCAATTCTTTTACATCTTTCCCCCCTTCTGTCTTTTGTTATTTTGTTTTCCTCTGTCTTCCCCTCTCTCCCTTGCACTCTTCTTTCCTTCCCTTTCTCTCCTTCCCTCTAACAATTATTGAACATCTACTGTGTTCTAAGTACCATGCTAGTTGCCAGGACTAGAAATAGGTACAGAAGACAGTCCCTCCTCCCCCGTCCCTCAGAGTCCAGGCTGTCAGGAAAATGTAAAGAGAAATGATGGGGGGATGGACAGGTGCTACAGGAGCAAAGAGAAGGACATTGATTCCAATGGGAAGGATCTGTGGGCTTCCAGGAGGTGACACAGGCCTGAGATTTAAAGCAGGAGTTTGGAGTTGCTGGTAATTAGGAAAAGAATACAGAGGACAAAGATTCCAGGCATAGGGTAGCACAGTATAGTGCAGTGATTAAGGATTTAAGCTCTGGAGCACAGAGTTACTTCTCTCTAGTCTTCAGCTCCCCTACTTGTAAAATGAGACTAGTAATGGTAATAGGACTAGATGAGTGCCTGGAAAGTAAGTGAGCCATACATGCTCCTTATTAACATTACTATTGTTGGTAAGTGTGCTGCTCACCCAAGGTATGCACAGTCTGATATCAGTTTTGGAGACAAGTCTCACAGAGGTTATAAGTGACTTGTCCATGGTCACACAACTATGAAGAGGCACCATTCAAACCCAAGTATCCTCATCCCTAGTCCAGTGGCCTTTATACTTCTACCTTCTGCCTTTGCAGTAAGTGAGGAGGGACTGCAGCTGGAAGGAAAGATCATTGTGTGGTGGGGGGAAAACCTGGAGGGCTTCCTGGAAGAGATGAGTACTTTTTTTTTTCCTTTGAAAGAGATTAGTCTCGAAGGAAGGGGAGCTTGGAAGGCATTTCAAGGAAGGAGTGTATGATGAGCACAACAGACCAAGGTGTTGGGGACTAGCTGGCTGGCAGAGGGTCTGAATTGTGAGGAGTGTTGAGACACGAATTGAGACAGGCAAAGAGGGGCCAGATTAGAAGATGAACCATGATGACAGGCACTCTGATGGCCAAGTGATGGAGTGAGAATTTGAGTTGGGGCCACAGGAAGCCCCAGTTAGTTCTTGAGCAAGAGGGCTGGTCATAATAAAACAAAACTTTGGGAAGAAGGAAAGAAATCTGCCTTTACTAAGAGTCAGTATGGGCCAGAAAGTAGGTTAAGCATTTTCACATTATTTTATTTGAGCCTCATGACAACCCCATTGGGTTAGTATTAATGTCCCCATTTTACAGATGAGAAAACTGAGGTCCAGAGAAACTGAGTCACAGAGTTGAGCCAGCGGTGGAGTTGAAAGTTTGATTTAGATCAGCCTGACCCCAAATCTGTGCTCTTTATACTGTATCATGTGGCTTTCAGTTGTTCTCACTCTCAGAGGGCCTCTTGTGCTGTAGGTTTCCCACAAGGCATTGCTGCCTTGCCAGGGGTTGGAGAGTCTTTTTTGCAGGCCAGACAGCCCCAGGGCAAAACCTGAGGTCACACAGGGCAGAAAGGGCTCAGTGTCCTTAGGACTTTGGGGAATCCCCAGCACAGGGTAGGGTGAAGTACTTGGGCTCTGGGCTTCATAGAAATGGGGGATCCATTGCTTGAACTTGAGCAGTGTCCTTAAATCTCGCTGAGCCTCAGCTGAGACAGGGCAGCAGGATGAGCCCTGGATTAGGAGCCTGCCTTGGCATAGGTTCAACCCCCAGCTGGAAGTGACAAATACCTGAAGAGGTGAAATGATATGATATGTGTGTTCACTTCAGAATAACGGAGTTTGGTGGGGGGAGGTGAGTTGGAGAGGGCAGAGGGGAAACAAGATTGGCCATAAATTCATAACTCAGGCTGGGTGATGGGATTATGGGGTCTATTATACCATTCTTTCTACCTCTGTGTTCGTATGCAAATCCATAGTAAAAAGTAAAATAATAGTAACAATAATAACAACACTGAGAACTTAAAAAAAAAACCAAACCCACAAACAACAAATATGTCCACCACACTGTCTCCCAGCTAAATCAGACTCTCTGGTTCCCAGTCATCGTCATGCTTTGTAACATCCTGAGGGAGAGCAGGTCAGCCTGAACTTTGTAGTCACTCTGAACAGGGCCAGGCCTCTAGCCTTCGTGGGTTAGGAACCCTAAGCCCATACGTGCAGAAGAGGACATGGATGGTCTCCCAGGGACAAGTCTCACCTCGGCACCTTGTACAGGTTTTCCCAAGCACAGAGAGTTCATCAACTAGAGGGGCTTTTTTCATCTGCCTGTCCATACTGCTTACAGACCACCCGGCACAAAGACACCAGGATCACTGTGTCACCACTAGAGGTACAGATGAGGTCAGGAGCTGAATGGAGGGAGTCTTGCACTTTCTCTGCAGGTCTTGCCACTGACTTCCGGGACTTAGCCTCAGTTTCTCCATGTCTGTCAGGGCCGAGTAAAGAGATGGACAGCCCTTGACAAGGGGTAGGCCCTAGGGGACCACTTTAGGATGACAGACAAGGTGACCTGTCAGCCTTGGGGGTGGCGGTGGGAGCCTGTAGTTGGGGAGGAGCCCATGACAACTGGGCCAACTCCTCTGGGACAGAGAAACAGAGCAAGAGGAACACATCAGCAGAAGCTAGAGCAGGTGGAGAGCCGCAGAGGACATGGTTCACAGCAGGAGCTGAGCGAGGAAGTACAAAGAGGGGACTCCCAGACACCAGTCCGCCTGCGAAAGTGGAGGCGCGGGGTGGCGGGACGACCACCCAGCCCGCGGCCTGCGCCAGGGCCTGGGTTCCCTTTCTCCTTCGCGGTCTGCTGGGCACCGCAGCGCCGCCTGGCGGACACGCCGCTCTTTGCTCCAGCTTTCCCGGCAGCCGGCCGGGGCTCCGGGATCCCGCCGCGGATCCGGAGAAAGCCGGAGACAGCGGCGGAGCGCGCCGTAGGGTTGGCCGTTTGTTCCGTGAGGCGGACTCGCACCCGGGCCTGGATGCGTAGCACAGACTGGCACCCTCTCTTCACTAACTCCGCGCCCGGCTGACTGTTTCATCCAACACGTCGGGGAACCCTTTCTCCCTCTAACCTCCAGGCACCCAGCTCCGGCATTTTGCCGCCTCTGAGCACCTTCTCCGGGAAGGAGGTCTCATTAAAATTTCAAGGCGTTTGGTTTTGATTTTTGTTAATAAAATACCAAAAGTGGGCGTGAAGGCACGAACTTGCCCAATTTGTCTCCCTGCGGGTCTCAGACCTGAAATTCCAGGGCGGGGTAACTTCTAGGTCCTTCCCCGCCCAGGCGGGTCCTGGCGGGCGAGACGTGGTGGCGCAAGGACCCCTGTCCGAAGCCACGAGGCTAGGAGGGAGAAGCGTGTGGCTCGGAGTGGCCAGGGGCGTGTGGCTAGTGCAGGTGAGAGGGTGAGCACGGGCCTGGCTCTCACATCCCAAGCCGTGGGCCCCGGAGCGGTGGGGACTCGGGCCGCACCACCTCCTGGAACGTCCGCCCCTCCCACTTGCGGGGGTGCCCTGTGGCGGGGGTCTGTCCCAGAGCCTGGGGATGACAAACCCCTGTCGGCCGGGGTTCTCGAGGAGCCAGGCCCAGCCAGGCCCAGCCCAGCTTCTCTTTTTAGCCGCAACAGAGGGAGAGCGGTGCTGCGGCGTCCCAGGACACAGCCCGCTGGGGTCCTCCTCCGGCGCCAACTCCCGTTCCCGGAGTCGGGGAGTGCAGGCCTGAGGGTCGGAGGCGACCGAGCCTGAGTCTCCACAAAGTTGTCTCCAGGGGGGAGGCCTGAGAGCTCCCGCAGCGTCCCGTTGGTCGCCGGGGCTGCGTTGCGTGCCACCCGGGAAAAGGCCCAGGAGCCGTGAGGCTGACGCTGGGAGGAGAGTGGAAAATCTCAAAGTCGCCAGCCCCCAAGCGAAGGGCGGCGGGAACGGCGCGGTTGACCGACCGAGGCCCGAGGCTGAGGGCGGCCTCTGCGCGGCCGTGAGCCTCCCGAGGCAGCAGGGGGAGCTTGAAGCCGAGGGAGGCCGGCGGTTTGGCGAACCCAGAACCGCCTGACCCCAGGGAGAGGGGAGTTCGGGGTGCGCGCACAGCGCCGCGACCCCGCGGTCCCGGGATCCCAGGCAAGTGGCGCCGTGGGCCCAGAGCTCCCGTGGACCCGGGAGGGCGAACGCCCAAAGAGCCAGAAGACCAGAGCGGGCGCCCAGGGCCCGAGCAGAAGTATCTGTGTGTTGGGGGGGTGGGGTGGGAGTGGACGAGGGGTCCTCGGCCCCCTCCCCCCCCAAAAAGATTAGGACTCTTTGCGTGGTTCCTTCGGAGCTTCTTGCAGCTCAGTCCCGCCGCTCAAGTTGGGGAGAAGGGAGCCGTGCGCACTGCGGGGATGCGCGTCCGGACGGAGGGTCCCGCGGCGCCTGTTCGATCGGAGCTTGCAGCCCAGGACAAGCGCTCAGCGCCCACCTGGTTGCCCCGGCGAGACCGAGCATGGGCTCCGGGACCCTCTCGGGGCCGAATCTGAAGGGGCTTGCAGGTCTGGTGCCCCGGCGCGCTCTCCTGCGGCGCAGACTCGGTTGGAGCTCGGGCTGCAGAGAAACCTGGACGCGGAAAAGCAGCCGCGGCGCGGGCCAGCCGCGAGCCGGGACTCCGGAGAGAAGAAGGAGCCCAGGCGTGGAGTGGTGAGGGGTGGGCTCGGGCAGCCAGAGGGAGAAAAGGAGAGCGAACTTACTTTTCCTCCGAGGGGCAAGAAGGTTCCAGCGCACTCGGCCCAGGCCTGGGAAACAGGTTCCCAAGCGCTCACCGTCCCCGGATCTATCCCGGCTGCCCGCCGGGGACAGGAGATGCTTGGGAAGCAAAGACAGGGACAGCGGGCAGTGGCACCTCCCTGGGGCTAAGGCCTCGGGGAGAGTCTGGGACTTCGCCGTTCTCTGTACAAAACAAAAGCCAAATTCTCAAAAATTTGAGAGGGAAATAATGATTTTTAAAAATCATTTTTTTTCTTTCACTTTTAACAAACCGTGTGCTGGGAGAAAAATTAAAAACTAAATGAGTGATTGCTCAGGACACTGTCCACAAATTGTGAAATCCCCTGTTTAAAAATATTTTCCCCAAGGCCAACCCCACGACTGGCCAGCCCTTTGCTTCTTCCTGAAAATCACAACAAAAACAATAGGAAATGCAGCCACGGTCCTGGTAAGTAGGAGTAGCCGTGAGGCCCAAGGAACCCACTGCGGCCGAAACTGCCGTGCTCTTCCTTTCTCTTTAACCAAAAAATAAAAAAGATAAGAAGAAGAAGTAAAACCTTTTAATACATCAAATATACGGAATTTTAATCTTTAAAGCGATACATTGTCTATTATTTTAGTACATGACGTAAACCTTACTTGTCCCCTTCTCAGCGGGTGGACTTAAAAATTAAAAATAGTTGTGTTCCTTTTAAAGAACAAAATAAGGCAAATGAGGTTTTGGAATAGAATTGTTTTTTCCTTTTTTTTTGTTTTCCTCCAGAATACATACAAAAAAATACCCATTCTCTTTCGATGGTATACACCTTAAAAATAATTGCAATTTGAAATCAGAGCTGACAAATTGTGACTTGTTTTGTTTTTTCATTTTTTGTAACAAACATGCATGTAAATTTGTGTTTCAATCAGACATTAAATAAGAACGTACAATACAATAATAGCAATTTTAAAGTAACATTAAAGAGAAGACCTCTAGTTCTGTGGCGGTTTTGTATTTATTTATAATCTACAAGGGACGGGAGGGTTTGTTTTCCACATTTTTACCCTCAAGATTTAATTTTTTTTTTTTTTTTTACCCCTCCTCCTTTTTACCTACGGAGCTCAAACTAAATAATGCACTTTTGAACCACGGGTCCGCTTGGAGCTAACATAAATAAATACCAGTGTCCACCGATGCAGTCCTCAGATGAACACTTTCTCAATTAATTTTTCCTTCTTTTTCTATAAAAAGTCAAATGATATTTTTTCAACTTTTATAAAGTTTGGGTGGGTGGGGAGGTGAGAGGTGGGGGGAAAGGGGAATTTCCCACCGGGTCTCGGTCGCTGTTTTGGGTAGATAGATACGGTATATATATTTTTCCTTTCCTGGCCCGGGTCATCCCCACGCGCGGCTGACAGTAGCCTCTCCCCTGTTCCCACCCTTCCCTCGGCTCCTCCCTCCCCCCTGCTCCTTTCTCTCCCTCGCTAACCCTCCCCACCGCCCTCACTGATACCCCAGCGCCGAGGCGGTGGTCAGTCTCTGTCCGTAGAGGGCGTAGGGGGAGTAGTAGGGTCCGGTGGCGGCGGGCACGGGCACAGGAGCGCCGGGTGTGGGGAGCGGGCTCTTGGAGTAGGGGTGGTAGCGGCTGCTGAGTCCCAGCGCATGGTGGGGGCTGCGCAGCGCCAGCGTCCCGGGACTGCCCGGAGCGCCCGACGTGGGGATGTGCATGTGGCAAGCCATGGCGGCCGCGGCAGCGCTGGCCAGAGACGATGAGCTAGGGTAGCCCGACAGCAGTTTGTCTGTCCCGGGGAAGGCCGTATGGGTCCGCAAGTGGCTCAGCAGCTCTTCGGACGTGGCGAAGCGCTTGTCGCAGGGCCCGTTGGCCGACACCCAGTTGCAGATGTGGGGGAGCGGGTCGTTAGGGAGCATGAAGCCGTAGGGGTAGAGGGGGTGGCCGGCCAGGGAGGGCGGTGTGGCTCCGGCAGCGGCGGCAGCTGTTAGCGATGAGTGCACGCCGTGCAGCGGGTGCGTGGGGTACACCAGCGGGTATCCTGACTTGAGCGCCGCGGCCGCCGCGGCCGGATCGTGAGCGCACGAAGCGCTGGCTGCCGCCGCCCCTGCCAAGTGGCTGGCGCAATGGTAGCTGAGGCAGTACGGGTCCCGGCACAAACTGGCTGTCATCACGGATGGCGGCGACGCCCCGGCCAAGGGGCTGGAGCCGGCAGGCTTACTGCAACCCAGAGAGCCCGCCGCGGCCGCCGCCAGTTGCGCCCCCACCAGGCTGCCTGGCTTGGTGGGGTCAAGTGCCACGCCGTGTGGCAGGAATTGGGGCGGGTAGCCAGCGTAGGCCCCAGCCAGGCTGCCTGGATAGGTCATGCCCGCAGGAGGCAGAGGGAACACTGTCTGGCCCGGCTTGTAGGGCGATACCGGAGCCACCAGCCCAGAGCCCAGTACCGAGGAGGAGGTGGGCGCGCTGGGGCCTGAACCGGAGCTGGAGCCGGATGAGCCGCCGCAGTCTGAGCCTAGAGCCTTGCCCCCGGGGCCCCCATCTGGGTGCTGGTTAACGTCCACATTAATCCCTCCGCCGCAGCTAATCCGGCCGTGCGCCAACCCCGTGGGTCCCCCTTCGGCCGAGGTGCCCCCGGAACCCTTGCTGCTGCCACCGCCGCCGCCCACGTCGGGGTCCTTCTTGTCGTCCTTGCCCTCCGGGCCGCCCCCGGCCGAAGGCAGCATGCCTCCTGGCGAGCAGGCCGAGGCGCTGGAGCTTGGGCTGCCTGTCCTGGGCGTGAATGGCTGGCAGGTGGCGCTCGGTACCCGGAATCCGGACTTCTCTGCTGAAACCCCCCCGCCGCCGCCCCCGCCACCACCGCCTCCGCCGCCGCCGCCTCCCGGCTCCTTCTTATCCGAGCCGGGTTTGGAGTACGGCTTGAAACTCGACTTGTCCTCCACGCCGATGTCGCTCAGCTTGAGGGGGCCCGACTTTGCGTCCTTGTCGCCCCCAGCGCCGCTGCCGGCACCGCCCGCGCCGCCCCCATTGGAAGCGACAGAGGAGAGCTTGGAAGAGGGCGAGGGGTCGGGCTTCCCGATCTGTGAGCATGTTTGCGCCAACAGCGCCAGCGGGCTCTTCTTGGCATCAAGCTGCGGGGTCAGACGTGGGGTTGGGGGGTGGCACAAAGAGAAAGAAGGGGAAACCCTTTAGAATCCTGGCTTCTAGGGTTCAAACGCCCTTCCGCAACCGCCAGTGAAGATCCTCCCAGCTCTAGGCGCAGTTCTAGGCAGCACCACTTCACCTCCCCCCAAACGGACGGACAGACAGACACACACACACACACTCGCCCTTGAGAAAGGCGGCAGCCTCCCCCCCCCACCCCACCAAATCAGGATATTTCCTGCCGTTTCTAAGCGCTAACCGTATATTTAAAAATACTAAATGTTTTGGTTTCTGACTCTTAGACCCAGAACTATACCTTATCCCGCCCCCCCCCCCCCCACATTCCCAATTCTTCAGAGTAAGGGCTTGGGCAGTTGGCGCCTTAGAGGCTGTGTACAAATACCAGCTTCTGGGGAATCTTAAGACTGCGACTTCGCAACCGCATTTCGGACTTACGCCCGTCTTCCGGGCCGAAAGTGAGGGGGCCTGAGTCGGGGTTGGGGCTTTAATACCAAAGAGAGATATAAGTTTTGGCTGCTTTGTCCCCTAGCATTCACACCCCATTCTACCTCCTCCCCCCTTTCCGCCCTAGTTTTGCGATTCGAGAGCACTATGCTCTCCCCCATACCGGAGCTGAATCACTCCGACCCCCCCCCACTCCCACCCCCAGATCCCGAGAGAAAGAAATCCCGTGGAGCGGCAGCCAGGGTAGTGGTCCCAGCGCGATCCCGGAAGAGGGTCCTTACCTCGATGGGGCTGACGGGAGTGGAAGGCAGGGGCTGCAGGTACTCGGGGTGCAAAATGTGGCCAGTCCGTGCCGTCAGCATCTTCAGCACCTTGATGGGCAGGCGGTTAGCCTGGCGGAGAGGGTCAGAGGGGGGCACAGCGTGCACAAAAGGCTTGGTGCTGCCGGCCGGGGACGAGCCTTGGCCGGGGCCGGAGCTATTTCCAGAGAGCGCGCTGGTCCAGGCAGGGTCCGCACTGCTGCCGCCGCCGCCGCCGCCGCCGCTGTGCTTACTGCTTCTTAGGGCAGAAAGCGAGGGCGCTGTGCTCATGACCCACCCGCACGCATGGGAGCAGCGGGGGGAGGGCTCCGGGAGGCGCGGGGCGGGCTCCGGGCTGCGCGCTCGCCGGGGGAGCAGAAGCAGTAGGAGGAGGATCAGCTGGCGCGGCGGCCACGGGCACCCAGCGCGCCTTCTCGGCGCCTGGAGCCAGAAGCGAATAATCCTGGGTGGCCCGCAGCGGTGCCGTGGCCGAGCGGGAGGAGCCGGCCGGACTGTGGGAGTGCCGGGTGGCTCGCCGTGTCCGCCTCGGGCTGTGCCCCTGCGCTGCGCACTCGCGACCCGGCGCTGGCGCTGCGCTTGGCGATGTGAGCCGCTGCCTGTCCAGCCGGGGCTCTGGCGAGGAAACTCACTTCAAAAGCAGCTGCACCGAGGGGGAGATTAAAGCCTTTGCCGCCTTCCAATCAAATGGGAGCCCGAGGTGATTGGAGGGTCAAGGGGATGTGACGCGTCCCGCGCCGCCGCCGCCGCCGCCGCCAGGACTCTCAGCGCTGGTTTTAATGGGCAGCTCCTTCTTCACCGCCCCCCTCCCGCGTGTCCCCTCCCTCGATTTCGCTCCGAGGACGAGCTGGACATTTATTCTGCGTTTGCTATCTGCCGCCTCCCTCTTTTTTCTTCCTCGTCGTCCTTCCTTTCCCTAGCTCGAAAATAAACTGAAACCTTTTTTTGCAGGAGGGTGCGTATGAGGAACAGATTGAGGGGGTGACCAGAAGGAGCAACGGCGGGAGTCTGGACAACGGCCGGACTTTCAACTCCAGGGGCTGCACAGGGGACAAACACCAAATATTCTGTCTCGCTCTGTAATTGAAATCTCTCGCGGCGCGGCCGCCAGGGTAAGGAAAGCTGCGGAGCGGGTGACGGAGGAAGTCCGCCCGCCCGCTTTGATTCCCCGAGATTCGGCAGCAGAGAAACCAGAAGCTAGGTGGGCCGCGGAGGCGGCGGCGGCTCTTCTCCCGGCTGTGCGCGGGGCTCCCAGCCCTTCCCAGCCACGTGACTCCCGGGGACGCGCAGATTGGGGCTGGAGCGGGGGTCACATGTTTCCTCTGTTTCACACTCAGGCTTCTTCCCCCCCCGCCCCATTCTTACTCTCCCCTGCTACCCTCTCTTCCCCTCTCTCCCCCTCTCTTCAGTTCTTTGGGCATCTCCACCCCTCCATCAATTGTCAATGTTCCTCGACCGCAATCAATCAGTTATTTGTCAGCTCTTGTCAATCCGCCCGTGATTTATGTCAGCTTTTGTTGCTGATTACAAGGCGGGTGCGACTTGAAGGGAAAAAGAGAGAGGGAGAGAGAGATGGAGAGTAAGGAAGAGACCAAGGGGGAACCAGCGGAGGGGGAAAGAGGAGCAGTCTCCTGGGATGGGGTGGGGGTAGCTCTAAGAAAAAGAATGAAAGAGAGGAAAAGAGGCTCTCTGTGTCAGGAAAATGAATAGTGAGAGTAAAGTGCGCAGGTGTGCCCAGGGCGCTGAGAGGGCTGCACAGGCCTGAGGTGTGCGCCTCGCCCTTCTCGGTGTGGAAGAAAGATACACCTTTCCACCTCTGGGACTTCGGTCAGTTGGGGCCGCGGCGGGAGGACCTGCCCTGGGTACCCGAGACGGGCGACGGCGATGTCTAAGATGGGAGATATTTTTGTCCCTAGGATAGTCCCTTGGGAGCATAAGGATGTCAGGCTGCCAGCCTTCCGCGGACCCCACCCTTCGTAGTGCCCCAACCCCAAACTCAGACTTCTAAGAACCACACCGCAACGTAATTTTGAGTCCTGGTGGTCAATGCTGGGGTACCTCCTCCCCGACTTAAGTCTCTGACCTCCCTTCGGATCGTGGCTAGGGCTGAGAGGCTGCGAAGAGGCCTGGCCATGGGTGTGCGGTGGAGATGTCTCAGGCTGACTCAGGTCCCCTCTCCAAACCTCTCCCACCCTGCAGTATCCCCACAGGCTTGGTAGCCGGGGTTACTCTGGGCTCCTCGCTCGAATCTATAGGAACGCCATGCCAGGACTGACCTGCGTTGGGAAAGCAGAGGGAAGGAGCGAGAGCGGGAGGGGGCGGCTGCCGGTAGGAACTTGGGTCTTCCAGGGAAGCGGAGCGGGACTGCCGTGTTCCCCTCGATTTGCACCGTCACTCGGGCGTTTTGGAAGGAAGAGGGGAGGCGCTGTGCCTGCCTCTGTGTACCTGGAGCTGGGTGCACAAGTGTGTACGGACGTCCGTGCAGCTGTGTGAGTTGTCAGGGCTTTGGTAGCGTCCGGAGCGAGTTCGGAGGTCGCCTCCAGAAACTCGCAGAAACTGGAAGGGGGCAAGAGGAGGACACAACCCCTTCCTCGGAAGGACTTGGACGACTTTGAATCTCCCCTCCCCCACTTTTCCGCCCGGGCTCTTCTTTTGTTGTCAAGTCCTTTGATAAATGGTAGGGCAGGGAGCGCGGGGAGCCAGGAGCCAGTCTGTACCCGCGCGGGGGGCAGGGGCTGGCTCTGGCGACCCGGTTTCCTTCGGCGCTGAGCCCCTACCGCGGGGGCGAGTCTGGGACCTGCCCTCCGCAGGCTCGCCCTCTCCTCTCTCACCACCCCCTTCCCTCCCCCGCCCCTTTTTTTTGGTCTCTCTTCCACTTCACACAGGTACCGAGAACTTTCTGGGGGTGAGTTTTAGAATTTTCTCGTAGGCATTCTTTTCCTGCGTTTTAATCTTATCCCTTGATTCTTTAGGTTGGTAAACTTGATGAGATTTAACTTGACCAAAGATAATTTGGAGAAGAGCGAAGTGTGTGTTTTGGGCTGCTGTTTGTCGGTGTGCGTGTGTGCGTGCGTATAGGTATAAGAACACACCTGCGTTCAAGGGGATTTGGTGTCTGCCTGTGCGGAGGTGAGGAAGGTGAGTCCGTGACACGGTGGTGAGGCCACACGCGAGGTTGTGAAGGTTGTGTGAATCTTTGGGGAGCGAGTCCCAGATGCCCGTTTCTGAGGGCAGGACAGTCCTAAGCTGTCTCTGCAGGGCAGCATGTAAAGGCCGCTTGTATCCTGCGGGTGTGTTAGCGTCTGTGTCATTGAGTGCGCGGCTGTCGAGGTGCCGGCTGGAATCATCTGTGGAGCCCCAGCTCCGCGAGCCCAGCCGTGGGTCGCCCGTCGCCACAGCCTCCTCGCGAGGCCTGGACACTGAATGCTGCGGGCGGGGGCCAGAGCTGGAGGGGACAGCGGGTGTCTCCTCTCGGCCCCCCGCCCCCCGACAGACTCAGTTCTCTCTCCTGGAATTCCAGCAGCTTTCTCTTTACACTGGGCAGCTCAGGGGCGGCAACCCCAGCACCTAAAGCCTGGGGGAATCAGAGTGTGGGCCCCGCGTGCCCCAGAATGGGCGTGCCTCGGTGTGGCGGCACACGCTCGCAGGCCTGCGCCTTGCGGCGCGCGCGCGCGGGTCGTGGTCCGCATGCGTTCGCTCTTCGCAAACCCCAACTCCGAAGGTCCGAGCGCACGGGGGCGCCTGGGGGCCTGCGCGTCCCGGGCTTTCGGGAGGCGCAGCATCCGAGCCTGCGCCCCTCGCCGGGGAGGCCAAATCCCTGAAGGCCTTGCAGGCCTTGGGGGTGGGGGAATTATTAATTACTCAGCACTAGGCCTAAAGCCTCCAACCCCAGCGGCGGTTGGCGTGGATGTCCTGCGGATTTTATTTGCACACAGTGTAAATGATTTGTTTTCTCTAAAAAAGGAGTGGGCATGGCAGATATTTGAGGAGGGGGTGGGAGGAGAAGGAAGGCGAGAGAGCTGAGGAAAAAAGTTTGAAAATGCCTTGAACTATTCACTGTCGAGATGGCTAATCAGTATTGAGGCCGGAGGGCAGGCGGGCCGCCTTTCACCGTCGCTTCCCTTTCATCTCGGGCTCGGCGGAGGCGCTCAATTAAAAGCCTATCAGTTTGTAAGTAAATCAACGCCTATCAGAGTTGTCACATCAAACAAAACGATTATTATTGCAGCCCGCCTCCCCTATTAATCTCCCTCGAAGATAATCCGCCTGACAGGTCAGGCCCGGCGAGCTGGAAAGCCTGGCCCAGAGCGCCCAAACAGTCCGGGACTGGCGCGCGCCCCTGGGGGCCTCCCCACCACGGTCCCGCCTTGTGGTCCCCCGGGTGGGGGGAGAGTAGGAGCGGAGGCCGCTGGACGCAGGCCCGCCCCTCCGGACTGGGAGCGGGGCCCAGATTCGCAGGGTTGGTGGGGGACGGTCTCGGGCAGCCCTCACCTCTTCTCTGGCCTGCGGTGGCACCGGGCCTGCCAGAGCCACGGTCTGGCCTGGTCCCAGGGCCTCGCCATGGCCTGTACTCTTTTCGGCTCGCCTCTCCTGGCTTTTTCTCTCCCCCCGCTTCTCTTTTTTGTTTCCTCACCCGCTTCTTTCTAGACTCCCTAACCATTTTATTCTTTTTTCCTCCTCTTTCTTTCCCCCTTTTCCTATTCGACGGGGAATATTTCGTATTCTCTCTCTGTCCTCTCGGTATACCGTATATACCACTTCGGCGCAGTCACACTCTCTGAAGCAGGGCATTCTCAGGGCCCGGGTTATTTCTCTGCGGCAGGGCTGCCTCAGGAGTGTGTGCAATTCCCAGGAACTCCTGACAAATTCCTGCCTAATTTCTCCCAAGCAGGGGCTCTCAGAAGCTCTGCGACTGTGCCAGGGTTGGGTGCGTTTGGAGGGGTGAGAAGAAAGGACCAGGGCAGTGTGATGGTTGGACGGTTGCAAGCGCCCTATTCTGGAATAAGTATTTGGCCTTGGAGTTTCACAACTGCAACGTCGCGGACCTCGCTCTCGGTGTTGCCTGAGCTTTGCAAATATGTGGAGGAGACCCTCGGGGCATCTGGGCTTCAACACTGAGGATTTGGGGGGCTGCCTAACACTTAATAAGTAAATGCAGTCAGATAATCACTTCTATGGCTTCAAATCGGGCCGGGGCGGGGGGGGGCAGATTCCGCACGGACTCGAAATCGTGGCCTTCTCCGGTGTCCTCTAGCTTTGCGCTTTGAGACACTGGGAACCAAGCGCGACCCGTCCTTTCCCGCACTCTTGGTCCAGATTGATAGGCCCAAATGGCCACTGCCCGAGCCCGGTGGAGCTAGGATTGTGGGGTCGTTGAAGTAGCTAAGGGGGAGAGGTCTGCCGGCATGACCCCAGGTCCTATATTACCCCAAATGCCAGGTTCAGCGCCCGATGAAGTCTCCCTCTCCGAGCGTGTATCCGGGAGAACCCCGAGGGAAGGCAGTGCTGGCCGTCTGGGCCGAGCCTCTCCCAGCTGTCATGGCGTGGTCCGAGGTCGAGGGTATCGAATAGAGCCTGTCTCAGCGTGTTCGGTGTCCAGAGCTGCAGGACCCGTGGCTCCCACCCCGGGTTCTCGAAAGCCCCCCTATTTGTGCACACCTTCCACAGCCGACCTGATAGTAATATTTATTTCCATACCCGGAAATATTGTAGCGATGCAGTTCAATTATCTGTGACTGCTCTTCTTAAATGTATTTATTTCACCTCTGCCAGGCCGCAGATATCTAAAGAGGTACACATAGTGCATCCTTCAACGTAGCAAAACTCACTCTGGTTATAGGAAATATTCGCTGGGTGGTTGTTTGGACATAAGGCTATCTCGAGCCCGAATTGCACTCAAGCAGGAGCTGTATAAAAAAAAAAAAAAAAAGCACTTGCTCTAGAATTTTTCCAACTTAACTATGTACACACAATAATTTAATAACATTTTATATCCCTCTATAGATCTAAATATTCAAATGTTATGTTACATGCCCTTGAAACCGGAAGCGATCTTCCGTTTACACTGGACGTGGAGCTGTTTGTATAATGTTCATCTCCCTGCACTTACACATGAATCTTGATCTAATAAATTCAACCTTGTCATTTTTAGAATCGACGGGATTTCTCTGCGGTTTTCGCTGCCTGTATCCGAATAAATTCAGCTCGCAGGCATCCGGCAGGAAACGGCTCCCGGTTCGAGTGCACGCAGACGCATCGGCCCAGCACGGGACGCGAGGTGGCTCCTGGTGATCGTGCGGCTGTAGGTCCGGCCTCCGAAGGAGGCTAGACTATCAGCGCCCTCAGGCCGGGAGCGGCCCCTTGCTGCCCCGCAGTGCCGAGCACCCCCTCCCCCCGCCCCCCCGCCGCCCCCCCCGCGGTGCTTCGAAAACCAGCCCGGCTGAGTCCGCCCGCGGCGAAAACTGAAAGCAAATTCCGCGGCAAATGAAGCCCGAACTTTCTTCGACGCAACTTTGCCACAATGATTCGGTGGCGACTTAGGATGGCGCGCGGGTGTGTGCGTGCGCAAGGTGGGGGCGGTGGGCGAAGAAGGCTTGCGGAGGCCGAGCCTGGCCCTAGGCGAAACGCTAGGGAAGGCGCCTCCCCTTCCTTATTTCTCGCCAACTCCTCGGTCCCAGTCCGTAAAAATAGTTTCCCATGTGTAGCGGACGCCCAGGATGTGTTTGTGGGGATAGCACCAGGAAGAAGGAAGCTTTGTAAAAGTTGCAGAAAGAGCTTTGCCCAGAAGCGTCCGCGAGCAGGGCTCAAGAAAGCTGGGGACCAGCTCGCCTTCCCCAGGGCGGAATGCCTAGAAATCGGCTTGGGGAGCCCCCAGCCCAGTCCTCTCCTCTCCCGTCGAACCCGCGCGTAAATAACCTCCGGCAGTCCGCGCTGGAAACTCACAAGCGCGGCGCCGCGGTTGGCTGGCGAGGTCCCGACGCTGAGCTGGCCCGCAAGGCCGCTCCTTGGCGCGCTCAGCCCCAGCCATAAGGGAGGCTTGCACCGAGGTGAGAGGACGAGTGTGGTTTCAGCTCCTGCTCGGCTGCCTAGACCATCACCGCCGACCTCCCAACTCCCTGGAGTGGGCGCTTCCCCCCTGGGAGCGGCAGTCTTGGGGGGCTGGCGAGGGCGCAAAGTGCGCGCGCGGGCCGGCGCGGGGGTGAGGGGCGGCTGCCGGTCGCTCCGCAGGGCCTGTCGCCGGGCCGGCCGCGGCGGGTGAGTGATGAGGGCAGAGAAGGGCGCCCATAAATCGCGGGTGTCAGGGCGAAAAACTCTCTTTATTGTCTGCGTGATGGATGGGCCCGGGGACGAGACACCAAATACTTCGTATCGCCTTTAAATGGGAACACATTTTCCGCGGCCATAATTCATGTTTTTTAAATAGAAAGTTTGAAATGTTGCCTATATTTCACCGGCCCTGACATATTTATGAATCGCTCCCTGCATGCAAATATCATTATTTAAAGCGCCAGGGAGAGCTCAGGGGGGAGGGGAGGAGGCACGGCCCCCGTGGCGTGGGGGTGGTGAACCGGGGAAATGCGGATGGAGGGCGGGCGTGCATCTCCCTAAAGTGCGGACAATGAGGCGCGGGGTAAAGCCTTATCCGGAAGCCGAGCGCACCGGGGGCTCCCCTCTGGACCGATCACTGCCGCTCCGGGAAGTTTGAGCGGCTTGGACCGAAGGACAGGCCTCCGCCCCCTGCGGGGAGACCCGGGGGGCCTTTTGCGTCCCTCTCCGAGGCCCTAATCCGAGCCAAAGCCACCTTTTCCAAGAAGAAAATGTTTTGTTTTTTTTTAATAAAAGAATTTAACAAACGCAAATAATAACAATCCAACATGTTTCGTGTTCTTTGCATTTGCATTGATTTTATTGATTTTCATTCTGCAAACCTCAGACTGTGCGCGCCCGGGAGGAGCTACTGTCAGATCCCAGTCACCGCGGGGAGTGGGTGGGGGATAACCCTCTGGAGCTGCAGCCGGGACCCAACCAGCTCACCACCTCCCAGGCACAATAGAGCCTGCGCAAGACGCGGGGACACAAATGATCCGGCCCTCAAGCTCTGGGGACTTCAGTCCCGCCCCCTCTGCTTCCCCAATGCAATACAGCGCTCCTGGGGTCCGCGTCCGCCCACCCCGAACCCCACTGTGAATACAGTCGCTTTGGAAAAAAGCTGGGCACGTGCCGTAAGCCTCTCCCTTGCCCGTCCAGCCTGGGAGACACCCACACCTGCGTCCTCAGTAACCGAGTCTTTACCTGTGCGGTTCCCCGCGGCGCCTGCCGCCGCGCTGGTAACGGAGGAATGAAAAGGAGGACCGGGGAGTGGGAGGGACATAGCACTGCCCGAGACAGCCAGATACGCAGACCCGGGTCCTCCTCCTCGGACCAGGCGTTGGGGCCCTGACTGAACTCCCTCTAGGAGCGGAATCGCGAGGGGTAGAACCGGCCAGGGGAACCGGCATCACGAGGGAGCGGTGGGCCGGGCGGCACTTCCGCTGGGGGCGGGGCCGCGGGCTGCGGCGCCGGCCCCGCCCCTCCGCGGCGCCGGCCCGCCCCCAGCTCGTCAGGCTCCGCCCCCGCTGGCCGGGCAGCTTGATCTCAGGCCGGCGCCCTCGCGGGAGGGCAATGGCGGCTCCTCTTCCACACCTGGGCGTCCTGTCTTATGTCTTTTAAGTCACAGGCACACAAACACATGCACACTAACAATCTCGGCCCAAACTCGCACGTTAAGACTTTGTCAAACTTTGATCTCTTGGTACTCCCGAGACCTGCCTGGCCCAGGGTCTCTCAAACATTTTCTGGAACCGGCCAGTCGTCCTCCTGAGGCAGTAGGGAATGCATATCCGTGATCATGTTCTTTCAGGAAGTACAAGAACAAAGGTTAACACTTTCTGAGTGTTTGCTTTATGCCAGATACTATCTAAAACTGTATGAATTATATCCTCACTTTAAGTCTCTGAGGTGAGTACCATGAATGCCCTGTTTTATAGATAAAGAGATTGAGGTACGTAGAGAAGAGATGGGTCTTGTCTCACTCCCATTTCATCCATATCCTTATCCCTTCTTTTCTTTAGACCTTCAGCGTCTCCAATCTATCACTCTGGGGGAATCTTGCTGGGCTTTTACTAACCTATGGAGGGGAGTTCCCAATTAGATTTTAAGATCCTCGCTCCCCTCCGCACCTTTCCTTACCCTGGCGGCTGCCAGGAGAGATTTCAATTACTGAGCAGCTGAGGCCTTGCTGAACTGGACCTGCACAGAGGTGGCGAAAAGTATAAATGTGATGGGTTCAACTCAGCCCCCAGCAGCTCCCAGCCTGATGGGGAAATGGGACCAGTGAGCATCCCCCCTTGTTTTCCTGTAGTCCCTGCCAAAACCAGAATGATCTTTAAAAAAAAAAAAAAAAAAAATATATATATATATATCACTCCATGTTTCTCTTCTGCTCAAAAGCCTGCGTTCTCATTGTTCTTAGGATCAAGTTGAGCCCATGGCTGGCAGGTCTCTGAGACTTGATTTGCTTCAGCTTGCCTTTCTGCCTTTGTGTGTCTCCTACTTCCCTTCAACCTGAGCTGCTGGAATCAATGGCTACCTTCTGGTTACTCAAATGTGTCCTGTTACTCCCTCCCTCAGGACTTTGCTAATGCCTTTCCTTCTATCTGGAAAGTCCTCTGTCCTTCTCTTCACCTGGCTTACTACTTTTTTTTCATGTCTCAGCTTACACACCACTTCCCTGCACCCTCCCACTTGGTACTGAGTTAGGGCTCCTGTCACTCTCTCTCAGAGCACTTACCACACTGGGGATTTCCTATTGAGAGGCTGTCCCCTTCACTGGATGGTAACTCTAAGGGGGCATGGACAGGGCCTATTTCTTCAAGGAATGAATGAAGAAAAGAGCATTTGTATGTACCATCAACTGTGCTAAATGGATGAATAATAACTTTTGGGGTTCGTTGCACTTTGCAGGGCCACCAGTAAGTATTCTCTATGGTCTCAAATCCTAAGATGTTTTCAATTTAATAAGGGGGATAAAAAAGTTCTCGTGAAAATGTTTTTTGAACCTATATGTTGTAAATATCAACTAAGTGAATGCTCGAGGGGGTTGGAGAAGAGAAATATCTACGGTTTTCCAGCCATTTATTCAGATTTTCAAAGTGCAATATGTGCTAGCTGACACAGGTGAAAGGAAAACACTGCCCCCCCCCAACCCATGACCACCCCTCCCACTATTCAGGCATGTATGTCCCCAGGCTGCAGCTAGGGCTCTTTTTTATCTTTCTCACTTCTCATATTATAGCTATCATAGTTCAGTACCCTATTAGCTCTTGACTGAGCTGCTGCTACAAGAACCTTCTAATTGTTTGTTCTCAGCCTCTCTTGCCTCTAATCCATTATACATACTCTTGCTAGGTTCCTTTTCTTGATCACATCATTCCCTTGCCTCCATCTTCATGAAATCTTCAGTGGCTCTGCATCATCCACACGAAACTCTTGACTCTTCATAATCTGGTTCTAAACTACTTCTAAAAAGTTTTAAGGTGCGTTACAAAATTATGAACGAAACATGTTCACTTCAACCAGCAAAGCACTCAAAGATATATAAAGACAAACTTTATGATCTCACCCATCTCCTCCGCATTTCCCACCCAGTTTCCTGAGATATCCAGGATGTACAGCTGGGATGTAACTTCTATCCCTTTCTCCACACTCACCATGCTCAGATAAACTATGCCCACATATATGGGACTATTATGTTATTGCTTGTTTATATAAACAATGAATATATTAGAGCTATCTGTTCCTCATTCTTTCTTGATAACAAATGGGTCTATAGGTATAGAGGTAATTTATTTATATTTAGCTGCATAGTATTCCTTAGAATGAAGATACCCACTTATTCAACCATTCCCCTGTTGATGGTCATGAAGGTTGTTATCAGGGTTTTGTTTTTTTTTTCACTAACAAAATTTCTTGAGTCTCTATTCTTGTGGTCAGTGATTTTATTTCCATAGGATAGATTACAAAAGTGCAGCTGCCTATACCCCAGCCAGATCTAATTTCTTTGTCCTCACCACATGCCCTGTATTGTCCCATTCCTTGTGTCACCTCTCCCTGGAAGTCCCTTGTCCCCCATGCTTGCGTATCTAACTTCCAATCCTGCAATCCCCAAGTCTGATACCAGAATTTAGATTTGTGGCTCAATATCCACCTTCCTCCTTTTTCCTAAGCTTACCACTGTAGCAACGTGCTGGGCCCAGTGTCTACACCAATCATGACAATCCTATTTTCATTTCTCCTAATTCTCAGAGCTAGGGATGGTCAAGTGACCCAGTTTTGCAAATGAGACACCAGTAGAAGTATGGAGGGGAAGCATAGGGAAACACTCTTGTTTTCCTGATCAAAGGAGGTGATGCAGATGTTTTGACACTTTCCCTTCCCCTCTTTCTCTTTTATTCCTTCTATGAACTTGGATATAATATCTACAGCTGTGGCAGCCACCTTGTGATCATGAGGAAAAGTCCAAGAGACTGGCAGAGAGACACTTAATCTTGACATCACTGGGACACTGAGCCATCTCCAGTAATGATCCACCCCCAAAATTTTTGTGATAGTAGAAAAATTAAATTCCTATTTGTTCATGTCAGTGACATTGAGGAGTTTTATATTTGCAGTCAAGCATATCTTTTACCTGTCCCCTTTGGCAAATCTTATTTCCACTGGTGTTATCATTATTGGGATAGTACCAGAGGGGTCCAAAAAAGGTAGAGAAAGCTATTAGAGACTCGCCTTCAAACATTTTTGAAGGATAGTATTTTAGAATAGTCAAGTAGCCAGTCATACCTTTAACCCTCAGTGTCACTGTAAACTATTGTATCGTGGGCATGTAATGCTTTTGTTTGTTTGTTTGTTTGTTTTGTTTTACCTTTTCTGCCTGCCTATCATCTGAATCTCCTTCCTCTTTGTTGTAATGCAGGGCCTGCTTCCAACCACAAAAGCTTAAGGGGCAACATCCTCCCTCTTCTACCATCAGCTCAGGCCTCAGCTTCCCCTCCCTTATCTCCATTTGAGTAGATCACAGTGCTATCAGCATGTGGTGAGCTCTGGGGTCCAACTGCTTGGTTCCAAAGAGCAGTACTGCCACATTTCCTAGATGTGTGACTTGGGGCGAGGTTCTTAACCCGTCTGAAGTCTTGGTTTCCTCCTGTGCAAAATGGATATAATAATGGTACTTCTCTCTCAGGTCAATGGGTAAATTAAATGAGACAATGCACGTGCCTGGCACATAGAAAGTGCTCAAAGTGATGATGATGATGATCCCCCTGTGTTCTTTCTTACCTCTGAACCCCTGGGGTGTTGTTGGTGCCACTCATCTGACAATTATTTACTAATTGATGATATCTTTCATTAGCTATTTAAATTCATATTGTTTAACTTTGTGTGTGTGTGTTCAAGTTCCCAGTTAGATTTTAAGATCCTCCAGGCCTAACCAGATGCTTTCTTTATATTCCTAACTCAGACTAGCGGAGGGCTAAGCTAAAGTAGGCATGAATGAGCTTATTAAAATGAGTAATAAAACATCTAGTGCCTCCAAGGATGTATAGTCCTTTCCATTATTTCTTTTAATCCTCCCAACAGTCCTAGAAGGCATGTAATGTTGTTCCCATTTTACAGATGAGGAAACTGAGGTTCGTAGAGAGGAAGTCATTTGCCCAAGTTCCAAAGGTCAGTGCTCTTTCCTGCCTCAAAATGGCCTCCTTCTGGTTTCAGAAATTCTGGCAATGCCTCCCTTTCATGCTCTCATGTCCAAACTCACCTTTTCTGTCAGCCCAGTTCAGCATCCCTGCCAGCTCTAACATTCTTTCCATGTGTCCATGGGGAGAGATATTGGAGAAATATCATTAAATGCATAAAACTGGTTATGAAAGAATAGGGACATGCACCACACCCACAGTTAATGCATGTCACCTAGAATGCAGGCTACAAGGATGTCTATGTAACCAACCACTGGCCGCTTGAGGAATGAGATTGTGAGTGATTTTAACTTTCTTCTTGCTCACCTATAGTTTCTACGGCAAACATTTGTTGCCTTTATCAATAGGGAAAAGACAATACTTTTGTTTGTTTGCTTGTTTAATGGAGACAACGATGCAGTGCCTCCAGAACTCTCCTTGCTTCCTTGCTCCTCCCAGTTCTCTTTTACTGAAAAATGCTCCCAATCAAAGCAACTTCTTTATTCTCCTTCCTCCTCTGAGCCAGGTGGGCAGAGGCCCATCCCTGGCACTTATTAGTCACAGGTTTGAAATGCAGGGGAGGGTTGGGGAGGGAGAAATGATTGGTGTGGGGTGGGAATTTGGGGATTCTTTTATCCCCTGCATCTCAAAGGCTGACAGGCTCTTGAGGGGTGGAAATGACTGGTAATTAGTGAACCTTCTCTGCTGCACACACTAAAGACACACTTCACAGTCTCCGTGACCTCTGCAGCCCGGTGAGGCTTTGTTATGTAGATGCTCTTAATTGGGTGAGTCACTTACTGCAAACAGCTTCAGGAGAGAGCACTGTAGGCTGTTTCAGGGAGGCTTCTTACCAGGGGTTCTAACCCAGGAATTTGGGGGCTTGAAAGCAATGGCCTCTAAGTAACTCCACTGCAACCTATAGAAGTGAGAAGTGATCCCATGGCTTGGAGTTAGCATGGTGGGCATTTAGGGGGAGTGTTAAGCTGTGGCCTTCATCTTCCTCCTCCCTCTCTCCACCTCTTCTTCAGTTTATAGATCACCTATTCTGGGCAAAGCTGAGAATATTCTGAGATGTGAACTGGGTTCTCTACATTCAAGGAGTTGTCCACCTATTTAGGACAGATATAAATGTACATAACAACACCATATTGCAGGAATCCTTGCCAGGCACTTGTACCAGTCTTTACAATGATGTTTCAGACCGTGGAGCAGTCACTGAGGGCTGGAGCATTGGAGAAAGCTTGTCAACAAGGGCAAGCAAGAGTTGGAAGGGCTTATGGGGAGAGGGATACCCAGGATGAGACTTTATGAACAAAGGCATCACCAGATCACTGTCACACCCCAAAGTCATGGCTCCCAGCACACTGAACTTGGCTCAGATGTCAGATACCCTGAGTGAAGTGATAGAATGACTCAGCAGGTCTTCAAATGTGCTGCATTTACATTGTCACATGCTACTGTTGGTCCTAGAGTGTCCTATCTGCTGCTTCTTCTAAAGGAGGGCACAGTGCATGTGGACTTTTTAACGGCATCAGGTCTCCCTCCCTGCAATGTGGTATTTTGGTGAGTGGTACCATCTTGGCTCCTCCATCCTTGTCTCGCAAACAGACATCAAGTCCTGGCAGTTGGGCTGCAATCTCTTTGTAGTCTCTCCCTTCAGGCCATGAAGGCAGTCAGGTGTGCTTTCAGAGTATGTGAGGACATTTTCCTGACCCTACTCTCCTCTTCTGATGGATCTTCCTACAGTTGTCAGGCCTCTTGCCCTAAAATACGAATGTAACCACTTTACTCCCATTGTGCTTGAAGTGAAGCCTATGTAGGTCTTTATGGTCTTGTCCTGGCCTGCCTCTTTTGCTCTCTTCCTGTCTTCAATGTCACCAGTGACTTCCCTGCTGTTAAATCCAATGGTTAATTCTTTGTCCTCAATTTACTTGACCTTGAATAGCACTGGACAAATTGATCACTCTTTTTTCCTCTTATTCATTAATATTTTATTTATAACATTTTTCAAACTTATGAAAAAAATTAAAGAACAAGATAATGAATGCTCTTTCCTTTCACTTAGACTTATCAGCTCTTAACATCTTACCACTTTGGCATGCTCTCTCTTACACACACACATTATTTTTTTCTGAACCATTTGAAAGCTGTAGGCAACTTGATGTTTACCCCAATTTCTTCAGCTTGCATCTCCTAAGGAAAAGAACATTCTCTTATGAAACCACAATACAATTAGTGCACCTACGAAAAATAATATTCATTTAATATCATCAGTAACATCATCAGATGGTTCAAATGTAAACATTTCTGATTGTTCCTAAAATGTCTTTTAGCTGTTTTTCTTCTCCCTAGTTTCAGTGTCCAATGAAAGATCAAGCATTGCTCTTGGTTGTCATGTTTCTTCAGTCCATTTTTATCTACACATTCCTTCCTGTTTTTTTTTTTCTCCCCATGACATTGACATTTTGGACAGTGTAGCTCAGCTGTCTTGAAGAATGTTTCACTTTCTAGATTTGTCTCTTTCCTCATGAGGAGATTCTGGTTAAACATTTTGGCAAGAATAGCATGTACGTGGTGTGTACTTCCCATTGCATCACATCAGAGGCCCATATCATCAGGTTGTCTTACCCTTGGAGATGCTGTTTGGGCTCTTGGGTAGGGTTGTGATCACCAGATTGCTCCACTCTAAAGGTAGATTTTCCCCTTTGTAATTTATAGATAATCTGTGAATTTCCATGGGAATTTCTTGTTCACCCAATGCTTTCAGGATCCCCTGGTGGTCCTTGGCTGAATTGATCATTATGTTAGAACCCCATCTTTTTTTTTTTTTTTAAATCATCTTTTTTCTTGGCTTCCAGAGTCTAACTTGCTTTTGGTTCTTCCTTACCTCTGCAGCTGCTCATTCTCAGTCTCTGTTGTTCCTCCCCTTCTCCTTGACCTCTCTCTGTCAGTGCTTAGGACCCAATCTTCAGATCCTGTCTTGTGGCTTTAAGTGCCATCTAAAAACTGAGGACCCTCAAATTTCCAGCTCTAGTTCATATTTGCTTCCTTAAGTCTACATTCATATACGGACTGCCTCCTTGACCTTTCTGCTTGTATATCTCAAAGTCATCCCAAACTTCTTAGGTCCAAAAGTGATCCCCGGTCCCCCCCTCCCTTACCCCCCATCCCCTAACTTGCTTATCCATTTCAGTATGACAACTTCATTTTTCTATTTGCTCAGGTCAAAGAGTTGGAGTTATTCTTGTCTCCTGTGTTTCTCATGCTCTCTATGTCCAATCCAACAGGAAATTCTGTTGATGTCATCTTCAGAATATATGTAGGCACTCTTCACTGTCTCCAGGAGTCCTACGATAGTCTGCTGCCTGCTTTCCCCGTTTCTGCCCTTCCTTCTCCATGGTCCGTTCTCAATACAGCGGCCAGAGCAGTCTTTACAAAATATGGGTCTTTTGCTCAAAGCTCCCCATCTCATGTGGGAGTACAAGCCCAAGTCCTAGTCTTAGTCTATTAGGCCTTAGATGATCTGCTTCTCCTCCTCACACGTACCCTGCCTCCTGATTTCACTTGCATTATTCTCCCTCCTGTTCACTCCACTCAAGCCACTCTGACATCCTTGCTGTTTCCCAAACCTGCCAGGCACTCTCTTGCCTCAGGGCCTTTGCACTTGCTGTTCTGGCTATCTTGAACGTTCATTTTCCCCCTAGATGTGCATCTGGCTCTCCCTTGCTTCCTGCAGGACTTGGCTTAAATATCCCTTTTTTAGTGGGGCCTTCCCTGATCACTCCATCTACCCCCTGGGACTTCTTTTCGCCTTTCTGTGCTCTATTGTTCTCCACAGCACTTATCACCACCTAACATATTTGGTATTTACTTGCTTATTATCTCTCCCCACACTGAAAGTAAGCACCACAAGAATAGAAGCTTTCTTTTCTCTACTGCTCTGTCTCCAGAATTTAGATTAGTGTCAAGTATACAGCAGGCACTCAATAAATATTTTTTGAATAAATGAATCGAATGACTGAATTTCCAGTACCTTAGCATAAGCTATAAACCCTCCGGGTTCTAAGTACTGACAGTCTAAAATTTCTGCATTCTCTACTGGCCACTGGTAGCTAGTGCAATAGATGGGAGACCGGAGTGTGTCCCAGATTGGGGTTCAGAGTTCAGACTGTAGCAATGAGATGGAACTCATGAATCCAACATTGGCCTGTGTTTTGTGTGTCTATACACTTATACATATATTGATGTGCTTTTGTGAGTCTGTGAATCTGTGCCAGGTCATGTACAAAGGTCAGTGATCCTTCCCGGTTTTCTTCTCCAAGAAAACCATAGATGCTTTATCAGGCTGAAGAACCTCTGTGTGCCCGTGAATGCCTCTGCTTGAAGCTGCAGCGTCTCAAGGCTCCAGCCCACCTGTGCTCTGGAGCTGAGCGGCAGTCCAAAGCCTGGTGTGGTTATACCAGGGATACTCATCTTTCTGGCTGGAGTGACACTGTGCCCTGGGAAGCACTTGAGCTCAAGTTCACCATTCAAGCATGAGCAAAGGGGCAACACAACAACATGAGACTCAGACAACACTCAGAGCTTTTGCTTTTGCTATTCTATCTGCTTGGAAGATCCTTCTCCCAAGTCTTCTCATGGTTGGCACCAGGTTATTATTCAGATTTCAGCCCAATTGTTGCTCCTCTTAGAGAAGCCTTTCCAGAACACTCTGTAGCTGTCTGAGGCTGTGCAGTTTGTGTATCAGAAAGCATTGTGAGAGGGGCTAAAGTCTGGCTCATGCTCTGCTCATCAAGGATTTCACAGGTGAAATGCTCTGAACAGCTAGCAGAGACCTTGACATTGTATCCAAATTAGCACCCCCCTACCTCACATTGTCTGCTTTTATCTTCATAGCGTGTGTCAGTGCTACCTGAAATTATGCATTTCATGTACTTGAAATTATTTATTTACTTGTTACCTGTGTCCTCCCACCAGAATATAAGCCCCAGGGGAATAAGGATTGTAACTGTCTTGTTCCTTATTGTCTGTGCCTGCCACCTACTAGTGTCCAGAAGTATTTATTAATGAGCACATTCTCCCTCCTTATTTTGGGGAGACGTACATACTTATTTGTGTTTTTATCTTACTAGTATATTGCTCCTTAGATCATTTAGTTTTCATGTAAGGAAACTGAGGACCTCAGGAGTGAAAGGATTCAGCCACGGGCACCTGGCTAATAATAGCAAAGCTAGATCTTGAACCCAGGACTCGTAGGCCAGGGCACTGACTACTACAAGACGTGCCTAGAACTTCATCTGACCCTCAGCTTTCTGGTACTGGTGATAAAGGTGCAGTTGATACTTGCCTTGCCCCTGGCTCAGAGCTGCAGAGAGAGCTGGGCCTCCTTTTGGAGAAGTGGGAAGAGACTCTGAACTAATGTTGGTAAATCATGCCAGAACCCTCTTGTGTGCATTATTATTATTGCCCCCCATATATTCTAAAATAATCCCTGTAAATAATTATAAAAATAAATCTCAGTGACAAATTTTGTATTTTATTTTATTTCCAGGAACACATTTATTCATCATAATCTCTTCAGCGGTAGGACAAATTGGAGCACTGGGTAGTGAATACAATTTGCAAATAGGCAATATAAGTAGAGAGAAAAGTAATATGTATTCCTCAGCACTCTATAAAGGAGAGGAAGAACATTAATAGCCATTTCCTTGAAGATATAACTTTGAAAATGTTATTTCTGATCCATCAGTGTGGGGCTCCATACGAGGAAAATGGTTACAACGTGACAAGAAGTGATTAGATGTGAAATGGCATCTTTCTGGTGCTCTTCCCCAGTCTCTTCACCCTCTTCTTACTGGGATGTAGGATGAATCCCGTTTTATTTTCTTCAGAAGATCAGAGTTCTGGCCTGGGGTCAGCTGCTCATTGGCTGGGTGGCCTTGGGCAAGTTGTTCCATGCCTTAGGCCTCAGTTTCCTCAATCAGTAGTTGGAGTAAATGATTTCTAAAGCAGTAAGTCTGGATGGTCACAGTCAAAATTACCTGGGGGTACTTGAGATGCTAGGGCTGCATCTGTGGAATCAGAATCTCGTTTGCTGAGTCCTGTACATTTTAATCGGAGGCCGGTTGTTCCTCAACCTCTAAATGGCAGAACCTCTCCAAGCCATGTTGGGATTCTGGAAAAGTACCTGGGGCTTAGATACTGCTTCCCTCTCCCCCAGTGGACAGTATAAAGTTGAACAGGTTCTTCTGGTCAGTGTTCTCTTTCCTTCTCAAAAGTCCACTATGAGCCCCTGTCCTCAAGTCAGAGATAACCTCCCTTCTGGGCCCAGCTAAGGACTTGGGGCATCCAGCTAGTTCCAGGTCAATGGGGGAATAAGATTTGTTTTTCATTGCTGTTTTCAGGATTTGTGAAAATAACGCTAAGAGATTAGCAGGTAGCAGTTCCAGTTATAAATTATCTTTTCCTGATCCTTCCATCCAATCTCCTCCATTAGCTTCTAATTACAAAGGCAGGGTATGCATGTTGCAAAATCACAGAAGATAATGCAGTGAAAAGCAGAAGCCTTTCTCCCACTCACCTTTGGCAAACCTACTCCCTTCCCCACTCCCAGCTAATGTTTGCATTTTAATAGAGACAACAACCACAGTATCTTTTAAGATACCAAGAGAAGGAAATTCAGAGGCACGGAGAATTAATGGTAATGATAATTATAATAGTATACAGTAATAATAAACCAACATTTATGCAATGAATAATCATGCCAAACAGTATGATTGCATTTAATATATATATTTTAAAATGTAATTTGTTCTGGTTGGGAGATCAGGGAGGTGTTTTGGAGCCTAGATCATCCTTAATCCTTCACATACGTGCAAATATTGCTTAGAGGGCCCTGGAAACGTTTCCTCTTCCCTAAACTCCCTCCTTTAGACTGAAAGGAGGCTGCTTCAGCAACAAAGAGCATTTTGTATGCAGACAACCAGATTTTTTTGTTTTAATTGAAATCTGAATGTGGTGAGTCTGAACTAGGGGCTGGGGCATGATTAATTACAGCAATCATCTTAACCTACCCGGGGGGTTGGGCCTGAAAGAAATGAGGCCAGGCTGAATAGAAATTCGACTAAGGATAGGTAGGAATGCTAATAAAACTTTGTTAATTGGCCCTGTCCTCTCAGCTGATGATGCACAGAGTTGGAGGATTTTAAGGAATCAGTTCCTGTTTCACTGGTTCTGGTCGACCCCAGAATCAACTCCCTTGATTGCAGATAAACAGGATTTTCCTTTTTGTCCGCAGGAATGCGATGGAGGAAGAACTCTAGGGGAAAGGGCCTTTTCTGCCAAAGAATAATAATAACAAAGATGACAGTAGGAATAAAATATTGCCCTCTTCATCAAGGGTGATAAAGAAATGTCTAGTGGTAAGTGTCGAACCTTCTCACTCCCCATTTGCAAGTGTTAGAGCTCCAGAATTCATAGGCTCAGGATTAGCTGTCCAGGTCTGATTTGAACTTTCTGTTCTGTAGTACTCATGAGTATACTATACAAATGGGGCTACCTGTCACAGCTTTGGGCACAGGAAATAGGATCACAATCACAGGGCTTCTTGTTGACATAGTAATGCAAATGTCTGAGCACAACTCTTTCCTGAAGTGTATGTCTTAGTTATGTATACCCGGAGTGCCTAGCACAGAGCCTGGTCCTCAGAAGTTGGGGCAGAGGAGCTGTGGGATAAAATGGGGTAAGGCAGGGTCCCCTGCAGCTCACTCTCAATTGCCCACTAGAATGGCAGGAGGGAACTGAAGAAGAATCTGGATGACTGCATGAGCCTTTTCTTCCCCTCCGTGCTTCTGGGGCTGAGGCAGAAAGAGCTGTGTTCAAGATGAAGCCCCAACAAGATTTATATCCTCTGTTCACTCTTGTCAACTCCCTGTGTTCCGAAGGAATCATTTGTTCACCTCCTGGTCCAGCCTCATCTCAACGTTCCTTTGCTCTCTCCCTTCCAAAGGGAGGGCCATATGACTTGAAGAACTTTACCTTTGCTATTTAAATTTAATTGTCCTTTTTGCTCAAGAAAAGTGATGAGGAGGTAGAAGGATGTCCTCCACCCCCCTTCTGATTTTCCTTGGTCCAGAGATACAGATTCGTCTTCTCCTTTCCCCTCCTTCCCTTCTCTTCTCCCTCCTTCTTGTTCTTCTCTTCTGAAGATAACTTCCAAAGCTGAAGGGAATAAGGAGAGGTGAACCCAGTCTGGTTTTAGAGGAGCCCTCCCCCGCTAAATTCAACAAATTTCTACTCTGCTCAAGAACTTTCAGTAGCTCCGTATTGTTATCAGCTCCCATTTCAAACACTAAAGCCCATGTCAATCTGGGCTATCCTTATTTTTTGTGATTTCCCCAATTCTCTGTCCCTTGCAGTCAACTAGCCTCCTGGATGTGTTCACCTAGTGGAGACAAGATTGGTTGGGGGACAAAACAGCTGAAAGCCGGGTAGGGGAGGGGAGGGGTGGGAGAGGAGGTGGGAGAGGTAGCGGATGATGGGATTCTAAAAGATCTTGAGGGATGTATTGGAGATTTGGGACTGTGTTATTAGTTGATTGGGAGCATCGAAAGATTTCAGGTAGGGTCAAATCAGGCTTTTAGAATGATTACCCTAGAGCTGTGTAGAGGAAGGAAAAATTGTGAGGGAGGCCTGGAAAGGTAGAAAAGATCCCTGCCTACTTTGGCATCATTGGCAGATAGTGTCCACAGAACAGTCTATGCTCAGAAGACATAGCTGTGTATGGATGCAGGGCCATGGATGAGATGACCTCAAGCACCCTCCTGCTGGGGTGGGAGTGTTATACATTCCAATTTCATCTGTGAGTAGGTTTAAGCCTGTTTCCTCATGTCCTCTCCTCCCAGTCAGAGCCCTTCTAGGAAGACCAAGGTGAAAGGTGGAGAGGGCAGTGTATCATGACTGTCAGGGCCTGGGCCTACTTCCTCCTTTTTGGGTAGGAAAGGCAAACAAAAGTGGACAATGGACCAGAGAGGCTGCATTCAGCAGAGAAAGAGAGAGGAGCATGAGGAGCTGCTCTGTGGGGCAGTAGGCCTTAGAAGATTCCCTTTGATCCCCCTTATCTCTGGAGGGCAAGCCTTCTTTTTTGGCCTGTAGGACCTTTTGTTGCAGCATTTCCTGAAACCCCCCAAAGTAAACACAGCCAAGTCTCTGTTCTTACAGCTCCACTCTGCTATGTCCGCTCCTCCCAGCAGAGAGAGGGGCAGTCGGGTCAGCCCTCAGAGGTCAACACTGCTCATCCGAATGCTGACACGGAGGGCCCGCATTACAATGTGTTGGCACCAGGCCTGAGAGACAATGATGAGAGCCACAATATGCTTAACCACGATCATAATTATCATCAGCTGCACAAACAGGGGTTTCTAAGGGCTGTTTAGACACAGGGAACAATGAAAACAAAAGCCCTGGGAACACCCCCTCAGCAGAGGTGGGAGCTACTATTATCAGTAGGTCTCCTGAGTTGAGGTAACTGTAGTGCACTGCGTGGGACCTGGAGTCTGGCACTCAAGGATCCCTTCTCTGAATGGTAGCTTCTTTACTCACTGGTACGGAGGGAGCAAGGGAGAGAGGTCAGTTAAGGCTCGGCTGGCTCTTAGCTGCAAGAGAGGAAGTTTCCTGCATCCTGGGGATGGAGGCATGAAGGCAAAAATTCACAGGGAGAAAATTTGGTTCCTTTCAGTTGAGGACAGGCATGAGCTGCCCACCCAGCCAGATGGAGGAGGCCTGATGGAGGAGGCAGTAAAGGCCACCTTTCTCTTCCCGCTGAGGGGAAGGGGTGTGTGTGTGTGTGGGGGGGTGGTGACTGGGGGTGGGATTTGACCGCATGGATGACTTTGAGCTTCACAAATAAGAGGGAGAGAATAAGAGAAACCTGAAATTTGGGGACATCATTGATTCTTCTTCTCGAGGGTTTATTACTGTCAGCTGGGGGTGTTTTTAGCTGAGCCGGCATTTTATTTATAGGGAAATTCAATTCCCTCTTCCTCCCACTACAAATGGAAACTCCGCCCCACCAGGTGTCCTTTCAACCACTCCATTTTCCTCTCAAAGTTGGGGAGGGGAGTTCAGGCCAAGGCCCCTCCTCCCTGCAGTTGAGGACAGTTACGAAATCTGGATTGTGAAATATAGGAAAGGCCCGCCCTCCATGTCCCCCGCTAAATAACGACTCAGATGGGGCCCCCCTCATGCGAATCCCTGCTCCCCCTAGCCCGCCCCCGACTAACGCAGTAGAGTTCTGGGCGTGGAGTTTTGGGGGGATGCTATTCCTGGTCCCCTGGAGCCTCAGGGGGGCGATGAGATCCTGGGGCGCCCGGGGGCCATGGCGGAAGTCAAGGGGTCAGGCCATTCCGGGGCGCTGGGGGCCACCTGTGGCGGCGCGTGGCGGGGGGCGTGCCTAGGCTCACCGGCTCGAGGGCCGGCCGAGAGCAAGCGGCGGGCGCAGCTGAGCCCAAGTCCCAGCACCCGGCCCGCGCCTCTGGCTTCCGCAGGGTCAGCTGACTACTTAAGTGCGGAACTGCACGCCCCGCCGTGCTGCCCGCAGCCGCCGCGCTCCGCGCTCAGTGCTCGGCTCTCGGTGCTCCGCGCCTGCACTCGG
The DNA here is from genome assembly GCF_054177405.1 of Leptonychotes weddellii. Lineage (NCBI taxonomy): Eukaryota > Metazoa > Chordata > Mammalia > Carnivora > Phocidae > Leptonychotes > Leptonychotes weddellii. Next base: position 46,332,450 of record NC_138374.1, on the reverse strand, counting down.
TGCTCCGCGCCGCGCGTCCGCCCAGTCGTCATGGCTGGGCTCGTGGTCAGTGGAACTCAAGTAAGTCCGCCAGGACGAACCCCGCCCTCGCTTGGGGCAAGCGGTGTGGGGAGGGAGTGCTGGGGCAAGGGGCCACCCCGAGGTAGAAAGGGCTCCTTGCCCTACCTCAGGGGGGCTGCGTCTCCAGCTGGCGACACTTTCAGGTGTCCAGACCCGCCCTAGCTTGGTGAGGACAGGTCCCTTTGGGGCCTGGCACCGCCCCGCTCCCCCCCTCCCCCGCCCCGGCTGTGGGAGAAGAGGGGAAGGCCCCCTAGGTCGACCAGGTCCCCTCCACCTCCTCTGTCCCTAGTGCTCACTGCTAAGGCCAGCGGCGCCAATTTCTCCATCAGGCAGAGGGGACCATGCCCACAGCTGATGGTACTTTTTGGGACTCATAAAATGTGTAATTTCATAATCAGAAGAAAAATCACTTTGGTCAAAAAAAACATTTTAATATATTCGTCTTTATACTAATGAAGTTGTAAAATATAAACATTAGGGATGTGTATGTGGTTTATTTATTTTTTAAGGACCCCAGGATGGCAAAAGTGCCTAGGTCCCACTAAAGACCATGAAAATCATAATGCATTCCTGCAGGCTCTAGGTTTGGGGGCCACACTGCAGACTGCCTCTGGAACCTAAACCTAGGCCCCTTATTCAAGACAGGTAGAAGGCTAAAGTCCCCCCAGTTTTATTTTGGCATCTGATTTCTCTTTTTAGTTTATTATATGGTTGACATGCGATGTTATATTAGTTTCAGGTGTACAACGTAGTGATTCGACAATTCTATACATTATACTTGGCTCACCACAAGGGTAGTTAGCATCTGTCACCATACAATGTTATTACAATATTACTGACCATATTCCCAATGCTGTGCTCCTCATCCCCAGGACTTATTTTATAACCGTTTGTACCTCTTAGTCCCCTTTACCTATTTTGCTTATCCTCCCACTCTCCTTCCCTCTGGCAACCACCAATTTGTTCTCTTGTATTTGAGTCTGTTTTTGTTTTTTGTTCATTTTTTGGATTCCACATGTAAGTGAAATCGTACGGTATTTGTCTTTCTCTGACTTGTTACACCTAGCATGATACCCTCTAGGTCCCTCCATGTTGTCGCAAATGGCAAGAGCTCATTAGGCACATGACTTCTTAAACTGGTGTCTGAGGAATGGCAACATTCCAGTTTCAACTCTGGGTGACAGACACCTAGCCTCACTTGCTTTCAGCGCTGTAGTGGAGCCTCAGGTGTTCTCAGTCATTGCTGGAGGGATGCTGGGCCCAGGTGCCTTTTACCTTCTGGAAAAGCCAGGTCTCTCTTTTTAACCTCTGATTAAGCCAGCCCTCCTCCCGCCTTTCCTTGCATGCCCTGGAGAAATAGTTCTGAGGTTTTGAAGCTCACCCCTTGGATTGCCTAAGGCAGGTAGTGTCAGGCACAGTTAGATTTTTGAGATTACTCTGGGCAAATGTTTCCACCTTCTCCGAGTTCAGAAGTGAGCAGGCCAGGGAGGTACCAGCCTGTGGGAAAGGTTAAAAATGATGGGTCTTATTTAGACGGCAGGAAAAGGGGCTTTTGGGAGTTAACATGCCTGCCTAGAGGAAGTGGAGGAGGGGGCCTCTGCCAAGAATGTCCCCTTCCCCCAAGACCCTAGGTCTCTGCATTTCAGACCCAGCATTCTTTGGGTGTAGCTTCTTCCAACTTCATGGAACACTTAACAGTAGGGCTAAGAACTTTCCTGTGCCTCCTTTCCCCCTGTTTCCCTAACTTGATTATTTTCCTGCACCCCCTGCTTTTAACCTACTCCAAAGGGCTCAAAGGCAATCATTAACCTGTTGGTGAGGCATTTTGAGCATTAGGGCACTGTTTTAAGCAGATGGAGCTGCTGGGGGAGGAGCTGAGAAGACAGGCTGAGAAAATGCTCCTGGGGTGTTAGTCTCCCAGGTCCTGAAACTCCTAGGCCAGTGGATCTGAGTGGCAGCCCTGGGGTTTAGGGTATTTTTTTTTTTTTTTTAAAGTATTCTGCCCCTTTTAGTTTCTAATGACAGCCATAAGAAGAAGTAGTTCTTGGAATGTGTGTCACATGGTACTTCTCAAATTTTGGTAGAGCCTTCTTAAAGAGGGAAAAAAAAAGCGCCTTCTGATGAGCCCATAGTATTGATACTGTTTTTATTGCAATGTTGCTTAAATGTACAAACATAAACCAGATATAACTTTTTCGAAGTTCATGGAGACCTATCCCCCAGATAAAGAGATGGCTTAAGTGCACAGAAAACAACAACAACAACAACAACAAAAAAAACAAAAGACCATACCACCACTAAAACAATTGAATGAGATGGATGATGTTGAAATTAGGTCACTGCTTTCAACACCACCTTGTACTGACTGCTATTGCCCTGGGTTTTAGGAGTTCCACTGGCCTCTATCAGCCCTCCCTCCACTCTCCTCTGTAAAATCTTTTTATTCAACATGAATCTGACTTCATTTGGCCTTCTGTTGGCTTGAATGCATCATGTATATCAGCATTAAGTCCTCAATCTTCTTTTTCCACTAGTTGATGACCAAGTAGTGGCATCGATAAAATTGTAGATACGAATGCAGACTTGGAATTCGGGCACTGAAATCTTGTGCCAAGAGACATGGGAATAACCAATCCCTTTCTTAGGGATATTGGTCTGATTCAAATATTTACCGAGTGGCCCCTAGATGCTGAGGACAGGGCTGTGTACTCTAAATATGTTATCTTCTCATTGCTATAAGCTGAGGATCTATGACTCACTGGGCTATTTCATGAAGATTGACTAGGTAACAGCCAGGTGGTAGGCTTTAATAAATGTTAGTTCCCTTATGCGTCATACCTTTTGGATGTGGTTAGCGTTAGACTAGTTTACAGAAGAGGAGACAAACTGAGATTGTGACCCATCCAGGATAACACAGCTAGGAAGTAGCAGCACAGGGACTGTTTCTATTCTGACAGAGCTTTCAGTACTGCAAATTTAAAATCAAGGATCTTCCATCCCCCCTGGTTGGGGTCAGGCATCAGAAAATAATTGTCTCTATACACAGTCTACTAACCAATCTACTATCCTCAGAAATGTCCAGAGGGCCTGACTGGCCCAACTGCAAAGAGAAATCTGTAGTCTTCTGATCAGGTTGGTAATTCCCTGTGGCCTCTGCTCAGAGGGGCTGGGTGTGTGTATGTGTGGGAATTTTGCACAGACCTTCTTGTTTTCCTCTCTGGTATCCCTCTTTGGGGTGGGGGAGGATCTTCATATGTTTTCACTTCCCTGGTAATAGTGTCCCTTTCTGTTACCGTTCCACATGGGGTAGAAGTCTTGGGATGCTGGTGCTATAAGGTAGGCAAATGAAAAGCACAAAACCTGGCTCTTCAGTCTAAAAGTAATTGACTAAACACAATGACTCTTGTTCTGGATGTGCTTTTGCTTCTGTGGCATTTAGGGTCTGTTAATCTCCATTCCCCTTATTTGCTCATGTAGCAAACTGTTTTTGGTCTGGCTTGTTACATGAGGTTGGGCCTATGCTCCAAGAAGCTTCCTGACATCTGAGAGGTAATGTCTTCCACTCAGGAGCACTTCCTAAACATGACTTTTCTTCTCATGAGTATTGGTTGCAGTTCCTAGCGGTGGCTGCCTGCTGCTTTTAAGCCTTGTCCCTCGGATTTGGACCCTTAAATATGGTCCGCTTAACTCACATCTCTAAATGCTCCCAGTTTAGCATGGGGGTTGGTGGGGGTGAGGTGTCCAAGCATGCAGATGGCTTGTCAAGTTGGTTTTCATACTAAATTTTTGAGACTTGGTCTTCACTGCGGAACAAGTTGTGCTTTAGTTTTCCTGGGATGTTGGGGTAAGCTGTTGTAATAAAACAAGCTGATAAAAGTCTTGTTAGGCATGTAAATGGTCTGCATGCTTCATGGTGATAGCTTTCTTGGTGCTCCTTTTGCCTCTTGAAAGGGGATCCTACAGAAGAAGGAGGGGAGCAAATCTCCCTCTCTTTCCCCAGGTTCTGGGGCTCTCAACATCCTATCGTGAGGTAGTTCATGACCTTTCAGCTAGGAAGACGCATTTTTGAAGCCAAAACACGATGATAGATGTACCACTGGTGTTTATTGATCCAGAAAATCTACATCCATGTGTGGATTTGTAAGAACTCCATGGCTCCCAAGTTGGAAGTTCCTGTTCCTGGTACAGGGCTTTATCATTAAGAAGCTGTATTACCCTGGGCATGCCGCTGAAGTCTTAGTTTCTTTGTAAAAACATGAGGAGTTTTGAGAAACGGGGTCCCTACAAGATTGAGTCCTTGGTGAGTCTATAAGGATAGAGCTCAGTTTCCACATCTAAACCTCAGCCTCTATGCTGTATATACCACGGAGATCTTGAATAATGATACCTATAAGATGGGGGTGCATGATGGGGTAAAAGGGATGGGTTTTCTGGTGATTTCCGTGGGCCTGCAGGGTCAATGGGATATTCTAATACAGAAACTGCTGCTGATCAAGTGGGCATCCTGAGGGAAATTGAAGTCCCTAGATTGATTGGGACCTTATATCCCCAGTCTCTTCTCGCTGTATGATTTCCATCTCTGCTTGGAAGCAGAAGTTTATTACACAAGGAGTTCTGAGGAACAACCGGTCCCATGTAGAAAAGGGAGGTTGCTAGATTGAACTTTGAGACCTTTATTTTTTAGCCTGTGTCTTCCTGAGGCTAAATTACCTTATCGGAATCAGCTATTTTTCTGTCCTTTCTCCCCCACTTTCTGTCCTCCAGAAATGAAGTTACTAAAGGAGTGAGTAAGGATCCTGTCAAACTGTCAGCAGTTTGACCCCATTGGATAGGACAGGGAGTGGACTTGAAAATTGAGCATATTAGGGTACAGTGTGATTTTTTATTAGGCTGAGTCCTATGAAGGTACTATTTCTGCAGTTCTAGGATTGAATATTAGTAAGTCATAATGTTCAACCTAATATCTAGAGTTCTATATGGCCACCATACTCTTGTTCCCCATTAGGAAGCATAACCCCCTGGGGAATCTCTTACTTATTCCAAGACATTCTTACCTTACGTGTAGGAGGATATGCATTTTGTGGGGAGAAAGGATCAAGACTGTAGGCATGTAATAGGCCTGAATTTCTACCTGGCGGTCGGGGGTAGGGAGTCCTTTACGGAAGTATCCTATGTTTTGATCCACTGGCCAACTCTCACCCATGGGTTTGTTTTATGGATTTTGGAATTCGTACCCTGTGGTTGAATTGGCAACTATCTGTAAAAAATGGTTTTCAAAGATTGAGTGGTTGGAGCTGTGAGAAAGCCCTCTGACCTTCCTACAGTCAGAAATTCTGGCATCAAATTTCAATTCAGCTTCTTAATATTTGGACACACACTAGGTTGTTAGTAATGATGATAAAATAAGTAAAAGAAGGCCTAAGGGAAGAGCTCTGCAACCCGAGTAGGGTTGGTTGCAAAAGGCTCCCTGGAGAAGAGAGACTTGGAAGCTGTGGCCACCTTTCGTTTCCCTGTCGCCTTCAAATCAGCTTTGTACGGAGTGGGGGACATTTTATACGAAGTGGTAATGGGATGGGATTGGCGGTCTGGGGAGGTTTTCTTGTCCAACCCTATTTGTTCCAGCACCCTGCAGGTTGAATGCTGGTAAGTGCATCTGCTGTGTCTTTTATGAGGTAATGTGAATAACAGGGTATTTGGGGGGTGGGGAACAGGGGAGGACAGGGAGGAGGAGAGCCAGAAGGGCAGCTGTTGGGAAGGCCCCTGAGCGAGAGGCTGATTGCTGTGATTTTATCAGCGTGCTCTGACATGGGGGCTTTTCTGGACACCTGAATCTGGCCAATTTTAGTCCAATTTCCATTGTGCTGGGATTAGTCTCCATCATGCCAAGTGTACCAGGAAAGGGGAGCTGTTGGCAGAGTCCTTGAAACCCCCAAAGCTGATTTGATCAGGAAAACAGTCACAATGTAGCCTTTTTTTGTGTATGAGGGGCGCCTGCTTTTAAAGTTGGGGAAGCAATCTTCAGATCAATGACTCTGGGTTGGGAGCAGCTGGGCGATTTCCGTTTGCCACATTGTTTCTGTTCCCTTTAATTTCCAGGTGTCCTACATAGGCCAGGACTGCAGAGAAATTCCAGAGCACCTTGGCAGGGACTGTGGACATTTCGCAAAGAGGCTCGATCTGAGCTTTAACCTTCTGAGGTATGTACCATTCACAAGATGCAGACCGGGCCAGGGAGGAACCAGTGCCCCTGGTCACGGCCTCTAGGTGCAAGTCACCGTCCAGTTCTGCATAGGGTGTGGGGCTCTGAGACATGTGGAATCACACCCCAAAAGTGAGACTTTGCTTCAGATGAATCTTTGGTTAGCCTTTTTGTGAAAAAGCTGCAAGCATGGACCATCTCCCCCGAGATCCTATAAGAGGACCATTGTCATGTTACTTTGTTCTTTTCCTTTCTCACTGATACCTATGCAGAAAAAGTTAGAATACTCTTGGGGAAGGAATGAGATGGAACCAACAAGAGCATTTTGTGGCATTTAGGAATGCTTTTCTGGGTAACCCCATCTCCCAGAGATATGCCAAATCACAGGTAAGGTGCATATATGTGTGTGTTTTCTTTCTTTGATTTTTTTTTTTTTTAATGAATTGGAACCTTAAATATTTTGCGGTGATTTCTCCCAGATGGTATTTCAAAGCAATTCAGACACTGTTGGCATGGGCCAGGTGGGAGGGGTACTCTAACAACTGTTTCAATCTTGGCAAAAGTTAAGTGTGATCTTCTATATTATTCCATTGGAGAATACAGACAGTGATTTCATTTCTTCATAGAAGGTTACCAGTTGTGACTGGTTTGGGGGCTTGGAAGAGGGAAGTAGGAGGTACTTGGAAAGCAGATATCAATGGGATAAATGAGCAGGGGTCAGGGTGGTGGTTTTCCTAATAAGCTGTGCTGTCCTCCGAAGGGAACAAACTGTCTTGGGGTGGAAGAAGAGATGAGGAGCTCGAATCCCACCCCAGGGCTCAGGCATTTTTGTGTTTCCACTCCTTGGAGTATTTTCTCTCCCAGCCTCTGAGTCAGGACACTGGGGAATTAAGAATTTGAGAGAAGAGGGACGAAACTCAGGGCATTAAGGCCCAAGCGGGTAGAGGGGACTTGAAGCCAACAGAGCTTTTTGGGCGGGTCCTTACTGAGATGCATGGTCTTCTGGGAAGAGATGTCCAGAGGGTTATGTAGAAAGAGAGTGGGTGCTGAGTGCGTGCATACAAGGGTTTGTATGCTTCTGGGGAGATGTGGAAACTGAAAAGTCACAAACTAATATGTAGTGATAAGAGGATGCCAAACAAAGAAATGCTGACTCTAAAGAAATGAAGGATGATTTTTGGTCCTAATACCCAAGGACAGGACAAAAGTACACAGCCTGGACTGGATGGTGCCTGAGAGGTGTGTGCCCCTTAAAAAGCTCCTCAGTGCAGACGCAGGGAAAGGGTTTCTTTGCTTGGACATTGGAAGGAGCTCTTTTTGTGTGCCTGGCTTCCAGAAGCTTGGGGCATTGTGGCTCAGGCTGTGGCTGCCTTGCTGGTGGGAGCCCGGATGTGGGTTGGAGGGGGCTGGGCCCCATGAGGGAGTGTGTCAGTGGGGACAGGTCATGGGACTGAGCTGTCAGGTCTGAGGAAACAGAGCTGTCTTTGTCAAAGGCGGAGGCCCTGCCTCCCCTTGGCAGAGAATGGGCTGGACCCTGAGGGGTGTGTGTGTGTGTGTGTGTGTGTGTGTGTGTGTGTGTGTGTGACAGAGACGGAGAGAAAGATGAGCAGAGTCAGTAGTGAGAAGGGGTTGTGGTCTCTGAGGGGCTGGATATATAAGGATTTATTATCGGAAAGGACAGGTTCTAGAGGCAGGGCAAGTCAGTGAGAGGGAGGTTAGTAAAACAGATTTGGAGGGAGGGGAGTTGTGAATTTAATTCCCCTTTGTTGAGAGGAGAACACTTCTGTAGTGTTGAGTTTGAGGTGCCATCCCATCTCATCAGGGTCCTGTTGTTTTTGGTGTGTGATCACCACACTGGGTTGTAGCTGGATTGGGGCAGGGATGAGTAATGGAGGGGTGTGCACTTGGCATAAGCTTTAGAAGGAACAAACATGCAAAAAGTAGGAAAAAATTTTTCTTTACATGTAGATTTTTTTAGCCTTCCAGTTCTCCTCTGCCCTGCTGTCACTCATCATTTTATAGTCCTCCAGAGCTATTTTGTGCATATGCTACAATGTGAATGTCTTAAGTGGCCATATTGTATTCCTTCTTACCAAGGTATTAGTTAAAAGGGAGGCACCAGGCTTCAATTAACCACTCATATTAGGAGCATCCTTCTCTGTTGTCTTACCACTAATTTATAACCATACACCATCAACATTGTTAATCTCATTCATAAAAGTGATGGTTCTGCTGATTCTTCCTATGGCCACCTGTTCATGCTGGAGGGAAGGATGCTTATGGATTTATAAGCTCTAAACTTTGGTTTTAAGTCACTATACATATAAACTTTTATCCTGTTATACCTCTGCCTTCTCTCCTGCATTAACTATCGTGAATCCTCTGCTTCTTTTGGATCCGCCAATAGTAAACTGGTTACCTGTCCATGCAGAAGGTTGTGGAAATTCAGGCTATACTGTTTCTATGACTCTGTTCTGGGGGAACGAAAGACATTGGACTCTTCCTAGACATGATTCCCAGGGACAGGTGATTGCCATCCACCCTGGAATGGGGGATAGAGGGTTTAGAGAGCTCATCAGGTAATGCTTGAGAGGAGGAGTGTTGTTTCTTGAATTTGAATGCATTAATGATCACGAGTCCAATGTCTGCATCTGCATGAAATCGTACTTTAGATTTTGTTTTTTGAAGGTTTCTTTCTTTTTTTTTTTTTTAAAGATTTTATTTATTTATTTGAGAGAGAGAGAATGAGAGAGAGCACATGACAGGGGGGAGGGTCAGAGGGAGAAGCAGACTCCCTGCCGAGCGGGGAGCCCGATGCGGGACTCGATTCAGGGACTCCAGGATCATGACCTGAGCCGAAGGCAGTCGCTTAACCAACTGAGCCACCCAGGCGCCCTGAAGATTTTTTTTTTAAATAGAAACATGATCAATATAGAAATGTTAAACTCAAAGGCATAAGGAAATGCTCTTTCTTTCAAATCACTGATAATCTTAACCACTGGAAATCACCACTGCTGACATTTTATTGTCTTCCAATCTTTTATAATGCCAAATATTTAAAAATGATGCTGTTGCTCACATTGTGTTGGAAGCATTTTTCTATCATTAAATACTGCATTACAGTTTTTAATGGTTTCTTATTTCTTAGTGTTGGACATTTAGATTGTTTCCAGATTTTTACTGTTAAAAATATCTGTTATAAATATTCTTGTAATGCTCATGAATAGGTCTCTGATTAGTTTCTTGGGATAAATTCCTAGAGACCCAAATTGTCAGAGGGCTCTGATAAAGATGTCAGACTGCCCTCAAGAGAGGTTCTACCAATTCTCCTACTAAGAATATTTGAGTACCATTGTCCCAAACTCTTCTTGAACTTGTTTTTGAGGTTTTCATATTTTATTTTTACTGTGATCAGTGAAGAGATCCTATGCTTTAGCCAGTGCTGGTTCCTTGATCTGCTCAAGGCAAAAAGAGCTTGTTAATGAGCTATTCCAGCTTCAGTTTTCCTTGTTCCCAGGATTGGGAAAGGACAGAGTTCTCTGTGGTGCCCATCCCATGCCCCCAAGGGCCCTGAGTCCTGAGTGGTTTGAGTGGGTTGCTTGCTGAGCTTGTTGAACACAGCGGGCAGAGCGGGGCTCCCGTGGCAAACAGTGATAAATACGCCTGTGTCAATCTGGCAATAAAATCAAGAGGGTTTAATTGATCTATGGCAACAGGAAGCTTACGTTTTAAAAAATTAAATTATTTGCACTTGCATCTTATTTAGCATCACTCTGATAAATGTACTTGATTGGGGAATTGCTTAGGAGAAAATTTCTTAGGTGGGAGCTTGCTTGTTGCTTCCTTGGCTTTGGCCAGGCTAAAGAAAGTGAAAGACTGGAGAGTTTGGGAAGCTCCAGTAAAGAAATGGTGGGTCTGTGCCCCCCACCCTCACAAAGGCAGTGAAGTGGACACTCAGGGGTGCACTGTAAGGCTTCGAGGACAGGCACACCACCCTTTGTGTCTGTTATGAACTGCTAGATGAAACTGGGCCTGGTAACTTGCTGCAAAATTGGGAAAATGGGCAGGGAATGAAAAGGAACCAAGGCTTTGTGGTTAGACACCCCAGCTTGAAATCCTTCTGTCACTCACCAGTTGTTTAACTGGCCTTAACCTGATTGCAGGAATTCTGAGTGTGTGACTGTGTAAAGTGCCTCACAAATTACCTGGCACGTAATAGGTCTTCCATAAGCATAGCTATAGTTAGAGCTGAAACATGTTGCTGGGGAGGCTGAAAGCCCATGCTTAACCCTCCACAGGGGCCATTTCAATCTATTGTAGTCATTGGGATTCCTTATGGACATTCGGGATTTTCTGTCCTTCTGTGCATGGTATGTTTGTACATCGCTGCATCCTTTGGTGTGACCAATTGGCAGAAACTTGAAAAGCTAGTGCACAGTTTGCCATTTACTCTTCTACCTGCTGTAATCATTGGGTTCTGACTATAAATGAGCAAAACCCTTTGCTGATCCATGTTGGACATCAGTTTTAAATGAGAGCTAAATCTGTTTATAAGAGTTTAGGGTATTTGTTAATGCAGCATAACCTAGCCGATGCTAACCAATGTACTTCAGTTCTCCAGCTGTCTTTGACATTCCATAGGCTCAACCCAGTTGTCCTCTACATGTTTTTCATTTTTGTCAGTTAGGATCATACCTTTGTTGATAGTACAGTGGGAATTGGTAAGAAAAAATTCCCCACCCAGACTCGCAGGAGAACAGTTGAAAGGGCATGTTCTGTTGACATGGGTCTTCATCAAATCCTTTATTTGGAGTCAGGCAGCTTGTTCATACATATTTTTAAAACCCAGATGTAGTGGTCTGTCTTGGAGAGCATGTTGATAGTGGAGTGGGGGTGGCAAAAGAGATGATGGTAGAGATGATGGTAGAAAAGATAGACTTTAGAAAGATAAACTGTTAGTGAATTTTCAGAATAGTTCTAGGGCATTGATAAATTCCAAGGAGGCAAGGGTCTTTGTATGGCTGGAGCAAGTGTTCTAAGCTGGGCAATGTTGTGAGAAGCCTTTTTTGTGCCCAGCGTATCACTGGCCATTCTCATGTCTCCAGCTCCCAACAGAACATACAACCAAAAGGTGAAGTGGAAACATGACTTGACAAGTACTATTTAATGTCTCAGGGGCAAGACTTTGATTTCCTTTACTCAGACTTTCTCAAGTAACCTCCATGACTGTAGCACCATCAAAAACAGCTTGAATGGAGGAGAGGGAGGGGGGATTACTAAGGGTACAGGTATCAGGGTTTAAATGGCACCACCCTCTCTCTTCCTCCTCCAAGAATGTCCTGACTCCCTGGATTCATAACCCTCTGGTCAGGGAAAATGGGTTTTGAGCCACTGTGGGTAAGACTGGGCTGGGGAAGTGGTGGGAGATTGGAGAGAGTTGTCTAAGGGGCCATCATGAAGTTCAGCTTTCTCATAGATGATGATGAACCCTGTAACTTGCAATGTGACTTAGAAAGTACTTTGATAAACATTGTCTCCAGATTTCCTACTGTGTTTGTCTGTAGGATAAGAAATTCCTAGACTTTCTCATAATGCCTTTTATTTCCCTTCTCATCCATTTTACTGCCTCAGGATCTTGGGTTTAATTTCCCTTTCTTTATAGGGCGCCTGGGTGGCTCAGTTGGTTAGGCGACTGCCTTCTGCTCAGGTCATGATCCTGGAGTCCCGGGATCGAGTCCCACATCGGGCTCCCTGCTCAGCAGGGAGTCTGCTTCTCCCTCTGACCCTCCTCCCTCTCATGCTCTCTGTCTCTCATTCTCTCTCTTGCAAATAAATAAAATCTTTAAAAAAAAAAAA
>NC_138374.1:46298605-46319835 GCF_054177405.1 Leptonychotes weddellii | reverse complement strand
AATATTTTTCCATCTTTTTGTGTCGTCTTCAATTTCTTTCATGAGTGTTTTGTAGTTCTTAGAGTATAGATCCTTTACCTCTTTGGTTAGGTTTATTCCGAGGTATCTTATGGTTTTTGGTGCTATTGTAAATGGAATCGTTTCTCTAATTTCTCTTTCTACAGTTGCGTTGTTAGTGTATAAGAAAGCAACTGATTGCTGTGCATTGATTTTGTATCCTGCCACATTACTGAATTGCTGTATGAGTTCTAGTAATTTGCGGGTGGAGTCTTTTGGGTTTTCCACATAAAGTATCATGTCATCTGTGAAAAGAGAGAGTTTGACTTCTTCTTTGCCAATTTGTATACCTTTTATTTCTTTTCGTTGTCTGATTGCTGTTGCTAGGACTTCTAATACTATGTTGAACAATAGCGGCGAGAGTGGGCATCCTTGACGTGTTCCTGATCTTAAGGGAAAGGCTCTCAGCTTTTCCCCATTGAGGAGGATATTCACTGTGGGTTTTTCATGGATGGATTTTATGAACTTGAGGAATGTTTCTGGGGGTCTTGTTACAATGCAGTGTCTGATTTAGAAGGTCTGGGTTTGGGCCTGAGCCTCTGCATTTTTCACGAATTCTCGGGTAATGCTGATCTGCTGCTGTGCAGACCCAGCTTGGGTGTCAAGGAGTTCAAGTCCTCTTCCCACAGACCCTCTGATGGGTTCCTGTAAGACAGTGAGGTTAGGAGAAGAAGGAAGTCTTTGGGGGTGCTGAGGTAGATGGATTTCTACATCAAAAAGTTATTTTTTGGGTGCCTGGGTGGCTCCGTCATTAAGCGTCTGCCTTCGGCTCAGGTCATGATCCCAGAGTCCTGGGATCGAGTCCCACATCGGGCTCCCTGCTCAGCGGGAAGCCTGCTTCTCCCTCTCCCACTCCCCCTGCTTGTATTCCTGCTCTCATTGTCTCTGTCAAATAAACAAATAAAATCTTTAAAAAAAAAAAATATTTTTTTTTTCCCCTGTACAAATGTTTCTAGCCCCTTCAGAGGAGGCTTGGGCTCCTTGACTACCCCCCCCCCCAGCTTTAAGTGGCTGGGAGACAGATTTGTCTCCTAATCCGAGGTACCCTGCCTTCCCTGAAGGGGTTGGCATTGTGTGATGTGCATGCACTGTGCATGTGCACTCATTGTGTGGTTGAGGAAGGGCACGTTCTGAATCTTACATGTGTGTTGGCAGAGCTTGTGTTCTTGTGTAACTTGGCGCTGCCTTTGGGGATAGGCACATAACAAGCCTAGTGTACACTCTTTGTATGATATGTGAACACACGTTAGCTGTAGTTTTAGGGATAGGCAGGTCCCAAACTATGGGAAGGGTGCGTGTGGGTGTGTGTGGGTGAGAGAGAGAGAGAGAGAAGGTGGGGGCGTGGGGGAGAGCACTAGGGCTCCTTAGCTGATACTTATTTGAATAATCAGATCAATGGGATATATGTGTGTGGGGGGGAACTGCATGAGGATCTACTGCTGGGGCCAAAAGATAGTCCTTTGGTGTCATTAGTCTTTGGTAAACATATTTGCCTCCAAGGTTCTTCCTGGTTCACTGCTGTGGAAGCTGATTATAGTGTTTGTTTTCCATTGGAATAGACCCCTGGCAAAGTGACAATACTATTGGGATCTGGGGAAGTCCTCATATTATCATCAGAGGATCAAGGAGGGGCAAAATATGTGGAGCCTCAAGGCCAGACACTCACCTTTTTCTTATTTCAGCTAGAATCATGACTCAGGACACAAAGCCACCTCTTTTCACATAAAGTAAAAATGAACTAATGAGTGATTAGGACGGTGAAAGTGGTATTTTTCTGAGGGAACTCAAGCAAGCTGATGGTTCTTCTCCCAGACTTTTCTCTCCTTCCCCTAGCCCTTTTCCTCCTTCCTTTCAAATCCTATGTATTGCAGACCATTTCCTGGCTGACCCTTAAATGCTCTGTTCTGGAGGAAATTTCAATTTTGTTTTTTAAATTGAAACAAGGCTTACCTGAAAGGGAGTGAGGCAAGCCAGAAGAGAAAGGAAGGGAAACAGTCCATCTGAAAAAGGCACATACGTTGCACCATAAACCCCTTTCACTATAAACTAGAATGTTTTTGTCAAACTGAGAGAGGCCCATTTTCCTTTCTGTGGAGGTGCATTAGTAAAAAGGGAGCTGCTGAAGTAGAGTATACGTGTGTGTCCTTGCACATGTCTGCTTTCTAAAAATGGGCAAGGCATGCACCTCGATCTCGTGTTTATCCATACACAGGTCTGTGTGTACAGACATAGGCCAGATCCACACACAGACATCCTTTTGTGCACATACTAGGGGACTACATACATAAGAAGACCATTTTACGTGCCTGCTCGTGGGTTTTCACCGCGGGCTGTCAGAGGGAATCTGAAACAGACAAAAATTTACTGGGCAGTATTTAGAAACATGTCAGTGGTAACGACTGTAGCTCTGATTCCAATTAACACCCACTAAATTTAGGCTAATGCGGTGCATTTGTGGACCTGTTGAATGTGCTCAGCATCAGTTGCAAACATCTAAAGTGGCCGTGGTTTAAGAAAACATTTTCTGCTGACCACTGCTTTCTTGTCTCCTCCCCTCCCCTGTCAATCTGGCACATGGTGGTGAGCTCCCCCTGTGAACTGTAGAGTCTTCAAAATTTTCTAAGTTTCGATTTTTTTTTTTTTTTATAAAATGACCTTTCAATTGCAGAGAGCACAGTTAAAGTTTTAGCGTCCGATCTTGCTTAATGAAATACTACTTTGGAGTTCATAATTCATTTTTCACACCCCGCTCAACCCCTTTTCTGGCTATTTGGGTGAAAACAGCTGGGGAAGTGCTGCATTTTATGATTAAGGCACTAAAAGATTAGCCGTAGGCACTGCCCATCTATGGGGCTACAGAGTTGAGGCCGCTGACAGCAGATCTGTTTTGAATCGGAGTCAGATTAAAGTGAGTGAAAATCATTTGGGGGCTGAGGGCTCGAAAGGTCACACGTGTAATGAATTGTGGGTGCTCGCCTGGCTTCCAAGGCGAGCACCGTAAGCAATTATTAAATGCCATTGTGCATTGGAAAGGGTTGGTTGGTGGTGACTTTGAAACTTTCCAGAAGCGAGGCTGTGAGATTGCAAGAGGTAGTAATGCCATCGCCAGGGGAGGATTGGGAGGGCTGTTGCTGTGTGTATTTGGCTTTGTACAGGGAAATATCCGTATATAACCCCCTCCCACCTCCAGTTTGCTCAGAGTCTGCTGTGAAGGCACCAGCAGTTCCAGGGAGTGTGGGGTTGGTTTGGGTCCGTGGGCGAAGCCTCCAGGGGACCTTTTCTTTGAGTGATAAGATCAATTGCTCTCTGCAATTGAAGGGTCATTTTATAAAGATCACAATTTAGACAATTTTAGAGACTCTGTAGCTCACAAGGGAGCGCACCACCATGTGCCAGATTGACAGGGACCGGCAGGTGGGCCGGCGGGGGTTGGGGGGGTAGGAGACACATAAGAGCTCCCTGCTTTTTCATGGTGCTGTGGGAGCTGGTGGTTGTACTTCGACCCTCAGCTATTCTGCAGTCATTAATAAGTCTTTGTTGACAATCTCCTTTTCATCCACTGAAGCCACCCCAAACTACCCTCACCAGCTGTGTAGGCATCAGGGACTGATAGTCTGAAGTTTCTCCCTCTTGAAGATGAGGGGGCTTGGACTGCCTTGGCTAAGTGAGGTGGTGCTCTATCCCCTTTCCAGTATTTTCCATCTCAGGTGGTGTGGCCTAGCCTTGCAGACCGATTCCAGAAAGTTCCTTCATCACAGAAAGGGAACACCCTTGAATTAATTTTCTCATATTTGACATGGATCTCTCCCATTCTAAACCATCCCCTCTCCCTGGGCATGCACGCTCTCTTTCTCTCTCTTTTTTTCCCCCAGCATTTGGGAAACCTGGCATAAATCTCTCTGGAAAAACCTCTGAAATAGAAAGTAAAGCAAAAAAAACCAACCCAAAGTTAAACAATTAGGTTTAATTAGTGGCGTTTTTTTCTTTCAGTGGCTCAGTTTGTTCAGCAGTTACCGAGTGCTTGCTATCTGCAGGATAGGAAGGGTAGGCATTAAAGATACCAAGAGGACTAACCTCCCTGTGGAGGAGACGGATGTAGAGATTGGTGACTACAACCCAGTGAAGTGATAAGATCCTGAGGAAGGCACAGGGTACTGAGGATGTGGAAGAGTGGCAGTTGACCCATCCTGGGGGTGGTGAGGAAGCTTTCCTGAGTGGTAGCAAGTCTGAGCTGAATCCGAAAAAATGAGCAGGATGAGCCCTTTGGGAGGCTGAGGAGAGACTCTTGGCTGACAGGACAGTGTGAGTGATGGTAGGGAAGGGCAAAACCATTGGAGGTACAGCTCAGCTCACCCTGGTGGGTGACTTCCCCACTTGGCATTTCTCGACCGGGGCAGCATTTGACATCCTAGTAACCTCTGGTTTACTCAGCAAACATATTGTTTGTGTCTGGACCTTTCTTAAGTGCTTGAGCTACATCAGGGAAAAAAGCAAAGACCTCTGCCTTCTGTGCATCTTGTTTTTCCTTCCTCTTCCCTCCTAAATTTCCCCTATCTTTTGTCTTAATTATGATAAGGAACTGGGATCAAAGAGGAGAGGGGAAACAAAGGGTCTGGCCAATCCATCACGTATATGTGATGGGTTTCTGGAGGACCTTCCACTTGTATATGGATAAATTGTGGGGACCAGTGGCCCTATACCACCTATCAAGGTAGCAAGCTCTTCACTTGCTCTGATGCCTTACTGCTGTATGGTACCTCCATTCTCCTCTTTTTTCCTTACTAAGGCACTGACAGTTACTCATACTTATGTACAAATAACTGATAGCGGTAAGAATCCCCAAAGAGCATCTGGATGTTTCCAGGGATTAATTCTAATTAATCAAGCACTAATGGTAGAATATCAGGCATTTTAGACTAGGCATGAGGATTTGCTTTTAGGGAGGGGTGGAAGGGTGCTTAGGGACATTCATAATAGCCCCAAAGGACTTCACATAGGTGTGTGTACCACCCCCCAATGATTTCCTTTGCTCTGGTTGTCTTCAGTTGTTTGGATTCTAGTGTGGGTAGGGGGGTAAGACAGACTGTTGGCTATGGCCGAAGAATGTAAAAGAAGGACCTTTAGGAATCCAGCACCATCTTGATTACAGTATGACCATTGCATGTAGGTGGTAGGCAGCTATAGTCTCTATCTACAGAGCTCTTTTTGGAGGAAGTCTTCCAGAAGGTAGATTTGCTCAAGTGACACCCAGTGTGATGAGACACACAAGTCAGCCAGTAATAGACTACCCTCTGCCATGGCCCTGTGAGTTCTGTGGCTTAGAGTTGGGTTGGATGTTCTTTTTGTTTTTGAGGTTCTGCAGTTAAAGTGATGATGATGATTTCTTTTTGGTCCAATGAACTTGGAATGAAAGGAAACTTTTCTCCCATGGTAGAAGGTTTTTGCAGAAGGTCGTTGGGGGAATGTTGGGCACAGGGCTTGGGAGGGGGTAGGGTAAGGAAGGATGAATGCCAAGCCCCAACAAGGGGTGGGGTGGTAGGGGGGTCTGTCTGCATTATTGGTCCATGGCGCCCATCCAGCCTGTGGCCTCTCTCACACAAAGCCTTCGTTCTGATTAATGGCATCCGTGTCTGGGAGGTATGGATTGTATTAGACCTTGTTTAAAAGTGCTCGCTATACATTCACTTCCTCTGGAAGTGCACCAAAATAGAACGAGAGGAAAAAAGGGAGCAAGGGAAAGAGCCTGCATTTGGAAAGGGTAGAAAGGAACGCTTTTTTCACAAATGATTTCTGTGACTCTCTGTACTCTGCAAGGCTTTATCTCTGCAGGACTCCTATGGGAGAGCAAGGGGAAAAAGTGAAGACAGACGTCTTGGGAAAGAAAATGGGTTTCTCTGCCAAAACTGGGAGATGGTGCTGGCTCTCTTGGCTTTTGAGAACTCCAAGAAATCTGACATTTTAAAGGAAAAAAAAAAGATGATTTATGATGACATCACATGTTGCCCAAGCAGATCCTGTGAGAGGAAAATGGCTTTTATAGAGAGCATGTTGCAATAAAGAAACAGCGAGTCACCAGGAGAGCGCTGTCAGTTGAAATGCCTTCAGTTATTTGCCTTAACTGCTTCCCATCCCCAACCCAGCCAGTAGGCCTTGGCAGCCTCTAGGGCCTTGCTATAAAGGGGTGCAGAGGGCCTGAGCCTAGAGCATGCTGCCCTGTGACCCCCATCTCCCTCCCCTTCAGCCTCTTGGCTGACTTGGATTGCATCTTGCTTTTAGGTTCCTGTTGGTGAAGGGGGGTGTGCAGGCAATGAACTGGCTGCGTGTGTGTGTGTGTATTGGGGGGTGGGCCACCCCTGTGTGTTCAAGTGGTGGGTGATGGGATGAGGGTAGCAGTGAGTTTTTGCTCTTCTTGGGGTGACAGGGCAACACTGCACTGTTGGGGAAGGGTGGGGCTTGTCCCCAGCCTGCTCAGAGGAAGAACCTGGAGCCTGATGTGGGGGGGTTACCTTTCATGATAACGGCACTTTGAGCCTCAGACAAGGTCCAGAGCCTGGTGTTGGTCTCTAGGGAGTTCGCTTGTCTTGGTTGTGTGTTGGGTGCTGTGGCTCATCACCTGCAGGGTACCAACCCTGGATCCCAACAACATGGTGGAGTCCAGAAAGCTTGTCTTTACTGGCCCCACATTCCTGATTCTTCACTGCACTTCTCCCCTTTAATGATATATTCTCCCAGTACCTTCCTGCTTTCTCTTTGCCGCCATCAAGAAGTCTGACTACCAGATCAGGGACCCTTTCATAGTCACACTGAGTTGACAGAATGGCTTCTGTCTTGCATGTATTTGCCATTTCAGGGAAGATCAAAACCTAAAGTAGGGCAGAAATGCTTTTGAAGGAGTTTCAGCCATTAGAAAGTGGGATTTCAGGGTGTCCTTTGGAGATGGCTGTGTGTGTTGGTTGGTTAGGCCAGTTGTAGTGTGGATGGTGCTCTTCCTTCCCTGTGCTGGAATGGTTTTTGTGGCTCAGAGGTAGCCTCTCTGTGGGGTGGGCCATACTTTAGGGCCCTCAGTCTGAGCAGCCCTACTGATAGTCCATTTGAAGTCATGCGCGCAGAGAACCTGATGTTGGGGACTCTTTCCCCAGGGGAGGGGCTAGTCACTGCCTGGTGATGGGTAGGAGGTCTTCTGGCCTTAGTGCTGGCCAGCTAGGGCCAGGCCCTGCCTTGCTTTTCCATACTCCAGAAGGATTCAGTCTAGTACTGGGAGATCTTTGAAGCTTTGGGCCTTCCCTCTTCAGTCACCAGTCCTGACCCAACACATATCTATGGTGCAAAGATGCTGCTGATCTTCTGCATAGGCTGGTTGGTTTGTGAGCCTCCAGATATGCTTGCTCCTGGGCTCTCTGTCTTTAGCAGTAAAGTTCACTTCGTGGAGGAGAAATGGCCTGATCATGGTCAAGTACTTGGTTTTTGCTAGAGACAGGCATTTCCTAACTGCCTTTTTAACATCTGTATATGGTGGTGGTAATAAACCACCTTCACCTTCATCCTGCTCTTATTGAAGTCTGGGGACACAGCAGTAAGCAAGACCTAACCCCTGCCTTCAAGAAGCTCACCCTTTGTTTTTTTAACAAAGCAAAACATGTTTTTTTTTTTTCTTTTGAGAAACCTAATTTCATCCAAAGAGCTATGGCTCACTCTGCATACACTGTGGGAGTGGGGGAGTTGAGCTTTGCACTGTGCCAGGCAATTGGAAGCCCTTAGCAACCCAGTAAAGTCCTTATGTTCAAGGGAATGAGGGTAGAACCCACCTATGGTCTCATAGCTCCTAAGTGGCAGTCAGCATTAGAACTTGGTTCTTTCTGGGCCTGTGCTCCCTCAACGGCACCATGCTCTTGGCAGTGGTGCTCATAATGCTTTGGGTTCTGCTGTTTTTCACTTAACATGTCAGAAGCATTTTTCTGTGTTTCTATAGTATTCATGATAATCTTTTTAAATGACTACATGATTTTTCTCCCCATGCTGATTTACTCTAATGTAAACCAGTCCCTGAAATATTGAATGTTTATTTCTAATTTCTTTGATGTTGGAAATTGAGAGGAGAGTACTGAGACTGCCCCTCCCCCCCCCCACCGTTCCCCAAAAGGAGCCATTGTGGGGGTCTCCAGGTTGTTTGGGGAACTTGTGGCTCTCTGTCAGCGAAGATTCATGGAAGCAAAGTTTGTCTTGTCCTTGACCCTCTGGCTTCTGACTGAAGCCAGATTTCCTTGCTGGGCCTTTACAGAGATCCCTGACTTCCCCCTCTTTCTCAAGGGGGAGCCAAAGCCATCTTGCCAGGCTGGTCCTTTCTCTCCCATCATCTTTGCCACCTTATTCCAGGATCCATTCTCTTGACCCAGAGTGCTCTCGGCCACCTCCTCCCTCAAAACTTTTGTACCCAGCTCTGTCTAGCCTTGAGACCTCAGTTCAACATATATAGCCTCCAGGCAGTCCCTTTACCAAAGTTGATTTCTCCTTGCCCCAGACTCCCTGAAACCCTACCCTTTTCAACTTGACACCAAATTATATACCCTCTCATGAACTCCTATGTCCTCAAAACTGGGTAAGAGGCAAGGGGTTCTCATGTTCGTCTTCCCACCACTCTTTTACTCTTGTCCTATTTAATCTTCCTAACAACCGTTGGAGGTGAGATTTATTATCCCCACTTCCCAGTGAGGCAGGGTTAAAGTTACACCAGGCAGGGCAAGAGAAAAGGAGGACCACGTAAGCGGCAGAACTCCCAAATGGCAGGGACTGTTGAACTTCCGCTCGGTGTCAGTGTGCAGTGCAAGACACACGGTAGGTGCTCACGAAATGCTTGTTGAGTTGAATTGTTGGACAGTTTCCTTTGTGGGGGTGAAAATTCCTCCTGTGCACTGCTGAATCAGGAGGGAAAAATTTAGTCAGCTGTGCATGTGGCGTGCGCTTCTAATTTCAAACAGTGATCTCTGCAGTTTGGCAGAGGTTGGGAATTGACAAGAGGTGGAGAGGAGGGAAAAACATCTTGAAGCTGCTTTCTGCCCTGAGCAAGAGCACAGCCCCACATCTGTTCCTTGTCTCTGTCCCCGTTCCCCTCTCTTGCTGAGATCCTAACAGCGGGTGGGAGTGTGGGTGTGGCCAGATCTGAGAGCGGCAGGGTCTGAGCTTGGGAGTTCAGGGCTCAGGGGCATGTTGGTCCCCCTTGGCTTTGTGTGTCAGGTCAGGGTTACCCAGCATGGGGTTTGGTCTGTGCAGCAGTTCTAGGGTTTGTACCCTGTCTTCCCTCCCTGATGGACCCAACAATCTGTTTTGGAAGCTTTGGAAGCTATGGAGGTCTTTCCTCTTGCTGCTGCTTCATTCTTGGCTAGAGATAGGAGACTGGATGTAAAACCAAAGTAGGGGCCCAATGAGAGGTGTATACCACAAGGGGCCTAACTATGGGTGCCTGCTGAAGTGGGAGTGAGCCCAGGGGTGTATAGCAAGGTCAGGGAAACCAGGGATGTGTATCCAAGTAGGAGCCAGCTCAGAAGTGTGCCCCAAAGTGGGACCCAACTTGGAGCTTTTCTGCTGGGGCCAGCCTAGCATTCTGTGATCGAGTTAGGGAGTCAGCCTGCAGGGTCTGTAAGGAGGAAGTGCAGGAGAGCTGAAGGAATCCTACAGATGGGCTTTCTACAAAGAGATAAGTGTTACTCAAACTGGGTTGGGTAATGCTGAGTTTCAAAGGGGAATGCTTTCCTGGGGTCAGGGTGTCTCAGAGCCATTCACGTCAGTCTGACATTGGAATCTCCAGGCAGTGGTTCAGTGGGCCGCGTTGGGCAGTGTAATTGTTAGGACCCTGCAGAGAGGCTGGGTTCAAATCTCAGCCCTACTGCTGGCTGCTGTGACATTGGCTAAGCTGTTTAACATTTTGGGACTCAGATTCCTCATCTGTGGAATGCTGGTTGGGAGGATTAAATGAGATGATGCTTGTAAGTTGTTGGGTGCAGTTTCTGGCTTCTGGTAAGTGTTTGGTCAGTGTTAGCAGATGCTGTTGTGATCATGTCATCATGATCTTCCCACCTGTGACCAAGGAAATTTTCCCCTAGAACAGTGGTTCTCAACCTGTGATCCAAGACCATCAGCATCACTTTGGAGTTTGTTAGAAATGCAAATGATTGAACTCTACCCCACTGAGTTTCAGATTCAGTAGGTCTGGGGACCTCATTGGAGACGTCTCTTTGCCTTTGGGTTCCATGCAATAGAATTTAGAATGTGTGGTTGCATGTGCTGTTCCTTCCACTGCCCTGCCATTCCTTCTGGATGGTTAGAAGATTCATTACCCGGAATTCCTTTGAAATCAAGGATTCCCATAATCCAAGCAGGAACAACTGGGGGCAGGATGAGGCCTCACGAAGAGGGAGTGTGGCAGTGAGTGCTTTTGCTGTTTAAGCCAGCCTTGTTTGGGTACAGGACAGACTTGGTACTATGGCCCCTCTCTCAGGTGACTGAGGCACAAGGGCAGCTTGTTTTAGAACTTTCTGGAGGAGGGTACTCAGTGTCGGACATAACCTGAGCCCTTCATGGTGATACTATTTCATTTTGTGTTGTGTCCCGTTTCTTGGGGGGTAGTCTGATCGGTTGGATTGTAAGACTCTTGTATGTGTATGGGTGTGTGTGATGCAGTACTCAGTTCACTTGGTAAACATGTCTTGAGGCACAATGCTCAGGACCTGCACCAGTGTCCTCTCCTACAGGAAATTGTTCCTTATCTTCTGTCCTGCCTTAACACTTGGCAGTGTGTATCACACTGCAGGACAAGTATTCCTTCGTGGAGCTATTTGCCCACCAGACATGCTCATTCAGGATGGAAACTAGTTCTTTTATCTCTAGCACAGCACCTGGCACGTAGTTCTATTCAAAATGTCTCTTGAGGGACTATAAATATTGTTTGGGGACATCAGGAAGAGTCCCATGTTGTCAGTGGGGTCCTTTGAACAGGACCTCATGGGAAGGTAATGTGGGCAGCTCTTGGTTGAAGATCTGAGAGTGTCTGAAGGTCTAGGAGACTGTAACTCTTAGGTGTTCTCCCTCTGGCCTTAATTGCTTCCTCCCTGTGTTTGCTGGGGAGATGATCCTCTTGTGAGCCTTGAGCCCTCTCTCTCCCTAGAGATTAACATGGGTGTTCGGTAATCGGTTCAGTCTGTGGGAGCCAAGGCCTCGGGGGAAGGGGTGGACCCCGGAGCCTGGGTGAGGATGTCACGGTGGAGCAATCAGGGGCCACTCAAGGGTAAGCCAGGTTTCTACCCTTCTCTGGTTTTCCTAACTAGTGTTAATTTTGAGAGCCTGGGACTGTTTCTGAGAGATAATTGGATCACTGAGTCCTGGTCTTCAGGCAAGTAGTCTTTTTCCTAAAGAAAGGGGGATGTGCTGATATTGAAGTCCATTGTTTCAGGTAATTCATGGTTTGGTATCTGGGCTCCTTTGAAGGAAAAAGACTCCAAAATATAAACCTTTCTTCTCATAATAGAATCCGCTTGTGTTATTTAAATCCCAGGGTTTTACATTACAATAGTCACCCATCAGGCTTGGAGAGAAATGGAACTTTCTCTGACAATAGGGTATGTGGTGTGCTTGCTGGCTTAAAATTAAACCTAATCAGGAGGTGTCACTGAAGCCTGTGCTGAGTAAATGATGGAGCATGAAATAAAATGATTTATACAACTTTCTTTTCCAATAGGCAGTGCTTTTTAATGTTTTTCTTCTTCTGAAAGAAGGCGTGGGTGTTGAAAGTGATTTTTGATTATGTTTTTCTTAAGTGGTCCAAGACCACAACATTCTAAGAGCCGCCCTCGGTACCCAATCCACACCCGCCCCCCCTCCGCCACATGGTTGACTCTTGCTTGAACTTTCACAATTTGCAAACATAAGAATGTTCTGACAGCTTAGCTGGAGATTCTTGAATCTGGCCCATCGGAACTGAAGGTGGGATGCTGAGCCTTTTGGGAGTAACCAGGGATCTGAATTTAAAGTGGAGTCATTCAAGTCTTGTTCCTACCTATTGGGCTTCTGTTTCAAGACTGTCGCCTTATGGTTAAGTTGGTTGGTTGTGGCGTCATGTATTAGGATAATTTAAAAAGAAATCACTGTTTGTGAACATGGGGTCCCAAATGGGAGTAGATGTGTTTGCACATGTGTGGCCCCAAGCTCAGCTAGGGGTGAGGTTATCATCAGCTCATGGTGAGGGGAGGAGGTGGATTCTGCCCTGCTTTCCTACCCTAAATATGTGCAAACTCAGCCCATCCAAAGCGGATTTCGCTTCCTCCCCCCATTTGTTCTTGTCTCCTTTATCTCCGTTGCTGGTATTGCCATCTTCCCCATAACCCAGGTTCAAGTGTAAGTTCATGTTCTCATACCCTTAAGAATTGTTAAAGTATCTTAGTTCCTGTGCCTGCCCACATCTCTACTCTCCTCCAAACCCTGCTAACAGAGCAGGAATTGTCTAGCAGGAATTGTCTGATCCAGGTGGCTCCCCTGCTTGAAATCCAGGCCAGAGTCCTAGCCTCCAGGGAACTTTTCTGGTTTAATTCCTCTTTTCCTAAGCTTTGGCCAAATGACCTGACTTAGTGTGTCTTGTGTTTTCCCAGCTCTTGGTCTTTATTTTTGTTGTTCCCTTGTATTAGTTTGCTAGGACTACTATCCCAAAACGCCATGGACTGAGTAGCTTAACAGAAATTTTCTCACAGGGTTGGAGGCTGGAAGTTCAAGATCAAGGTGTCAGCAGGGTTGGTTTCTCCTGAGGCCTCACTCCTTGGCTTGTAGAAGACCTTCATGTCTGTGCATGTTTGTATCCCAATCTCTCCTTCTAGGGACACCAATCATGGAGGGTCAGGGCCCACTCTAATGACCTCATTTTAACTTAATTATCCCTTGAAAGACCCCATCTCCAAATACTGTCCCATTCTGAGGTATTGGTGATTAGGGTTTTGACATCCAGTTTTTGAGGGATGGAATTTAGACCATCATACCCCTCCCCTAGGAGAGCACTTACCCCTCTCAAGCATCTACATGTTCCAGGCTCATAATCTGAATGTCCCGTTTCCTTGAAGTTCTCCCAACTCTCTGTATGATTGCCCAGCTGTCTTGTGTTCCTGGGGGCCTCCCACTTAAACCAAGTCCCCACATGAAGTTGCTGGCATGAAGGCTGGATTTCTGCTTCCACCTTTTAGGGATATAGGTCTGTATAACTTCTGGGGGCTTGCTGTCCCCACCATGAATGGTCCCTTCTGATTAAGTAGCACCCAAAATGTACTATGCATGGCCACCTGTATAATTCGTAAGGGAGGACTCGTGTCATCCAGGGTCTGCTGCTCATTTTGCAAGAATTACGGGCTTTGACAGAATTCCCTGTCGTGCAGGCCTCTTTGTCATATCTGTGGTAGTTACTATTCCTTTTCTAATTGCTTATCCACGATGGCCCCTTTCAGCTGCTGCAGAAGAGACACCCCTCTCCTCTCATGCGGAGGCAAGCTCGATCAGTGTCACTACCACTGTGTCCTTTGGGGCACGGCCTACCGTTGGTCTTCCTTTCCCCTTTTCTCTGTTTTTGTCCCCTTGCCCCATTCCCTGGTTTTTGAGCCATGCCCCATTCAAGAAATGGATTGAATGGATTTTCACCCCTTTGATTTTTTAGACCATTGCTCTGAAGGGCTGGAGGCCGGGAGAGTAGGTCTTTCAGCCTCTATGCAGCCTGTCACCCCTTTAGTGCTGCCTGCCTTCACCCTGGAAGAGGGCCACTCCTTCCCAAGATTACAACCTGCCCTGAGTCAGGTGGAGAAAAATAGCGAAGGGAACGTCATATTTAAGAATCTGAATGTGCTGAGTGGATGCTTTAGAAACCTAACCTCAGGCAAAAGGTCCTTGGTTCAGGCTCGGTGACTGATGTGGCATTGTCTGCTGTTAATAACCAAGAGATTGAAGATCCAGTGAAGCCATATTTTTGCCTGTCAACAGAGAATCTCTAATCCTTTAACTTCTTCAGTTTTAATATTTGAATTTGCTTGGGTTTGCCTCTAGAGTTGATTTGCTTGTCCCGTTAGCACCTTACTGTATTTAATTGAATTAAGGAAGGTTTCTCTTTTAACTTAAGTACGTAGCATTTTGCATTTAAAAGGCTGTTCTTTAATAACTTTGGAAGGAATTGACTGATTTGGATGAAATCCTATCCATTATAAAAGGCATTAATGTACCCCTCAGGTTTTATTTAAATGTAGTCTGGCCCCTTGAAACAAAGCGGCAATGAGTAAAAATGTCCAAAAGACTATTTCTTCATTAATGTGTAAGGGATTTCAGTGGGAATTTATTTTTTTACAAGGTGTGGAGATACCGTCTCACCTGTGTGAATTTCTGCATAAAAGGAGGGTATCACTGCGTAACCAGTCATGGGTGAGTTAGAGACATGGGGCTCTCTGGCCTCAACGACTGACTTTAGTCTCATTCCCGTGTTTTCATTCCCCCTTCCACTGACCTCACTACCCCAC
Source organism: Leptonychotes weddellii (assembly GCF_054177405.1). Lineage (NCBI taxonomy): Eukaryota > Metazoa > Chordata > Mammalia > Carnivora > Phocidae > Leptonychotes > Leptonychotes weddellii. Next base: position 46,305,250 of record NC_138374.1, on the reverse strand, counting down.
CTCCCCCCATATATGTCCTTTGTGTACCCCTGAATCTCATACATGGGTTACTTTATTTGGATCTTGGCCCTCGGCTTCTTTCCTGGCTTCATTTGCCTTCAGGGGCCTCCTTGAGGGCAATGCTATTTCTGGTTCACTGTAGCTCCCGAGGCTTCTTCCTCCAACAGAAAAAGCTCTTACCTTCATGGAGCTTATATTTTAATTGGGGCAAGAGTTAGAGGGTATGGCCAAATGAATAGTGAGGTGATGCCACCGTGGGGAAAGTTTAGGCTGCTCTGAAAACACCTAAAAGGTACACCCAACCTTAGGAGGATGGAAAGGTAGCAGGAAAGGCAGCTTGAAGGAGGGGGTCATCTAGATGTTCTTGAAGGATCCACTCATTCACTTTACCAGAACCATTATGTGTTAAGGGGGTAGTCCCTGTGCTGATGCCTGGCAGTTAACAGTAAACAAAAGGAAGGGTCTTTGCCCTCATGAAATTTATATCTTAGTTAGAAAAGTAGCCAAGTAAGGTGCTGTTGGGGGGTGAAGAGTATTTCAGGCAGAGGGAAACAGAATGGAACATGTCCAGATCCCAGAGAGCATGAGTATATTCAAGGCACATATGCAAGGCAGGGGCCAGAGGACCAAGGGGTCTGTGAACCCTGTTAAGAAGTTGAACTTTATTCTGAGGGTAAGCGGTTGCCACTGAATGGTTTTAGGCAGGAGAGTGGCAAGGTCATATTTGTATTTTAGATCACTTCTGTTGTCCTGGAGAGAGTGGGCTGGGTGTGCAGTTTAGGGAATCTGTTACGAGGCTGTGGAGTCCTCCAGATCAGGCATGGGGGACCTGCATTGGAGCAGTGGTAGTATGAGAGGTGAGGAGATAAATCTGAGCAATATATTAGAAGGCACTTGCACCAGTATTTGTGTTGAGTGGATGTGGAATGGTAAGGCATGGGAGGAATTGTAACTGGCTCTAGGGTTTAATATTGGAATAATTGGATGGGTGGTCGTGGCTTTCTAGGAGATGAGGAAGCTGGGAAGGAATAGGATTTTCAGGGTGGAAGAGATGAGGGGGAATGGATGGAGGACACATTGAGTATGAGATGCTTATGGGAGCATCCAGGTGGAAATGTTCAGGAGGCAGCTGGATATATGGATCTGGGGTTGAGAACAAAGTCTGGGCTGGAGGCCCACAATGGGAAGATCAACATAATGAGGTATTTAGGACATGAGAGTGGATGAATTTGCTTGGAGTTGGGGGAGGGAAGTTTAGGGTAATGGAAGATTATAGGACAGATTTTAGGACTTAAGGAATGAACCAAGGGTGAGCAAAAACAGTCAATGGAGAAAAACCAGGAGATAGGTGGTAGTTTGTCAGAACCTATGGAAGGAGAATAATTTAAAGAGGAGGGGAATGGTCAGTGGGATAAAATGCAGGGAGGAAAAATAGGATGAGGTCTTGGAATGGCCATCAGGTTTAGCTTAGGGAGGGAGGGAGTGGTTTGGCAGAAATGATTTGATAGAATGGTGGGCTTTTCTGTCCACGTGATGTCTCTTTAACACTTTCTACTCCATCTAAAACTGTTCAGTTCAAGGCATGATCATCTCTCGCCTGGACTTTTGCTATAGCCTGCTGAATGGTCCACCGGCATAGTCTCGCTTCTGCAGAGAGTGATCTTTTTTTAAAGATTTTATTTATTTATTTGACAGAGAGAGAGACAGAGAGAGAGAGAGAGGGAACACAAGCAGGGGGAGTGGGAGAGGGAGAAGCAGGACCCTGGGATCATGACCTGAGCAGAAGGCAGAAGGCAGATGCTTAACGACTGAGCCATCCACGTGCCCCTGTAGAGAGTGATCTTGTGAAGAGGTAAATCTGATTACTTCTTTGCTTAGCATTATTCAGTGGTTTTATGCCATTATGATAAAGACCCATTCCTTCACATGGAGCCTGAGTCCCTTGACATCCTCTCTGTCCGGTGGTGTACTGTGTTCTCTCACTCTCTCTGCGCAGCCATAGATCTTCCTTAAATGTTTTGAGCTGGTCGTGTCTCCTTTGGCCATCGGGACTTTGTACATGCTGTTTTCTTTGCTTGGAAGTCTTTTACCTCCCCTTTTACTTACTTCATTTCTCTTTGTCTTTCAGATTTTAGTTGGAGCTTCACTCTGTTAGGGAAGTCTTGCTAGACCTCTGTCACATGATCAGCCCTGTCTGGGTGTTCTCACAGCATCATTTGTCTTGCTCTCATGGCTGTGGCTGATTGCATTATGTCCCCCATTCTTCTCCCTCCCGATATCCATGCCCTTTGCCCTGTGGTTTTGCAGTTCCTCTCCCAGAGTGTATTCCCCTGACCCGCTGATGTTGGGTACGGCCACATGACTTGCTCAGGCCAGAATCATAGGTGGAAATGAGAGGGTGCCTGTTCTCTGCCCATATCTTAGGAGGCCTTGCACATTCTGTCTGCCCCTCTAGAACTCCTGCTGTTGTCCATTCTGAGACTGGCCTCCCAATGAACTTGAGTGGACCTGAGTCCTCTCTGCAGTCTGCAACCTGGAGTCCAGCCAAGTTGTAGCCGATTTGCAGATGTGTGAGAATAAATGAGTTGTAGTTTGTTGGATAGAATTATCTTGGTGATAGATGACTGATAAAATAGCAATCAGAGCTGTGAGAGTGTGTGTGTGTGTGTGTGCCTGCGAGTATTTATTTGTTTTCTAACTAAATACTAAGTTCCCTGAGGGCAAGTTTTGGGTTTGTTACTGTGCACATATTTCCCCGCACAGTGTCTGACACTTGGTGGGTGTGTAACACATTTGTTAAGTGATAGAGTAAATTATGTGTTTCAACCCAATTAGGTGGTGTGTCTTTACCTTCCATGATAACTTTAGGAGTTTACTGCTCCTGGCCAAATTGGCGTAGTGCCAAAGGTATCAGGATACATTTTGCATTTAATTATAATACTTCGCTAACTTGAAACAAAATAACAGCTTTTAGAAATGTGTGTTTCCTATAATTTAAAAAGAAATTTTGATAAAACATTGGTTTGCGTTAAGAGGTTAAAGTGTAAATTGTGGGGGAAAATGCTCCGTCGGCGATCTTAAAGTGAAAATAAGTATGTTGATCTCACCTAGTTAAAAATTATTTATCTACGTTGCTGTGTATAACATTAATCACTCTACACCAGTAACAAATAGGTTCATTTTCATAGATAATTTCTACTTTAAAAACAGATCTAGGCTTTTAAGATCTGATGTTGATTTAAGAGTTAATTTTGGTGAAGTTGAGGAAAAACACCCACAGAATTTAATATCTGTCTTATGGGTGGGGGTTGGGGGGAATCATCTTGTTATGGGGAATGAATACAGTGCTTGGAGTCAGAGGACAGATATGCTATTTACTAGCTCTGTGACCATGAAAAGTGATTTAACCTTCCTGGGCTTTATTTTCTGCACCTGTAAAACGGGGTTGATTAATACCTACTTCATAGGATTGTGAGAAATGCTTTGCAAAAATAAAAGGCCTTGTAAGTTGTAGTTAATTGAATGAAATGGAATGAAAAATGAAATAGTAAAGAGTAAAACTATTGGTTTTTAAATGTTAATTTCATAATAAGCCACCTTATTAATATCTCTTTTCTGAAAGTTATTCAGTTAATTCTGTTGGGTTTTGTCATACAGTTGTATCATATGGGGAAAAAAACTTTGCTACTTTCTTATTAATGCTTCTTTTCCTTCCCTAATTGCATTGGCTAGTACTGAGAGGAGGTTTTTAAAAGAATATATTTTTTAAGCAGTATAGTTCTAGTGCTTTTTAAACTATTGAAGTATGAACAGACATACAAAACCTGTATATATTTAGTGCATACAATGAGTTTGGACATAAGTGTACACCCATAAAATGATCACCACAATCTGCCATAAACACAGTTAGCACTTCCAAAAATTTCCTCCCACCCTCTTTGTTATTATTGGTATATGTGTGGTTGTGTGATAAGATATACCCTCTTAGCAAAATTTTATGTTAAATGTTCTTAAGTATACAGTACAATATTGTTAACTATAAGGGCTTCACTGTACCTCAGCCATGTTAAAATAGCTATTATCAGTTAAAGAAGATAACAAGTGTTGGCCAGGTTGTGGAGAAGGGAGAACCCTTGTGCACTGTTGGTAGGAACGTAAATTGGTGCAGCCACTATGGAAAACAGCATGGAGGTTCCTCCAAAGATTAAAAATAGAACTATCATATGATCCAATAATTCTACTTACAGATAGCCAAAGACATTGAAATCAGCATCTTGGAGAGATCTCAGTATGTTATTGCTTTTTTAATTTTTAATTTTTTAAAGATTTTATTTATTTGAGAAAGCGAGCAGGGGGAGGGTTAGAGCGAGCAGGCGGAGCCCACTCCCCCCTGAGCAGGAAGCCCAGCTGCTGGGCTCCATCCCGGGACCCTGGGATCATGACCTGAGCAGAAGGCAGACGCTTAACTGACTGAACCACCCAGGCGCCCCTATTTATTGCTTATTTTAAACACGAGTAACTGATGCTGGATTTTAACATTAGTACTTTCTCAGGATCTGTGGAGATGAGCATGTTGTCTCCTCCCCCCCTTTGTATTGACTAATGGGACAGACTATTCTAGATTTCTTAATACTGAGGCACTTATTAATCCCATTGGTTATGGACTGAATTGTGTAACCCCCAAATTAATATACTGAAGTCTTAAACTCCATGTGACCATATTTGGCATAAGGCCTTTAGAGAGTTAATAAAGGTTAAATGAGGTCATAAGGCTGGGGACCCAGTCCAAAAGGACTAGTGTCCTTAAAGAAACATCAGGGAAAGGTTTGCACAGAGGAAAGACTGCATGAGGACATTGCAAAAAGGCAGCTGTCTACAAGCCAGGAAGAGTGCTCTTACCAGAAATGAACCATGTTGGTACCTTGATCATGGACTTCTAGTCCCCAGAACTGTGAGGAAATAAATTTGTTTTATAAGACACCCAGTCTGTGGTATCTTGTTATAGCAGTCTCAGCAGAGTAATACAATGTTATACTTATTTATAAAAATAGTTCAGGTTATTTTTCTCTGTTCTGGACCAAATAGTTCAAATAGCATTGTAGTAATCTATTTCTTGAAGGAATAGATAAAATTTATTTGTAAAACATTTGGGGCTTTGTATTAGTTATCTCTGATCACTTTATCCATATCTTTTATAGTACTTGGTCTATCTAGATTTTCAATATTTTCTGGACTTAGTTTTGATAACTTATTTTTGAAAGATTATTATTTTTAGAGAGAAAGTGTGCGAGTGCATGGGGGCGGAGGGGGGGCAAAGGGAGAGAGAGAATCTCAAGCAGACTCTGTGCTGAGCTCAGAGCCTGATGCGGGGCTCGATCCCACAACCCTGAGATCATGACCTGAGCCGAAGTCAAGAGTTGGCTGCTTAATCGACTGAGATACCCAGGCACCCCAGTTTTCATGGTTTATATTATTCTAGAGAATACCCAGTTTATCCATGATTTCAAATGTATTAAAGTTGAGCAAAATTATTGCTTCTGTGTCTTTTAATTTACTTGGTATCTGGTTATATATATATTTACATTCTTTTTTGTATTTTTTTTTTTTACTGAGGTATACTTGAAATGTCACATTACTAGTTTCTGGAGTATAACATAAAGGTTCGATATTTGTATACACTGTGAAATGACCACCCCAATAAGTCTGGTTTCCCCCTGTCACCATATAAAGTTAAATAATATGCAATGAAATATTATTGCCTGTAGTCACCATGTTGTACATTAAATTCTTGTGACTTATTTTATGACTAGAAGTTTTTACCTCTTGACTCCTTACTCCCATTTGTCCACTCCCCAACTCCCTTCCCCCTGGCAACCTCAGTTTGTTTTCTGCATCTATGAGTTTGGTTTTGATTTGCTTTGTAGATTCCATATATTAATGAAATACAGTGTTTACCCTTTTCTGTCTGATGTATTTAATTTAGCAGCATATCCTTAGGGTTCACCTATGTTGTTGCAAATGGTAAGATTTCATTCTTTTTTATGGCCAAGTAGTATTCCATTGTATATAAGTACCATATCTTTGTCCATTCATTCACTAATGGATACTATGGTTGTTTCAATATCTTGGCTATTGTAAATAATGCTGCAGTGAACATAGGGGTGCATATATATTTTTGATTTAGTGTTTTCTTTTGATAAATACCAAGAAGTAGAATTGTTGGATTATATGGTAGTTGTATCTTTGGGTTTTTGAGGAATCACCATACTATTTTCCATAGTGGCTGTCCCAATTTACATTTCCACCAACAGTGCATGAGGGTTTTTTTTTTTTTTAATATCCTTGCCAACACTTGTGATTTCTTGTCTTTTTGATAATAGTCATTCTGACAGGTGTGAGGTGATATCGCATTGTGGTTTACGTTTGCATTTTCTTGATGATTAGTAATTTTTTTTTTTTAAAGATTTTATTTATTTATTTGAGACAGAGAGAATGAGAGAGAGAGAGCACATGAGAGGGGGGAGGGTCAGAGGGAGAAGCAGGCTCCCTGCCGAGCAGGGAGCCCGATGCGGGACTCGATCCAGGGACTCCAGGATCATGACCTGAGCCGAAGGCAGTCGCTTAACCAACTGAGCCACCCAGGCG
>NC_138374.1:46224171-46298105 GCF_054177405.1 Leptonychotes weddellii | reverse complement strand
GTCTTGGAACATTGTGTGTTTCTAGGAATTTAGCCATTTCTTCTAGGTTGTTCACTTTGTTGGTATATTATTCATAGTAGTTGCTTATGATTCTTAGCATTTCTTTGGTAACAGTTGTAACATTCCCTCTTTTATCCTGATTTTATTTATTTGAACCGTCTCTTTTTCTCAGTGAGTCTAGGCAAAGGTATATCAATTTGTTTATCTTTCCAAAGAACCAGCTCGTAGTTCTCATTTATTTTGTTTTCTAGTTTAAGTCTTTTATTTTTCCTTTGACTAACTTTGGGCTTGCTTTGTTCCTCTTTTTCTAGTTCCTTTAGGTATAAAGTAGATGTTTGAGATTTTGCTTGTTTATTGAGATAGGTATGTATTGTTGTGAACTTCCTTCTTAGAACTGCTTTTGCTGCATTCTATAGATTTTGGTATGTGATATTTTCATTGTCTCAAGGTATTTTTTCATTGCTCCTTTGATTTCTTCGACTCATTGGTTATTCAGTAGTATTTTGTTTAATCTCCACATGTGATATTTTTTTTCCCAGGGTTTTTTTTTTTTTGTATGTGATTTCCAGTTTCATACCATTGTGGTTTGAAAATCTACTTGATATGATTTCAGTCTTAAATTTATTGAGATTTGTTTTGTGGTTTAACATATGTTCTGTGTGCACTTGAAAAGAATGTGTATTCTTTTGGATGGAATGTTATGTATATATCTATTAAATATATCTGATCTAATGTGTTGATGCTTCCTTATTGATTGGATGATTTATCTTTTATGTAAGTGGAATATTATCTCCTATTACTGTATTGCTGTTGATTTTACCCTTTAGATCTGTTAATATTTGCTTTATATATTTAGGTGCTCCTATATCGGGGTGCATAAATATTTACAAATGGTATAATTTCTTGCTGGATTGCCACCTTTATCATTACGTAATGCCTATCTTTGTGTTTTGTTTTAAATTCCATTTTGTCTGATAAGTATAGGTACTCCAGCTTTCTTTTAGTTTCCATTTGCAATAAACATCTTTGTCCATTGCTTCACTTTCATTTTGTGTGTGTCCTTACACCTGAGGTGAGTCTTTTGTAGGCAGCATAAATGGGTTTTATTTTAAATTTTTTAATCCATTCTATGTCTTTTGACTGGGGAATTTAGTCCATTTATATTTAAAATCATTATAGATAGGTATATGTTCATTGCCCTTTAGTAAATTGTTGTCTGGCTGTTATGTAGTTCTTCTCTGTTCCTTTCTTTTCCTGTTCTCTTCCCTTGTGGTTTGATGCCTTTTGATAATGTCATGTTTAGAATCCATTCTCCTTATCTTTTGTGTACCTACTGTAGGTTTTTGCCTGTGAAGCTTGCATTTAGTGACCTCTATATCTAAAGTCAAGAGCAACTTAAAACTGAATGTATTCTGAAACTCTACATTTTGACTCTTCTTCCCCCACCTTGTTTGTTTTGATGTCACATTTTACATCTTTTTATTTTGTGTATCCTTTGTCAGTCTTTTAATCAAACTAAAGTTAGTTTTTTACTAAAGTTTGTCTTTTAATCTTCATGCTAGCTTTGGCCTACTACTTTTACTATATAATTGCCTTTCCCAGTGAGATGTTTACTTTTGTATGTTTTATTAGTAATTAGCACCCTTGTTTTTCAGCTTGGAGAAGTCTCTTCAACATTTTGTGTAAGGTGCCCAGTAAGTGGTGATGAATTTCTTTATTTTTAATTTTTTTAAAGATTTTATTTATTTGCCAGAGAGAGCACAAGCAGGGGGAGATGCAGGCAGGGGGAGATGCAGGCTCCCCACTGAGCAGGGAGTCCAATGCAGGGCTCTATCCCAGGACCCTGAGGTTATGACCTGAGCCAAAGGCAGATGCTTAAATGACTGAGCCACCCAGGCACCCTGTGAATTTATTTTTTGCTTAGCTGGAAAACTCTTTCTCTCTCTAATTCTGAATGATAACGTTGTTGGGTAGAGTATTCTTGGTGGGAAGTTTTTCCTTTCAGCCACTGCCTTCTGGCTTGTAAAGTTTCTTTTGAAAAATCTGATGGTCTTATGGGGGTTCCCTTGTAGAGAACAAGTTGGTTTTCTTTTGCTGCTTTTAAGATTTTCTTTACCTTTTGACATTTTAATATAATGTGTCTTGGTGTGGATCTTTTGGGGTTCATCTTATTTGGAACTCTGTGGGCTTCTTGGGTCTGAATGTCTGTTTCTTTCCTCAGGTTAGGGAAATTTTTGGCCTTTTTATTTCTTTTTTTTTTTTTTCCAAGATTTTATTTTTATTTATTTGACACAGAGAGACACAGTGACAGAGGGAATACAAGCAGGGGAGTGGGAGAGGGAGAAGCAAGCTTCCTGCCAAGCAGGGAGCCCGATGTGGGGCTTGATCCCAGGACCCTGGGACCATGACCTGAGCCAAAGGCAAACGCTTAACGACTGAGCCACCCATGCACCCCTGGCCTTTTATTTCTTGTAATATGTTTTCTACCCCTTTCTCTGTCCATCCTCCTTCCCTGTTACGCAAATGTTGTTCCCTTGATGTTGTCCTATAGGTCTTTTAAGCTATTTTCACTTGTTTGTTTATATTTTTTCTTTATTTATATTAGATTCAGGGGTAGAATTTAGTGATTCATCAGTTGCATATGACACCCAGTGCTCATTACATCAAGTGCCCTCCTTAATGACCATCATCCAGTTACCCCAAACCCCACCCACCTCCCCTCCAGCAACTCTGTTTATTTCCTATAGTTTAGAGTCTCTTATGGTTTGCTTCCCTCTCTGTTTTCATCTTATTTTATTTTTCTTCCCTTTTTAAAATTCTTTTTTCCTTTTGCTGCTCTGGGTGAGTTCCACTCCCCTTTCTTCCAGGTCACTGATTCTTTCTTCCATTTCACACAGTCTCTGTTGAATCCCTCTAGTGTATTTTTCAGTTCAGTTGTTGTATTATTCAGCACCATGACTTCTGTTTGATACTTAGTTTCTCTTTGTTGATGTTTCTCTGTGTTCATCCATTCTTCTCCTGAGATTGGTGAGCATCTTTAGGACCATTATTTTGAACTCTTTATCAGGTAAATTACTCTTCATCAGGTAAATTATCTTTGGTTAATTACCTCCACCCCAAGCTGGGTTCTATCTTACTCTTTTGTTTTGAACATTCTCCTTTGTTTCCTCATTGTGCTGGACTCTCCATGTTTGTGTATTAGGTGAAACAGCTACCTCTCCCAGTCTTGAAAGAGTGGTCATAGTTAGGGCTGGGGATGTGTATCAGTCTCCTGTCTGTGCAGTGCTTTGGGAGAGATAACCTGCCAAGAACTCTTTCTGATAGTTTAGTCCTGTGAGGCATAGAATCCTAAGCCCCCCGCCCACCAGAGCGAGGCATTCAAGGGGTGTACTCTGTGTGGACTGCATGTGCCCACAGGGTTTAAGGGTATGGTAAGGGGGCACAGTGGGCCAGGGAGCACTCACCTGCCATCATATGCATATGTTGACTATATACTTCATCTTTTCTTCCCCTTAATTATTGTTTTGGTAGCTTATTACTTTAATAGTCTTGTATTTATTTATTAGTGCCACTCTTTTCCTCTTATTACTGTTTATATACCTACCAATATTTTTGCTTTCCTTGTTTTATTCTTTGTATGTGGGCTGCACACATAAGCACTTTCTCTTCTTTGGAACTGTACTGCTTAAAGCTAGGATTTTTTTTCTGAGCACTTCTTAAATTGTGTCCTGTAGATTCTAATACATAATGTTTTATATTTTTATTTTCTAGACATTTTGGGATCTTGATTTTCTCTTGTCATAAAGGTTTTAAAATTTTTGTGAAGTGTGATCAGGGAATGTGGTGACGTGGTCTGTACTGTTTGTTTCTTGGAATTGTAGGTCCTTTTTATGACCTAGCATATGATCAAGTTTTGTAAGTAAGCACTTCATAAAGTTTTATCTGTTTTCAAGTTACAGAATTAGAAATCTCTTGATTGGATTTCTTTATGAATTGATGTTAGGCTTCTTGTGTTTCTTATTTTTGACCCGTGTGACTTGTCATGGCCTGAAACTTAGAGTTGCTCTTATTTATTATTATGCCAGGAACGCCAGAGAATATTGAGAAGATGTAGATTCTGCCTTGAATTTGAGGAGATAATTTGACTTCAAAAAGAATACTGGTGGTGGTAGTAGGAGCTGGAAGACTGGAGAGAGTATTTTGAGCTTGGCTAAGGAAGAAAGCTTTACGCAGGAGATGGATCTTGAAGATCCAGTAGGAGGTGGAGAGTCTATAATGATGCATTTTGGGTGTGGCACACCATGAACAGAACTGGGCTCAGGATGAGCCTGGCATGTGGGGGAGAAGGCACACACCCTCCTCCCAAGGTCTTGGTCTCTGTGACTTGCTATAGCAGTTGAATCAGGCAGTGAGTCACATGGGACTAACCATCTCTGTTCAACGGACTTACAGACAAACATCTTTGTTGGGGCCATCCCAGCTGTGTTATCAGTCTATCTTGTGACAGCGGAGGACAACACATGATAATTTGCTCTTGAGGATGCCCTACCGGTATGCGCTCAGCTTTGCATCTTCACTGGAGAGCTGAAATTGGCACACACCTCAGTCTGATAGCATTAGCTTAGTATTTAACATTAATCAGGGATACGTAGACATTTCAACTGAAGAATTAGAGTGTCTGATATGTACTTGCTATCTGGAGTTGTTTTGTCAGATGACCCCAGTAAATTACCAAATATTGAACACTGATGATAAATCAAATGATGTATGGTCTGTAGGAAGTGAAAGTATTTAAATAATTAAGCAGTTCTTTCTAGAGCCTCTTTATATGATGATTTTCTAGACTCCAAATCAGTTTCTTCATCCAGCCTCCCTATAATATATAGTTATTTCAAATCAGCTTTACTTACCGAGCTTTTTCTAGTAATGGAGCTTTGTCAGCAAAAACTGTGCATACCAGCAAATGGTGAATGATGGGCTTGTGTCAGAAAGGAGCTTGAGAGGTGCTTTCTGTTGTTAGATGGATGGGTCTGGAGCAGGAGCTTGAAGCTCTCCAAGTGTAATAGTTTAAGAGAAAAGGTATGTCTGAAGTAGGGGTGAGTGCTCCATCACTCAAAAACTGGTATTTCACACACCCAAGCCAAATACTGCATGTGCTATTGAAATCGTGCTTTCACGGTGGGATGTGTGGGAGATGTGTGAACTTACCCAATATAATCTTGGTTGTGGTTTCTTCTTCCCAGTCCTCACTCTCTGTTTACTTACAGCTGGTCAGGGCAGAATGGCAGGAAGTGCACTGGCTACTGAAATTATAACAGGTAGGCTTATGTAGCTCTGACCACAACTCTCTGTAAGAGTGCTCTGAATGCCCGAGTGCTAAGTGTCTGTGAGTGGTCTGAACTCTGGGGTGAGCTCTTGGAAAAGCAGACTTGTTTAGCCTGGCAATCATCACTCAGTGTAGAAACTGAGGACAGAGCATCTTGAGTGGATGTATAGACTTGGGGCATGAGGGCACTCTGAGGGTTTAAGGCACTTTTGCTGTTTTTGCAGTTCTGGTTTTTTTTTTTTTTTAAGATTTTATTTATTTATTCATGAGAGAGAGAGAGAGGCAGAAGGAGAAGCAGGCTCCCAAGGAGCAGAGAGCCCGATGCGGGACTCGATCCCAGGACCCTGGGATCATGACCTGAGCCGAAGGCAGACACTCAACCATCTGAGCCACCCAGGCGCCCTGCAGTTCTGGTTTTAACTGCAGGTCTGTGCCGAGCTTGATACAAACTAATTTCTCTTTCGGCAGAAAATGATGTATCAGTTGGTTGGACTCGTGTCTGTCTGATGTCACACTGGACCTTGAGTATTCCAAAGGACTGTTGGGGCAGAAATTTGACTTCTGCTGTAAAATGGGCTATCTGAATTTGGGAGGCTGGGGATGCTAAACTGTGGATGCTCTGCCTCTATTTTACTGCTGTATTGTGTCTTTCAGGGGAGGTTCTTAGAGGCTATTCAAAGCCTATGCTGTCAGCTAAAAGGCTTTCAGGACTTCATAATCATGGCACGATATCTTTTCCTTTTTCTTTCTTTTTTTTTTTTTTTTTTTTTAAGAACTCTTTCTTTTCTCCACCTTTTTGAAATCGTTAGCCTTCATGTGAACTGAAAGGGACTTCAAAACATTGGAAGAAAATAGTCTGAAATCTCGGAGTGTACTTGGCTCCTGGTAGGCATGAAGACTTGATAAAGAGGTATCTTTTGCACTGACAGGTGTTTGTGTGCCAGTGTGGAGAAGGCTTTTGATGACAAAGCCACTTAGTTTTCTATAGCTTACCCTTCCCTTTGTGCAGAGGAGTTAGGAAAACTCTAATAAAGTAACTAAATAATGGGGATAAAAAGTTAGCATTGGTGTCTCTCTTGCCCATTGATATATTTTTTTTTTTTTTTTGAGACTCACTTGTCAGGCACTGAGTAGGCAAGTGACAGGCGTGAGATGGCCAGTGTCTTGCCATTGTCCCCATGGTTCTAGAATATGCTTCTATTTAAAGGTCCAGAGTCAACAGCAATGCCCTTCTTGAAGCAGCAGAACTGTGGGCTGGGGTGTCTGCAGAAAGGAGGGGCACCCATTGGAGATGCTGAATTGCCATCTGCCTTGTTTCCTGGAGGCAAGGTAATTTATTCCATCCAAAAGACCTGGAGCCCCCTTAACCCTTAACATACATTTTTCTTTCCCCTCTTAGAAACCAGCAGAAATTAGCAGACTGTGAGTATGGTCATGTATTGTCTCAGTTCTCACACGAATCCTTACATGTCTCTCTCTGAGGTCTTGTGTACCTTTCCCAGAAAGATAAGTTACACAAGTTACAGCCAAAGGAACGAGTCATGTTTACTTGTTGTTTAATGTGGCTCATAAAGAGCAGAGAAGAACCTGCTTATTGAACTGCCTCAACCATGGGGTAAATGGTTAAGACATCTTAATTTGCAGCCGTCACCCATTGTGGGCAGAACTTTCTATGCCAATCCCTTTGAACTTTTAGGAAAAACAAACAAGGAATTCATTAGTAGAGGACTGAAATCAAATGACTGTTGCTGAATATTGTTCTAAGTGGAAACTAAAGACGTAACAGAGAAACTCTTATGTCTGTGAGTGGATGCCCAGAAACATCCATCCATTGTTTAATATGAACAAAATTAGGCCAAGCCCAGAAAATGGATTCAACCCCTGGTCTGGTATGATCTCCCACAAGTTCTTACAGCTGTTATGTGGAAGCTATTCCTTTGGATTTCAGGTTGGTTATTTGGGGTCATCACTCATGCAGGCTCGCAGGAGAGAGGATGCTGGGCTGTGGGTGCCGCCCACACTTTGGAATGGTTGACAGGTAGGGTTGTGCAAAGCCAGAGTTGGACGGATATCTGAGCTCATTGGCTGTAGCCTTCTCACTTTTCAGAGGAGGAACATAAGTTAGTCTGTACTCCTTGGCTCTTCTCAACAAGCCTTGTTACCACTAAGAAGCATTAGTTTGATGGGGATTTGTGTTTTGTGTCTGCAGGGGCCTGAGGGCTAGAGCTATTCCATTGAGAATTGTCTTTGTGGGGAAAACAAGGGTATTGGATTAAAGAGAAATGCTACAAGCTTATCTGATAACATAATACTATGTAGATGAGTATAATAAGAGTATGGGCAACCTTTATTAGGTTTTACTGTGTGCCAGGTCCTGGTGCTAAGTACTTAATATATGTTCTTATTAAGCTCTTATGGCAACCTAATGGGATATTAATAGAAGTAGTAGTAAATAATAGTGATGATAGCGCTTACTGTGTCTGTTTTATGTGGATTGTCTTATTTGAGTCTCGCAATAATCCCATGAGCAACGTATTCTCTTTCCCATTTTCTAGATGAGGAAACAGGCTCAGAGAGGTTATCAGTTTGCCCAAAGAGGCAAAATATGAATCAGTCATCTGATGCCAAAGACTGTGCATGTTATCAGCCATGCTCTTATCACCTTTTCTGATTGCATGTAGTGAGCTAAACAAAAGCATTCTCTAATGGGCACTTAATAAATATATTGCTAAATATGTAATGATTAAGTGAGAAGTATTTTGGCCAAGAAGATGCATGCTTGTATAGGCATATGTCTGATACATATAGTCAACTTCTGATTTTCCACTTTGGGGATGACCCTCTGACTGTGAATTCCAGAATGTTCTCTTTTTTACTCAGTGCCTTCTCCTGCCCAGTTCTTCGGGTCAAGGAATAGAAACTCATTTAAATGTAATTCTAAGCAGAATTTCTTTAGGAAGGGGAAAATAATCTCAGTTATAGAATATTATGATCGAAAGAGCATATGGAAACATGTAAGCAAACCATTTTGATTTAGAGAGAAGGAGCCTCAGGGCCTCCAGAGAGGTGTTAATTGGCCCAAGGCCTCTGATTGATTAGTGCCAGAGTTGGTACTAGATGTTGGGATGCCTGCCTCTTGATTTAGTGCTCTCCTCTCTATATAACCCTACCATTCCATGGAGTAAACTCTGAAGCAACAAAAGCAAAACAAAACTCAAGCGAAAAAGAAATTGTGTTGTGACTATCTGTTCTGAAATATGGGTGTTGCTAAGTTTCCTGTGATGGTGTGGCTAATTTGTAGTTGACTGCAATGGTATTTTTAGATTCTTGTGGGTTTAGGTCACATTGGCTATGGAAGCACCCTCTCCCATCTGATTCCTTGCATCAGGAGCACAATAATACATTTCCCCCTAACACAATATTTTTGTTGGCCTGATAGACCAAGATAGTTAAGGAATTAAATTGACCTCCACTACCCCCTACCCCATATCACCAGGAGGGAAGGAGAGTCAACGTTATTAATGGGAGTGAATGTTCTTTGAAGTTCAAATTTATTTTTTAAAAGAATATTCTTTCCTGACTTGGAAGAATTATTATTTGGTTGCACACATTTTATTGTGTAGCTTTTGTGCATTGTTGCATTGAATGTGTTGCTCTTGCTCCCACCAACTGTTTTAAGATGTTTTGAGACTGTGCTTCATATTGTAAGGAAAGTATTCGTCACTTGGACTCACAGAATTGAATTTGCCTGAATTAATTATGATTTCCACTCCATCCCCCTGGGCAGTATTGTGGGGGAGAGGTAATCCTTTCTGATGTCGTATAGAAAATCAATTCTGGCCCACGGCACTGGCTAGTTGCTTGAGTGGGGGGACTTGTCACCCACTGTATGGTCTTTATTTTCCATTTTTCTTGGCCTTTTGTTATGTGTTCCTTTCTCTGGGCTGGTTTAAGAAGCTGCCAGGGCTAGGGAGCAGTGCTTGAAGTGATGGACAAGGATACTCTCCCCATAAAGAAAATCACAAAGACCCCAAGTTGGGTAGTAAAAGGCCTTGTCTATGGCTTTTCTTGTGGAGTCCGCATTGTTTATAGAGTGTTTTCCAGTGGGAAACACACTCTTCCTTTGGCTTAGGGGGCAAGACAAGTTGAAAGGTACTGGGTCATATGTAGGGATTTGGTCTTAACTGGTTTGAGAGTTTTTCTTCTTCTTCCTGGCAGACTCCTTCTCCCCCCACCCCCTCCACCTCCCCCCTTGGTTCCTTAGAATACTTTTCTCCTTAATTTTAGGATGTTAGAGTCCTTCACCTTATTTTGAAAACACCCCACCCCATAAACAAACTTAGGAGGCAAAAACAACTCTGATGGTAAATAATGGAACAAAATACGGCAAGCATAGGATAGATATCCTTACCACATAAATAGCTACTACAAAAAATAACCACCAAACACCCTATAGTACATCCATTAGAAAGGATATATCAAGTTTTAAATAGCTTGGGAACATGCTGTCAAGATAAAGATGAGCAAAATAGCAGGACATAGAACTGAACACACAGATGTAAATGCTAATCTGTATGCACTCAAAAGGGGCTGAAATGTCCCTTTTTTCTTATTTTCATGTGTCAGGAGAGCGTACAAGTAGTTGCTACCTTGGCATGTGACCATGGTGCCTTGGCTTTGCTATTCCAGCCAACTGACCCTTTTGCTGAAAGTTTAATAGGGGATAAATTCACATGTGAATTCATAATCCCCTTATCTGTGCTAAG
Organism: Leptonychotes weddellii; assembly: GCF_054177405.1. NCBI lineage: Eukaryota > Metazoa > Chordata > Mammalia > Carnivora > Phocidae > Leptonychotes > Leptonychotes weddellii. The sequence goes on along the minus strand of NC_138374.1, from coordinate 46,288,013 downwards.
AGCATTCTGTAATGAGCCTGCAACAAAGAGAATCTTACATCTTGCCGTTTTGCTCTGAACCCACCTCTTGGCCTCCTTCCTACCCTCTCCACACCTCCTGGTTGGACATATTAGGCATCTGCCCCTTGCAGAGTCCTCACCTGCTTGTGGTATGTTAGGTGACGTTGTAAATAAATAGATTGACATTTCCTGCCGGTCACATCGAGGCATTTACGGAAGCATGGCATGTGTGAGTGGGGAATGTATTTGGGCTTATTAGAAAAGCAAACAAGGACTTGTTCCCCTCTAGTATTTATTAATTTTGAGACTTACTCTCTTTTATGTAGTGTGACTTTGCCGATAAATCCAAAAGCAAAGTCAGTCAAGCTACAATTTAAGTTTTGAAGATTTATTGTTAAAATTTGCTCTCTCCCCTAATGCTTTTATTATTTACTCTTCTCTTCCCTGCCCATGGTGTGGGTTACAGTTAATGTTATCTACATATGTCTATAAATACTGAAAATATTTTTGATACAATGTGCATTTAATCAACTTTTTGTTACTGTTATGCCATTTGTGTGGACGAAAATTGTTTCTGTCTTAATGTTCTATTGAAGTGCCTTTGGAGTGATGATATCATAATCACTTTAATACATTTAAAAGCTTCAAGGCTTAGCATTTATTGAACAAAGCTCATTGAAGGAATATAACGGATGTCTTGAGGCTTTCCGCTGCTGTAAAAAGGACAGTATTGTTCATGGCCTCAGTAAAAGAAAATCTGAATTTTTATTTTACTTTGCACCGTGTTGCAATTATATTTCAAAAGCTCTTCAAGTGCAACTAACAAAGGGGTTGTTTTTATGAATTGTTATAATTGTAGATCTCAGGGCTGACTGCTGTGAGTTTAACGTTAATAATGGACAGCAATTTAAAACTTTATCACCAAAATCCAACCTCTGAGATCCTAAAAGATGGCTTTCCCTTCCCATTTGGACGTCCTTGGAGAACGAGTCCTCCCGAGTTGGGAAGTGAATGGAAAACTTTATTCTCAAGAATCTCAGAAATCCTGGCCCTGGGGAGTGAAGTGAGGACTGTGGAGTCCCGAGGTTGGGGTGTGGATGTGTGTGTTTAGCGGATGAAATCAAAATGGGTAGATGGCAAGTGGGAAGCCAAGGGAGCCCCTAAGAATCTTTGTGTAGTGGAGGGTGTCCTCTCAGGACCCTGGAGTGAAAATGCAGCCAAGGTGGGCATGCTGTGAAGCCACCCTTCTGAAGAGGCCTCCGAAGAAGCTGCCCCTGCTGGAGATGTAATGGAAAATACTCGGTCCCTTCTCTTGGTGGAGATGGTTAAGTCATGTTTGAAATCTGGCACCTCCTAGAACTGTAACCTCCTCTTCACTGCTGTTGGGTAACTTCCTGCTTGCCTTGGAATTCTATGTGTGGTAAAACGTCCCCAAGGGTGCAGGTCTCATCTCAGGAATTTTACTGTCACCCAATCAAAACTGAGGGGAGAAGAGCACCTGGAAAGATGAGTCACTATTTCGTATTTCTTATTCCCCATTCCCCATTGTCTCATTATGTAGCTTCTTATCTTGAGGCTCCCTGGCAGGCTTGTTTGAAATTCACATGGTTAAAGCCTACATCTTTTCCTTTAAAGTTTTCTTAAGGGAAAACATTGCTTGCTGTGAGGTGGGGTTTCTGAGGCCTAATTAATTATGAACTCCCATGTGGCTCACTCTCTCCTCTAAGGTATCAATGCTCCGAGTAAGTGGTTTTGCTTGAAATGATGGATTTGATTTAGTAGCTTGAAAAGGGTGGTCTTTGACTTGTGGCCTTTCCCAAATGAAGAGGTATGGGGGCTACTTCTTCTGGTAATGAACCCTTCCTAATCCAGGGGAGTAGGGGCTAATTAGAGACCAGAGCTGTGATTAGGGTGTGGTACTTTTGCTCCTGGTTGTTAAAAACAACTTCTTAGAGATTTATCTAGCCACCTACATCAGTTAGGATTAGGTTCAGTTGCATGGGATAGATAATCCTAATTACCAGCATGTTACATAAGGTTCACATTTATTTCTCTCTCTTACTGTAGAGGCTGACAACCTAGGGCTGATAGGGTGGCTTTGTGGTATTAACAGGGATTCAGGCTCCTTCCATCTTTCCACTCTGCTATCTCAAGTGTTTGGTTTCTTGGACTGAACCTCATAGTTTAAGATGGACATAGTCCAGACAACAGATCCACATACCAGCCTGGCAGTGGGAGGAAAGGCAAAGGAGGACATTCCCTCCTTCCTCTTTGGAACTTACTTTAGAAGTTCCATGCAGCAATCTAGCTGTAAGGTGACACCTAGCTGCAAGGGAGGCAGAGAATTGCAGTCTTTTGACTGGGTGGCAATGTGCCCTGCTGAAATTTGAGGTCCTGTTCCTGGGGGAAAAGGGAAAATGGATATCGGGCTAGGCCTCCTGTAAACTCTGCCATGCAGTGTATTCACTCATTCATTCATTCATCTGTCTCCACCTGCACCCCCTCCCCCAAGTGCACTCAATTTACCATCCTCTGTGCTGGAGCTGGAATGCCCCTCCCCAGTTCCATATATATTCCAGACTGGCCTTTTATGACTTTTTTTCTCTTTCAGTGTATTCACTCATTCATTCATTCATTCATTCATTCATCTGTCTCCACCTGCACCCCCTCTCCCAAGTGCACTCAATTTACCATCCTCTGCGCTGGAGCTGGAATGCCCCTCCCCAGTTCCATATATATTCCAGACTGGCCTTTTATGACTTTTTTCTCTTTCAGTGTATCTTTTGATTGTTTTACCCTGCATATATCAATATTAGGATTTCAGGGATGGAGGAAGCCTTTTGAGTGCTGAGTCTTTATTTCTCATAATATTTTTATTCAGTTGAAACATCAAGGAGGAAAGGTGACCAGAGAGTTGCCAGAGGAGTTCTTGGAAGCCTCTGAGCTGTCTTTTTACCCTTCCTAGGATCACCATTGTCATTCTTCTCCAGACCTGCAGGCATCTGGGCCAGAGGGCAACCCCCTTGAAGTCCAGAATCCTGGGGCTTGTGGAATGAAGTGCTCTCTACCCCATAGAAATCTCCAGAATATGGAAGTCAGGGCCAGTGTCCTACATTCTCCTTCCCATAAACAGATTGCTTGAAAGAATTCTCAGATAGAAGATGAAGGCGATGCCTCTGGGTAAGTTGGCTCTGTTTAGCCTCAGCTGTTGCAAACCCAGATGGTGTTGCTTATGGTGGTTCCCAAGCCCCTGAAAGCTATCCCCTCTCCACTGAGCACAAAGGTGCTTTGAGGTGGTGTGTTGCTGCAGATGATACTGCTGGATCCATTCTTACATCCCAGCCCATCAATTCTCTGTCCTTCAGCAGCAGCGTGGTCTTCCAGACCAGGAATTGGAACATGTAATGTGATGAGTGATGCCACCTCTGAAGACAAACGGTAGTCTGGGTGGTAGGTTTTGCATTCTGGAATGCTTGCATTTCTGGATAATTTTTGAGAACTTTTAAAGTCTGTGGGACAGAGTATTTGAAATACAGAGGAGTACACCAAATTCTAGGAGCTATGAGTGTAGTAGCTGAAGTTCTTGCCTGGAGAACCTTTGAAGGACTGGACTTTGGAGCCCTGGAGCTCTGGGTTCAAATTCTCTTGCTGTGTGACTTTTGGGGGATAATTTTAGGCCTAGTTTTCTTTTTTTCTATTTTTTTATATGAAATAGGCCTAATGAGATACAACTCAACGGAAAATGAAATTTAATAAGAACATATATAAAGTACCTGGCACATAGAAGGTCCTCAGTAAAAGGTAGTATCTTTTTTATGCAATTCATCTGCCAAGTGCTTAATAAATATTTATTAGTTTTATGATCAAAAACTTTTACATTGAAGTGTGTGTAACAATTGAATATATTACATTGAATAACCCTAATCTTACTGTATGTGCCTGGACATGGTCAGGGGTGTAGGCTCTCACATGACTACTTTCAAGCAGCGTCTTTTCTCTTTATATGAGTATATAATGAAAAGGCACTTTGATAATGAAAAACACAGGTGTTCCGAAATGCAGATGATTTCTAAATTGGAAGCATTACCTGCCCTTAACACGCTTTGGGAAGTGCAGTTGAAGAGGCCTTCCAGTTGTGCTTTGAGCCTTCCTGGGCCACAAACTTCTACTAGAATCTGATGAGAGCTATGGGTCTTCTTTTCAGAGAAATGCACATGTGCATAGAACTTTTCATAAAATTGCAAGTGATCTGTGGACCTCACCCTTCCTGACCTCCTCCTCCTCGTGCCACCCCTCAGGAATACTCTGTTAGGAATCCCTGGATGAACTATTGATAATTTTTTTTTTTTATGAATGTAGATACTAAAACGGGGAGGAGAAAGGAATGGAGGACATAGGTATGGGTGGGGAATGGTGAGGAGGCCACACCTAGAATGAGAAGCAAGTGGTTGAAATAGTGACTGAAAGATAAAAATCCTGTTGCACATCAGTGTGGCATTCATGGCTCGAAGGTCTACAAGAAGTTACGAATGGAAAGAGTCAAGGTTCCCCCCCCCCAACTTTTTATTAAGAAAAATTTCACTTGTACGAAGTGGAAAAAATTGTATTATGAACTTGCATAGACCTGACATCAGGTGGTATCCAGGTTCTTCTGTTACCATTTTATTATGCTTGCTTTATTCTACCTCCATCCATCAATCCATCTTATTTTTTTGGTGCATTTCATTGTAAGTTGCAGACATCAATACCCTTCACTCTAACACTCAGCATCATATCATTTACTAGGGTTCAGTATTAGTTTATTTTTTTCTTTTGAGAAACGGACAAAACCCTAAGTATAACATTTCTGTGAATTTTGATAAATGCATGCATCTATGTAATTCAAACTCCTATCAAGATGAAAAACTTGACTTTCTCCCAGAAAGTGCCCTGGTGATCCTTCCCAGTTATTCCCTGATTCTTCTGCTCCAGAGGTAATCGCTCATATTTTTTTTGTCATAACTTGTGACTGTTTTAGGGCTTCATATAACTGGAATCCTAGAGTATGTTTTCTGTGAATCTTTCATTAGTACAGCGTGTTTGAGAGTCATCCATGTTGTATATATCAGTAGTTTGTTTTTCATTGTTGAGTGGTCTTCTGATGTATGCATAGACTGTAGTTTGTCCATTCTGTGGAATGTCAGCACAGCTGTTCTCTGGTTTGAGCTAATAAGCTGCTATGGATATTTCCTTACAGTCCTTTGTGTGTACATATATTTTCATTTTTCTTGAGTACCTGGGAGTAGAATTTTGGGGACCTAAGGTAGTTGTAAGTTTCATTTTAAAAGAAATTGCCAGACCTTTTCCCAAAGCAATTGTTCCATTTTTCACTTCCACCAATAGTGTATGTGAGTTCTGGTTGCTCTACATCCTTGCCAGCATTTGGTGGTGTTGGTCTTTTTGATTGTAGCCATTCTGGTGGGTGTGTAGTGGTATCTCCTTTTGGTTGTAATTTGCTTATGGCCTGGGGCTCCAAAATGGCCTTTTCCTGGACTCCTAAATCCTCCTTGATCTCAGAGGCATTATCTATTCTTAGGGAGTGTGTGGGAATAGCTAGTGAAAATCTTATGGGCCTATAAAACTTCCTGCAGGTTCCCCCCCACCCCCTTTAAATTCTGCATGGCACCAAAATGCTTGAGAGCTCCCTGCATCTCTGTGGATAGCCACAGTCCCTTCACAATGATAGGGATGCAGGAAGGGCGCTAGGAGTGGTAAGGCCAGGTGTCCATCCTCCCAGATGGAGCCGTGTGTGTGCACGGGGCTCCTTGACGCTCAGGGAGCTTGGAGAGTCCGCAGCTGGAGCCTTGCATCCAGCCTCGTGTCACAACATTATCAGAGACTTGGAGAAACTGGACAGAGTTCAGAGAGGAGCAGCTAGCACGATTAAAGGGCTTGGAAGGATTAAGGGATTGATTTATGAGGAAAGATGAAAAGAACTTAATGTGTGCTGCTTGACTAAGTGGGTACATGATAATAGCCTGCAAACATCTGAAGGGTATAAACACTGGAAAGGGAGAGGAATTAGCACAGAGTGAGGAAACTGATCCAAGCATAATGAGGGAAATTAAAACGGGGGAGGGACTATGGGGTAAGTTGGCAAAGTATTAGCAGGGGCGTGACTATCTATGAATGCTTTCAGAAGTGTGAGAGGGGGTTGAGTTGGTTTGGGGAAGATGAACCCCAAGAAGTGCTGTGGGTTTGCCTCCTAAAGCAGCCAGGTAGAGGGGAATAGTTGAGCACCTACTGTGTGCTGTGTGAAGCAGGACTGTGTGGGAAATGGGAACCCTGGAGCCTGGAAGGAAGGGAGGTGATGGAAATGACCCGGACAAGGAAATCTAGACCTTTCCTTAAGTCTCCTCTCCCTGGCAGTTTTTCTGGATGGATCAGAAGCACTGACAATTTTGTTTTGCATCCAGTTTGCTTGAGATGTGTAGTTCCTATCCCCCATGCCTTCCAACTTCCCAGCTACTTACCTTGTCCTAAAATGCAGCTATCCTTGACTGGCCATGGTGTTTATTTCTCATGGCCAGTGTGGGTGTGAGATTGGGAAACAATATATAGACTGGGTGAAGAGGATGGGAAATGAAGCCAAACTGCCTGGGGTCAGACTCTGGCTTCAAACTTGCCAGCCAGGTGAGCGTGCCCAGTTACTACTCAGTGGGCCTCCATTTCCTTCTCTGTAAAATTGAGTTAATAACAGCACCTTGCTTCAGAATTGTCCTGAAGTTTACATGAAATACGGCGTGTAAAGTGCTTAGCATACTGCCTGGCAAAAAGTAGATGCTCAACCAATTCTGGTTTACTATTATAATTAAACTATGATCATGACTATCATTATCCTGGTACCATGACTCTGGTCTGGAGCTTGCCTGAGCAGTACCTTTGCCATGGAGACAGCCCTGTCTAACACAGCAAATAGGGGATGTGCTCATAATTGGTTTGGGGTGAGAGGGGGATGTTTGCACCCCAGGAGAAAGAGGCAATGGGTACCACCTCTGTCTTCCTTGCAGTGGCAGAACTTCCAGAGATGGCCTCTAGTCAGAGCCGAGCTCTGGACACTAGAACCGCAAGCTTGGCTGGGGGAAGAAACCTGGCTCATCCACAGCCTCCAGCCTGGCTCAATGAAAAGATAACTGGGAGTCAGAACATGTATGTTAACTTCTGTTTTCCAACCTCCAGTTTCCTCAATGGTTAAAAAAAAGGGGGGTGGGTGGGGTGGGGTGAAGGGGATTAAACTAGTGTTTCTTAAACTTTTCTTTCCTGCCGAGCAAAAGGACCCTTCAGTTAAATGATACTTTATGTAGAACTCCAGTATAGGATATCCCCAAATTGAGCTGCTGCTGAGTGGGGTGGGAGGCTGGAGACTCCCTTAATTGACCCTCCATCTTCCTTTGTGGTAGTCATAAAGGTGCCCTGGTGACTTCCATCTCTCCATCCAACACTGTGCTCACATGCAGTTGAGCCCTTCAGGATGGTTACTGTTCTGGTGACAGCTAAAATGAATTGTGGGCTCATGTTTGCTAAGTGCTTTGCATCTATTAGCTTCCGATGAAGAAACTGAGGTTGAGAGTTGAAGCAAGGATTCACAGCTGAGAAATGACAGATTATCTCTAAGAGTCCTTTCGGCTCTGAAATAGTCACATTCAGTTTCTCCCACAGGTTCTCAAGTGGTATTAGATACTCAGTAAATATTTAGGAATGTGAGTCAATTGTCGTTGGGATTGGTTTCCCCAATGCCAGAATGAGACCACACTACCTGGTATTGGTCTTCTAGACAAGTGATCAGATCTCCTAGTATGTTGTATCTGCTTGAAGAAATGGACTCTGCCACTGCATTTGCCACTCATTCATGACCTCTCTAGGTACTCATGTCCAGGCTTCAACTAAGCCAAGTAAGCCTTCCAGGGTTCTCCAGGATTCAAGGTGGTGGAATGCTGGATTTTTTTTTTTTTTTTTAAAGTGCCTTTGCCTTTTCTACCTATCACTCCAGCACAAGTCAGTCTCTGGTTTACTCTTTTCTAATCCTGTGATAGATAAGCATCCCAAATAAACAATGTTTTCTTTGAAACAAGCATTTTTAATTTGCAGTCTCACACAAGAGAGTGGATAACACCTTATTCCATTGACTGGAATTCATATTTATCCCCTTGCAAAATGTGTTCCCTTTTGCTCCCTTATTTGCCTGATACATGTATGTATGTTCAAATCTTTTTTTTTTTAATTATTGGTAAAGCTCTAACTGACCTAATATGTCTGTAAACGTAGTGGGCTCAATGTGAGTGTCCTTTGTCCATTGCAAGAGAGACCAGAAGGAACTTGAAAGTGAGAGGGAGTATGGCCTGTTTACAGACATAGAAGTGGGGTCAGCTTGTGAATATTTGCTGGTGGCTTTTCCATATTGAAGATTTTCCATGGTGAAATTTTTGAGACTCAATAATCCAACTGAGAGAATACAAACCAAATATTAACATTAACCAGAGCCCAGCATAATCAGGAGGGTGGATCTGCTATACAAATAAACATAACCAATATAGGTCTCAAGCCAGATGCTAATGAAGTTTGAATTGTTCTATTAGCCAGAGAAGACTAATGGCTATTAAAACCAGCCCCCAAACCTTAGTGGCTTGACATGAGAGAAGTCTGTTTATTGCTCTCAAGTCTAAAGTAGAGGGTGTGTGTACAAGAGGGAGTGAGGTGGGAGAGGAGAGCAGTTTCCCGACATCATTCAGGGGCCCAAGAACCCTTTGTCTTCAGTGCCTTCCCTTTGCTTTGTTCCTAGAGTCCTTTCACTTTTTCTAGTGGATGAGGAGAGAGAACATGGAGAGGACATACCAAACTCTGAACTGCCCCCATCCCCAGGGTTGTACAACCTCACTTCCTTTCACATTTCACTGGTAAGAATGAGTTACATGGCCCCACTTTCTTGAAGGGGGACTGGGAAATGAGGTCTAGCTGTGTGCCTAGGAAGACGAGACCGGAACAATGATGTGGCCTCATCTTCTCTGCAGCACTGGTAATTGATGATGATCCATTTCCCATTGCCTGTTGGTGGGCATGGTTTGGAAGGGGATTTTCATTGACCTACTTGGTCCAGAGAACAAGTTACATGCCTTCTTGCTTATTAGATTTTTTTTCTTAGCACTAACCTCTGACTTCAGTTCATGGGACAGTTGCTCTGCATGTCTGTTCATTCTTCTGCAGAATGTGTGTGTGGGGGGGCTCAGAGCGCCTGCCAAGCCACAGTGTTTCTTTGGGAAGAACTGAGGATAACAAACTTCTAGCATCCATGGCCTGAGGACCTGGTTGGCCCTAGTCCTCAGGCAGGTGCAAGCATGGACCTAAGTTTACTTTTGGTGTTTCTTCAAAGAGGTTCAGAGGCCTCTTCAGGCTCTACCAGGTGCATTTTCTCCCTTCTTGTTCTGATTAGTGCTTGTGCTTCTCTCTCTGCTCCTGCAGTCCCTAAGCAGAGACAGCCATCCCTTTGCTGTGATGCTTCTATGCCCACACCACCCTGTGATCCATGGGGGCACTCATCTGCATCGCTTGCTGCCTTTCTCGAGTTTAACCTGAGAGGCCCTAACACTGAAATGTCTGTCTGTGGCAGGGCAAGATGGTACAGGAGCCCATAAAGGCTTTTTTATGGTCACCATGTAAAAGTACAAAAGCCAGGAAGGAACCCCTTTCTTTCGGGAATGCAGATTTTGGAGGTGAGGATACTCACTGTCAGTTCAGAGCCCATTTTCTTTATCGTAGGTACCACAGTTGTGCCCATCTTCTTCAAAAACAAGTTTGCATTTGAATGCGAAGCCAGCTGACATTTAGGGAGGTTTCGTTGGCTTCTTCCGTGTGCAGTTTGAAAGTTGGCAGCTTCTCCTGCTGGAGAGTGTTGCATTATAGGTCAGGGGTGGTGGTGACGGTGGTGGGTATTTATTTATTTAAAAGATTTTATTTATTTGACAGAGACAGAGAGAGAGGGAACACGAGCAGGGGGAGTGGGAGAGGGAGAAGCAGGCTTCCTGCAGAGCCCCATGCCGGGGCTCGATCCCAGAACCCTGGGATCATGACCTGAGCCGAAGGCAGATGCCCAACGACTGAACCACCCAGGCGCCCTGGCAGTGGATATTCAAAGGAAAAAGAATTCTGTCATTTTTGGGTTGTAGATGGCATTAGGTCTGTGGACCGAGACATTTGGGGAACTTGCCACAGTCGTTGTGATTCAGTTGTGATTCAGCCACTTTATAGCTGGTCAGGAATCTGGTGTGCCCTGTTTCCCATTCGGTTAATGAAATACTAGTGTTATAAACCATGACTCTTGGTTTATGCTACCCTCTGTTACCTTGGTTTAACATCAGTTTGTTAGAGCATTAACCACCTTCCGGTTGGTATCAAGGTGGCTGTCTAATGGGTCATTAAGTACCGGTGATATTTAATTCTCCATTTTTTTCTTTTTTTGATAGCACAATAGTTGCATTGGGAATAGAGTGCACAAGGAGCCACCCTCTCACAGTAGATCGTCTTTCTCAGGGAAGAAGCTGAAGGAGGGAGAGCAGGCAGTTTAAGGATATTTTCCTTAGGTTCTGAGAGCCTTGGCTTTGTTTGGGAAGATAATCTGGGAACATGAGGGTATATGATTAGGCAGGTGCTAGTTTGATGAGGGGTATTAATGAAGTAAAAGCTATGGGAGGTATCAGAACCATCCATTAATTAATTTCTATATTAGCTCATTCACATATTAAATATGTGTTGAGTGTCTCTGTGCCATGGAACATGCTAGATGCCAGAGATTCACTGGTGAGCAATAATACGGATGGTCCTTACCCTCACTGAGCACATAGTCTTGAGTAGGGAACAGTGGACTGACATTAATCAGATAAATGTAGTGTTCATTCTATATTTTGTTAGATTAATAGAAAAAAGGCTTACCAGATGCTTAGCTAATTATCAAGAGAATACCCTCATGGGTATAACTGTCCGTATTAGTGCATCAGTGTATGTATTGGTGCATGGTATAATAGGGGGAGTTGACCTGGTAGGAGGTCAGGGAAGTCTTTCCTAACCAAGTGTTTGTTGCTTGGGTTAAGATCTGAAGGATGAGTAAGACTTAACTAGGCAAAGCATTCTAGACAGTGGGAACATCGTGTACAGATGCCCTGTGTGGGGTGAAAACATAGTAGTTATTAGGGGGACCAAAAGAAGGTTGGGAGGTGGAGTGTGGTATAGAGGAGGCAGATCGGGATCAGGTTGTGCTAAGCCTCATAGTATGTGCTGCAGATTTTTGTTGTTATCCTAAGAACAATGGGAAACCATTGGGAGTTTTCATTAGGGGGCATGATCAGATTTGTGTCTGGAGAAAGGGTGGTTCTATGATAATGGCTCAGAGAAAGTGAAAGTCTGTGTGGGTAGGTCATGTCCTTGGCTGTTGCGGTGAGGTGAAATAACGGCACGTCTGAGTGGTAGATAGTAATTGACATCAGAAGAACTTGGTGAGAGAGATTATGGGGATCATGAGGGAGATGACACAGTCCAGCCTGATACCTGAGTGCCTGGCTTGGAAACTGGATGAATAATGGTGGTTGTAGTTTTGATACAGGTTTGGGTGTTTTAACAAGACTCCAAGTAGCTAAACAAGATGCAAATGGAATGCTCTCTCCTATCACAATCCAAGTGTGTCTCCTCCCTGCAGAGTCACCACATCCCATGGGCCACAACTTAGCCATATGGCCATATGTAGCTGCAGATAATCAGGGGACAACAAGCCACTCCTACCATAATGGTGAAGTCACTGAAATAGAACACACCGGAAGATCAGGAGTTCAATTTTAGGTGTTCATTTCATGCCCTGCTTGGGATCTTTACAGTCTCTGCCCCATCCTATGTTAGCTTCCTCCACTCTCCTCTGTGACCCCTTTAGTCTACCACTGCAATTTACTGGCTGCACCTCCCCCTCTCTCGCCCCCATATTCTTCGTACCTGGAGTGCCTTCCGCCTTTGTACACATGCTTCGAGGACCTGCTGATGCTTACCAGCTCCGTAAGGCTGTCCCTGATGCCCCAACCCCAACTGCTGTTTTAGGCGAATTCCAACATCATGGTTCCTGTTACTGCATTGTGTGATGACAACTCTTCTTACACCGATGGCCTGTCTTTTCTGTTTAACTCCCATGCTGAATTATTTTGCTTTCCAAATCGCTATTAAATGTCTCCTTTCAATTCATAAGGAGCCATTAATGAAGTAAAAGCTGTGGGAGGTACCAGAACCATCCATTAATTAATTTCTATATTAGCTCATTCACATATTAAATATGTGTTGAGTGTCTCTGTGCCATGGAACATGCTAGATGCCAGAGATTCACTGGTGAGCAATAATACAGACGGTCCTTGATGAAGAGTCTACTATGGGAGGGACTGACTTCTGTCCTCCTGCCGCCCTTGTGGTGGTACCTAACACACAGACAACATTTAAGTCTTATTTTTTATAATAAGAAAACCCCAGTGAGCTTGGTGTTTGGGTGAACCTTGGGAACCTTTTAGAGCCGTTTCTAGGGTAGATAGCAACGAAGTAGAAGAGGAGAAGATTTATCTTAATAAATCTGTTTTCTCATTTCTTAGTAGTACTCCCTTGCCCACTGATGTTCTCCTGCCTTACTGTTCTGATTATAGACAGGCTGAGGGGCCCCCCTACACAGGCACGCATGTCAGCATTGTGAAGGTGTGGTGGGGAAGAGGAGAGTGTTCCAGGAGGACTTAGAGGAAAGAGAACGAGGCGATGCAGCATCCTGCTGCCTCACTGTCTGGTTTCTTTCAGCTACTTGCTGGAAGAAGGGCCTGAATTGGCAGCAAAGCTGGGATTTCCAAACCAACTAACAGTTCTGCCTTTGCATGTATTATTGTTTGATTAAAAATCATTCATTTTTTTTTCTCATATCTGGTTTCATTCATTCTTGGTAGGTTTTACACCAAATCAATGAGACATAGTCCCTGCCCTGAAGGAGTTCAGGGGCTGGTGGAAAGAGCAGAAAATCTCCATCTACTTGGTGATAAGCCAATCATATCTCCTAGCTGGGTGGTTGTGGGTCCCGTGGATACGTTAACCATGTTCCTCAGAGTCCCATGTGTTCCTAACAAGGCTCAGCACCATGTTGGTCCCTTGGCTGGTGCCCAGTGACCTCCATGAATGATTTCACTGACTGGTTGCTACACATCTCTCCTCCCCATGGAGCTTGTGGTGCCTTGATGTCTTGGAGTGTGAAAGTGGAGATTTTGTCTGTTTCCTGTTTGGGGGTGGGTATGTGGACGGCCCGTTGTGGGAGGTTTCCGCCTCACTGATAGTGAAAGTGCTTCAGAAATCTGAGCTTGGGGGGTGATGGCAGAGGAAGTTTCTTGTGTGAGGAGCTTGAATGCTGGATGCCTTTCCCCTAGTTCTCTCTCTCCTGGCTCTTGTACAAAGAGTTGTGATATTACTGGGTATGTGCATGCTCGATGATATGAGTGGGTCTTGCCTTGCTTCCTAAACCCAGATGCTCAGGTATAAAGTTCAGGATTTGTTGAGCTGTGTACAAGCCTTGGGTTCTGGCATTACATCTTTTTTTTTTTTTTCCCCCCCCGGTGACATCTCACGTGCAGGGAATTACTCCCCCTGGGTAAACGGTATATTGTCACTGTTCTCCCTCAACCTATAACCGACAAAACAAGGTCAGCGCTGCTTGGAAACGGGAGGCTGGTTGGAAGTGTCACAAAATGGCAGCATAGCCCATGGGAAGTCAGCCCAGTGAGAGCAGGAGCACTGCTGAAGCTGCTCCTTCCTGCCCTGTGGTCACTTCCATCCCATCCTTTTCCAGAGCCTTCAATGAATGATGAGTTAAAGGAATTCTCCAGGTACCCATGAGTCCACCTGGGGGAAAGACACAAGAGAAAGTGCCTCTAATGTGGTGTTCCAGTGAGTGTTTTCACCCACAGGGTCATGTTGAAGTCACCCAGTGGGGAGGGCATAGACCCCACTTGGGTAAATAAGGGAGTGAAAAAGTTGGAAAATGTGGTATGAATTTCTTACTCTCATTGTTTCGGGGCCAGTTCCTACCCTGTCAGTTCTCTCTGCACCCCACCCCACCCTTTTTAATGACTTATTTGTACTGGAAAGCAAACTATTAATCACAAACAGAAAGGCTCTGTAACTTCCAAACACACACAGAACAGTTCTAGGGGCTGTGAAAAAGCCAAACCCTTGGCAGAGATTCGAAAATGTGTTTGTTTTATATATATTTTAGAAATGCCACCATTTTTCCTTAGGCACAGAAGGTTCCCTTTAATTAGCAGTGAATTTCCCATTTCCCCTTTCTTCCTGAGGCATCTATAAAGCCCTGGCCTAGTAAAAGGCAGGTACACAGCTCTCAATTGAGCCCTATTGATGTGCTAGTATAGTTTTAATTGTGTTGAGATTTCCTTGCCAAAGTGACACATGCAGAAGCATTTTAAAAACGTATAGGGTTCGTAACTCTTTTGCTGTCTAGAGCTCTTGAATTATGAATGTCTCTTCCGCTGCCTATTCGGTTCTTCTGAATCTGTAAAATTACTTTAATAACCTGTGTGGGGGTAATGTTAATATGTTTGCTCAGTAGTGTGAATTTATTAGCATTCCTACCCCACTTCAGGGAGCTGGCTTGGCTCTTTTGATGCAAGCTCTTGGTTGCAAGAAGAGGCAAATTATGGTGGTGGTGTTTTGTCCTTCCCTCCCCCCCCCTTTTCCGTTCCACCATTAGTAATCATTCTGTTGCACAGAGTGCGTGATAAATCAACCTCAGGAGAGTCAGATTTGCCATAACATGACACTACCTATCAGCTCCTCAGGTCTGAGTTGACTCGCAGCCTTTTGGGCTGTATATTTCTTCAAAGTCTAGTGCCAGTTTCTTAGTCAGCTCTAACTAATTTCAGAGTGGAAGGGAAACTTGACTGGAGTGCTGTTTGGGATCTGCTTTTTAATCCTGGTCTGTTTAATGTTTGCTCCTGACAGTCTAGGCCAGACATCATTTTAATGGTATGTGTGGTGATAAAGCCAATAAACTGTCAAGATGATTGATAATCTAAGCATTATAGCAATATGACTTTCCTGTTCTCCTCTGTGCTTTAGATGATGGTTTCCAAATTGAATTCCTACAGTGTGTGCTGTATGTGTGTGCCTGTTGGAGGCTCCCCTAACAGCGTTTGAAGGAGGTAGCTGTGTTTAATGTAAGATTTTTTAGCCCTCAATTACCCACACAAATAAATCTGCATACGTGTTGGTACCCTCTAATTTGGGAAATATCAAGAATTTATGGTTCTGCCCTTGCAACAGTCCCCCAGCAATTTATGGGCACTGGTGGAACTTTTTATTATGTCTTTATGATGTTTTTTCACCTGGCATGCATCTTAGATTCCATGTGGTTGATTCTGTTATCTGTGGTTGAAAGACATTACAGATAACAAAGTGCACTGTATTCAAGGCAGGCTTCTGGTTTCCTTTCCTTTTCTCTTTGTTTCTTTTTTCTTTTAATTTAGCAGACATTTTTAGCATCTGGTCTTCATCTCATTAATCAGAGCCGACCAGGTGTTTTAGGGTGGTGACAGTGGGAGTGCTTGGCCCCTCTTTGTTGGCCCTCATGGGCCACCGTTGCTGGCTTACATTTCCCCCTTCCTTGGAGCTGTGTTGCCTGGGAACAGAAATCCAAATGGCCAGAGAGGCTGGGCTGTGTGTGTGTGTGTGTGTGTGTGTGTGTGTTAAACCACTTAAGTGAGTTTACCAGGAGAGGAAGGAAAAAAGGAAGGAAATCTTAAACTCAAAGCTCTTTAATGGGACTTAAAATTCTCTTCTGCTTTCTGCTAACATAGATGTGTTTTTGTGTGGGTGTGTGCATATTATTTGGAGTACTACTTTTAAGGTGGCGTCTAGCTAGAACACTAGGCTGTAAGACTGTGGATCTGAGGGTCACAGAATGTTACTGCCAGCAAGGTGTCTCTGATAGCTGTCGACACAGCGATTCGCTGGGCATTTGTTCCAAGTCTTGTTTTACAGATGAGCCTGGGCCCCAGAGAGGGAGCGTGTCTGGATCAGTGGCAGAACAGGGACTGGTGTCCGTGTATGCCTTATTGGAGATTGACCATCATTTACACTTCATGAGTTTCCTTCACTGAATGCTCATTTTTCTCTTGGGGGACACTGGGCAAGTCATTTCATTTTTCTGGCCTCTCTTTCTCTATAAAATAAAGGTGGCTGGATTTGCTAGCCTCTAAGCTCACTTTCATTGTAGAAGCCTGTGCAATGGAGGAAGGATTGAGCTTGGTACTGTGAAATTTCCTAAAACCATCCAGAGTTGTTCCTCCCTTTCTCACATTCTCTTCTGCATGTATAGTCCTTGTCCCTTCTTTTCCTGCTGTTTAGAACCTAAAATTTGTTGTCTCCTGTGGCTCACCAGGCCAAAAAGAATGCACGGTTTTTCCACAGATGAAAATGAAATATTAAGGAACTCACCTTGCTTTACCTGCCAGCTAATATCCGTGCTAGACCACCTTAATCTAAAATACTCTGAAGTTCGGTTCAGTGTACGTTTTGGGAGGTAAAAACAAGTATATGAGGTTAAAAAGTTGGGAAGACCAACAACCAACAAGACCATTAATACCAGTGAATAAAAGAACATGAGTCAGATAAACTCCAAGGACTGTTATTTCCTTGTGTCGGCTCAGAAAGCTCAGTGGTGGGAATGCACACCCACCAGCTCCATCTCCCGTTCTAGGTAACTGGGAAATGGTATTTATGGATTTGATTCCATCCACATGGTCAGGGGAGCCTAAAGCCCTGGCCTGGGGAGATGATGGTGATGGTGGTGGCGACTCGCACTGATTAAGGGTCCATTCTGAGCCAGACATAATTCTTATTACTTCGACAGATATTTGTTTAATTCTCCGACAACTCACGGGGGGGGGGCGGGGAGGTAAGTTAGTAGGTTTGAACAGTTATCACTATTTTGCAGATGAGGAAACAGGCTGAGAGAGGTCACCTAGTTAGGTACCCAACTAGTAGGTGGTGGGGTTCAAGCTTGGCCCCTCACTCTTTTTTTTTTTTTTTAAAGATTTTATTTATTTATTTGGCAGAGACACAGCAAGAGAGGGAACACAAGCAGGGGGAGTGGCAGAGGGAGAAGCAGGCTCCCCGCCGAGCAGGGAGCCCGATGCGGGGCTCGATTCCAGGACCCTGGGATCATGACCTGAGCTGAAGGTAGGCGCTTAACTACTGAGCCACCCAGGCGCCCCTTGGTCCCTTACTCTTAACCGCTGTACCTTACTACCCTGCGTTTGAAAGAGCTCACAGCTCCAATCCCGAGGCCCGTACACCTGTTTGAGGCAGGGGGCACGTGGACTGTGTGGCTCTAAGGAGGTCATCCGCCATCTGAGGCCATTTATTCACCTATAACATGGAGACAGAGTTGTTCTAATTCAAATGCGAGAATAGAAGTGAAAATGCCTGTCAGAATACCCAGCACAGAAGAGGTGCTCAAAAAAGGTTTGTAAAACAGGATGATGAGTTTGAGATTATCACTGAGCTTGTTTGTTTGTTTTTTTTTAAAATCTATATTTCTTTGCACATCTTGCCCTTCCTGTCATCTTCAGTATTTGATGTATACTTAGGTGATGACACAGCAGAACACAGGAGACTCTGATCCTGGCTTTTGAATTTGAAAAGTTTAGCCCCAAGTATAAGAAAAAAGATGTGAAAGACTGTGATGATAGAGGAACTGGCTGACTCTGGGTCCTAGAGAAAGATTGTCTGGGCTCAGGGGAGGAGAGTATCAGAAGTGAAGAAAAGGAGAGATGCTAGTGGGTCCCTGAGATGGGGTCCTGTATCTCACGAAGTTTTGCGCTGTTGGCTGTTAGGATTACTTTGGAGCACTGGCAGAGGGTAGGGTTGGTTATCCAAGATGTCTAAACACAGGAAGATACAAGAGAGGCTTCTTGCAGAAGGGGTGGAAATTGAGCTGCGTTCTGAAGGATGAGCGAGATTTGGATGGGGCAAATCTACCAGCTTCAAGCTGCAACCCTCTGTGCCCATCAACTTGTCGTCCTAAGTGTGAGTTTTCTCTATTAGTCTACTGAATAGATGATGGTATGTGAGAGTTCTTGTGGGGAAGGGGGGGAGGCTGCTCTGATGGCAAGGCAGAAAGAGGAGGGGATGTTGGCCGTAGAGATGGAAGGGAGGTTGGTGGGAGGAGCTGAGCAAGCCTTGCAAGGATAGGGCTGGCATGGTCTCTGAAGCAGGAGAGTGGATCCTTCTCTGAAATAGCCACATACATGCCTAGAGGGCCAGGGTACTGGTCTAAGTTTGTATCTGCTTATTTCTTAGCTGGATCCATGGAGGAAAAAGAGAGGGCAGTTGGCACTGTAGCAGAGCCCCCCTTCCTTCCCTCCAACATTTTTGGATTGAAAATGAAATACAGGAGGAGTGAGAAAACCAGGATTCTGGTTGTAACTTTACCCCTTAACATATTGTGGGACTGTGAGCCATTCCTGAGTGAGTGGTTGGATAAGGCCATGTCTCAGGTGCCTTCCTGCTCGTACCTGCCATGAACCTGTGATGGAAGGTGGGACCCTATGTGTCTGTTTGCAGATGGGGCCAGCTTGGGGAAGGCCTTGGCATTTCAGGGGCTGTTGTCCCTATCCCAGTATGACAGACATTACCTGTCCATGTAATGGTTCTCAGTATCTCCCAAGTTTTGTATAAGCAACCCATGTTTTCAACCATTTGAACCAGAAATCTGAAAGTCTCTGGATGGCTTGAAAAAACCTGGCTTGCCATCCTTTTTCTCTGTTCCCTTCATATGAGGCACTTCATCTTCCAAACCCATTAGATCCAGAGCTCCCTGCAGGAGAAAGTTGGGTCTTCGTGGTTTCTGGGCCAAGAAAGAAGTGGAACTTCATATTAAATACTGGCTTCTTCCTCTTCTGCTTTCCTCTGTGAACAGCTCACTCTTCCATCTCCTCTGAAGTTGGGGAAAGAAAGAGCTATTGCTTCTGAAAGCTGTTAGCATTCCTCAGGAGCTGGAGGGTTCTGTCATGTACCTGGTTTATAGTACTTTCTCACTTAGTATAAAACCACTACCACCACCTCTACACGTCTACCAGTGTGGACAAATCTATCAATACTCTAGCCTCTGAAGAATAGGCACAGCTTGAGAGAATGGCTCCTCAGGGCTGTTACTTCTACTTTCTATCTGTTTGATTGACTCCAGCATGGAGTCCACATAGTTCTCGCTCCTTCCGAGGAGGTGGTGGGGGTGGGGAGGGGTGGGGGGGAGTATAGGTACTGGAGATCAAGCAGAATTAGGAAATGCCTGTATATTCACAGCTAATAGTTCTCTCTCCTTTACTCAATGTGAAATATATCTTTTTTTATTCTTTTCCCGCTGATGGAGTGGTTCAGTGTAGACTATTACTTTGACCATTCTGCTTCAAAAAAAGCATTAGTAATTTATAAATAAAATACACATAAAAATAGGAGAAGTCAAATTGAGGTTTATTGACAACAAAGGCACTATTAATGTTGGAATGGCCTGGGTTTGAAGTTGAGTTAGTTTTTGTTGCTGATTTATGTGCTGTTTGTTTTAGGAGGACTACGGGTTGTGAGTGTTCTTGGGAACTGGCAGCTGGGAAGGAGCAGAACTGGTTTGGGTCTGAGTTCTCAGAGGAGCAAGATGGGAGGGAGTGGAGGAGGAGGGGGAGGAGGAGGAATGATTTGCATCCCTCTCTGTGCTTGATGGTTGTGTATTTAAGCAAGAGTGCATTGCCAGGAAATTGAGAAAGTGTGTGTGTGTGTGTGTGTGTGTGCGCGCGTGCGTGCGCATGTGTGTGTGTGCACGTGCTTTATGTCAAGCATAGCTCATTTAAAGTATACCTGTGTGGACATGAGGGTTTCAGACAACTGTTATTTATTTCTCTTGAATTTACTCTACTTGTTAAACAAAATTTGACAGATGGTTTGCAACAAGAGTAATGAGACCATTACATAGCCAAGTTTTATCTTTACTGTATCAGTTGTTATGTGGAAAGGGGATTTTCTTGGTTTGGGGGAGTTTAATTCCCTCTCCGTGGAGAAAATCAGATTCATTTAACTGGAAAATTAAGAGAATTGAAAGTTCGTTTTCTGAGCCTTACCACACGGGGTATTGGCTTGTTAAAACCTTTCGCCAGGGCCCATCTGATTTGAAGGTGCTGTGAAATGTTTTATGGCAGATGTGAAAAATTTGTGATCCTTCAGATTTTTTTTTTTCTCCGTCTAGTGTAACAAACTTCAGGGCTAAATTTTGCTTATTCCAGGTTTCCTTGTGTGTTTCCTCCCTTTCTCCCTCCTGTGTGTTGGCTTTCTAACATGCAGACACCACATTTTCATCATGAAGACACAAACACCATCCCCATGGAAAAGTCTGACTTCTCAGTGTTTCTACATGTTGGTGATTGCTTGTTAAATGGCTGGATATTCTAGATGGGTGTATTAGTTTCCTATTGTTTCTGAAACAAATGACCACAAACTCACTTGCTTAAAACAACACAAACTTACTGTGTCTTACTGTGTGGAGGTCAGAAGTCCAAAATGGGTCTTACTGAGCTAAAATCAAAGTATTAGTAGGCCTGTGTTTTTCAGAGATGCTCTAGGGAAGAATTTGTTACCTTATCCTTCCAGTTTCTAAGGGCTTGCCCACATTCCTTGGCTTTGGGGCCTTGCATCACTCTGAGCTCTGCTTTTGTTTTCATATCTCCTTCTCTGATTCAGACCTTTGGGCTCCATCTTATAAAGGACCCTTGATAATCCAGGCTCATCTCCCTATTGCAAGATCCTTCATCTAAACACATCAGCAAAGTCTGTTTTGCCATGTAAGGTAACAGATCCGCAGGTTCTAGGAACTAGGACATGGACATCTTGCAGGGGGCGGGGGGTAGGCATTTTTCTGCCTTTGACTATGGGCAAGATATCAGGTAGTAAAAGCAAACATGTTTCTCTTGGTAGTTTTTTTTTTTTTTTTAGGAGCTTTTTTGAGCTTGTGGAATCACCCTAATTGTTATAATTATTATTATTATTATTTTTATTCTTATGTTAATCCCCATACATTACATCATTAGTTCTAGATGACCTAATTGTTATAATTAAAGAGTGATTGTTTCTATTATAGGGATATTTCTCAGTTCTCCAGAATATACACTCTAAAACTTAGCTTTACTCCTGCCTGTGGTACAATTAATTCAAAGCAACCTCCTTTTACTTTTTCCCCCCCTTTCTCCTGGGTTTCCAAGAGAAGAAAATTCTACCACTTTTCTATCTCTTTAAACCTAACAACAAACCCCCAAATGTCAGTCTCCAAATGTCACATGTTCTTCTGTCTCTGGTATGGGGAAGACTAGTGTCCTCATCTGGAGGGGCTGGAGCAGATAGATGGTCCTTCTCGTGTCTGTTCAGAATGTGTATGTTCAAAGTGGCTGGGCCCAAGAGGGGTCTTGCTGAGGATGACCTGGCCTCTCTGAGGACATTTTAGAATTGCTATTCTGAATGACAGGAAAAAGGCACAGGATGTACTTGAATGGATGAATGAATAAACAAAATGTGGTGTATCTATCATGGGATATTACTCAACCTTAAAAAGGAATGGAGTACTGATCCATGCTACAACATGATGAACTTTAAAAACATTATGCCAAGTGAAAGAAGCCAGTCACAAAAGATCCGATATTTTTTTCATTTATATGAAATATCCAGAACATACAGGTAAATCCACACAGATAAAGATTAGTGGCTGCCAGGGGTTGGGTGAGGGGAGGAAGTGACTGCTTAACGAGTATGGGGTTTCCTTTTAAGATAATGATGATGCTTCTTGGTGACTGTGGAACTGGGGAATTTCTGGCCAGGCTGAGGATGTTGGATCTCATTGTCCTCCCAGACCTTTGACTTTATCCTGAAGCCCCTCAGTAAAAGATTCCCTCCCTCCCTCCCTCAAAAAAAAAAAAAAAAAAAAAGGTTTTGGAACTAGATAAGGGTGATGTTTGCACAACATTGTGAATGTAATAAATGCTCCTGAATTGTTGAAAGTGGTTAATTGTGTGTAATAAGAATTTTACCTCAATTAAGAATAAAGACTTCAGGTTTCTGGTCCATCCTGTAACAAACTTGGAAGTCTGGTGCATGATAACAAAAAGTAAAAAGTTGAAAAAATTGGAAAATAACTTTACTTAGATCCATAAGAGAAGTGAGGGCACAGGGCAAACTGCCTCCTGAATTGGAGAGATTGACAGACAAATGCAGAGAATCACAACATACCAGAGCAGCAACATCCCTGGGAACCAGCACCTGGGTATAGAAACCTCAATTGTAATTGATGAATTGCTGGAGGTATAATGTGGACAATTCACAGTTAATAATTCCAGGGGCACCCAGTCACCAGGGGGCTCCCACACTTTTGTGTATTTTACTTTCTGGATCTCTACCAGGCTCTCATATTA
This sequence comes from Leptonychotes weddellii, assembly GCF_054177405.1. Lineage (NCBI taxonomy): Eukaryota > Metazoa > Chordata > Mammalia > Carnivora > Phocidae > Leptonychotes > Leptonychotes weddellii. The sequence goes on along the minus strand of NC_138374.1, from coordinate 46,265,466 downwards.
AATAAAGAGGAAAATCCCATTGTACTTCTGGCAGGGGGTAGGGGGAATGGAACTATTTTTGAAACATGACAGAGCCTTCTGTACTTAAAATCTTTCCTTAGGAGAATTCACCAGAGCCTAATTTACCTGGAAGAAGGAACATGCCCACATTCAGCCTACTCTAGTCAGCCTGTCTACAAACACCTGAGAAACACATGTGAAGTTCAGTCTAGAGGCACGTGCTCTGAAACTAAAAGATGGGAATCTAATAGGATTATAAAATGTTTCCCTTTCCCCCATGTGTTACTAAAGGCCTATTTACAGCAGTTCTTTTTACCCAGTGCATTATGCCCAGTTATCAAGAAACACTTGCAAGAAATACTGAAAAGCATAAGATAGTTGGAAGAGACCAAGCAAGACTTGATTGTGGCAGGGATGTTGGAATTATCAGACAAGGAATTTAAAACTGATTAATGCACTAAGGGCTCTAATGGACAAAGTAGACTTCATGGAGGAACAGATGGGCAATGTAAGCAGAGACCTGGAAATTCTAAGCACCAAAAAAATGCTAGAGATCAAAAATACTTAAGAGAAATGAAGAATGCTCTTTGGGCTTGGGGTCCCTGGGTGGCACAGTTGGTTGAATGTCTGACTCTTGGTTTTGGCTCAGGTTCATGATCTCAGGATTGTGATATTGAGCTATGTGTCAGTATCTGTGCTCAGTGCAGAGTCTGCTTAGGACTCTTTCTCCCTCTGCCTCTCCCTGCTGCATGCATGCTCTCTCTCTCTGAAGTGAATACTAATAAGCCCAAAGGCAATTTTTAAAAGATTTATTTAGACTGGACACAGCTGAGGAAAGAATATCTGACCTTGATGATAACGAAGTAGAAACCTCCAAAACTGTGAAAAGCAAAGAGAAAGAAGACAAAATAACAGAGCTGTGGGAAAACTACAAAAGGTATAACATACCTGTAGCAGGAACACCAGGAGAGGAATGAGAAGAAACATTTGAAACAATAATTACTGAGAATTTCCCCTAAATTGATGTCAGATACTGAACCACAGATTGAGGAAGTTCGGAGAACACCAGGTAGGATAAATGCCAAAACCACCACCACCAACAAGGACTACATCTAGCTATCTCATTTTCAAACTAAAGAAAATCGAAGAAAGAAAATCTTGAAAGCAGCCAAAAGAAAAAAAAAACCACAAAGAAGCAAAGATAGGCATTATATCCAACTTCTCCTTAGAAACTATGCAAACAAGAGTGTGGAATAAAATATTTAAAATGTTGTGGGGAAATAAAAATCCCAACCTAGGATTCTGTGCCCTATGAAATTATCCTTCACAAGGGAAGGAACAGAACTTCCTCAGACAAAAATTGAGATTTGTTGCCAGTAGACCTGACTTATAATACAGGTTAAAACAACTTCTTTAGAGAGGAGTGTGATAACAGCTCCAAACTTGGATCTGCATCTCAGTAGATGCAGAAAAAGCATTCAACAAAATTCAACCTCCTTTCATAATAAAAGCTATCAATAAATTGAGTATAGAAGGAATATCCTTGAACATAATAAAGGCCATATTTGACAAACTCACATTGACCTCATACTCAACGGTGAAAGTTTGAAAGCTTTGCCATTGAGATCAGGAACTAGACAAGGGTGCTCTCTCTCAACATTTCTATTCAACACGTACTGGAAGTCTTTCCCAGAGCAATTAGGCAAGAAAAAGAAAAGGCCTTTGAATCAGAAAAAAAAAATTCCTGTTTGCTGATGACATGACCTTGTATACAGAAAATCCTGAAGTCTCCACCAAAAAATTTCGACTTCATAAACAGATTAGTAATCAGGATACAAAATCAACATACATATTTCTTTATACTAACAATGAGCTATCTGAAAAAGAAAGGATATTATCCCATTTACAATAATATCAAAAAGAGTAAAATAGGAATAAATTTAACCAAGAAAGTTAGATTTATACACGAGAAACTGACATTTATGAAAGAAATTTAAGAACACCTAAATAAATGAAGAGATAACCTTTGTTCATGGATACTACCCCAAGCCATCTGTAGATTGAATGTAATTCCAATGGCAATTGTCACAGAAGTAGAAAAGATAATCCTGTTACGGAACAGATAATTGTTACGGAGCCACAAAAGCTCTGAATAACCAAAGCAGTCTTTGAGAAAGAACAAAACTGGAGGCATCATACTTCCTGATTTCAAACTACATTACAAAGCTGTAGTAATCAAGACAGTATGGTACTAGCATACCAGTGGAACAGAGTTGAGAGCCCAGAAATAAACCCATACATATATGGCTAACTAATATTTGATGAGGGAGCCAAGAATACTCAATGGGGAAAGGATAGGTTTTTCAATAAATTATGTTAGGAATACTGGATAGCTTTATGCAAAAAGAATGAAATTAAACCCCTTTCTTATACCACTTATAAAAATTAACTGGCAATACAGTAAGGAGTTAAATGTCAGACTTGAAACTATAAAACTCCTAGAAGAATATACACAGAAGAACCTTCCTGACATTGGTCTTGGCAATGATTTTTTGGTTCTGACAACAAAAGCACAAGCAACAAAAGCAAAAATCAACAAGTGGAACTACATGAAACTAAAAAGCTTCTATATAGCAAAAGAAACAACAAAATGAAAAGGCAACCTACAGAATTGGAAAAATAATTGCAAACCATATATTTGATAAGGGGTTAATACCCAAAATGTAAGGAATTTCTATAACACAATAGTAAAAAATAAAAAAAAAACAACCCCAAAAAACCCAAAACCCAAATAATCCAATTAAGTGGGCAGAGGATTTGAATAGAAATTTTTACAAAGACGACCTACAAATGGCCAACAGGTACCTGAAAAGGTATGCAACATCACTAATCATCAGGGAAATGGAAATCAAAACTACAATGAGCTATCACCTCACACCTGTTAGAATGGCTATTGCCAAACCAAACAAAAAACCCCCACAGATGCTGGTGAGGATGTGGAGAAAAGGGAACCCTGATGCACTGTTAATGGGAATGAAAATTGGTACAGCCACTATGTAAAAACAGTATGGAGGGTCCTCAAAAAATTAAAAATAGAACTCTATGATTCTATGATCCAGCAATCCCATTTTTGGGTGTAAATTTGAAAGAGATGAAATTGTTATCTTGAAGGGATGTCTGCACTCCCATGTTCATTGAAGCATTACTCACAGTAGCCAAGACATGAAAACAATTTGAGTCCATTGATGGAGGGGCGCCTCAGTGGCTCAGTCAGTTAGGTGTTCAACTCTTGATTTTGGCTCAGGTCACAATCTCAGGGTCATGAGATTGAGCCCCATGTTGGCCTCTGCACTGGGCATGGAGCCTGCTTAAGATTCTATCTCTCCCTGTCCCTGTGCCCCTCTGCCCCCTAAAAATGTCCATTGATGGATTAATGGATAACTGTGATAAATATACACACAGTGAAATAATAGCCATAAAAAAGGAATTCCTGGGGCGCCTGGGGGGCTCAGTTGTTAAGCATCTGTCTTCGGCTCAGGTCATGATCCCAGGGTTCTGGGATGGAGCCCCGTGTTGGGCTCCCTGCTCAGCGGGAAACCTGCTTCTCCCTCTCCCACTCCTCCTGCTTGTGTTCCCTCTCTCGCTGTGTCTCTGTCAAATAAATAAATAAAATCTTTCAAAAAAAAAAAAAGGGAATTCCTATCATTTGTGACAACATGAATGGACTTTGGGGGCATTATGCTAAGTAAAATGAGTCCGATAGAAAAAGACAAATACTGTATGATCTTACTTATACAAAAAACCATCAAATTCATAGGAACAGTAGACCAGTAGTTTCCAGGGGCTGAGGGGTGGGGGAAATTGGGAGATGTTGGTTGAAGGGTACAAACTTTCAGTTAAAAAGTGAATAGGTTCAGGGGATCTAATGTACAGCACGGTGACTATAGTTAAAAATATTGTATACTTTTAAAGTTGATGTGAGAGTAGAGCACTAATGTTCTCAACATAACAAAATGATAATTATGTGAGGTGAAGGATGTGTTAACATTGTTGTGGGTAACAGTTCCCAGTATATGTGTATCAAGTTATCACATTGTACTCGTTAAACTTATACAGCGGTATAAGTCAATTATATCTCAGTAAAGCTGGAGAAGGAATCAGATCTAAATAAAGGAAGAGCGTGAAGAAGGAATAAGTAAAGGCAAAGTGAAAAGTTTTTTCTTACTCTTGTTCGAGACATAACAGTTTGGCCAAAATAGCAACACTGCAGGCGCCTGGGTGGCTCAGTCAGTTAAGCATCCAACTCTTGATTTTGGCTCAGGTCATGATCTCACGGTTGTGGGATTGAGCCCCATGTAGGGCTCTGTGCTCAGCGTGGAGTCTGCTTGTCCTCCTTCCTCTGCTCCTGCCACCTTTCTCTAATAAATCTTAAACTAAAAAACAAAATAGCGACACTGTATTGGACTAGGTATACTTGTGTATAAATAAAATAAATGACAGCAATGGTAGGACAGAAGGGAGGAATTAGGATTATTTTGTTACTCTAACCTACTTGAGCTACCTGAGAAGTAGTATAGTGTTATTTAAAAGTAGACTTGGATTAGTGATAAATGTATCCTGCAAACTCTAGGGTAACCACTAAAAAATGTTAAAAATAAAAAAAGATATAACTGATAGACTAAGAATGGAGAGCAAATGGAATCCTAGAAATACTCAATTAAAACTAGAAATGGCAGAAAAAAAGACAAAAATAGGAACAAAGAACAATAACAACAAATAGAAAACAGTAGCAAATATGGTAGGTATTAGTCCCACTACATCAGTAATTGCTTTGAATGTCAGTGGTCTAAATGCACTGATAAAAAGATACATAGAGTGGATCAAAAATGAAGACCTAGTTACATGTTGTCTACATCAACTCATTTTAAACATAAACACATATAGATTAAAAGTAAATGGAGAAAGCTGTACCAAGCCAACACTTGTCAAAAGAAAGCAGAAGTGGCTATATTAATTTCAGACAGAGCAGACTTCAGATAAAATTTTCAGGGATAAAGAAGGGCATTACATGATGATAAAGGGATCAATTTTCCAAGAAGACATTATAATCAGAAAAGGCTACATAATGAGTCAAAAAACTGATAGAACTACAAGGACAAATAGATGAATCCACTATTTAAGATTTCAGTACTATCAGGAATGGACATATCTAGCATGCAGATAATGAGTAAGGACATAGTTGAACTCAACACCAGCAATCAACTGAAAACAAATAGGTATAATGGATGTACTTGATCCACAGCAGCAGAATCCACATTCTTCTCAAGTTCACAAGGAACATTGACCGAGATAACATTCTGGGCCATAGACCACATCTTAACAAATTTAGAAGACTAGAAATCATACAGTGTTTGCACTTAGACCATGATGGAATTAAACACACTCTAAAAAAAATTAGAGCATGTGGTGGGGGAAGGGCAGAAGGAGAGAGAATCCCAGGCTGACTCTGTGCTGAGTGTGGAGCCCAACATGGGGCTCAATCCCAAGGCCCTGAGATCGTGACCTGAGCCAAAACCTAGTCAGATGCCCAACCGATTATGCCACCCAGGTGCCCCTAAACAACACACTTCTAAGTGACACATGGGTCAAAGAAAAAGATCTTGAGAAATAAATATTTTTAACTAAATAAAAATACAGCTTATCAAAATTTGTGGATGCAGCAAAAACAGTGCTTAGAGGGAAACTTCTAGCTGTGAATGCATTTATTAGAAAAAGATAAAAATCTTTATGTGAGGAAACTAGAAGAGTACATTAAGTCCAGAGTAAAACGAAGAAAAATTGTAAAAATTGGAGCAGAAATTAATGAAATTGAAAATAGAAAACCAGTAGAGGAAACCAATGAAGCCAGAACTTCATTCTTAAGGAAAGACCATATGCCTTCAGTGAGGCTTAAAAAAAACAAAAAACAAACAAAAAAAGCCCACACAAATTACTAATAGCTCTAGTGAAAGAGTAGACATCTCTATAGATCCCATGTACTTTAAAAGGATAATAAAAGGGTACTATTAAATCTGTGACCACAAATTTGATAACCTATGTGAAATGGAGCAATTCCTTGAAAGACACAATGTGACAAAAGTCAAGAAACAGATAATCTAATAAGCCTATATCTATTAAATTAAGTAAACCACTAATAGCCTCTTTCAAATAGCACCAAGCCCAGTGGAATGCAGTCTACCAAACATGTAAAGGAGAAATACCAATTCTCTACAATCTCTTTCAAAAGAGAGAGATTCTGTGAGACTTACATTATCCTAATACCAAAATCAAAGACCTAAGAAAAGGAGACTACAGACCAGTGTCTCCCATGAACACAGATATATAAAAATCCTCAACAAAGTATTAGTAAGTTGAATCTAACAATGTATTAAATTATACACCACACCAAGTAGAATTTATCCCAGTTATGCAAGGCTAATTCAGCATTAGAAAATCAATTAGTGGAACTTATCACATCAATAGGCTAAAGAAGAAAAATCATACCAATAGATGTGGAAGAAGCATTTGACAAAATGGGACATCCATTGATAAAAATGGTCAATAAACTAGGAATAGAGGAACTTCCTCAATTTGATAAGAATATTCATAAAAAAGACCTAGCTAACATCATACTTAAAGGTAAAAAAAGTACTTTTTTTTTTTTTTTTCTAAGATCAGGAATAAGGCAAGGCTATCCCCTCTTCTGTTTTTCAACATCCTACTGGAAATCCTAATTAATGCAGTAAGAGAAGACAAGGAAATAAAAGGTATACAGATTGGGAAGAAGGAACTAAAACTCTTTGCGGATAGACACAATATAGAAAATCTGGCAATTGACAAAAATCTCCTGGAAGCAATACATGATTATAGCATGATTGCAGGATATAAGGTTAATGTTCAAAAGACAATTATTTTACTTTTATATATCATCAGTGAACAAGTGCACTTTGAAATTGAAAACATTATGCTATTTACATTAGCCACTGTCCTTGCCCCTGACCAAAGTGAAATAATCTAGGTATAAAATGTAACAAAATATGTATAAGATGTATATGTAGAAAACTAGAAAACTCTGATGAATATCAAAGAAACACTGAATAAATGGAGAGAAGATACTCCATGTTAATGGATATGAAGACTCAGTGTTGTCAAGATATCAGTTCTTCTCATCTTGATTTGTAGATTCAAGATAATCCCAATAAAAATTCCAGCAAGCTATTTTGTAGGTGTTGGCAAACTGATTCTGAAGTTTGTATGGAGAGGCAAAAGATGCAGAATAACCAACACAGTATTGAAGAACAACATAGTTGGAACACTGACAGTACCCAATTCAAGCATCAAATACACTTATTGTATCAAGACAGTGTGATATTGGTGGAAGAAGGATCAGTGGAACAGAATAGAGAGCCCAGAAAAAGACTGATGCAAATATATGGACCGTTGACAAAGTTGCAAAGAGAATATAGTAGAGCGAAGAACTGTGAGCAAATGGTGCTGAAATGACTGGACATCCACATGCAAGAAAAGGAAGTTAGATGTAGACCTTATACTCTTCACAAAATTAATTCAAAATGGATCATAGATCTAAGTGAAAAATGCAAAACTATAACACTCCTGTAAAACTATAAAAACTCTATTTCCTAGAGGATAATATAATAGAAAACCTAGATGATCTTGGATATGGGGGTGATTTTTCAGACATGATCTATGAAAGAGAGAGGCTGGACTTGATTAAAATGAAAACTGCAAAAGACAAAATGAAGAACCATGAGAGACTATGGACTCTGAGAAACAAACTGAGGGTTCTAGAGGGGAGGGAGGTGGGGGGATGGGTTAGCCTGGCGATGGGTATTAAAGAGGGCACGTATCGAATGGAGCACTGGGTATTATACACAAACAATGAATCATGGAACGCTACATCAAAAACTAATGATGTATGGTGATTAACTGTTATAACATAAAATAAAAAAAAAGACAAAGTCAAGAAAAAGACATGACAAGCCACAGACTTGGGAGAAAATATTTGCAAAACACACATCTGATAGGACTTATCTAAAATATACAAAGAACTCTTAAAACTCAATGAGAAAACAACTTTAAAAACACGTCAAGAACCTTAGTAGACACTTCACCCAAGAAGATCTACAGATGGCACATAGCACATGAAAAGATGCTCCACATCGTAGGTCATCAAGGAAATGCAAATTAAAATGAGATACTACAACATGCCTATTAGAATGGACCAAATGTGGAACCCTGACAGTACCAAATGCTGGCAAGGATTTGGAACAGTAGGAACTCTCATTTACTGCTGGTGAGAAAGCAAGCTATTACAGCCACTTTGGAAGACAATCTGGCAGTTTCTTATAAAACTAAATGTACTCTTACCATATGATCTAACAATCACACTCCTTGGTATTTACTGAAGGGAGTTAAAAACTATGTCCATGCAGAAACATGCACATAGATGTTTATAGCGGTTTTCTTCATAATTGCCAAATATCTTGGTAACCAGTAGGTGAAGGGATAAACTGTAGTGTATCTGGACAATGGAATATTATTTGGTGCTATAAAGATATGAGCTATGAAGCCATGAAAAGACTTGGAGGAACCTCCAATACACATCACTAAGTGAAAGAAGCCAATCTGAAAAGGCTGCAGATCCTATGAAGTAGGTACTATGATTATCCTCAGCAGAGTGGGTACATTGGGGCAGAAGCTAATAACTTAGTTGAGGTCATATAACTAGTAAGTTGCAGTCTGGCTCCAGAGTCTGAGTTGCTGCCAGCTCCCAAACCCAGAATGTTCAGTTGGGAGGGCCTTTGAGGTTATCTGGTTTAGGGGTTGCAAATTTAAAAGCCTCCATGCAGAGAACATGAAAGAGCAAAAACAGTTTTGTGTGGGTTTAGGAATGGCAGGGCAATGTAGGAAGATTTTAAGAAATGATATAAAAATGCTATGTAGGCCAATTCTAGGTATCTGGGGAAAGTGGGTGCAGCCCCCTGTCCACCAGATTACAACTCTAATTGAGTTCATGCTCATTCTAAAGAGAAAGAAACAAACACAAAGAGGTGAGCCAAATTGTCCAAATCACCCAACCTGTCAGTGTCAGAGGCGACCTGGGTGCCCAGAGCTTCAAGTGCCAGACCCCCCTCCTTTCTCCTACATCATTGGGTTGTGAGCTCTGTGGGGGCCTCAGCCTTAAAATACCTTGGGGCTGAACCTGATTGAGTCACTTAACAAACCCTAATTGAACTAAAATGACGCCTAAACAGGTATGTGGAGGGGTAGAGAGAAGGCCGAAATTCTGGGTCAGGTGGACACAGAGGTGGCTGAGTGAGTGACCTCAGGCCCTGGACGTGTGGGGAGTAGAGGTTGTCCGTCCGTCCTCTGCATAGCGGAAGCTCGCTCTGAGCTGAACACTGCTGCTTGGGAGCATGTGGTGGCGCAGGGGGCATCTGAGCATCATTCTTGTCCCAGCTTTGTCTCCTTCCAGTAATGTGACCTGGGGCAGTCATTTCTCCTTCTTTGAACCTCAGTTTTATCACTTGTAAACTGGAGCTTAGACCGCTTGTCCCCTTGCATCATGAGGGTGTCGGAGAACAAATGGGATAAAGTGGGTGAGAGAGCTTCATGAACGGTCAAGTGCTGTCCGCATACAAGCTGTTACTGCTGTAACTGGCTCTCTCTGGGTGGAGAGCGTGTGAGGACAGGCGCACGAACGTGTGTGCGCATGTGTCCTCCTGGAAAAGGCTGTGTCATTTTCAGGGAGTCCTTTCAAGCCTTCCCGTAATTACATGGTGGCTTATGCAGGTGTTGGTGCTAAGCTTGCTGAGCAACCAGTAATTACCGAAGGAGAAAAAGTGCTTGTACACTGGATGGAGTCCAGTTCCGCTGCCCAGGGGCCTCTCTGAACTGTTATAATCCTTTTTTTTTTTTTTTTTTTTTTTTTAAATATCTCATCTGAGGTGGGAAGCAAAATGATTGAGTTGCACTGACTTGAAGCACACATAGCTGGGAGCTGTGCAGGGACGGTGGTATGGGGACCTCCCCTTGAATCTCTACCTGTGGTGTTTAGTAACTGCAGTGACCATATAATTTATTGTCCAAACTGGGACTCTTTTGAAAAGAAAAGAGGGAGCTATTAATAATTATGCTGGGGAAACAGGCCTAACCCAGGGCTGTCCCAGGCTGGGATGCGTAGTGACTCTGCTTGTAACACCCGGGCATCTTGGTCCAATTTCAAACCCAGGGCAGATTGTGTGATGGCAGTTAGCCTCTAGCCTCCCCGCTCTGTGCTTACCACCCTCTCCACGCCAGCACCCCTTCTCCTGTTTGCTCCTTCCTGAGGCACCGGTCCCCTTCGTGTCTGATGCAGTATCAGCCCTTAGCTCACTTGTCAGTTTGCCTGAAAGAGAAGCATCTGAAAACATGGAGTTAAAAGACTGAGGAAACCAGCGATTGATGGCTTTGCTTTGGATGGGTCTCTTCTCTGACCTTTGTTTTCTAATCTGCAGTATGGGGATAACATACCAGCTTCATGGGGCTGCTTGAAGATCAAACAAAAGAATTTATATGAAAGTGATTCATAACTAATGAAGCATTAATATAAATGAAAGTTATTTTTAAGCTTATAGCAACCTAAAGAATGAGTTTTTGGTAGAATTTCTAGCCTCAGGAAGGGACGTTTTTGAGGAGATTAGTGTTTTTTGGGACCCTCAACTCATATCATCTAGGCATTTACCCAATAAATAAACTGATCTTGTGGTGCAGTACATTGTGGAGACAGAAATACGCAAGTCTGAATCTGTTGTCTGTGTAATTGTATGACTTTGGGCAAGATTTTCAGCTTCTCTTTGGGCTCCTCAAGTACCTATAATTGAAGAGCCTGGTGATAAGTATGCGAGAAAATCTACAAAGCACTTAGTAAGGTGCCTCACCTTGTATAGGACTCTCAAAACATGAACCATCCTTTTTCCTTTGTTCGTCTCTCAGGGTCACTGGGATAGGATTTGGGAAGTTGGTATAGATTACCCTAATGGAATTCTCTGTGTAGATGGTTTCCTCCCTTAAAACTATGGCCTTGGTTGTCATCAGATGAAGACCTACTAGAAATCTTACTCGGTGGGATTCAGAACAGAGAATTGGAGTTGGAAGAAAGAAGATGAATAAACTAATTAGGCAGAAACTTCAGTATTTTCTCCATTTCTTTGTTAATTTTTTCTGGCTTAATTTCATTCTATCCATTCATTGTTAAATACTTGAGATGTACAAGTTGATGAAGAAACTCCAAGGAGTTTACAGCTTAGCTCATTTAATGAGAACTAGAGTTTGATTTAATGAGAACTTGTTTAAGTGTGATGATTGAGCTCAGTGATATTGGGGCTTACTGGGGGTGTGTGTTTATCAGAATCCTTTTAAGTGCAAATGACTGAAACTCAACATTCGCAAAAGTCATAGAATTTATGTAGCTGGGAAGCCCAGCACTGGATACAGAGATTTAGTTGATGATTTTACCTTCCCTCCCAGTCCACTGACAAATCTGCAGACCACCCATGGCTTTTCAGTAGCCACACCCCCAATTCTCTGATCTTTCCAATTGAACTGGAAGGTGTGAATATTTTGGCCTTCAGAGGCCATTTGCTTACCAGTCAGTGTTCTTTGCTCTTACCTCCAGGGCTGAGTCAGAGTGTGGTTCATGAATGCCTTTTGTGTGGAACTTTGGACAGTAATATAAACCCAGGCCTGTCACTGGCAAGGGTACTAAAATTCAGCAGATTGGAATATGCAGTTTATGACAATCGGTGCCATTTATCTTCTTTTAAAGGTGAAAATGGAAATGTCCAGGATTAAATCCAGTATGAAGGATTGTGAATGGGTTGGCTAAAGCAAACAGTTTAGCCTGACTTGGAGAGCCCAAGTTTGAGATAATTTTGTTTGGAGACTTACATATATTTTTTTGGAAAGCGTCAAATTAGCAAATAAGCTCTTCATCATCTGACCCCAGACCACTTTTTTCTAGGATATCATTTATTACAAACTGGCCCAGTTGGTCTCCAGACCTTGCATACCATAAATACATTTGTTTTCCTGTGTTTATTGTGTTTCTGACACAACTTACTGGGGTAATCTCTGAGGTTATTTCTTACACAGCTCCAAGTCACTGCTTATTTGGGAAGCCTTTTGCTATACCTACAGCTAGAGCCTTTCCTTTGGATCTCCAGGACACAGACTGAACTATTCTGGCCACAGTAATTTACTGTAGAGTGTGCTTTTCTTTCTGTCTTTCTTGTCTTTCCTGTCTTTCCGTCTTTCTGTCTGTCTGTCTTTCTGTCTTTCTCTCTTTCTGTCTTCCTTCCTTTCCTTTCCTTTCTCTTTCGTTGTTGTTTTTAAAATCTTGATAGTAAGCTCCTTGAGGGTAGGATCCGGCTTTACAATGCCTTTTTTGAAATTGAAGTATGGTTAACATACAATGTTTTTTTTTTTTTTTTTTTTTTAAAGATTTTATTTATTTGAGAGAGAGAATGAGAGAGACAGAGAGCACATGAGAGGGGGGAAGGTCAGAGGGAGAAGCAGGCTCCCTGCCGAGCAGGGAGCCCGATGCAGGACTCGATCCTGGGACTCCAGGATCATGACCTGAGCCGAAGGCAGTCGCTTAACCAACTGAGCCACCCAGGCGCCCGAAGTATGGTTAACATACAATGTTTAGTTGCAGGTGTACAGCACAGTGATTCAACCATTGTATATTACTCAGTGCTCATCATGATAAGTGTAGCTAACTATCACCATACAAAGTTATTACAATGTTATTGGTTAGATTCCCTATGCTGTACTTCTCCCTGTGATTTAGTTTATAACTGGAAGTTTGTATCTCTTGCTCCCCTTTGCCTATTTCCCCCATCCTACCACCTCCATTCCCTCTGGCAACCACTAGTTTGTCCCCTACCCCCAGCCCCTGGCGACGACTAATCTGCTTTGTCTCTGTGAATTTGCCTATTCTGGATATTTCATATAACTGGAGTCAATGTGTGGCCTTCTGTGTTTGGCTTCTTTCACTCAGGATAGTGTTTTTAAGGTTCATTCATGTTGCGGCTTGTGTCAATACTTCATGCATTTCTGTGACTGATTAATATTTTATTATATGGGTATACCACATTTTTATCCATTTATTGGACGGTGGATATTTGGGTAGTTTTCACATTTGGTTATTGTGAATAATACTGCTATGAATATTCTTGTATAGATTTTTGTTTGAATAGCTGTTTTCAATTTTTTGGATGTGCACCTAAGGGTGGAATTGATGGGTAATATGGTAATTTTACATTTAATTTTTTGAGGAACTGCCAAACTATTTTCCATAGCAGCTGCACTATTTTACATTCCTACCAGCAATGTGTAAGGATTCTAATTTCCGCATATCATATATATACATACATAAATATACATATATATGTACATATGTATATATACATACATATATACACATATATACACACACACGCACACAACATTATAACCATTCTAGTAGATATGAGGTGGTATTTCATTATGGTTTTGATTTGCATTTCCCTAATATCAGTGGTGTTGATCATATTTTCATGTGAGCAATAGATTTTTGCAAGCTGCAAAATAGATGAGGAAGACTGAATCCTAAGCCAGGAGGAAGAGAAGCTGAAAACCAATTTCATTTACACTATATAAATTCTCCCCAAACCTAGAAGTTGGTAGCACAAGTCCCGGTAAGCTTTAAGACCCCAGATGTCCTCCCTAACTCCATATAGCATGGTGACTACTTTTTCCTCACTCTGGAAAAAGGCTAGAGATTTTTTCTGTGGCAAGAATAAACCCCAGGCACTTTTGAGGGTAGGAATTCACTACAGACAACGGGTAATTGAATGTATTAATTGAATATACACATACTAGATTTTGAGACACACCTCCCCCCCCCCCACCCCCAAGTGCTCACTACTTATTTGGCTCTTAAGTCTGGTCTTTACCCAGAAGCAAGGGCTGGGGAGACACTGACTTTCTGAGAGCTAAAAGAACTTCCTCTGCAAGTTCCTCAGTAAATGACCAGATCACTGTATAATGAATCTCCAGATGAGAAGTCCTTATTTTCAGAGATTCCAGTTTTTAGCTCTCCATTCTTAAAAATGGGCAGAAATCTAAGGATTTCCTGATAGTTGTGAGAAGCCTCTAACATCAAAGATAGAGGTTAGAACAAACAAGAAAGAAACTTGGAGCAATCAGGGACTATGCTGAGAAAAGAAAGCATAAAAGTAAAATTCTGCTATTAATATCCTTAGATAAAAAGAGATAATATAGTCCTGAAGTAAGAATAGGATATCCTAAAAACATGTGTAGAATAGGAAAACACTCTTGAAAATTAAGAACATAGAGCAGAAATGAGAAGTCTATAGAAGATAACTTTCTTAGAAAGTAGAGTAAGAAAAGGCAAAGAGGGGCCCCTGGGTGGCTCAGTCGTTGGGCATCTGCCTTCGGCTCAGGTCATGGTCCCAGGGTCCTGGGATTGAGCCCCGCATTGGACTCCCTGCTTGGCGGGAAGCCTGCTTCTCCCTCCCCCACTCTCCCTGCTTGTGTTTCCTCTCTCACTGTGTCTCTCTGTCAAATAAAATTAAAAAAAAAAAGAGAGATGAAAATAGGGGGGAAGAAATGAAAAAGCTCAAGAGGTCCAATGTTCGCGTAATTGAGGATACAGAAAAGAAAGAAAAGAATTTCAAGAGAATTTTCCAGAACTGAAGACAGATTCTAGATTGAAGGATTCCACCAAGGGCCCACCATAAAAATAGACTTAAACCACTACACGTACATTTGAAATTTCAGAATACTAGGCACTGGAAAAACATGTTGCGCATAAAGAATCAGGACACAGAAGGCTCTGAGAGTTCCAAACAGCAATACTGGGAGCTGGGAGGTAATGGATCAATGTCTTCAAAATTCAAAAAGGAAATGATATTTAACTAGGAAGTCTGTCAGCCAAACAAGATTGAGGGTAGGATGAAGACAAGATGAAGGGTCAATGAATCAGGTATGGAAAGTCTCAAAAATTTTACCATCTTAGGAAACAGCTGGAGAAGGTGTTTGATCAAAACGAAGGAGTACACAAAAAAGAGGAAGACATTGCTGGGAGAGGGGAAGGGCATCTCCAGACTGATAAGGAAGATTTGCACCAGGTCTGGAGGGCCATTAGCTTAGAGAGGTTAGGAGAGAAAACTTCATGAGAGACCTCCCCAGGATGACAAATATCCACCAATATCTGATGCATCTGGACATTTTGAGAGGGAGCTTTAAAAATTGGCAAGAATTTGGTATTGAACTATTGGTAGACAATTGTTAATTCCTGGGAAAACAAAAAAAATGCGCAGGAAAGAAAAATCTGTTTAGATCTTACACAGTTATAGCATAAAGAATATACTTACGAACAAAAAATATCTAACTCAAATTATAATATGACCACATTGGGAAAATGAAGGCAGATAGGAAGGGTCTGCATCTGTAGCATAGAAAGAGTGAGCCATAGTGGGAAATTGACAATAATGCCAAAAATCAAAAAAATCAAGAAATAACAAGATTTGTTTGTAAATTAGAAACATGGAGGAAAATACCAAAGGATCAGCCCAAAGAGATGGTGGAAGGAGAGATGAAGAAAAAGAAAGGGAGACTATGTAGTTTTTTCTTGTAACAAACCATGGGGAATCTTTTAGATTCTTGAAATTATATGTGTAGAACTTTGAAAAAGCAAAACTTAAAAAAACAAAACCTTGACGGAAACATGCCAGTGTTATTATGGGTATTTACTTCTGCCTCTTTATACACTTTGTATTTCCCCAATTCTCTATGATGACCATATATACTTCTTAGACAATTTGAAAAAAAAAATTGATGAGAATGATGGATGGGAATTCTTGGTGAATCTCCATGGAGATCATGGAAGAGATGGTGCTATGTTTGTGACTCTCTCAAGGGAGGAGTGGTTAAATGTATCGCAAAACTGCAGGAATTCGAAGATAGAAATGCGCAGAGTACCTTGGGTCAGTTGACAAGTGACAGGATGGCCTGTGAGTTCTTCCTAGAATGAAGGGAACCTGTGTTCTTCCCCCTTCTCTCTGTTGACCTCAGTGTTGACTCACCCCTGATGTTTCCTGGCTGTGAAAGGTGTGCCCCCATTCTTCACCCCGGTTGCTGTGCCAAGCTGTGTGTATTTTGATCCTTTAGAATCTTGCCTCATAAATCAGCTTCCCTCGTTCCTTTACTGTGGGAACAGCTTTTCTCGGCATTCCCTTCCATTAGATCCTTGGTTTCAGGTAATGGCTCACTGAGACTGGGAAACAACAGGGGGCTACTTGGAACAAAGACCAAATGTTCCTCTCCTCCATATTCCCAAGTGGTTTTATTAGAAACAGAACCTAAAGACAGGCTTTGGGGATGGATCCTTCAGAAAGTCTCAAACCATTGATTGTGGTGCTCAGACCCCTTGTATTGAATTTGGTTGTTTGAATTTCATCACTATTGGTTTTTGGTAGTAAATAGTTCACTATTCACAGCCTCATTGAGAATATCTGCAACTTGTTGAATGGCAATTGTACTAGCCTGTGTTACATATATCATCATTAATTCTCACAATCGTCCTATCAATGAAACATTCTCTATTTCACTTTTGAGAAGATTGAGGCTTAGCAAGATCCCTTCTTGCATTTGGTCACATCTTTGCTGAGTGCTTGTGTGTGCCAGGCATTGTGCTTGTCCCTGGGACTACAGTGAAGGACAGGATAGCCATGAGCCCTATCCTCATGGAGCTCATCACCAGGGTGAACAGACAAATCAGGCAGGTGTAACAGTGTAAGTGCTGTGGGGGAAGTGGTCTAGGGGCCTGTGCATGCATCAAGGGGGGCACTGAACATTGGGGATCAGGAAAAATTTGTTGGACTGTGGAATTTGTCCTGAAGCTCAAGGAGTTATTCCCCCCCAAAAAGGGGGAAGGACAGTTGGGCAGGGGAAACCATGTGAACAGAACCCCTGGAGGAGAATATAGAACCAAAGTTTTTCTTCTTTTATAGTTGTAATGAGCATGGCCTTCGGAAGGGTCAGCAAAGGGTTTGTGTGAAAACAAACCTGAGGGCCCTAACAGCCAGACCTGGCCTAACTTTCAGACTCCCACCCTTTTTTGTTCTGCAGTGGAAGCTGAGACTGGCCCAACAATACAGAATAATTACTGGTTTTATACTAAGCCTTGTTATAAGCACTGCAGGAATTAAGGAAGAGATGGTGTTAGAACTCGATTCTCTCTGGCTCTAAAGCCAGCATTCTTCATGGACTTGTTACGTACACTGCCTTGTTCTCTCACAGATTTTTTTTTTTTTTTTTCCCAGATCTTTTAAGTAGCTAGCATGTGCCCAACTTTTCTTTTTTGACACATTGTTATTTCTTTCTTTTCTTTTCTTTTTTTTTTTTTTTTAAAGATTTTATTTATTTATTTGAGAGAGAGAGAATGAGAGAGAGCACATGAGAGGGGGGAGGGTCAGAGGGAGAAGCAGACTCCCTGCCGAGCAGGGAGCCCGATGCGGGGCTCGATCCAGGGACTCCAGGATCATGGCCTGAGCCGAAGGCAGTCGCCCAACCAACTGAGCCACCCAGGCGCCCTCTTTATTTTCTTTTGATCTTTTGACTCCCTTGACTCATTTCTCCCACCCCCACCTCTGGCAATTATCAATCTGTTCTCTGTAATAAGGTGGTGTGGTTTTTTTCTTCTTATTTGATTCCACATATAAGAGAGATCATATAGTATTTGTCTTTTTCTGTCTGACTTATTTCACTTACCATAATGCCCTTGAGGTCCATCCATGTTGTAACAAATGGCAGGATTTCATTCTTTTTTTTATATTAAATAATAATCCAGAGTGTTTATGCACACAATTTCCTTTTTAAAATTTATTTAAATTCAACATATAGTGTATTATTAGTTTCAGAGGTAGAGGTCAGTGATTCATCAGTCTTATATAATACCCAGTGCTTATTAGATCACATGCCCTCCTTAATGTCTGTCACCAAGTTACCCCATCCCCACCCCCTCTCCTCCAGCAACTCTGTTCATTTCCTACGATCAAGAGTCTCTTATGGTTTGTCTCCCTCTCTGATTTCATCTTGTTTTATTTTTCCCTCCCTTCCCCTATGATCCTGTTTTGTTTCTTTAACTCCACATATGAGTGAAATAAGGTCTTTCTCTGAATGACTTATTTCGCTTAGCATAATACCCTTTAGTTCCATCCACATCCTTGAAAATGGCAAGATTTCATTTTTTTGATGGCTGAGTAATATACCAGTGTGTGTGTGTGTGTGTGTGTGTGTGTGTGTGTACACACCACATCTTCTTTATCCATTTATCTGTCGATGGACATCTGGGCTCTTTCCATAGTTTGGCTATTGTGGACATTGCTGCTATAAACATTGGGGTGCAGGTGCCTGTTTGGATCGCTACATTATACATACAGTTTCTTTATTCCTCCATCCACTGAATGGACACTTAGGCTGTTTCCATATTTTGGCTACTGTAAATAATGCAAATGAACATGGGGGTGCATACATCTTTTTGAGTTAATGTTTTCTTTTTCAGATAAATACCTAGAAGTGGAATTGCTCGATCATATGGTAGTTCCAGTTTTAATTAATTAAAAATTTTAAGTAATCTCTATATCCCACATGGGGCTTGAACTCAGTGTTCCACCTACTGAGCCAGCCAGGCACCCCCTCCAGTTTTAGTTTTTTGAGAAACCTCCATACTATCTTCTGTAGTGACTATACCAATTTACCTTGCTACCAACAGTGCATGAGGGTACCCTTTTCTCCACATCCTCACCGATACTTACTATTTCTTGTCTTTTCGATAATAGTCACTCTGACAGATGTGAGATGATACCTCATTGTGGTTTTGATGTGCATTTTCCAGATGGTTAATGATGGTGAACATGTTTGCACGCACCTTTTGGCCGATCTGTGTGTTCTTTGGAATATGTCTATTCAGATCCTCTGCCCATTTTTAAAAATTGGATTTTTTTTTTTTTTTTTTTTTGCTATTTAGTTGTATAAATTCTTTATATATTTTGGATAGTAGCTTCTTATCCAAATATATGATCTGAAAAAATTTTCTCTCCTCAGTAGGTTTGCCTTTTCATCTGGTTGGTTTTTCCTTTGCTGTGCAGAAACTTTTTATTTATTTAATTTTTTAAAGATTTTATGTATGTATTTGAGAAAGAGATAGTGAGCGAGAGCATGAGTGGGGGCCGGGAGAGGGAGAAGTAGGCTCTCTGCTGAGCAGAAAGCCAGATGCCTGGCTCTATCCCAGGACCCCCGGGATCATGACCTGAGCCAAAGGCAGACGCTTAACTGACTGAGCCCCCCAGGCACCCCTGTGGAGGAGCTTTTTAGTTAGATACAGTCCCACTTGGGTATTTTTGCTTTTGCTTCCTTTGCTTTTGGAGTCAGATTCAAGAAATCATGGCCAAAACCTATGCCAAGGAACTTAACACCTATTTAGTTTTATGGTTTTAAGTCCTAGGTTTAAGCTTTGAATTCATTGTGAGTAAATTTTTGTGTATGGTGTAAGATACTGGTCAAGTTGGGTTCTTTTACAAGGGACTGTTCGGTTTCCTCAGCACCATTTACTGAAGAGACTGTCCTATTCCCATTGTATATTCTTGGCTTCTTTGTTGTAAATTAATTGACCATATCATATATGCATAGGTTTATTTCTGGGCGCTCTTCTGTTCCGTTGATCTGTGTGTCTGTTTTTATTCCAATACCATACCGTTTTAATTACTGCACCTTTGTAATATAGTTGGAAATCAGGGAGCATGATGCCTCCAGCTTTGTTCTTAGTATTGTTTTGGCTATTCAGGGTCTTTTGTGGTTTCATACAAACTTCAGGATTATTCTATTTTAATGGAAAATGCCACTGGAATTTTGATAGGGATTATACTGAATCTGTAGATTCCTTAGGGTAGTATGGACATATTAACAATATTGATTTTTCTAATCCATGAGCATGGAATATCTTTCCATTTATAGCTGTCATCTTCAGTTTCTTTTATTAATGTCTTGTAGTTGACTACATACAGGTTTTTCACTTCCTTGGTTAAATCTAATCTTAGGTATTTTATTCTTTCTGATGCAATTATAATAGAAATATTTTATCAATTTCTCTTTCTGATAGTTCATTAGTAATGGATAGAAATGCAGTCCAGACATCTGTGTATTGATTTTCTATCATGCAACTTTACTGAATTCATTTATTCTAAGTTTTTTTTATTAGTCTTTAG
The DNA here is from genome assembly GCF_054177405.1 of Leptonychotes weddellii. Taxonomy (NCBI): domain Eukaryota; kingdom Metazoa; phylum Chordata; class Mammalia; order Carnivora; family Phocidae; genus Leptonychotes; species Leptonychotes weddellii. The sequence continues at coordinate 46,245,094 of NC_138374.1, read as the reverse complement.
AGTTTTCTGTATATAATACCATATTGTTCACAAATAGTGGCAGGTTAACTTCTTTCTTGCCAATTTGGTTGCTTTCTTGCCTAATTTCTCGGGCTAGGACTTCCAAAAATATGATAGATGAGAGTGTAAGAGTGGGCATCCTTGTCTTGTTCCTGACCTTAGAGGAAAGCTTTCAGCTTTTCACTATTGAGTATGACAATAGCTTTGGCCTTGTCATATATGGCCTTTATTATGTTGAGGACATTTCCTCTATAACCACTTTGTTGAGATTTTTTTTTTTTATCATAAAAGGATGTTGAATTTTGTCAAATGCTTTTTTTTTGGTATCTATTGAGTTCATATGATTTTTATCTTTCACTTTGTTAATAAGGTGTGTCGCTTCACTGATTTGTAGATGTTGAATCTATTTTTGTATCCCTGGAATAAATCCCATTTGATCATGGTGTATGATCCTTTTAATGTATTGTTGAATTTGGTTTGCTAACATTTTGTTGAGGATTTTTACATCTATGTTTATCAGGGATACTGGCCTGTGATTTCTGGTGGAGTTCTTGTCTCATTTTGGGTCAGGGTAATGCTGGCCTCAAAATGAATTAGGAAGAACTCCCTCCTCTATTTCTTGCAGAGTTTGAGGAGGACTGGTATTAATTCTTCTTTGAATGCTTGTAGAATTCATTGGAGAAGCCATCTGGTCCTGAGCTTTTATTTGCTGGGAGGCTTTTGATTACTAATTCAATCTACTTGCTAGTAATCAGTCCATTCAGATTTTCCATTTCATCATGGTTCAGTCTTGGTAGGTTGTATACTTCTAGGAATTTATCCATTTCTTTTAAGTTGTCCAATTTGTTGGTGTATAATTGTTCTTGGTAGCCTCTTATGATCCTTCACATTTCTGTGGTATTAGTTGTAACATCTCCTTTTTCAATTCTGATATTATGTGAGTCTTTTTTTTTTCTTGGTAATTCTAGTTAAAGGCTTGTCAAATTTTTAAAAATCTTTTCAAAGAACTAGTTCTTAGTTGCATTGATCTTCTCCATTGTCTTTTTAGTTTCTATTTTGTTTATTTCTGCTCTAATCTTTTTTATTTTCCACCTTCTACAAACTTTGGACTTTGTTTTTCTTTTTCTAGTTCCTTGAACTGTAAAGTTAGGTTTTTTATTTAAGATTTTTCTTGTTTCTTGAGGTAGGCATTTATTGCTATAACCTTCTAAGAACTGCTTTTGCTACATCCCAAAGATGATGGACCATTGTGTTTCATTTTTGTTTTCATGTATGTTTTGATTTCCTCTTTGATTTCTTCCTTGACTACTTGTTTAATAGCATGTTGTCTGGCCTCCATGTGATTGTGCTTTTTCTTTCTTCCCAGTTTTTTTCTTGTAATTGATTTCTATTTTCATACCACTGTGGTAGGAAAAGATGCTTGATATGATTTCAGTCTTCTTAAATTGAGACTTGTTTTGTGGCTTCATATGTAATCTAACCTAGAGAATGTCCCATGTGTACTTGAAAAGAATGTTTATTCTGTTGTTTTCAGGTGGAATGGTCTGTATATAAGTGTTAAGTCCATTTGGTCCAGTGTGTTGTTCAAAGACAGTGTTTCCTTATTGATTTAGAACTCTTGGAATTGTGTATGCTGCAATCTGCAGTTTTGGTGTGTTATATTTGCATTTTTGTCTGTCTCAGGCTGTTTTTTGATTTCTCTTTTGATTTCTTGTTGGTTGTTCATTAACATGTTTCCAATTGTAATCCATATGTAATCTCTACCTATGTGTAAATTTTCCACTTTTGTGTAATTTCTAGTTTAATACATTGTGGTTGGAAATGATGCTTGATATGAATTCAGTCCTCTTAAATTTATTAAGACTTGTTTTGTGGCCTGACATATGCTCTGTCCTCGAAAATGTTCCCTGTGCACTTTAGAAAAATGTATATCTGGTCTAACATGTCATTTAAGGCTGAAGTTTCCTTATTGATTTTCTGTCTGGATGACCTATCCTTTGATGTAAGTGGTATATTAAAGTCCCCTACTATTACTGTATTGCTGTTGATTTCTTCCTTTAGGTCTGTTAATATTTGCTTTATATATTTAGGTGCTCCTATGTTGGGTGCATAAATATTTATACATGTTGTGTTCTTTTGTTGCATTGACCTCTTTATCATTATAATAGCTATTATTATAGTCTTTGCTTAAAATTCTGTGTTATCTGATTGAAGTATAGCTGCTCCAGCTTTTTCTTTTTTTTTGGTTGTACTTGCATGGAATACCTTTCTCCATTCCTTCATTTTCAGTCTGTGTGCTTACCTCTAAAGTAAATTTCTTGTAGGCAGCGTATAGATGGGTCTTTTGTTTTTTAATCCATTGAGCCATTCAGTGCCTTTTGATTGGAGCATGTAGTCCATTTACATTTTAAGTAATTATTGGTAATTATGTGCTTATTGCCATTTTGTTTCTTTGGCTGTTTTGTAGTTCTTTATTCCTTCTCTTGCTCTCTTTTGTGGTTTGATGACTTTATTTAGTAGTATGCTCACATTCTTTTTATCTTTTATGTATTTACTATACATTTTTGCTGTGTGGTCACCATGAAGTTTACATATAACAACTTAAATTTATAACTGTCTATTTTAAGTTGGTAGCAACTTAAGTTTGATCTCATCCTAAAGCTCAACATTTTTTCTCCCAGTGCCCATCTTTCATGTTTTTAATGTTACATTTTACATCTTTATATCTTGTGTATTCTTTAATCATTGTAATCATAGTTATTTTTACTGCTTTGGTTTTTCAACCTTCATATTAACTTTATAAGTTACCTTAACTATATATTTACCTTTCTGGTGAGATTTATTCTTTCACATGTTTTCTAGTTCCTAATTAATGGCCCCCCTCTTTTTTTTTTTTCCAGCTTAAACTCTCCCTTAATGTTTTTTGTAAGACCAGTATAGTGGTGATGAACTCCTTTAGCTTTTGCTTGTCTGGGAAACTCTTCCTCTAATTCTGAATGATAACTTTGCTGGGCAGAGTATTCTTGGTTGGAACTTTTTCCTCTTTCATCACTTTGAATATATCGTGCTACTCCCTCTGGCCTGCAAAGTTTCTGCTGAAAAATCTGCTGATAGTCTTAAGGGAAGGGTGTTCCCCTGCATGTGACAACTTGTTGTTCTCTTGCTGCTCTTAATATCCTTGTCTTTAGCTTTTGACATCTTAATTATAATGTGTCTTAGTTTGATCTCTTTGGTTTTTCTTAATTGGAACTCTCTGGGATTTCTGGATCTGGATGTCTGTGTCCTTCTCCAGGTTAGGAGAGTATTCAGACATTATTTCTTCAAAAAAATTTGTGCCTCTTTTTCTCTTTTCCTTCTGGGAGCCCTATAATGTGAACATTAGTCTGTTTGATATTGTTCTGTAAATCCTTCAACCTATCTTCATTTTTTTTTCATTCTTTTTTCTTTTTGTGCTTTGATAGGGGGAGTTCCAGTGCCTTGTCTTCAAGTTGACTGATTCTTTCTTCCTCTTCATCTGGTCTGTTTAACCTATCTGGTGTATTTGTCAGTCCACTTATCGTATTCCTTAGCTCTGTGGTATTTTCTGCCTTTTAGTTGAAGTTCTCACTGTGTTCATTCTTCTCCCAGTTCAGTGAGCCTGCTGGAACACTCTGGAGACTGGCAGGTACCATCTTGATGCTCTCCCTGTGATGTGCTCTGGGACACCAGTATCTCCTAGAAGAAAACTTTTACATGTGTCTGGTGCTCTGGTTTTTGCATCTCCTGCTTCTGTTTTTGTGGCTGCCACCCATGGAACACTCCTTGATTGCCTGGCTCTGGTGGCCAAGGGGCTTCCAGTCCTGGGTTGCACAAAACTGGAGCAGTCGGAGTGACAGTTGTTGCCAGGTTGCCATACCCAGGGTGCTGCACAGACAGCAGACTCTGAAGCACCCCTACTCACCCTAGTCTTTCTGTGAAGGAGGTCTCTTTGCTTGTCCTGGAGCTTTGGCCTGAGGGGCAGGCTTCTGGTTTGGCATACATTTAGTGTCCTATGGAGCTGTGCTCAAGGAACATAGGCTGTGGATGCCATCTGGTGCTCTCCCTCTGCTCTGCTCCAGCTTACCAGTATCTCCCAGAAAATAGCTTATACTTTTGTCTGGAAACTTGATCTTTTTGACTGCTGCCCAAGCGATACAACCAGATTGCCTGGCTCTGGTGGCCAGTGGAGTTTATGCTTGAGGTCCCATAGGACTACATATATTTGTATATTTTTAAAAGCTGCTGCTCAGGGGTCTGGCTTCCGATCAGCCTTAATCTAGGTGCTGAGATCCTCCCTGAAGGGACAGTGACAGGTCTTGGCACACCTTCAACTACTGGGACCTATTAAGAATATAATAGACTTCTTGGACAAGCATAAAGGTTTGAAAGATAACAAAGAGCTGAAGCAGGGTTGAACAACAAAGTTCATTTCCTACATGATTCTACTTTTTCAAGGTGGAGAGGTGTTTGTTTCATCTGCTATATGGAAACCAACATAGAGAGTCAAATAAAGAGAAGAAATGGAAGATGATGTCCCAAATGAAAGAACAAGATGATATCTCAGAAAAAAACCTTAATGAAATGGAGACAAGTACTTTACCTGATAGAGTTTGAAGTAATAGGAGTGTGCCCAACTTTAATGTTGGCACAAGAAAAATGGGACATGCATTCCCTGCCTTCAAGGAACTTACAGTCCAACTTGGTCAATAGGAATTGACCTTACAAAAGAATTTGATACAACAGAAGCCAGTGTTTAAAAAAAAATTTTTTTTAAGGAAGTGAATGTCCCTTCTCATGACCTTTTATTTGCCCCATTGTTGTCTTCATTATCATTAATATCTCCTTTTTGACCTCCTACTAGAATTTTGGCTTTTGAGTAGATCCCAAAGACCGTGAAGAAATGGGACAAAGGCAGTCCTAGTTGCCTGATTCCACAATGGTTCCAAGGCCTCAGTTTCCACTTTTTTTCCTGTGCCAAATACTGGAATTTTTGTCCTGGGCTTGCTGTCTTTGAGCTTTTGGGGCTCTGAGTCCTCAGATAAAATTTATGAGCTTTGGTGTTGACATATTAAGGGCAGAGGAAGATGTTTGGGGAAGGTATACTTTCTGCTATGAAAAGAGGCTGGTTTCCCAGAGCCAGGCTCTGTAGGTGGCAATTCAAGAAATGTCCTCACATGTGTATACTAGGGAGGGGACTGGTAGTGGCATTAATGAATCAGTCTGTATTCATTTGTTACAAAAAGTTCTTATTGAGGGCCTACTTTAGTAGTTCTCAGGATGTTTGATAACCTATAGTAATCAGATTCACTTTATTAGAAATGCAGATTCCCAGACTCTACCCCAACCCAGTGGCTCAGAGTCCCTACATTTACAGTCAAAATCTGTATTTTTAATGAGCTCTGTGCTTGAACCTGAGATAAACTTAAGTTTGGAATTTGCTGGTTTATTTTGTAGAATGCCCACTTCTAAGCACTGCAGGGTTTAAAGAACAGATTTTTGTCCTTGTCTTCAAGATACTGACTGATGAGAGAGACAAACCTCAGATAGTGGACGTTAATATAAGACAGAACACAGGCTATGTTTGTTCAGGGTGCCTTTTTTTTTTTTTTTTTAAAGATTTATTTATTTATTTGGCAGAGAGAGACACAGGGAGAGAGGGAACACAAGCAGGGGGAGTGGGAGAGGGAGAAGCAGGCTTCCTGCAGAGCAGGGAGCCTGATGTGGGGCTCGATCCCAGGACTCTGGGATTGTGACCTGAGCCCAAGGCAGACGCTTAATGACTGAGACACCCAGGCGCCCCTCATGGGTGCCTTATTGATCAGAGGGAGAATCTATTTTATAGCAAGTAGAAAAGAATGCACTTGGTTGGTAAATTTTAAAAGTATATCCCACTCTGAGATTTTCTGGAAGTTCGAGAAGCCACCTGCCGAACTGTAGAATATTCTGTATCCTTTCAACTGCACATGGAGGGGGATAACAACATAGTGCAGGTTTAACTACATAAGTTAGTTTTAGGAAAGACTGAGATGTCCATGTACCACTCTCCATTGACTCTTCCAATGGGCTCTTCATTTTATAACCTATTTTTATTTATTTTTAAAAAAGATTTTATTTATTTATTTGACAGAGACACAGGGAGAGACGGAACACAAGCAGGGGGAGTGGGAGAGGGAGAAGCAGGCTTCCCGCCGAGCAGGGAGCCTGATGTGGGGCTCGATCCCAGGACCCTGGAATCATGACCTGAGCCGAAGGCAGATGCTTAACGACTGAGCCACCCAGGCACCCCTATAACATATTTTAATGTGGAGAAACTCACACACAAATGAAATTGATAGACCGTGGGTTGCTCTACCTCTAATTACTGTCTGAATCTACCTCAAGGAAAGGTCAACAACAGAGTCTGGAAAGGTTTTGTGCAGCAGACAAAACCTTGATATCATGGGTGGAAAATTTTGAGTTACTTATAAATGGGGTCCCTTGGGTCTGAGTAAGAGAGACTTCTCGGTATACTCACACTTACTGTTTCTCCCAGTGACTCGGTTACAGTTAGTGTAAATAATAAACTATGACATTACATGTCTATATTTTCTTGGCTATTCTATATGAGGACATTACTTTCTGGAAAATCTTGGAGTGGGAAATTTGGGAAGCTTATTCTGTGGTGTCTTGGGTAAGTAGGGTTGGGATCAGGGCAGTGTTAGCGGTCTGCTGCTGAGCAAGCTCTCCCTGCCCTGTGTCATCGCTAGGAGAGCTGGGTCTGCTTATCCTGAGTGGAAAAGAGCAGCAACAATTAATTGCAACTGGAAGAGTTAGCTTCTTGGAGGAGGTGATATTTGCAGTGGACAGAAAGGATCCTCATGGAATAAGAAACCACATATTATGATAAAACATACGTGCAATATGTGCATTATAGTAGGACTCTTTATACTGCACTTGACAGGAAACTCAAATTGGCTTCAGCAATAAAGGAAATTTATTGGCCAGATGTCTGGGTAGTTTTCAGGGCAGGTTGATGTGCCATTCAGCTGATGTCCTCAAGAAGCCATTTTCAGTGTCGGACATTGTTAGCTTCACCAGGCTGATGATCTCTTAATCACCAGCTCCACATGTGGCTTAATGAATCATTCACAGAGAACATGATCTGTGAAGGGGAACATTTGAAGTGATTCTGGTGCTCAGGTGTGAGATGCTTGTATTACAAACCTGTGACGGCTTTGTACATCTGGGCACAAAGTGCTGCAAGACAGGTGCACATCACACTGAGTGGACATTGACCCTCTGACTTAACTTAAAATTGAAGTTAACAAAAAAAGAATGAAAAAAGTTGTACTACTAAACTAGGTGGCACTTAAGACTCTTTCCAGCCACCCGGACTCTGGAAATATTTATTTGCTTTCTCTGCAATGTTGTGAGGGTGTTTTTGGCAGGGGGTGTTCTGGGCTCATGAGTCAACTTCGGGAGTAAGTATGGAAGATGACGGTAGTCTCTGATCTTTAGCTTTTAAGTCAATGACTGCTTTCCAAAATGTATGTTAGTTCTTGGCGGGTGAGCTGACAGAGAACCCTGAGGTGATTTTATAGGAACCTGAAATGATTCTTGAAGAGAACTTGGTCATTCAAGGGATTTCAAAATGGAACTATCTTTGACTATCGTGTTGGGCCATGTACATGGACCCGGAATAGCATCTGAATTACGATGTCTCTTTTTTTCCCCAACCCATGATTGCTGATGGACAGAAAATGCCCATAAAACCTTGACTCAAACCACAGAATGGCTGAATAATTTAAGCTTGACTTTTTTGAAGAATTCTGAATCTCAAAATAGGACTCTTAAGGAAATGGACATGATGTTTTATTTTTTCCTCCCCTTTTAAGCTTAACTAGGTTTACACTTAGGTAATGGGGGTCAGATTTAGGGAAGCTTTTGTTGGTAAGGGCTTAAACTATGCACCGGGATTTTTCTTTCATCCACAACCTTCATTAAAAACAAAACAAAACACAAGCAAACCCAAAACCTAAAATAAATACATTTATTTGCATATCTTTGTTTGCCATGAAGGGACTTCGTTAGACCTAAAGGAGAAAAATATTTTGTGAATTTGTCTCAGAATCTTTTACTATCATTTGATAAAAGTCTTCCAGATTGGGAATTCATTGTTAATTTGTTGTTGTTGATGTTGTTGTTGTTGCTTTCTTTGGCCTGTTATTCTTCAATGCCTTTTCCCTAGCAGGAGTCCACCATGATGGGGAACATTCTCACAAAGATTTCACTTGAGCTTTTCTTGTAGCATTGACACCCACCAACCTCAAATAAGCAATAAGCCTCCTTTGTTGTCTGATTTCTTCTCTAGAATCTAAACTAGAATTCCAGTTTAGATCTCTTTCCTTTAGTTTCTTTTATTCTTTTTCACTCTGGTCCTCTTTTCACGAAGTGTAACGTCAACCATAGTTTAGAGATTTCTTATTCAAGTCAGGGGTCCCTCTGTGAAAGGCAAAAACTCAAATTCAAGTACTTTCTTTCTCTTTAATTTTCCCCTCTCAATCTCTCTTGTGCTCCAAGTGCATTTTGGGAAGAAGATGAGCTAACTAATGCCATGCCCAGGCCAAAGAACCCTGAGGTGATTTTATAGGAACCTGAAATGATTCTTGAAGAGAACTTGGTCATTCAAGGGATTTCAAAATGGAACCCTTGGGAAAATTAGATGTGCTTATTAAAAAAAAAAAAAAAAGGTCCAGTGAGCATTTTGGATGAAGTTGGATTCTTTGTCACCATTGGAACTAACCTCCCTTAGGTTCCTGGTGTCCCTGCTGTTGGAGAGACAAACACTGGTTATGCTTCTAGGAGGAAGAAGTGTGGTAGGATGGCAAGTGCCTAGATTAGGAGGCAGAGATTGGGGCTGTTCGGATTTACTTCTGTTACTAACTTGACTTCATGACTTTGAACAAGACCTTGAATTACTCTGTGCATCATGTAAAATGAGGGGTTGGGTTGGATAATGGATTGTGTGATGCAAGGAAAAGCCACCTCCTTGCTGTCTGACTTGATGGCTTGTCACTGGTTCAGCCGTGCTGGACTCACTGCCCCTCTCCCTCACCTGGCTTTTGCTCTTGTCAGCCTTACCATCTGGTGATGATGCACCTCATGGAGATGCCAGCCCTTCTTCCTCTACATTGCCTTCTTTTAGTCTACACAAATCTTAACTGTTCTCACAGGGCCGGTTGAAATTACTTCAGGCCTTTCCTAGCTACTTGGGTACTTAATGTGCTATTCCTCCTCAGAATTTTTATTATACTTGTCCATCCCATACTGCTCAACGTAAGTACATACTGGACGACTTGCCATTCTTTTTGTAGTATTTTTTGATCTGGAAGGGACTGTGTTCAAGCCTTGCTTGACATTTAACTACAAGAACCTTGGGGAAAAAAAGGTGTCCTCATGTCACGCATAGCACCCAACATAAACTGGACGAATAATAGGTGTCCCACTGATTGTTGATGATTGAAGCCTAGAATTTCTAGGGAGCATGAAAGCTCTGCTGTTTCAGCTACTCACTTAAATCAGGTTCATGTTGGGAGCAAAAGCAAGTAAAGAAATTTTAAGCCCAAACTCTGCAGGAGGCTATTTTTCACCATTGCTCTAGGTGCTTGATGAGCTTTCTCTTTCCTCTGTGTTACTTAGTTTTTGGGTGGGTTTTTTTCCCATTTAGTTCAAAGCCTTGTCAGTCCATTTTTTTCTAAAGTGTAGCCTGCAGGAAGTGTCCTCTCCATCATCCAGAGACCTTCTACTTGCCGCTGTTGATGCTTTTGACCCAGCTTTTGGGAATCATCATGAGGGTGGCAGTGTGGCCCCGAGTCTGGGTTTGGGCCAGATACATCAGGGTGTGAGTCCTGCTCTCTCTCTAGCTCTGTGATTTCCTAAGCCTTAACTTTCTCTCCCGTGAAATGGTGATGGACCTACCTCCCGTGAGACCATGCCCGTGCAGCTCTTCGCATAATGCCTCCCAGAATCTATTGTCATTATTCTTGCTATCAAAGCCTGTATTGACTACCAAATGTAAGAAAACCTGAGCCAGGCCCTTAAGGACAGAAATTCAGATCTGGACGAATGTGTATGGGATTTGCAGAGGTGATGAAGAGCGTTGAAGTAAGCTAGGGTTGCTCAGTGGCCATTTGTATTCACGACTGGTGGGGATTGTATCTTGGGCTCTCTGCTATTCGGTGCTCATCCGGTTTGCAGCCCCTGTAGAATGCCCTTTTTCAACCTCCCTCAAGTCCCAGTCTCTGTCTTCCGGAGATCCTGACAGTGCTTGTGCCCTGGTGCTCCACACACAGCTCACGTGAACCTTACCGAGCCACACTCTTCTCTCCATCCTCTTAACCCAGCGTCTGGTGTGTGTCACATGGGAGGTGAGGTGTACCTCTGTGTTTCTGTGCTGCCACAGTATAAGGTCACAGAATAGTAGAGCTGGAAAGGACACTGCAGTCTAAGGATGTGGTTACAAATGAAGCCTTCAGCTTTCCTAGCCCATTAGAAACAAAGTAGATAATGATGAGGCTGCTGTGTCAAAGGGAGGCCAAGAACCTGTTTGCTTGGTCTTCCTCTCCTCCTCCAAAAGGCCCTTGAGGTTTTTTGTGGAATAGTGCACATTGCAGAACACACTTTGAAGACCACCGGTCTTGCCAGGCTCTCTCATTTCATAGGTGAAGAAATTAAGTTTCAGAGATTCAGAGGACAGTGGTTTGGCCAAGGCTCCCATAGTGCTACTTGAAATAGTCTCTGGCCACCTTGCCTAGCCCTATGCCATGCATTTCACATATTGGGTGCTCAGACATGCTGGGTAGTGACAACAAGGAATAATTAGGAAAGGTTGAGTGATTTTTCTAATGGATCTTACATTTGCGATTTAAGAAATGTATGTGGCATTGTTGTTTCTTTGTGTAATCCTCAACCCTAGACGGCTCAAGTCCTAGGGGTAGGATGAAGAATGGCAAAAAGGGTCACTGGGCGTGAAGTTCAATGTCTCTGTTGGGCACTGAGTAGTTTGTCTTGGCTTTGACCTGAAATTTCTTAGCTTTCTCTTCTAGGCCCTCGCCAGCTTGGGTCAGATGAAAGGGTCTGTATGTTTTCAACAACCAAGTATTAGAAAAAGACTGCTGGAAAGACTTTCTGTTTTGTTACCTAAGCTGGGATTTGATCTTCAGACCCTCAAGGTGAAAGGCTAATACCGTAATTTGTGTGTTTTATAAACATCCCCAGGCGATGACCTTCTTGTAGCCTCATGTGATACTCACATTCTGCAGGACTTAAAGCTAAAAATCCTGGCTTGGAATAGACTGGTTCATGTTGCATACTCAAAATCAGAGTCGGCAGGTGCCATCTCTCCATTAGCTGTTGGTAAGCATTGCTTGCATACAGTTGAATGAAAGCTTTCTGGGGGGATTTCCTGGCAAAATGGAATTTTTTAGTTTAAGAGAAAATATATCTTAGGGTTAAAAAAAAAAAAATCTCTCCAATAGGACCCGTGTCCAACAAAGTAAGGTGTTTCCCCTTGAAACTTTTCCCTTCCTAGAAGCTTTCCTTTAAGGGTCCTCTTTATTTTTGCGGTGTCAAATTATTTTTCAACAGAGCATGGAAGCTGGAGACAGAGACGCTCCTCGGCTGTGTGTTAGAGCCACAATGGAAGTTTTTTCTTTTATGTAAATAGAGATTGATGGAACATTTTACACAGAGTACGGGCTTTTGACAAAAAGTATTGATGGTTGCTTTCAGTAAGTGTTACTTGAGATGACAGAACATTGCATTTTAAGATGAATTACACGAGAAACTCCCTCTTTGGGAATGTCATACATTTTATTTCATCTGTTGTTTTATGAGAGAATGACTGAAGTCATGAATACCTTAGACTGAACTGTTTCCTTTGCACATTATAAGTCCCGGTTTGGTGCACTCCTATTTTAAATATAAAGTTATGGGGAAAATATTTATACTGGCAAATAATATTGATAAAAATGCTTAAATGTTCAGAAGCAGAACATAACTTCTCACATGGTTTCCCCTTGTGTGGTGGTGATTTGTGGGAAGCCTGGGAACCTGGTTAAAGTTAAATGTATATTTTTTCAGAAGGATCTCAGAGATTTCTGATAAATGGCTATTTTTTTTTCTTTTTTGGTGTGTTGGTAATTTCTCTCTCCTGACTGTCTGTGAGTTTAAAAAATGTTCCATTTCCATGTTATTTCTTCTTGATGCAAGGGCCTAGACGTCAGGATCTGTGGTGACTGTGGTTTGGGGCCTTAATTTTCCTTATGGCATGAATTCAGGGATATTAGCTTAATGGCACCAGAGAGTTAATGGGTATTAACGTATTTACTATATATTTATTGTACTGTTATACCAGGAACTGGGGATATAGTCCTGATCCTCATGTTGCTTACAACCCAGTAAAGGAGAGAGAGAGAGAGAGAGAAACATAATATAATTTCAGGTAGTGATACATGCAATGAAGAAAATAAAGCAGAGTGTAAGGAGTTAGTGTTGCAGAGGAGTAGGTGTGGGAGTGATTTTAGACAGAGGTGTTAAAGAAAATTGCTCTGAAAAGTGACATCTAAGCAAAGAGCTGAACGATCAGATGGTTTGAGCTCTAAAGATACCTGGCAGAGGGAGCAGCATGTGCAAAGGCCCTGGGGCCAGAACAAGCTTGGCATATTTGAGGAACAGCAAAAAGGCATTTCAGAGAAAGCAATGGTGGGAGTGCTTCAAGTGTAGGGGTAGACGTTGTAGGCTTCCAGGGAGGCCAGTTACAAGTGGATTGTGGTTTTGCATGCTTTTCCAATGTGTATAGCTGTAGTCTTCTTGTTCATACTATCTTCATCTACCTAAAGTCTGACCAAGGAGGCTTTCCCATTTCTACATTGCTTATTCCCATAGAAATATCTCATTTTCCCATTGGCACTCTTGTTCCGCCATTCACTAGGTGCCAATATAGATAAAGTTTGTCACTAGGGGAATTTTAAACTTTCACTCTCTCAGAATGAATCCTTCTATTAAATCTGATCTCATACTTTGAATATTACTCTTTGACAATGCTTACCCCACACTATTATAATTAGTTGTATATGGGATTGTTTTTCCAAGCCATAAGCAACTATTACTTACGTTTGGGCCCCTTGTGCTTAGCACAATACTTGGCACCTGGTGAATGCTCAATATATTTGTTGGCTAAATAAGCAAGACATTTCCCTACACATTATCTGGTTGCCCAATATGAGTACTAGAAATTGCAGTGAATGCAAAGTCAGTACACTCCTTGATTTTGTTGAAGGAGGTTAAAACCAACTTAGGGAAATAAGACTTAAAAAAAAAAAAAAAAGGAAAACAGTTTTGGAACTGCTTTGGGGCACTTATTAGAGTTTAAACAGTTGTTGGTTTAAAAATTGTTGCAGGAATGAAAACTCATGGAGGATTAAGTGGCCCAGGAGACTGTAGTGTTCTAACTTGAGGGGGATGGAATCCCTAGAGGCCAGCTGGATCACTAGACTGGGTCTTTTCTGCATTTGAGTCTTCATCCCAGGGCCTTATGAGATACTTCATTCTCCATAAATTTGGAGCTGATTTGGAACTAGCTAGCTATTTTTCTCCCTGCTGAATTAATGTGCTGTTCAGCTGAAGCTCAAATATGAAATATATTAAAAGCAAACTAAAAACAGGTCAATGTTTTGCCTCTAATGCTATGGGAATATTTGTTTTTAAATCGTCTTTTAGTACTCCACAAATCTTCCCTGCAAAGTTTTTTCTTTCTTTCTTTTTTTTTTTTTAGGCCAAGTCTATTTTTTCCCAGTGTGTAAAAGGCCATTTCTTAAGTCCTGATTTACTCAGAAATTTACATGGAGAAAATGGCCCCAGATCCCACACAAGTGAAACTTTATTTTTTAATCTGGGGCACAGTAGGGAGTCCTGAGAAATGCATTTTCCTCTAGGATTGTAGGAGGAATACATAGTGTTTGTTTAAAGCATCAGGTATTGAGAAATGTAATGGCAGGGTGAAAAGTTTGACCTCAGCTGCCAGATCCGATCTGCTAGGGGGTAATTGAGTTGCCATGTTTTTTTCCTCTTCAGTTTAAATCAAGTTTTGCTATAGCCCATTTAAGTGTCAAATTGGTAGCAAAACTTGACAACTTCAGGGTGCAGACTTGCTTTTGATCAGAATTTACATGCAAATCATTTTTGCCTTGAACTGTCAACTCCTGTTTCTGATACTCTTGAGGGGGACATGTCTCTACCCACCCCCTTTCCCCCCAAGCCAAAAGGGATGTTGGCTAATGTTATTAATCAGTGTGTGGAAGAAAAATTATCTTGATAAATATGGTGGTTAAACTATATTTTCCCTTTTGTGTGTCAGCTGTTGCAGCTGGGCATTTAATCTCCTTTTACCTAGAAGGAAATCAAACAATTATCGAGCGCTTGATGTCAAAAAGAAACTAGTGAATGAGGGGTGGAGGGTCACCAGTGTATTGGGAAATGGACTTAAGCCACCAAAACCTGACAAAGGGTGCTGACAGTCTGCATTTTCTTGGGCATTAAACAAAGTCTTTGGTAACTTTAAAGAATCTTTCCTTGCATGACTAAACTCATTGAGAGGGTTAGAGAGAAAGCTGCCTCAGAAGTCTTAAGCCTGAAACTTTTTTTTTTCTTGGTTTTGCCCTAAACCCTTGGGACGCTTAAAAGCACGTGAGCATGTGTAGCTCCATCATTCAGTGGGACAAAGGAGTGTTTGCACTTTCACAGAGTTAATAATGACAGTAGTGAGTCTTTCTTGTTTCCAGCCATCCCATCTTAGCATTCCCAGTCATCCACCTTCCAAAAGAATTTGTGATTTACACTCTGCCTCTAAATTCTTTGAAATGCCTCACTCTGAAAAGCAAGAAAATGGGAGACCCCAACGAAGAAAAACAAATGGAGAAAACGTTCATTGTAGATTAATAGAGCTGATTATGAATATTTATAATTATCCATTATGGAGCCAAAACTTCTAGTAAAATAATGTGTGAGATTTTGTTTCTACCCAGCCTGAAATTCCTTTCCATCACTACACCCCCAGCGGGGTGAGAACATCAAACATGTCATCTTGCCAAGATGACAGCCAGCATCACGTCAGATGGGAGACACATGCAAGCTTGACTTGTGAAGTCCAAGAAATTTCAAGATTGGATTCACCTCATCCGACGTGGCCACATTGCAGGTTCTTTGGAAATCCCCACTACTGGCCCCTTCCCACCCCTGTCTGGTGTGGCCTGCCTGTGTGCTGTGAAATTTTAATTGAATTGTTAATGACACCAAGGAGTGACACAACACATGCGAAACTTCCAAGAATCAGTCAGGAGGAGCCCTTTTTCTTACTGTTACAAAACAGAAGACACTGGGAAATTGACAAGTCCAAGCAGCGAGGCCAGGGCAGTAATTGATAGCAGGCTGCCTAGAGCCAAGGTCCTTCCCTGGTAATTGCAAGCAGAGGCTGCCTCTGTGATCTCGCCAGTGTTGCTGGCCATGCCAAAGCGACCCGGCTTTGACGGATTGCTTTCCCGAGGTAATGACTTAGGCATGTTCCCTCTCTTGCATGAGGCCATGTGTCCCTCCCACTGGAGAAAATGAGCTGAACATTTTGCTTCTTCTTTAACAGGGCGCTGTTAAAATAACTCTATTCTATTATATAAGCCCTGTAGTGCCAGGGGCTAAATTTATATGGTTATAAACAAGAGATATTACTTTGGAATACCACAATACTGTGTTTGGCTATTTCTTTAGGATTTCAAATGGTGTTTTCAAAATAATGGATTTTACTTCAAGAAAAAAAAAATTGGGGTGGGAGGAGGAAGGATCCCATTTCTGAACAAAATCCTCATCCTATTTTTAAATTCCTCTGTGTCCCTTTCCTAATTCACCAGCCCAGTATTTATTTGTATTTGTGTGTGTTTTGCTGTCTGGATTTGACTCTCTATGGGGGCATCAGAAATATTATTTACTCCAGGATTCTGAAATAAGATAGATATTTTATTTCATGTTTTTTAAAATGCTCCAAAGGTTTCTTTTTTTTTATTATTTTTTTCCTTTCCCATTTCTGGACATTGATATATTTCAGAACTTTTATGTGGCTTTTCCTCTCTCCCTACACCTATTCTCCCTTTGCCCCTCTTCCCCTTCCTGGAATGTAATTTTGTCTGTAAAATATGATGGTGAGCTGAAATGTCCCTGATGATCTATAGCACTTCTGGATTTTTCACTCCCGTTGGTGACAGAAACTTACTAATTCTGATATAGGGGTCCCCGAGTGTGTTTCCACACTGTAGCTTGTGCTTTTTAGCATATTTAAAGTTTGGGTCCCTCACCCCACCTCAGTCCAAACACAGTTTCACATGAAGAACCAACTTTAAAAAAGAAAAAACAAAACCTGGAAAATCCCTAAAACTCAACTATACATTCATTTCAGAAATGAAAAGAAAGTATGTACATGTGTTCTCATATTCACATGATGAGTTTTGATGGAGAACCTAAGAGGAAGGAGACAGATTAATAGTAATGGGAACTTCTGGCTGAAGAATAGTAGAGAAAAGACTTGGTGGTGGTTATTTCCCTTACATTTAGTCTCTAACTCCCCAAATTCATAACTAATTGGTAGCACATATTTAGAACTAATAGTTATAACGGGGGTTTTAAATGAGGGCAGGTTTCTAGCCTATTTCATAGAATTCACTTCTGCAAAACAACAGTTAGGTAAAATATACTTTCAGGGGCTAGCCTGAGAACCTCACCATTATAGCATTGATTTTACTGGAAAATAACTTCAGAGTCCTAACGTGGATATAGGATGCTAGGAAAACAGTTACTCTTTCCTTCTTCCTCATTGTCTAAAATTTGGAAAGGGAGAAACTCCCTCTTCTTCTATGATCCCAGCCGCAAAAGGATTGGCCCTAACCCTACTTTAGATACTGGATCAAGAGTATAAATCCTTCCTGCTGCCCTAGCTGGTAGAGTCATTATGTAGGGCATGCTTATAAGTTAGGTGTTTATAAATAGGGATGTGTAGTTAATCTCATTATTATTTGACTACTTTTCTTTGCTTACTGTTTATATAGACATCAGTCTAATGCTTTATTCTTTTGCCGGTCTTTCATGTGTTTTCATTGTGGTTTATAGGGGGCATTTTTGACAAATGACATGACTGCTATTGTAAGAGAAACCCTGTGGACTGGTGTCTAGTTTAAACTAGACTTTAGTAAGTAAATGAGTACCCATGTATAAACTGGTCCCTGCCCTAAAGGTGGTGACAGTGAATCTGGAGATTATTTTATGGAAGTCTTCCATTTTACAGGTGAGAAAGTGGAGACCCAGAAAGGGAGGTTATTTACCCAAAATGGTAGCAGGTGGCAAAATTGGGACTAGAAGTCTTATCTCTTGACCCCAAGTCCTGTATTCTTTACACCATTAAGTTCCTTTTGTGGTTTAGAACTGAAGTCTCATTGGGAAGGAAGATCTGAAATAGAGAAACATTTAGTGACACTTTCCAGTCTGAGACTTCTGGAAGGACACAGGAGTAGGTAAGGAAGATTATCGTTTATAATGACCATGAAAATCTTGTGGAATCTCTTAAGATCCAGAATCTTGTCTGGAACTAAAGGAAAAGAGTAGAAGCCTTATGAATATGGTCTTACGCTTCAGTTCTTTTAGTGTTGAGAAACATTGTTTCATGGTGGAAGTGGGAATCTTTGATGACATTTCTTTGAAGACATCAGATACTCAGAGGAAGATGAGAACATTTATTGTTGACCAGTATTAGGCACAGTGCCAGGTAATTCCATACATGTTTTCTGGTTTCAGCGGTCTTACTGAGCTTTAGTATCACAGGTATTCTCCATTTGGAAGATGATAGATAAGAATGATGGGGCATAGAGCCACAAGATGGCATATCTTGCTGCTTTCAAAGGTCATGCTTTTGAATAATTAATGGTAGGGGAAAGTATCCATGAATTATTCTTAAGTTAAAAAGGTAGGTTAAGAAACTGGGTATATACTCAGGATCCCAACCATAACTATTCATCAGAGTACTAACTGGTTATTTTTAGTGTTGGGATCAAGGATGATTTTAATTTTCCTTTTTGTCTATATTTTTACTGGTTTCTTTTTTATAAGTAAAGAGGTTTTTTTGGATGGTAGAATTGATATGATAAGCAAGTGTTAATAAATTGCTTGTGCCTGGGAACTATAAGCAAAGCAAAGGAAGAGTAAATACAGAGTTTCAGGGAACCTATATTGTAGTTCTGGAAGAAGACTACACATATGGAAAGTTTATTAATAATAAAAGCTGGAGCGCCTGGGTGGCTCAGTTGGTTTAAGCATCCAACTCTTGATTTCAGCTCAGGTCATGATCTCAGGGTTTTAAGTTCAAGTCCTGGGTTGGGCTTCATGCTGGGTGTGGAGCCTACTTAAAAAAAGTAATAAAAGCTATCAGTAAAACTATCATTAACTATTGAATGGTTATGTGGCTAATTAGATTATGATAGAAAATCTCTAAATTTTTAATAATATATTATGGCTGTTAGTGAATTACATAAATTATTTCACTGACTCTTCCCAACAGACACATGGGGTACTTACTAATAGTCCTATTTTACAGATGGAAAACTGAGGTTGTGTGAATTTGGAAGTGGGGGAGCCAGGATTGACTCCACAAATTTCATGTCCTTAAGCACAAATTAATATTACTTCCCAGGAAACCCTGTTTAGTTCGTAAATCACCTAGTGCTTATTGCTAGTGGGGAACTATAAGAGTGACCCAGAGAGGAACAGATCGTTTCAGCTTGGTCAAGAGAAAGGAGAAGGATTAGGAGAGTCTCATCCTAGCCTTGGCATGATGGCAAATAGGTTCCTAACCCATCTTCCACTAAGATTTCATTTACTTATCAGTGAACTCAGCCTGTTGTCTCAGGATGATTCTGTGCAGCACTGAGTGTCTCTGCACCAAAACACATGAACCTGTTGCAGCGTTTATGTCAGGAGCAGGTGAAACAGGTGAGACCAGGCCAAGGTTAGAGAAGTATCTTGGGAAGCTGCATGTCTTTGCTTATGTCTAAAACTTCTAGCTGCCCTTGTGAAGATTTTAGCACTGATTTGGGTGAATGTGGCCTGAAAGAGCACCTCTCCCTGACCTAACGGAATTAGCTTTCAGTTCACAGCCTGCACTGAGTCCATGGTGCCCCCACAATGGCCAAAACCACAGTGGCCACAGTAAGTGCTGTGGAATGTGTGTGTGTTTCATCTTTATCAAGAACGTCACATGGCATTTCCTGATTGCACGAGCGGCCTGCTGCCCCATCTGAGTTTCCAGACTAACTACCAGTGCTCAAGCCGCATGTGTTTATGGTATATAATAAATCTCCATTTGTCATAATGGTTTAAATTTAAAAGAAAAAGAAAGGTGAGCTGTGATGTAAAAAAAAAAAAAAAAAGTTGGCTGTTACAAATTAACTTGGCGTTTCAGGTCAAGCCCAATTTATTAAGGGGGATACAAAAAGATAGAAACCTAGTCTGTGATCACAATTGTGATTTATCCACACCTTGAGTGGGTCCTCCTTTGGACCTTTTCTTGAACTGCAGCTGGCTTGGTTTATGTAGGACCTGCTGGGAGCTGAGGTTATAATGAAAAGCAGTTATTCTTTGAAATTACTCATAAGAAGTGGGCTCATTTTATCAAGTGCCCTCCTTAATTTGATTGTAAGGCTTTTCATATTTTTTTTTCCTGCATTAATCACACTGTATCTTCGTGGCAAGTATAAACACAGTGGTGAAAGATAGCATTTAAAAGAAAAAACATTCAGAGGACAAATGTTTCTCTAGAGGTGGCCTGTCGGGACCCCTTAACGGGTAATTAAGAAAGTTATTTTGGATTTGGTAGTAATGTTGTGAACTTTTCCAGAGACTCCTTTTCAGAGCAGGATGGCATTTAATATTTTCACAGATTAACCTTTAACAATAAAGAGTGTCCAGTATTGGGGCGCCTAGGTGGCTCAGTCTTTAAGCGACTGCCTTTGGCTCAGGTCATGGTGTCAGGGTCCTGGGATTGAGCCCCACATTGGGCTCCCTGCTTGGCCGGAAGCCTGCTTCTCCCTCTCCCACTCCCCCTGCTTGTGTTCCCTCTCTCGCTGTCTGTCTCTGTCAAATAAATAAATAAAATCTTAAAAAAAAAAAAAAAAAAAAGAGTGTCCAGTATTGACATCCCCTGGCAAGAACCAGCAAAGCTCTGGGAGCTTTCACGAGCATCTTCATTTTCTGCAGAATGGTGACCTCTGTTCCCTGGCTTTGCCCTCAGAAGAGATCTGGGAGTGCCTTCCCGTCCCAGACTGAGGAACTCTTATTTTTATTTTAATGCCCTGGGTTGCACCCAGGAGTTAAGGACCCAGTCTAGGCCTTGTTCCCTGCTAACCAGATTCCTTCTGACCTAGACAGCCCATAATATCTTAACAATATAATATCAAGGATATCAATGCAAGGCGATGAAGGACAATTTCTATTCTCAACAAAAGCTCCCCAGATGGTCTTCTGCTTCCCAGAACTCCCTATTGAATGCTCACTGTCACTAAGGAGGACAACTTAGAACCAGATGCTGGTGATCCATTACAAATATGAAAATAAATTTCCATCTGCCTTCATGTTATTGAAATCTGTAATATTTCTTATCTCTTTGGTCTCTGGGAATAAAAGAGATCTAAGTATGTGTTGGAAATATGTGTACCTTGTGCAGGCTTCTTTGTGATGAAGACTTAATGAAGTTCTGTGTGAGGTATTAGGATGAGATAGTCCCTCACAAAGTCTTTTCCAGGAAGGTCAGTCAAGGTCTGTGCTGATCTGACCATATTAA
>NC_138374.1:46146597-46223671 GCF_054177405.1 Leptonychotes weddellii | reverse complement strand
GAAGCACTTCTAAGGTTAAAATTCTTGAAGATCTCAGATGGTTTTCTAGGCATAAAATCTAATGGCCAGTTCTCACTCTTGCTTCTCCTTGACCACTCTATCATTTGACCTGGTTTTCTTTTTTCGAAGGTGCTCTCTCTTTGACTTCTCTAACATAACTCTATACAGATCTTCATGCTTTTCTGGCCCTTCTTTCTCTGGGTCATTTTCTGGCTCATTTTCTCCTCTCAATTACAAAGTATAGATATTTCCAGTTTGTCTCCAGCTCCACTTTATCTTTCTCCCAAGGTCCATATTTTACTAGTTGACTTTGGGGCAGGTCCACACTGAATGTCCCTTTGGAACCTCATGATTACTCTGTTGAAACTAATGAACTTTTTCCTTTACTTGGACAGGCAGTTTTTCCTTTGGCCTTCCTTACTTAGTGACATCCTTGGAGGGCCTCAGAGTTATCATTGATTTCTTCCCTTCCTTCCTTCCTCATCTAATCTGTCACCAGATTGTATCTCTATCATTGTCATGTGTTCTGATGTCCCATCTTAGTCAAGTTATTTAAACTTCTTTCTGAAACCATCACAAAGGCCTGATCTCTATAATTCTAGCCTTTGCCTAGAATCCTAGCTCTCTTGCCTTCATTGTCAGATTGTTCTTTCTAGGTGTTCTAATCATGCCCCTCCTGTACTAGATTTTCTGTACTAAGATCCCAGTACCTTCCTTTACTATTTCCTACAAGTGCCCTGTGCGTGCCCCCCGCCCCCCCCGCCACCGCCCCTTTCCCTGACTTAATAAATAAGGGAAATGTGTTAAGTATCAGGCATTTGAAGTTAAGGAAAGTCTTTTACTACTGAATTTGTGCCAAATAGCTTTACCAAAAGAGGGCATCTAAATGGAGCATTACTCCAGAATGTTCCTTGTGTGTCTCCATAGAGCTTAGTTTTATAGCTGATACTTGGGAAAAGTATTTACCAGAGACTTAGGTAAAAGATACAAAAAGCACATGTGTCATATTTGTAGGAGATAGAACTGGAGACAGTAGAATAAAATCATAGAATCATGATGGCCTAATATTTGATCAGCTAGAATATGGCCAAATCAGAAGAGACTAAATTTAAGAAGATTATATACTTGGACTTGGGCTCCCAAATCAACTGTTAAAGCGAAGTACCAGAATAGGAGTGATATGTGGGAAAAATCAAGTCTTATTTGGCATCTTCAAGTAATCTGAATGTGAGTGTTTAAGGAGCTTATGAGATTGTAGGTTCAATGAGAGAAGCATATTATTTTGAAAAAGGAGGAAAGGCACACCTAGAATACTGTGTTCAGTTCTAGGCCCTACATTTTAAGTTGGGAGTAGATGAATTGGAATCTTTTTAGGCAGAGCACAACCAGAGTTGCTCTGCCAGGGTGTGGTTGAGTGTCAAGAGCTCACTGGGTGGTCTTTGCCTTCCTTGGCAAACCCAGCTTTACTCAGTTATTGTCTCCTTGGTGGAGGGTAATTGCTGTCTTATTGTAGTTTCTCCAAAGGCATTCAGCACAATGCTTTGCTCATAGCATTTGTTAATAAATATTGGTGAATGAATTCTGTGTGATGGATTTTGCCTCTAGACCCAGAACATAACTTTCTTGAGGGCACATTACACATGTTATGTTTCTTTTTAGTATATTGTCCCCAGCATCTTGCTTGGGGTTGGATTTTTCAGGAGGTACTTAAGAGGGTGAGTTCATGAAATTAAATGTTGGGAGAATTCCATTAAACAGCTCATAGTTCTTCCACAAATTTCCTCTTCGCTGTTACATAAAGACAAGGGAACAATGTGGTGAGGCAGTGGGGAACACTGGAATCAGAATCCTTGGTTTCTAGGGATGCCTTTTCCCCAAACTAGTTTGCATCAGGCAGTTAGAACGTGCAGACAGGATCTGATGATGAGGGAGAAGTGGAATGGAAAGTGTCATGGCTGCTAAAATTTAGGGTAGAGCCTCTGAATGCCACAGCTGGGCTTCTCCCAGCCTTTTGGTGTTGGTTATGGTAATGAAATGCTTTAAGATGACACAATTAAGACACTTAATCATTTGCAAATTTAAGTTCCTTTCAGTTGGCCTGGAAGCAGCAGAAATTGCATAGTTTGCTTCCTGGGAGATTGTAGCCTACAACCAATAACTCACTTGTGTCTATACAGCTGTTGTTTGCTATTCACTGGCAGGTGTGACTAATTCCACCACTGACACCACCTCTTGGATGAATGTGAGCTTCTAAAGGAAGTCGTTCATGAGTGTGAGAGAGAGCATTGTTGGGAGGGTTTGGGCTCCTCTTTGTTGTTACTGGTGGGGCTGAACCCACTTCTGAGAGACTTGGATTAATGTTGGCACTCTTTCCCGAGGGCTTGTCTGCTCTCAGTAGAGTCTCTCCTGGCATATGCCCACAGTTCTTGATGGTCTTTTTCTACTCTCTCTTTCCCTGTATTGTCATAGCTTTCTGGAATGGGTAGGAATGTTTCTGAGGGCTCTGAAAGGACATTTATTTGAAGAAGGACACAGTGATGGTGTGAGAGCACACCTGCAAACACAAGGCTGGCTTTACACATGCCACTGTGTCAGAAGAAAGTGTTTTCTAGGCAAGGGGAAGTGGCTAAGAAAGCATGTAAAAACAATCTGATAGCTACTTACAATCTTTAAAGAGTTAAAAGTTGGAGCGGCTTTTTACCGTTTAATTGTGTTTAGCTTTGTTCTTAAAAAAAAAAAAAGGCACTTAGAAAAAAATCATGTTTCGTTAATGTGCCAGCTTGGATTATTTTCCCATGTCAGTTTGGCAATCAACAGTAATAAAAACCCGGATATAAAATTTTCATACATTTATAGTAGTACGAAGACATTAAGTGAAAACCCTTTAAAACATTTTCCATTTTCATTTCACTTAGCAGGTGCTACATATCGAGCTATTATTTACCCAGCTAAAATGAGCTGGAAAGTGATCCAAGGTGGTGAAGTGTCTGCAGACAAATCACACAACTGTGTTCTCTGTACTGTGCCCAAGTTGAAGGGATTAGTTTTAGCACAAATCAGATCAAGGTGATGCAGAAGTTACTCAGGATTACTTGGAGACTGTTGAGGTTAGCTGTGGTCAGCTAGCCAATGGGAAAACTAATTTTTATGCCTTTGCTGCCTGGATAGCTCATGCGTATGGAGGCAGTTTTATTTAAGGCATGGCCAGTGCTATTCTCCAGGCTAGTGGAGTGAAGCAGCATGGATAATTCAAAGTGAGCAGATAATCCACAAGAAAGTTCTGTTTTTGGCTTGAGAGGAACATAGTATCTTAACAATATATTTGGGTGGCTATTTCTAATTGAAGTGCTGTCGTGTACCACTGATTTAATAGCTGGAAACACCAATGAAGAAACCCAGGTATTACCCCTAATTTTGCTCTTAATTTGAGACAAGATCTTAGCTAAGTCATTGAGTCTCTTTGTATTTCTTCATCTATAAAGTGGGAATAATCACACTGGTCCTTCCTAGATGGTAAGGGATTTGAGATGATAATTTTGTCAGGATCTTGAAAGGTTGAAAGTATTAGGTTGATCTAGTTACTTACTTAAAGACCATTATCATTATCATTATTATTGTTATTATCATTAAGGCTTACTTTCTGTAAGGAGTTTTGTTAGACCTAGGGATGCAGTGGTAGACTGGAAAGAGGGCAGAGACTTCCACTTACTGACCTCACATTATGGAACTACTCTTTTTTCTTGGAGTGCTTTAAAATGGAGAGAATTTCTTGAATTTATACTAACTGGGTAAAACATAATAGGATTGAGCAAGGCATAGACGAAATGAGCATGTAATTATTTCCTACATCTAAATAATGGTAAAGAAAATCATAACCTCAGTTTATCTCGCAGAACTGATTATGTTAACTATCTAATGGAGGGGGACTTTTAATCCTAGGATCCCTAGGTGAACTTCAGAGGTCTCAGGAAGAGTCTGAAATTAGATGTAAACTTTGGGTATGTGACTCGCCACAAAGGTGGTAAAGAACTGCTGAATTAATGTATCCTCTCTTGCTCCCAGGACAGTGTGATAACCAATACATTTAAAAGGTTTCTCTTGGATTAAATCTTTTGTCAAATTGCCAGCTTCGATGCCACTGAGTTGCACAAAGTCTCATCTGTAAAATGTGGGAGTTCTATTAAATACCCCGAGAAGTCCCTTTTGGCTCTAAAATTCCATTATCATAACTTCAATTTCTCATAGAAATGAAAGCATTTAATCCACTTTAGCCAGTCATTTGCACAATCTCTTTCCAACCTGATAATGTTGAAATGATTTGGAAATGGTCTTTAGTGAAAGGCACATTTCTTTGACATTTCAGCTAATCTGGAACTGGCTCTATAGCCTGAAGAGAGAATTTTTATTGGGGCATCTGGGAACCTTTAAATATCTGCATAGATTGACTGTGGTTTGGCTTAATGCATGGGAGGTGTTCGGCTCCGCCATCTTCAAGGGTTGATTTGGATGGCCCTGTTGTCCCTATAGTTTGGTTACTGAATTAGCACAATAGAGATCCAGTTTGGTTAACATGCATGTGGCTCCTGAACACATGCTTGGGTTAAAGCAGTTGGACCTGTAGAGAGAATTAGATTAACATAAAGTTTCTTTTCAAATTCCAGGGTTATATTCTGCCATGTTGTATGGGGGTTAATTATAGTGTCACATAGTCACTACTCTGTGGTGAATTTTTTTTTTTTGAAGAATTTAAAAAAGAATTTCATTTGAGAGCAAGAGCGAGAGCACGAGTGAGGGGGATGGGCAGAGGGAGAGAGGAAAGCAGACTCCCTGCTAAGCAGGGAGCCCGGCCCATCCCAGGACCCTGAGCTCATGACCCCAGCCGAGGGCAGATGCTGAGCCACCCAGGCGCCCCACTGTGTGGTGAGTTTTGAGGCAGATGGGAGGTAGGGCAAATGCTGTTTGTGTTTTTCTCCGTAGGCATTGCTTTTTTCCTTGATGGGAAAAGTGGAATTTTGTCTGGGTGTCTCTCCTTCCTCATGTTACTTAAACCCATCACTAGGAGCTAAATCTGGATTATTTTAAGACCAACATTGTGATTTTATTTCCCTTTCCTGTGATTGGTGTAGATATGGGCAGGTGACACTGTCTTGGCCAATTAGCACAGGGGAAAATCTACCAAGGGGCTTCAGAGAAAGGTTTCTTTTGTTTTTAAAAAAGCTGCAAGTAAGAGATGGTTCTTTTTCTTCCACTAGAGTCTGTTGAGTTTATATGAGAACTTTTGTGACTCCAGCCATCTTACACTGTGGGGTCTGATAGTCTGAGGAAAATCTGGCATTCTGAGGAGTGCTGGAGGGGAAATAAAGAATCTAGAAACGTGACTTGGGTTTTCCAGTGTGAATTCTTTTTTTTTTTCCCCTCATTTTTAAGCTTTTATTTAAATTCTAGTTAGTTAACATATAGTGTAATTTTAGTTTCAGGTGTACAATATAGTAGTTTACTTCCTACAACACCTGGTGCTCATCACAAGGAATCACCATCACCTATTTCCCCCATCCCCCCACCCACCTCCCCTTGGTAACCATCAGTTTGTTTTTAGTAGTTAACAGTCTGTTTCTTGGTTTCTCTCTCTCTCTCTTTTTGCCCTCTGCTTATTTTATTTTTTCCACATATGAGTGAAATCATAAGGTATTTGTCTGACTTATTTCACTTGGCATAATATTCTCTAGCTTCATCCATGGTGTTGCAAATGGCAAGATTTCAGTCTTTTTTATGGCTGAGTAATATTCCTGTGTGTGTGTGTGTAACACACACACACACACACACAAACTACATCTTCTTTATCCGTCAGTTGATGGACACTTGGGCTGCTTCTATAATTTGACTATTGTAGATAATGCTGTTATAAATATTCAGGTGCATGAATAGTATTTTTCTGTTCTTTTCCCCAGCATGATTTCTGAGTCTCTTAAACCTGCCTGATGCAAATGATTCTTGTTGCCTTTACCTTCCTATCTGGAACCCCTTATTTTTAAGCTCTGAAAATTCACCACTATTCCTACTTTTCAATACTCAATGCACATTTGGATTTAGCAGCACAGAATAAAACTTCTGTCTACTTGTTGCTGCCTTTTCCTGCTTTATTTTCATTGAGTGCACTTATCACCATTTACCAGATTATATGTAACAAATCAGAGAATTTGTTGTATTCATTATAGCATTTCCAGCAAATAGAACTGTGTCTGGCACCTATGAGAGACTGCTCAGTAGATATTTCTTGAGAGACTGTCTTACCAATTTAGTTGATTTATTGCTGCTTCTATTTACTCTTCTAGTTTCAATTAGTGTACTGCTAAGCAGGACACTGTTTAGTAGATCTTTCAGTGATGGTTTAGATGTGGGAATTTTCTCACTTGGTCTGAAAATATCTTTACTTTGGCTTTATTTCTGTAGGGTAAGTATACTTTATCTGGGTATAGAATTCTAGCTGATAGTTATTTTTCTTCAAACACTTTGAAGATATTCTGTTGTGGGCTGAATTGTGTCTGACCCCCACCGCTCCCACCCAATTCATGTATTGAAGCCCTAACTATCAATGGGACTGTATTTGGAAATAGGGCCTTTAGAGAGAAATTAAGGTTAAATGAGGTCATAAGGGTGGGACCTCAATCAGATAGAATGGATGTACTAATAAGAGGAAGGGATATCCGAGATCTCTCTCTCTCTCTCTCTGCATGAATGAGTACAGAAGAAAGGTTCATGTGAGCACCCAGTGAGAAGGCAGCTGTCTACAAGGCAGGAAGAGAATTCTCACTAGAAACCAAATTTGCCAGCACCTTGACCATGGTCTTCCAGCCTCTAGAATGTTGAGAAAATTAATGTCTGTTGTAAAAAACCACCTCAGTCTGTTGCATTTTGTTACAGCAGCCTGAGCAGACTAATGGATTTCATTGTCTTCTGGAATTTACTTTTGATGGTGAGGAGTCTGCTCTAAGTTTTTAATTCCTTTGAGGATAAACTTTTCTCTTGCTTTAAAGATTTTTGTCCTTGCTTTTAGATTTTTCATTACAATACTATGTATCAATGTGTGGATTTATCTTATTTAAAATCCTTAGGACTCAATGACTTTATATAATCTAAGAATTTATGTATTTAATTTTTTTTTCACTTCTGGAAAATACTCAGTGATTCTTCTTGATTGTTACCTTTCCCACCATTCTTGGTTTTCTTCTTTTGGAACTATGACTAGATTCTATCATGGAGCTTATTCTGTCCTCTTTGCCATATATCTTAGTTCATATATGCTATGTCTTTTATCTCTCTCTGCTGATTTCTGGGTAATTTTTTCAGATTTACCCTATGGTTCATAAATTCTTTTTTCTTAGTATAGGATATTCTGTTGAACCTATTTATCAGTTATTTAATTTTGGCTATTAAGATATTCTATGTAATTCTATGCATTCTTTTTCCAAATCTGTCCATAAGGGTTTCTGTACATTTTATTTTTTTATTATTATGTTAATCACCATACATCATTAGTTTTTGATGTAGTGTTCCATGATTCATTGTTTGCGCATAACACCCAGTTCTCCATGCAGAACGTGCCCTCTTTAATACCCATCACCAGGCTAACCCATCCTCCCACCTGTCTCCCCTCTAGAAACCTCAGTTTGTTTTTCAGAGTCCATAGTCTCCCATGGTTTGTCTCCCCCTCCGATTTCCCCCCTTTCATTCTTCCCCTCCTGCTATCTTCTTCTTCTTTTTTTTTTTTTTAACATACAATGTGTTTTTTTCAGATGTACAGGTCTGTGATTCAACAGTCTTAGACAATTCACAGCGCTCACCATAGCACATACCCTCCCCAATCTCTATCACCCAGCCACCCCATCCCTCCTACCCCCGACCACATTTTAAATTCTTGTTTTATGGCTTTTCAGGATTTTCTGTAACTGCTTGTTCTCCTATTTGTGATTGGCTTATTCTCCCTCATAGTTTTTTTGTTTCCTTGTGTTATAATTTTTATTTTACATTATGAGTTTCTCTTTGTCAAGGGTTATATCTTAGGTTGTAGAAGGGTTACTATTTTTGAGAAGGTTTCATAGGTCTAACCCCAGTTTTATGTTATTTTTCAGCTTGGATTTGAAATACTGTGACTCTATATCCAGGGGTAGTGCAGGCTTAGAGTTTTAGTTTCTTGCAGGAGGCCTTTTTTTTCTGCTCAACCCCCTGAAAAATATCATGCTTTCTTATTGCTTTTCTGGGCTTGTAATTTCTCTTCTCCCCTTTTTATATGTTGGGCAGCCCACAGATGTTCAGCTTTGTAGAACTATTAGTTCCAGTCCCCCATCTTGTGTGGGCCCAAAGCAACATGTCCTATCCCTTTGAGGGCATTAAACACGAGGATTCTATGGTTTATATCGAGGTCTGATACTGTCATGGTCTCCTGTGGTATAGACTTGGATTTTAGTCTTGGTTTCT
This sequence comes from Leptonychotes weddellii, assembly GCF_054177405.1. Taxonomy (NCBI): domain Eukaryota; kingdom Metazoa; phylum Chordata; class Mammalia; order Carnivora; family Phocidae; genus Leptonychotes; species Leptonychotes weddellii. The sequence goes on along the minus strand of NC_138374.1, from coordinate 46,215,196 downwards.
TTTGCTTGTCAGTTTCTCTCTCTTGCCCCCCACCCCAAGCTCTGCTATGTACCAAGATTTTAGGGGAGGGTATATTTTATCCAGATTTCTTTAAGAGTGTTGTGATGTGGGTTTATCAGCTTAGTCTGCTGTATTGCCAGAAGTGAACTGAAGTCTGAAATTCCTAACTAAAGTCATCAGTGACTTGGTTATTGCCCAATCCAGTGGAATTGGTCCTGTTCTAACCTTCCTGGACCTCTGACTACTACATTTGGGACTATTGATCAGTGACTCAGGTTTTAAAACTTCCCACTGCGTTGGCATTGATGATATCGTACTTTCTGATTACTGAGTACGTCTCTGCCCATTTCCCTCTGCCCTCTTTATAGACCCTTCTGCCTCTACTTCTTCCTTAATGTTGGTGGGACCAAGAGTCCTTGGGTCTCTAATTGCTCACCACATGCAATCTGTGATTTCATAGGCCCCAGGGTTTCAGTTTCTAGATGTGCTGATGAATCCATCTCTACCTTAAGTCAGAGTTACTTCCTGTCAAACTCAGATGCTAACTCCTGCTGAACATACTCCCTGAAGTCCCCCTATTTAAGGTCTCCAGTGCTGACCTCATCACCTTCCCTCTTGTCCACCCAACCTTCTCCTCCTCTTGTGTATTTTTCCTTTGCTGTCAAACATCTGCCAGTTTTCATCAACTTCCCTTTCGCCTTCCCCACTCTCACACCACACCAAATCAGTCACCAAGTTCTTCTGCTTTTACCACCTATACATTGCTTGAATTTTTCTGCTTTCCAACCTCCAAGTATTTAGGCTTAAGCAGATCTGTGTTGAAATCTACTTGCCTCTTTCTCTCTAGTTCCATGTCCCATGCAGTTTCTTGATGACAAACTTAACCCTGCTGTTCCCATGCTCACTACCCTTACTGACTGCCCTTCCTCTCTGGTATGAAGTCTCAGCTGTTTCACATGGTTTGCAAAGACCTTGTGCTCTGTTCTCTGCCTGCTGGCCTCTGTCCTCACTCAGATTTTACTCCCTCTAGTTCCCACATGCCAGCAACCACATCCCCACACCAGCCCCTCCCCACCTTTTTTTGCATCCTTGATGATCTTTTGGTGAACATACATACTGATTTCTGTTGAATATATACTTAGGGATAGAATTGCTGGGTCATAGTGTATACATGTTGTTCAATGTGTCTTTACTCCTGAGATCCCTTCTGCTAGGAGCTGCCTTTATCTTACTTGACTGGCCAAATGCCACTCATCCTTTAAGGCATATTTTATGTGAAATCTCCTCTAGGAATCATTTCCTTTTCTCCTACCCCCAAAGCTGGCTTACATATTCCTCTCCTATTTTCTTGCTTTTGTGTGTGTGTGTGTGTGTGTGTGTGTGTCTCTATCATAATCCTATTTTTGTTTCTGCTTTTCATATAATACTGGGAAGGAATTTTGCTTTACTCAGTATCTTGAGCACAGAGCCTGGCACGTGGTGGGTGCTCAATACATGTTTGGTTGGATGTATGGATGGATGAATGAGTGAAGTAATGTAGCAATTTTTTCGAAGAGGAGTTCTGTGGTTGCTAGAGAACTCTGGGATGGTCTCTTAGAGAAGGCAGCCTGTGGTTTGCGGGGTCGGGGAGGTTCAAGGATTTGGCATGAGGTTGCAGAAAGGTGAGTGGGACAAGAGAAAAATTAAACTGGCAGTATTTTGTGTCCCCTTTTGGGTGCTTTGCAAGTCTCTGACCAATTGCAGCAGCAGGCAACTAATGGCCAACAGCCTTCTGACAGCGCCTGCTGACAGGCGATAATGAGATTAGTGCCTTTTGATTCCATTATTAACAAGTAGCCAAAGAATCATTTGGACATGTCAGGAGCTAATGATAGGAATTAAGGGTCCCTCTAACTTTGGGGCAGCAGTTCAGGTACTTGACGCTTTGAAGAGTAATTACAGGCAATTTTTTTTTCTAAATATTTTTAAATGTTTTTCTTTTCTTTCTTTCTTCTTTTTTTGGATGTATAACATACATACAAAAAAGTGCACAGATTCTAAGTGCCCAGTTTGGTTAATTACCATAAAGTGAACATGCCAGTGGAATCGGCATTCAGATCAAGATGTAGAATATCCAGAGCCAGACGCTCCCCAAGTGTCCGTTCCAGGCGCTGCTTGTACCACTTCTTCAGCCAAGGGTAACTGACTGTTGTCCTGTGCTCTAATAGCAGATTAGTTTGGCCTGTTTAAAAACCTTTACATAAATGGAATCCTGTAAGATGTCCTCCTCTGGTTTTGGCTTCATTTACTCCACATTGTGTCTGTGAAATTCATCCATGTTGACAGAGCAATGGTTCACGCATTCTCCTAGCTATATAATATTCTGTTGTATGGATATGCCAGAGAGTTTAAAAAGCTCTTCTACTGTTGAGTGGGCATTTGGGTTGTTGGTCAGTAGTTTCTGGCTATTACAAATGACTGCTATGAACATTCTTGTCTGTCTTTTGGTGAACATACATACTCATTTCAGTTGGATACATACCTAGGGACAGAATTGCTGGGTCATGGAGTGTACACGGTATTCCTTGTGGGTATGCATTGCCTAAGAGTTCTCCAGAGTGGTTGTGCCAAATTATATTTCCATCAGCAGAGTTGTGTACATACTTGCCAATATTTATTTTTCACCTATAATAAAATCTCATTCATTTGGATTCCATTGATAACAGAACTTGAGGTGGTATGCACACAGGCTAAACTGAAATTTACCATTCGTAGTAGCTTTTGATAGTGGTTTGCAAAGGATGTTAAAAATAGCCAGGCTTGTGTGTTTTTTTTTCTACTTAAGGGAAATCCACTGAGTACTTTAGAGGCTCCTTAAGACAAATAATATGTCGAAATAATGCATTATTATCTTGTAATTCAAGTCTTTAAACCCACACATTTAACAGTACTTTGCTAACCTATCTTTTACATACATACACCTTTTTAAATACAGTTTTGGTAATTATATGTGTGTTATAAAATGAATAGATCAAATGGCATTTTTGTAGTCAGTAATGGTATGCCACGGTCCTCCGTCTGTAGTTCTGTGAGGATTGCCATGACTAAGTCAGTTGGTCAGGTCTTATGATAACTTGAAGCGGGGAGGAATCTGGAATCAGTAACTTTGAATGACAGAATTGGGGCCCATGGATGTGGCAGGCTGGACAGATGGATGGCTCCAATCTAACATGATAGGCTGCTGGCCCCAATGGATGGCCACTCTTCAGCTGATTTCAGTCAATTTCAGTCAATTCAGTCAATATCAACTTTTTTGTAGGTAACACACCCATTTGTTTGAAAAATTAAGAAAGATATAGAAAGATAGGAAAGATTATGAAAAGTTTTTTTTCCCATTCTGTTCTTTATCTTCCCCAGTTCCCACTGCAACCTGCAAAGGTAACTGTTTTTGGTTTCTTCTGTATCTTTTTCAGAGTTTCTAAAGTTTTGTATGTACAAGCAAAACTAAATATATTATTCCTTTCCCATTTATACAGAATATACCATTCTATTCACATTATTTTGCCCCTTGTTTTTCTCACTTAACAAACATACTTTTCTATTTTCTATCCATAGAGAGTATTCTCAATTTTTTTATAGGTGCATCGTGTTCCATTGTATGAATTCATCATAATTTGCTTATCCAATCCCTTATTGATGGATATAGTGCTTGTTCTCTTGAAATACAGTCTTTTGGTGAACATACATACTCATTTCAGTTGGATACATACCTAGGGACAGAATCAAAGACCTTAAACTGTCACTTTTGAATGTTTGCAAATAGATCTTGAGGATAAATTCCCAGAAATAGATTTGCTGGATCAAAGGGTATATACATTTGTAATTTTGATAGACATTGCCAAATTGCAATCCTCAGGATTTAAGCTAATTTATGCCCTACCAGCAATGTTAGGTGCATGCCTGCTCTCCACAGACTCACCAACAGAGTATATTATTTAAATTTTTGGATTCTTGCCAACTTGGTAGGTTAAAAGAATGATTTCTCGTTGTTTTAATTGGCAGTTCTCTTATTATGAATGAAGTTAAGCATCCTATTATACATGTAAGAGTCATTGGTATTTCCTTTGCTGTGAACTGTGTGTGTGTATCCTTTGTCCACTTTTCTGTTGGGTTTTTGTCTTTTTTATGATTGTTTTTTGGAGTGCTTTGTGTACATGTGTTTTCATGTGTGTATATAATTGTGCATATGGATGTGTGTGTCCTGTGTGTATGTAATTAGTCCTTTTTCTGGGATAGAGTTGCGGGTTTTTTCTGCATGCTTCTGGTTGCCTTCTTATTTGTTCTTGGTGGCTTTTTATCTGCTTCATTTTCTGTTTTGTCAAGCACAATTTTTGCCTCATGTACAGTTGATTTTTATGCAACTGAATTTATCATCTTTTATGGCTTTGGGAATTTTAGTTACAGTAGAAGGGACTTCACTAGTTTTTCTTCTAGTACTTTTTTGGTTTCCTTTTTAACAAAATGCTTTCTTACTTGGAATTCATTTTGGTTATGACATGACCCACCCAAAGCAGCTGGGGAATCAGGCAGAGATCAGGAGAGATGAACAAAAAGAAATCATGGTGAGGGAGATGGACGTGGAGTGAAGAGAGAATTAAAATGCTGGCAGGAGGAGAGAGGTGAGAATTGCTGACAAATGCCTTTGGAAGTTGCTAACTATTATAATACGTGGCATTTAATAGTGACTTAAATATTTTTAGGGCTTCAGATATACCTAATCCTCAAAATGAAATAGATGGGCCATCATTTCTTTCTGTAATATTTGTTTCTTAAAACATAATCTGATACAAATATGGCTCCACCTGTTAAGATTTGATAAAGGGGGGTACACAGGTGTTGTAGATACAGTATTTTTAATTTTTATTTCTTTGTGCCAATAACTGCCATTGAAAATAGCATTTGAAAACAAGTGGGGCAGGCCTCTGTATTCTCTCTTACAATGGTTCATATGTGCCCTAATGATTGTGAGGCCCTAGTTATATCTGATGGCAGGTGGATATTGACTCCAGGTTTCCTAACTCCTTTATTGAGGGAAGTCATGGGAAGTTTCCTTCCTTCATTTTGTACTTTAAACAAGTAAGTCCAAAATTTCTGTGGTTCACCCGTAATTCAGGAGCAGTAACTTATTACTATACATTCCTGGAGATGTGAGAATAAAGATTTCCTCTTCTTAAATGTTCTCTACATGCCCTCCGATGATCAGGACTCACAGTGTCCACTCAGAAACCATCTTTTGAGTCAGACAGAGGTCTCTGATTCATGTTCATAAGGATATTTCCTCAACTTTGTTTTCTCAACTACTTATTGAGCTTCTACTTACTGGGTGCTGGGCACTATTCTTGGTGCTGGAGATCATATTCTGAATAAAATTAAGTCTTCCCTTCATGGAGTCTACCTGATCATGGAGGAGACTGGTAACAAACATTTCAATAAATTCATAAACGATATAATTTCAGGTAGAGACAGTGATCTGAAGAAATCAAAAGAAAAGTGGGGGGAGATGGTTGGGGGGTGAGGTAGGGAGCAGGGGATAGTTTAGGTTGTCTGGTGAGGGAAGGCCTTTCTTTCTCTGAGGAAGCGAAGTACCTAAAGAACCAAGCAAAGGGAGAAAAAGCTTTCCAATAGGAGGAAACAGCCCTGAGGTGATTTTAGGCCCTGAGGTGGCAAGGAGGAACAAACTGGGTTGGCATGGCACTTCCTGTGTGGGTTTGAAGCACAGGAGGAGTGTGGGAGAGCTGGGGGCTGACTGCCCTCCCAGGAATGAGGCACAGGGTACGGTGCTGAGCTGCATGTGCCTCCCCTGCACTGTTGAGGTTGAATGACGGTTGAATGGGGTTGCCTTTCCACTCCACATTTGTGGTGTTTTTCTTTGTTTTCAACTCACTCTCATTTTAGAGCAGTATTGGGAGTCAAACCTCATATGCTGTCCAGAGTTATAATAAAGTCTTCAAAGTCTCATTTCCTGTACTGATAGGAACATCCAAAGTATAGGTTTGCCTCTTCCACAGCTGATATCTGGGACCACAAGGCTATCAGCAACATCAAGACAGTGGAGGGGTGGGCTGAGGGGAGAGGGCCTGCCTACTTTGATGTTAATTCATCTTAAATGGGCGTGGAAAGACAACAACACGAAAACAAAAACGGGCTGGGGAAGCTCTTCTGTGGTGAGGTATAATGGGTTTCCTCACAGAGTAACGCTCCTGACTGGGCAGGCCTCCCAGGCTCCATCTGCACAGACCTGTTCCTCAGGCTCAGTAAAATGGCTGTCAATCTATTTTAAGAAGCGGGGGGGCGGGGGGGATTGAGGATGGTTTTTCAGTGCTATTGCTGGCTTAGTTATGTCAAGCAATTTCTTTGGAGAGTAATAATAGGTGCTGTCTTCAGAAATAGTTTAGTCACAAATGCCTAGTTCTTAAAGTTTACTTGTTTCCCTCCTGTCCCTTTTTTCAGCTCTATCTCCTGCCCCTGCAATATAGTTTATTCCAGAGATTTCTTCCCATGAAGACTAGCAGGCTGCATTTTATTTCTGGTTTCTTTCCATAATCATCTTCACCCTTCCTCCTCCTCCTCCCGGCACTCCCCCGGCCCCAAAGCTTCCATCAAGCAGTCTAGCTTTAGTACTTTGAAACACATTGTCAAAAACCCGAATGACATAGAGAAAAAGAGTCAATCTGGGGACAGTGATGTTAATAAGTTAAGTTCTTCCCTCCCCCACCCCAATGTCAGATAATTTATTTTTTAACCAGTTTTTACCAACCAAATGTTAACACATATGCCTGATTGCTAACCTCCTCTGGGCACCAAACCTGTTTTTTCTTCAGTGCAGTAAGTGATTATCCAACTCATGCTGCTCCGAAAAAGAGGTTTTGTTTTAATAAGCAGTTTGGCACACAATGCTGAGGAAAGCAACATTATCTCCAGCAGTAAACTCTGCAGTCATTGCAAAGCTTGACAAGAAAATGATTGAGTCTGTTTGTTATACCTTTGTGGGGCTGCCACTGCTGCTGTTGATGGAAATGTTGCTGTTTATTCAGCAATGCAATAACACTTTCTGTAATTTATGGATGCACATTCCCCAGATTACTAAAGGTAATATTGTTGACTAAAGGAAAGTATACGAATGGATAGTTTCAGTTGTTGCTGTCCTTATAAAAGTGATTGACTGTTCACTTTGCACAGGAAAGAATTTGCACAGGCTTCATCCCCCTTAACAATTACAGATTTTCCTTCCTCTGACAGTTACAAATAACACGGCTTGTCCTAAGTGGTAAAAATTTACTGATTCCATGGAAGTTCAGGCCAGAGGCTGCGTGGATCCCTCTCTCCCTTATATCCCGGCCAGCTCTGCCATCTTGCCCCTTGGGGGCGCCAGACAAGCCATACCTGGACTCTTGGTGTGGCCCTCAGCCTGAGTGGTGGCACCTGGTTAAGTACCTTATGGTCTCAGACACTTGGCTTTTCTTGTTAGCAGAGCTGAAGAGGCCATGATGACTCATGATGTATGCTGCTCACATGATCTCTCACGTGGCAGGAAACTGTTTTTGTGACCAGTCATTCTGTGGGCAAGATTGGGTGAAGTTGGTCCTTTTGTCCCAGCAAATTTAGACAGAGATCCACAGGCAGTAGAAAATCAGCCACTTCTCTAAAAGTGTTTTGGTTAAAGGACTGAAAATTTAGTCTTTGGTTGCCATCGGCGCACCTGTTGATGGGCTGATATAGGATGTACTTCAGGAAGCTGTGAGTCAGAGGGCTCGGTGCTGGGGCACAGTGAAGCTCCTCAAAGTCCCGAGGGATTTTCTCAGTGAATGGTAGTTGGTGTTTTCACCTAGGTCACAAGGACAACGACTTTTTGGCTTAAAGCCTGTCAGCTCCCGTGGACTGATGGCTTACAGGTGATGGCATTCTGGGATCCCAGGTGTGGCCCTTCTTGAGATGAAGAAGCTCAGTGAGGAAGGAGCTGCTCAGGAAAACAAGCAAAAAATCTTTGTAGGCACTGAAGGCCAATAGGTTTGAAAGCACTACTTTCTTTTTGGAAAAAATAAGTAGTTACAACAGATACACCAAGAGAAGTATAAATAGGGCATCATGTGTTTTGCATCTGAAGTTCCCTGTTTTTTCCTAGGTAAACTCTCAGTGGGCCAGTGTGCAACTTAACTGACCAGCACTGTGCTTGCTTCTGCTTTTGTCAGCCGTGCAGTTCTCTGTTTAATGGTTGGGTTATTTAATTGGTCATAGTCGGGGGGAATCCTGGAATATGTGAGAGTGTTTGTTAACTCTTGGTGATTGATGTCAAGAAGATAATAAATAGTATTTATCATTTTGTTAGGCCAAACACATGCTGTTGACAAGAGAAGGGTTAAAATAGGAACATCTCATTTATTTACTCTGGCTTGAAGGTGATGTTTTTCCTATCCCTGTCTTACCTACTCCCCTGATCACTTTATGATTGAAGAAAGATGAAAAAGTCTGGTCTAGTTAATGTAAATTACCATTATTTTTTATCAATTTTATAGATATTTTCTCTATCTCATTCTATAAAAATTTGATGTGCAGTTTTGCTTTGTCAATTTTTTTTAAAATTATATGACAATGTTTTTGATTCAGGCTTCTTAGCATGAAATACAAATCGCTGGGCATTTAAACATGCCTGTGAAATTCAAATGCAATTTTATTTGCTAATGGCCACTAATGGCTCATAATCAAAATACTTGATCTTGATCCTATGAATAATTACAAATTTATGGATTTGCTGATTCTCTGTTGGCATCTGAAGTTCAGTCAGCTCTCGCCAGTCTTGATATTAATCAAATTAAGAAGGATGATAAGAATGTTACAAAGTGGATGTCAGTTCATATAATTTGGATAATCCTAATCTCGGTTGTATTTTAGGGTTCAGTTGATGTTGACAGTGGGCTTTACCGCAAATGATAATCCTATTCTTTTAATCTCAGCCTCAAGATTAGCCAGCTAATACTGACATCAGCTATATTTTGGGTCTAAAAAATCTGTTTTTCATATATATATATATATATATATTAGTGTGCACATTTTCATGTGTATATGCTATATGTATATGTTCTTTCCTCTTGTAATCCATATATTCATTGTATTTCTGGGTGGTAAATGGTGTTAAAGCGGTGTAGTTGATGTGCTTTTAAATTTATATGTTTCCAACACATACTGGATGGTTTGATTAGTCATGCGTGAATGAAGAAGTTGAAAAGAGTAGAGAAAGACTATTTATAAAAGGGTAGGAAAAAAATTCAGTCCAGCTACATTGATCTCTTATCTGCACATTTTCACCAAATGATTTAAAACATTTTTGGGAATTGTATCCTCCTTTTTTTTTTTTTTTTCCACATTGCAAACTTACACTCCATTGGAAGAAAAGTTCTTGAAGGAGAGTACTGATAATACTAATAATATGATAATATGGTAATTCGCTTTTTTCCTAACCATAGCACTTACCACTTAATATTTTCTACATACGTCGTGTATCTGTATCTATGTGAATGAGTAAATGAACAGGTATTGTTTACTATGAACTAAACTTTTTAGAGGCATTTAATTCTCATACTCCGAGGCAGATATGTGCCGACGATGAAACTGAAGCACAGAGTGTAAATACAACTTTCCCAAAGTTAGATGACTCGTAAGGGGCAAAGCCAGCTTTTGAAAGCAGAACGTCCATCTCTGGCACCTGTATTCTTCACTGTTGCTTTGACCCTGTGGAGAGGTGACGCGCACTGTGACAGGACGCTTTGCCGACACCACCGTTGCCTCAGGGCTCGGCTCGCTGGATGGATGGTCTACTTTGCATCTTCCTTGGTCCCATGTCTCTTTCCTAGGCGTTGTCTCAGCGGCCCATTCAACATGCAACTGCAACAAACCCTCCAAGGCCAGGACTACGTTCATTTTCCCATCTGTGAGGTCTGAGAGATTCTGCGGGAGTGAATGAGGTACATGAAATACTATGCCAGCCACTTTTCAGTTAGACCTTTCTCTGTATTAAGTGGAGCTGGAAAGGCTTGAGTGGGGGAGAGGAACAGATATTTTAACAAAGTGCTCTTTCCTGTTTAAGTGCTCATGTCCTTAGCCCCGCCCCCCCAAGTCCCTGACTTTGCTAGACTTTCTTCTTCTGTGTGACACATGACTATAAAACCTCGCCTAAAAACCAAGTCTAAGTTCTCAACTTGTGATTATTTTGTAATAAAGATGCAGTCGTGAAGAACGTGCTATGCGGTGATTTGAATAAGATGAGAATTTTGAGAAAAGTTACCTTGATATAGTGGGATCATTTTAGTAAGAAAAGTGGTCAAGAGAGGTGGGGCTAACAGACACAGGAAGGACCTTTGTCTTGGAGAACTCTTGGGGCCAGTTTTACCTAACCTTAGCCTCTGCCTCCCCGCACGGCCCCTCCCCAGTCAAACCGCTTTGCTCCGGCAGCAGCGGGCTGGCCCCAGGTGAGTGGGGAGGGTCCTAGGAGGCAGAGCCCCTGCAATCTGGGATATTGTTTAAGTACCGTAAAAAGCCTCGCTCATTGATTCCTGAGCAGCGGAGAGAAAAAAACGGCGTGGTAATCCTGGCGTAGCAGGTGGTGCTACTTTCCTATCAGTATAAAATGAAATTGTGTGGATGTGTTTTTGCCCCCCCTTTCCCGTTCGCTCTTTTTAATCTTTAAATAAGACGATTGGTAGCCTGTTGGCAAGAAAATGGGCCCTGAATTTTTATTCAAAGTTATACAAGGATGATAGTTGGAATTTTTGGCAGGAGGCACGCCATTGCTTTTCAGAAAGTGCTGTCAAGGGAAGCTTTTTCTGAATTACCTGCTGGGCCTGGGCGCTTTTATGTTGTTGTTGTGACAGGTAGATTTATAAGGCTTGAAATTTGTACAAATCAGTTGTCATTCAGTGCGAGCTGTCAATGTGTCAAGCTGTCAGCCTGCTGCGAGGGGGCGCCTGAGGGGGAGTACAAGGGGGCAACCATGGAGAAAGGAAATGAGTTCAAACAGACCTGAAATGGAGCTCAGTTCTCGGGGTTTGCTGCCCCCGTAGAGCCGGCATTGATTTTTCTTGATGTTGAGCAACAGCAAACCTTAAATGACACGTTGTTAGCAATCTGAAGTTGCTGTTTATTATCTTTTAAATGGCAGCAAATCATGCAGAAGTGAATACGGTGTGTATTTTCGAATTGTGCATGTTTAGCAGCATCCTGTTCATGTCACTTTTCTGGCCTGGCTGGTTTCAACCAAGGGACCTGCTGCTTCACTGATGAGTCCAACTTGCTGTAGCATTTTGCAGGCGCAGCGTGAAAGGAAGTCGTGTGCTCGTCTCTCCGTGGGCTGTGGATCACTAATAAACACAGTATTAAAGGAGCAGTGAGTCAACACCGCTGTTGAACCTAAAAAAGAGAGCTGTGTCCCGAGCATGGCTTTAGCTTCCTTTTAAGACGGATCTGGCTTCAGCTCCCTTAAGGACAGGAGGCCTCAGCAGAGAGGGCTCTCCTGGACGGTGTTGGACCGAACTCAAATAATCCTTTACTTTAAACTGATTATTTAAGGAAAAGATTTTTTTTCACCCATAAAGAGCAGCGGCAACATGCTGTGACTACCTAAAACAGTGTGGTGAATTTTTCCGTCTTGTTTAAAAGCATCTCCATTCTGTGCCCCTTACTAAATCCCTGGTGTGGCGTAGATTGTCCTTGGTTGCTCTGTGCGTGGCTCTTGGGACATTTCAAATGCAACCCGGCTTTCATTGCCCTGTGCCCTCCCAGTCCTTTCCCAACACACCTAGGACATAGAGACATTCGAACATTTCTCTTACGTTACCAGGGAGGAAGAAGCATATTTCTAAAAATTAGGCATGAAGCTCCCCACTTTTTCAGTGTGTGGCATTTAGCATGGAGGCCTGGCTTTCATCCAGATGTTTAAACTTTCGTACCTCTGGGCGGAGTGTCCTGGCTTTCATCAGTTGTATGACTTTGGCCTATGTCACTGGTTCTCTGCCCATCAGGTGGCATAGAAGAGAGGAGGTATGGGGGTGGGGGACCAGGGGAGAGGGCAGGAAGGGGTGAAGTGGCTGGGGATGGAAGCTGGGAAGGTGACACTTGAGAAGCAGTCAGTACCAAGAGGTAAAAAAATTAATCAAAGATTTCCATCTAGCCATTACCGGCTGGCGTTCACGGCCTCTGAGCCTCTGTGCTAAAAAGTCTGCAGAGAGGCTCCTGGCGCTGCAGAGTTTGTCTTGTAAAAGTGCAGCTGTCCAAAACATGACAGCTACAGCATTAGCAGGGCCATTAAGAGGTGTAGAACATTTCCAGGGAAATGATTTGAAAAATGACAATGCTGACTCCTGTGTGATATTAATTATACCCTGTACTCGTAGCAAATAAGCTAAAATAGTTGGCAAGAAAGACAAAGTGAGGTGTCCTGTTTCTGACCGTCATTCTGATCGAACAGTCACCAAACTGGTGGGGCTTTATGTTCGGCAGGTAATTGTAAAGGTGAGAGGCGTACGCTTGAACCATCAGTCACGGCTGTCTTAAATCCATGGAGAGGGTGGGGTGGTGGCAGGGGGAAACTTGGAAAGGCTGTCCTCCATCTAAAACAGGTGGAAGCCACACCACCCCATAGCATTTCCTGCAACGGGAATCTTGCTGACCCTGCACTGCCCACTGTGGTAGCCACTGGCTATGGGCAGCTCTTGAGCACTTGGAGCATGGCTCCCGTGACCGAGGAACTGCTTTTTAAATTTTACGGAATTTTAAGTTAAAGTGTAGATCTGAAAAGCCACACATGTCTGGGATATTAGGCAGAGCAGGTCTCCAGAGAGGTGTTTCAGCGAGATTTGGAGGCTGGGGGCGGTATGTAGAAATGAGTGGGGAAGAGGAATCAGGACTTTGGTATCAAGTCCTTGCTGGTATAAAATAACACATGGCTTTCTCTGGTACTTATCACTTTGTTTTATCCGTACGTTATGAGCGGAAATAAGTACTGACCTGTTTTACAAATGCAAAAACGGAGACCCATGATGGTCAGATAAATCTGCTCAAGGTCACAGCACGTCAGGCACTAGGTCTGCCAGCTCCATGTCCTGTGCTTCCTGAAGATGTTGTCTCCTTTCCAAGGGCTCTGATGGGTGACCTCTTTCTAGGGAGTCTGGGTCTGTGCTACCTGTCCACTTGGCATTAGGCTCTTTCCACAGCATTCTTAACATTAATGCTCACTCCCCCATGTGTGAAGGGTGTACCCATGTCTAAGGCAGCCTAGAGGAAACTCCCTTCTTCAACTATGCCTTGGCCGTACTTTCTGGAAGGCAGCCAGCCCATTGGCCTTGCCCTGACGGAGCCCCCCCCCTTAAACTATGGGCCCTGCATCTGAATTGGGCCTTCAACCAATGGATCAGATGCATCATCCTTCTCGCCTCCCTGCTGATCCTGTAGCTAAATTACCCTATATAAACAAGCCTTTGTTACTCCTGACTGTGAGAGATGTGGGGCTGGCTCTTGTTGAAGAAGAAAATAGACCTGGGAAGGAAGAGGTCATGAACAGGTCAAAGTGCCAGAAGAAAAGGCTTCTGGGGTTAACGTTTCCAGATTTGGGGGCTGTGGGGTCGGTAGTGGTGCACAGGGACCTCGCGTGGGTGTGTGTGCATGCCACATCGGCAGCCACCTATTTCAGTGCAATCCGCTTGGGAGATTTATTAAATAAAACATATAAAAGAAAGCCCTGGCTAAGGTCAGCCTAGACCTTTTGAAGAACTGTTGAAATGTTGCTGGGCTGTTATCTGCTAATCCTCAAAGTGTGCTGAACATGAGAAATAACATTCAGCGTTAAACCACCAAGTACAGAGAAAATGTCTTGAAATTATAGTGTTTGGTAAATTAGAGATTGCTTCTATTTCTCCCCTTCCAGAGCCGAGGCAAGGCCGCTTTCCCTTTCCTTGTTTACCTTGAAAAACGCACTTTACTGCCTGTGGTGTTTCTGTTAACCTCCCTGAACCCTTGCGATTTCATTCATGTGATTTGTTATTGAATGACCTTTTGAGGATTTTACAAAACATGACCTTTTCTTGTCAAACATTCAAGGGTTTGTAAAGTGAAGCTGTCACGAGGACTCTGCATGTTTGCTGATTATAACTAATATGTTTCACCACATCCTTGGAAATGCAAATCACTTATTTGTTCCATGAATGGCCGCTCTTTCTTGCCTGTTGGTTTGAGATGCCTCTGAGCTGCTCAAAGGGACATCTCTGGCCTGGGAATTCTGACCCCTCTGCTTCACGTTATGCAACAGGAATGCTGATCCCTTGTAAGTTAATTTGACCCCTTGAGAACAAGGATGGAAGATGTGAGGAGAGAATGAAAGCATTCAGAACAATCCAGTTGTTCAGAAAGTATTGGACATTCTTAAAATGTTCTGTGTAGTTCTAGTACTTCCCTCACCCAAGAGAAAGAGGTGGGGTTTTTTTTTGTTTTTGTTTTTTTTTGTGCTGGCAACAAAGACAAAAATAAAAACTTTTGTGCACAAGAACAGACTTACAGGCAGAGTTGAGGAAGGAAACATTAGGGCCTTGCTTTCTATTCCTTGATTTGGGTACTTAAAAATGTAGTACTAACAATAGCTAAACTAACATTTATTGAATGCTTACCATATTCTGGGTGCTGTGTTCAGTGATTTACATGCATGGGCTCATTTAATCATCTCGACAACCCTATGAGCTAGGTATTATTATTATCATCATTACAGTTTCTAAATGATGAGGCTGAGTTTCAGAGTAACTTGTACAGGTCAATTGGCCAAAGTTGGACTTGGTGTAGGATCTCTCTAACTAGAATATGCTGCACTGTCTCCCCTGTGGAGGTGTGAATTTTGACTTGTGTAGTGAAAGTGATGTACTCTACTGCAAAAGCTTATTTTCTTCACGAGACAAATACTCTCTATGATTTCTTTTCTCTTCCAGAATGCTATCTCGTGTGATTGATAATCACCCTATTGAACTATTGTCAGTTTTCTTAAATCCTGGTTTAATGAATGCAATGCTAGGTCAAATCACATGCCATGTGTTTGCTGTTAATGGAAGGAGAGTTGAGTAGGGCTCCCGAGACACTTTTGAAACTGCATCCAGTGAGTTTCTTATTAGGAGGAAAAAAATAATCCCCAAACATTCCAAATGACGCACAGTCACTGTCACTAATGATTTGTGGTTACTGGAAGAGGGATTTTGATCCTGAGTAACTAAGAAATGGCTCCTTGTCTCTAAGTTCCATTTGTTAGAAGGGATGAAAATCTGGGATAGCATATGGACTGAATAAACTTCACATTTTCTGAGCTTGGAGAAATTCCATTTGAATTGTGTGTAAATTGCTTGAAGATATTGTTTTGCTTTAGTTCCTTTCCACTCAAGGTAGGGCTGTGTCGTAGGAGAGGTTGGCCAGCCATAAAGGAGATGCGTGTTGGATTCATTCTCCGAAGTCTAATATGGAGTCTCCTTTATAACATTCAAGTGCTTGGCTCTGTTCCGTTGTTCGTCCCCCTAGTCATTTGGAAATCTCTATTTATCTAGGTAGGGGAATTACTGGACTTTTCCAAGCGTAACTCCTAGGAGATGTTGTCTTTCGAATGACTTTCATGTGTTTTCCTTCCTCATTCAGTTGATAGACATAGATGTGCCGGGTAATTTGTGTCTTTGGAACAATGGAAATTTTTGAAGTGTTGGCTCATATTATTTGGAAAGGGTCATTACAACTTTATCTTTAAAAAAAGAAAAAGTTCAGATTCAGGATAGAAAAATATATTTCACCTCTTTTATGAGTCTGTTCTCAAGAGCCAAGCAATTTGTTGTAAAAGAATATAAGAAATATTGAGAATGAGAAAAGTTACTCATTCTATAAAGCCCTGTCCCTCTTCATACTTCTTTTTCCCACTACAGTCTTTGATCGCTTCATAAATGACCCTCAATGTGAGAGAATCTGTCCACCCTGCTATTTCAAATGTATTGAAGGTGTTTATGATGGATAGTTAGGTTTCAAATATACAGTAACCCAGCTTTCTACTGAACAGGACCCTTATATCTTGGTGCTTAATAGCAATGGCTTATATATTTCAGGATCTTACCATTCTAGATACAGTCAGACTGACCTTAAAGTTTTTTAAAAGTCAGTATTTCGTAAACCGGATTTCAGGTAAAGAAGGAAAAGCATGAAAATTTCATTTTTGGAGCTTCTCTTTTATTGAGTCAAGTTTAGGGTCTGTTTCATTATTAAGAATGTACTTTTTTTTTTTTAAATACTCTATTTATTTATTTGACAGAGAGAGACATAGTGAGAGCAGGAACATAAGCAGGGGGGGTGGGAGAAGGAGAAGCAGGCCTCCCGTGGAGCAGGGAGCCCGATGCGGGGCTTGATCCCAGGACCCTGGGATCATGACCTGAGCGGAAGGCAGATGCTTAGTGACTGAGCCAGCCAGGTGCCCCTTAAGAATAAGACTGTTGAATCACAGACCTGTACCTCTGAAGCAAATAATACATTATATGTTAAAGAAGAAAAAAAAAAAAAAGAAGATAGCAGGAGGGGAAGAATGAAGGGGGAGAAATCAGAGGGGGAGACGAACCATGAGAGACTATGGACTCTGAGAAACAAACTGAGGATTCTAGAGGGGAGACAGGTGGGAGAATGGGTTAGCCTGGTGATGGGTATTAAAGAGGGCACGTTCTGCATGGAGCACTGGGTATTATACGCAAACAATGAATCATGGAACACTACATCAAAAACTAATGGTGTAATGTATGGCAATTAACATAACAAAAAAATAAAATGGAGTGGGGGAAAAAAAAAAGAATGTACTTTTAATAGAATTCTGTTCATCTGGTTAATGACAGTACTCAGGACCACCAAGACGCTTAGCCAGTAATTACTAGCTAGGACTTGCAGATTTATGGTAAGGGACTGAGTGTTGTTGTTGTTGTTGTTGTTGTTGTTTTAATAAATGTTTATTGAATTAATTCTCCTTGTGACATGTGAAGAAGTTTGGAGGGTTGAAATATTGTGTCCTTTTTCCAGGAGCATGCCTAACCCCCCCCCGCCCTTTTTTTTTTTTTTTTTTTTGAGAGAGTGAGCATGTGCATTTGCATGAAAGGGAGAAGGGGTAGAGGGGGAGAATCTTAAGCAGGTTCTATGTCCAGCATGGAGCCTGACACAGGGCTTGATCTCAGGACCCTGAGATCATGACCTGAGCTGAAATCAAGAGTTGGACACTTAACTGCCTGAGCTACCCAGGTGCCCCAAGGGTCTGAGTGTTTTTAAAAAACTTCAAACATGCTTAACTAATTCTAATACCACATAAAGCACTTACAGGAGAATGAAGGTGAACTGGGGATATTGTGAAATTCATAAGAGGCATAAGGCATTGTGACTTTGGAAAGAGAGGAAGTAATTGCGTTAGGACAGTGCTTCCTAATATTTTAAGGTGAAGTACTTGATACTGTGATGAAAACTATGGCCATTTGTCCCAGAAAATGTATATTAACATAAAATTTTACCTCTTGTTTCAGAATTTATGGGTTGCCGTCAACATTGTCCTTGAGAAACCCAGATTAAGCAGATTAAGCCACTTAGATTGAGTTCCTCCTAGCCCACTTAGAGAATCAGGCCTGAGCAAGGAAGCAATTCAGTCACTGATATGTTGATCACACTTTAAAAAGAAATTTAGGTATAATCTTTTTTGATCATAAAATTATTGTCCCATGTGTGTAAATGCCATGTCACTGCTACCGGATTGGGGAGGATAGCCAAGGGTCTTGATACCTGTCAGCTGGGCTATTGGAAATCTGGCCATGAATTATTGGAATTCTAAGCAATGTAATGTAATAGAAAAACAGTGGGTTTTGAGCCAGGAGACTCAGGTTCTCCTCTTTACCCACACATTGTAATGACGAGGAAGTCACTTGACTTTCCTCATCCCTAATTTCATACACATAAAAATGAACAGTTGGATTGTGACCTCTAGTGTGCCTTTCAATCTTAAAATTTAATCAGTTAACCATTCCTTTTTTTTTTTGGCTCCTATTTGTATTTTTATAAGATCAAACCCAATGCCAGGAAGAAGAGGTCAAGACAAATTTTGTTTCTTAGGAAAGGTTTGTATTTAATTTGAGAATCTCAGAGAGTCAAGAAATAATCAAGATTATCTATTGCAGTAGAAATGCGGAGCTTCCTTGGGGTGAAATCCAGTGAAAGACATGAAATTTTGGGAATATTAGTGTGAGGCGACAACTGCTTTTCAGACCCATTAGGACCCAGACACTCAAGTTATTTGTTAGTGTCCATGTTGATCGTTAGCCCTTCTGCCATCCCCCAGTTATTTTGACTGCCTTCTTGGGCAGAGTTAGAGTTCCCCCCCAACCATTCTGAGGTTTATCCTTGGAAATGAGTCCTGGGGAACTGAAATGAGAGATGTTATTTATAGAGACTTGTGATACTGAATAGTATAGGAGAAACTCATTGAGGACAGCTTCCTTAGTGTTAGCTTGGGTCCCTATTTCTCGGAGTAACAAAAACAAACTGGAGATGCTGAACAGTTGACACGTGTGGAAAAGTCCCGAGACTGAGTAGGAAGAGACTTCAATTCTCAGTTCTGATTGTCATTTCCTCGAGTTTGGGTATGAGTGTTCTCTTCACAGAGTCCTTTATTCCTGATGGTGTTCCTGAGGCTGGTTGGCGGTCTAATAGCTCAGCTGATTGTAGCTGTTTGCATGTAGAAGGCAGTGTGCCCCACACTGTAGTTGACAGCAGGCTCCAGTCAAGACTCAGTCAGTTTTCCTTTTGGATATGTTCCAAAGTTTTCCATGTTTGCCCCAAGCAGAATAGCACCCAGAAGGTTATTTATTTATTTATTTATTTATTTGACAGAGAGAGCGAGAGAAGGAACACAAGCAGGGGGAGAGGGAGAGGGAGAAGCAGGCTTCCCGCCGAGCAGGGAGCCCGATGCGGGGCTCGATCCCAGGACTCTGGGATCATGACCTGAGCCGAAGGCAGACGCTTAACGACTGAGCCACCCAGGTGCCCCAGCACCCAGAAGGTTTTTATACCACAGGGTGATTAAATATTTTCTTCCCCAGCAGCTGGGAGGACGAGAAAAGGAGAAGCCACTGATGGGACACTTTGATCTGATTTGAGAGTGACAGCCAGGACCTTGTCCTAAAGCATCCTTTGTGGGCGCATTGCAGCTTCCTTGGCCAGAATGTTGACGATGGGATAGTAATGACTGGGATGAAAAAAATTAGCAACATTTTAAAGATGAAGAAACCGAGCCACAGAAATAAGTTAACCTGTTTTAGGTCACCTGAGAGGAGACGAAGCTGGGACAGAAATCTGAATCCCTCTGGCCTCGAAGTGCAGGTTCTGTGAACAATTGAAGGAGAACGATGGTGGTGGCTGTCATGGGAATTAAGTGTTCTCTTCCCAGTGACCTTACTTTTCTAACCGGGAGATAGGAAGATTCCATTGCTGGTGACCCCCTCTCTCAAAACAAAACTGAGACCACACATCCGTGTGCTCATGCATGCATTTGTCTGGGCTAAGTGTGTGAGGAGGTGATGTCAACCCTCTTGCCATGTGGTTTAATTCCCTCTCCATTGATTCAGAAGTGGAAAAAGAAATGTCAGAACTCCTGAAGTGCCTTTAAAACAAAGGTGCAGTGAAAGTATTAAAATCAGAAAAGAAAAAAAAAATAGCCGTTTTTAGAACTGAAGTTCCATTTTCTCACTGACTCCTAGCTTCTTGTTAAGGGCCGAGGGCCCACCCCAGGCTGCTTCAGTTCTCCCTGTTAGCTCATGGTAGTTCAGACTCCCCGTGCCTCCCCAAAGGTCCTGGATTGACACTGTTGCTTTAGGTTTCCAATGTTACAGGGACTGGGGATGTTTGGAGAAGGTGCTGATCTCTTGGCACAGACACTGCTTCTCCCAAAGCTGCAGCAATGTTTTTCTCATTCCTTTCTTCTTCCTTTCTGTTTACCTTTGGCTTGAGTGAGTCAATTGGCATTTCTCTTTGTACTGGGAAAATTCACTATTAGCCACGAGCAAGGGAGAGGGCAGAAAGCAGGGTTACAAATAGATCTGAAAGGTATGTTTGTGTCTGCATCTCTATTTCTGGGGGCAAAGGACAGTGTTGCCATCCATTAAATATTTATTGTATTAGCAACCTCTGGTCATCCCTGCTAATGGAGGGAAGGGATGGTATGATAATCCAAAATAGCACAAAGTTCCAAGTTATTTATATTTTATTTGGCAGTGCTTTACAATAAAACCCCATGAATTCAACCTAATTAGGAAGAAGGCCAGTTTGGATTAGTGAAGCCCAAATTGTGGAAAATTGATTTTGTAACTTTCAAATTTATACTGTAATTTGAATTAGGTATCAAAATCTACAGTAGAGATCCTTAGGACAGTTTTTAATGACTAGTTAAAAATATTTGGCTCAATATTGTAAAATTTTACAGAAATGTCTACCTTCAAAGTGATGAAGACATTTCACAACTTTCCTCTTAAGAGTTTTAACTATTTCTATAGATCTTTCTTACATTATGAGCAATGGCCTGCTTGACACATGATAGGAAAGTAAATAGCTGTTACGATTTCTGCCGATTTCCAATCTGTTAGATTTGAATGAACAAAACTGACCTACATGATATTTTTGTCCTCAGGAGATTGATTGTCTTAATGTATCTTCAAGGGGCGCCTGGGTGGCCCAGATGGTTAAGCATCTGCCTTCGGCTCGGTCATGATCCCAGGGTCCTGGGATCAAGCCCTACATCAGGCTCCTGGCTCAGCAGGGAGCCTGCTTCTCCCTCTCCCTCTGCCTCTCCCCCTCCTCATGCTCTCTTTCTCTCTCTCTCTATCTCTGTGTCTCAAATGAATAAATAAAATCTTAAAATGTATCTTCAAAGCTAATACAGATGGGGAGTCATCTTATGTAATATTGTATTTCTTGGAATGTCTTTATGTTGAAATACTTTTTTCTGTTGATGCAGGTGATAATTTTGTGATGCTCTAGTTTATTCCTGGTACCTCCAGTTTTAGTTTTTAAAACACTATCTTCCTGGATCTCTAGCCTTCTTTTTCTCCATATTGAGTCATCTGTAAACAACCACTGAAGTATTACGGGTGAACATCTTTTTGTTTTTACAGGACAATTCTGGCTGTGCTTAGGTTCTGTTAACAATAGCACTCGTTTTTAGTCTTCATGTGAAAGCAGGTGAAAAGACTGAGTGGTTTGTTCCTAAATGCCAGTCTGGAGACTGGATGCGTGGAAACCGCCCTCGGAGCCTTAAAAAAATATAAATTCACAGGCCCCACCCCTGGAGATTCTGATTCAGTGGGTTTTGGTGGAGCCCAGGAATTTCTACTTTTAACCAGCTCTCTGGTTTCTTCTGGTGGGCACCCAAACACAAAGAGGTTGCCTGGAGGGTTAAAAAGCCAGGAGCTGACAAGGACCCAAATTTGTCTTCCATCTGTGCACAGCAGATTGGAAGCTGCTTGATTTAGGAACTGGGATAGTGGGGGCCAGTAACTGTGAAGTGGGAACCTTGTCCTTTGAGGATAAAGCTAATGAGGCAAATCATGTTTGTACTTCATACCAGAGTCTAGTTCTTTCTGTTGATTGTTTCTTCCAAAGAACCCTTCTCTGCCTGGAAAAGGGTTACCGCTTCTGCCTGGCTTTGCCTTCTTGGTCAAGGGCCACATTCCAAACCTTGGTCTCCACAGACCTTTAACACCAGCAGCTGTTTGTCTGAATGCAGTGACCCTTCACTTTACTCAGTGCTGCCCCCTCAAAGAGACACCCCACTTTCATTTTCTCCTTAGCCCTCCCTCATTTGTTCACAGGCCACAGTTAATCTTGCAGAGCACCTAGCAGAACAGGGCTGCCCTCCAGCTCATTAGCAGCTGAGATCATGCTGGTGGCTTGGAGTCAGCTCTCTCCATGCTGGTAGGTGGGGTTAGAATCAAGGAAGAAAGCCCAAAGTACTGGTAAGAGGAAGTTCCAAAGAAACACTCATAGACTTGAATTGCTAGAGACAGTTCATTATTTACTCCACAAAATAGACTTATTAAAAGGTCATGAGAAGAGGTTATATCATTTGCAGATAAATCTGTGCTACAAATCCAGTACCAGTGATGTCCGTGAGTCCTGGAGAGGCTTGAGTAAAAGGCCGCTTCCATAGGGTTGTTCATGAGTGAAGTGTCAAGGACTCTGGTTCTTGTCAAAGGCAATTAAACGAGACTTTAAGCTCCAGTTTTTGGGGAATGAGATTTAAAAATAATCAGGGAGCTCCATTTGAGATGACTGTGCCATCCACCTTCTTTGTTGTCTGTCTCTGTATCCAGTATCCAGCTCTGGAAGAAGTAAATGTGGTGTCTTAGGGGAATTCAACTTTCTCCTTTGCAAGAAAATACTCGATGTCAAGTTCATGGAAGCATTTCATTTGCTTAAAAAGTTGCAAAATTGGGATAAGAAGCTTTGACATAGCCTTAAGCATTGTAGACACACATGGTGCATTGGAAGGAGCCCTACCCTGGGCCAGGTGAGAAGACCTGACTGTATGCTGTGATGAGTTCTATAACTGTGAAGCACTTGGTGTGAGCATCAAGCAGAATTGGGCCCCCAATGTGCCCATCGTGTGTGGCTTTCCTGTGGGAACAGGTGTCAAAAGTCATCTCTACCAAGGAAGTCACTGGTAGTCAGGGATGTGTCCTTACTAGTTGGTAGAAGGTGAGGACGTTACACTTCGTTGGCCAGAAAGAATGTCCAGTCTCTGGTTCTTGTCCCAAGCATGGCATATTCAGAAGATCTCCGGCCTACATTAAAAGCCTATCAAGGTGGAATGGATAGTATATTTCTAATACTACAAAGTCCTGTTAACTTGAATGAACTGTACTGAATTATAGATTAGGAACTTGTGAACATACTTAGTCTTTTAAAAGAAATACAGCTTTATCTCTTTAAAAATTGTGGCAAAATACACATAACAAAGTTTGCCATTTTAACCATTTCAAGGCATGTGATTGAGCAGCATTTAGTACATTCACAATGTTGTGCCATCATCACCATTATGTAGTTCCAGCCTTACCACTTTTAAGTATAGAAAATATTTAAGTAACTGACAAATTGTTTCTACCCAGAACAGACCTGGTTACTCCATGCGTGTTCTCTCCCTCCCTCTCTGTCTCTCTCTCTCATCTGTAAATATACAAAGTATAGTATATGAATTTCATAGTCTAATGGTGCCCAGAATGACTTTAGAAGTTCTCCATCCATCTGTATGGATGAGGAGACCGTGACTATGACCAGGCATTTAAAGACTGGCCCATGCTTGCATGGCAGAGGCAGGACCACGGTTCCCAATCCTGACCCAATAAGTTTTCTTTAATGTGTTTATAATTGGCAATGAATTTTCCATAAACCATATTACTGAACTAAAGCCTTTAAGAATAATTTCCTTTCTTTGCTTAAATATTTTCTCTTCAAGTCTTGTTTACATTGTGAATTTTCACAGCAAACCCTTTCTTTGGCCCAGCTTAGGCTAAATTTTACCACAAATTCCAAATTATAGGAGTCGTGAACTTTTCTTCTTCCTGAGTTGGCCTTGTACTGGTGGAAATTTAAAGTGTGTAAAATAATGAACTGTTCTGTGTTTGGGGTGGGGAGGTTGGGAAGTGGACTTCGGAGAAAGCATGCCTCTGTTCTTACAGGGTTCAGGGTGGGGTGAGGCTGGGGTGGGGAGGCAGCTAGCACAGGCTGGAGCTGACTGAAGGGATGCAGGCAGAGAGGACAGTGTGAGAAGACTGCTACAGTGGAGGCAAGGACCCTTGGAGAGAAGCCCTGGCTCCTCGGTGTCCTTTGGAGGCTGAAGATGGGCATTAGGAGCGGTGGTTTGAACAGGTTGCTTGTGGATGGGTGTTTGAGGTGGTAAGCACAGCCCTCTCGGTTGTGGGACCGATGCACCAGGCTTGCGGAGAGCCTGTCTGAGAGCAGAATCTATATCCGAGAGTCCACAGAGGTGTGTAGCTGGGCAGTGGTGGACTTGGGTTTTCTTTTTTTTCTTTTCTTTTTTGTCTTATTGTGATAAGATAGACATGACATAAAATTGGCCATTTTCACCGTTTTAAGTGTCCAGTTCTAAGGCACTAAGTACGTTCACAATATTGTACAACCATTATCACTATCCATCTCCAGAACTTTTTCATCTTCCCAAACTGAAACTCTGTATTGCTAAGTAAACGCCTCCCTGTTCTCCTATCTTCCAGCCCCAGGCAACCCCTATTCTGCTTTCTGTCTCTCTGAATTTGACCACTTTAGGTATCTCCTGTAAGTGGAATCATACAGTATTTGGTCTTCTGTGGCTAGGGTCTTATTCTGTTTTGTTTTTTTTTTTTTTAATTATTGAAGTACAGTTGACTTACAATGTTAGTTTCATGTGCACAACATAGTGATTCAATTCTACACATTACTCAGTGCTCACCATGAGAAGTGTAGTCATTACCTATCACCATGTGTTATGGCACTATTACTGACTATATTCCCTATGCTGTACATTCATCTCCATGACTTATTTATTTTTTTTTTTTAAAGATTTTATTTATTTATTTGACAGAGAGAGACACAGCGAGAGAGGGAACACAAGCAGGGGGAGAGGGAGAGGGAGAAGCAGACTCCCCGCTGAGCAGAGAGCCCGATGCGGGGCTCGATCCCAGGACCCCGGGATCATGACCTGAGCCGAAGGCAGACGCCCAACGTCTGAGCCACCCAGGCACCCCGACTTATTTATCTTATAACTGGAAATCTAGATCTCTTCATCCCCTCCACTTATTGTGCCCATCCCTTCACCTGCCTCCTCTCCAACAACCAGCAGTTCTCTGTATTTAAGAGTCTGTGTTTCTGGTTTTTTTGTTCATTTGTTTTTAAAATTCCACATATAAATGAAATCCTAGGGGATTTGTCTCTCTCAGACTTCACTTAGTGTAATACCTTCTTAGGACCATCCGTGTTGTCATGAATGGCAGGATTTCATTCATTTTTATGGCTAATATTCCATTGTATGTATATACACCACATCTTTATCCATTCATCTGTGGATAGATACTTGGGTTGCTACCATATCTTGGCTATTGTAAATAATGCTGCAATAAAAACAAGGGTGCATATATCTTTCCGAATTGGTGTTTTCATTCTCGTTGAGTAAATACCCAGTAGTGGAATTGCTGGATTATGGTAGCTCTATTTTTAATTTTTTGAGGAAACTCCATACACTTTTCCAGAGTGGTTGCACCAATTTATATTCTCACCAACAGTGCACAATGATTTCCTTTTCTCCACATCCTCCCCAAGGTTTGTTATTTCTTGTCTTTTTGATACTAACAATTCTGACTGGTGTGAGGTAATAGCTCGTGGTTTTGATTTGCATTTCCCTGATGATGAGTGATGTTGAACATCTTTCCATGTGTCTCTTGGCCATCTGTATGTCTTCTTTGGCAAAATGTCTGTTCAGGTCCTCTGTCCATTTTTTAATTGAAATTTTTTTGGTGTTGTATAAGTTTTCAAAATACATTTTGGCTGTCAATCCCTTACCGGATGTATCATTTTCAAATATCTTCTCCCTTTTGGGAGATTGTCTTTCATTTTGTTATAGCTTCCTTTCCTGTGCATTTACTCTGGTTTTCTTAACATGACTTTATCAGCTAGCCCATATGGTGTCTTTGAGGGAATTAGAAAAAAGGCACCCCCTTTCTTTGGGTAGATGCAGCCCCCCTGGTCAGAACCTGAGCTTGGCAAGTGGAGCATAGTATAGATTTTAGTCCCCACCTGTCTCTGTGGCCAAACACAATTGTGTAGTGAACAGTCTGAACAACTCTTTTATCAGGCCTTCAAAAGGAGATTTCGTCTTGCCCTGGAGCCCCTGGCTGGATGTCTTCCTGTTCTTCCCTGTTCTTCCAGTCCCTTTTTCTCATTCCTTAATTGCAGTTTAGGGTTTAAGTTTGTTCATTCTGCTCAGAATGGGGCTTCCTCAGAATTGGAAAGCTTTCAGAGGCCACCAGAAAAGGTTGATGGGGCTTCTAGGGAAACACAATTCATTCAAATGTCATTTGGCGTGAGCTAAATGCAAATGACTTACGTTGATTAGATTTCCTTTGGAAATACTCAGGGGGTTAAAAATTAAGAGGAGAATTATGTAGAAAAATAAGTGGAAGGTTTTACTAATGACGATGGCTCTGAAAACTAGTGGAAATATTTTGCAAACTGAAAATGCAGCTGGTTGAGTATGCTCTGAACCATGCTGGGCCCTTGCCCCTACCTCTTTTAATAAAGAAGTGGCTGAATTGAAAGCAATCTAGGCAATAATGAATATTCTTGTAAATCTCTCTGGTTGAGAAACTCTAAAAATATGGCCAGAGCTCAAGCAGCACCTATTCCTTCCTAATTCTACTATAATACTTGAATGATATTTTATAAGGCATTAAACTTTAATTGACGCCATTTTACTGAGGAGATTTTAAAAGCAGGGATGGCAGTAATTGAACTGATGAAGATGACTTCTAATTGTTTATTTTGTGCAACGTGAAAAAGATTTCTCTCTAAAATGTTGATGGTTTTTGGTCCGATGTCCAAAGAGTTGGCTTATTTATTTACATGGTGGTGGTGGTTGTTTGAAGTGGTGGATGGCAAGAGGGGCCTTAGCATGGTTGAAAAATGATAAGAATGAATTTTCATGCCCTCTCACTGTGGAAGTACTGGAAGACCTATTGATGCCAGAACAAGGAAAAAACTGAATAAAATTAAAAAGTACAAAAAGAAACCTGGGTAAAATCATCTAGTGGAGGAATATTTCAGGAATTTTCCAGAAATGGAGGCTGGGATTTGCTCAGGTCAAAGCCTTGGCCTGGACTTTTCACTTTGCTTTTGTTGGTTTGCAGCACTAAGAGCATTACTCAAACGTATGCTATTGTGGTTGAGCTTCTTCTTCACCCTTCCTTCTTTTGACATTCCTGGGCAAGGCTGTGTTCACTCAGGACAGGCATGTTCCACAAGTGGGGAGAACTGTGTGTGGACTTGAAAATCTGGCCCAAATATTTGGTTGCTGCAGTTAACTGTGTCTCAGGATTAAACACTAAGAGAGTGCTATCTGGCTTTTCTCCTCCCCTCCTCTGTAATTTTTTTCCCTTCTGAGTTTGGTTGTTCGTTTCTTTTGCCTTCAGAGTTTTAAAAAGTTGGATTGTTTCTCTGTTATAAAAATAACACATACATCAGACTTGCAGATAGCCACTAGCCAAGAAGAGAGGCATTTGGGGGCAGTGAGGGACAGGGGAACCATGCAATGAGTGAAGAATGCAGATGTTGACTTATGTCATGACTGGTGTCCTAAGACCCAGAGTGGATATAGGGGAATGATGTTATATGGACTGGGAAGTTTAAAATATTTGTGGATTGGACTCTCTCTAAATCTCTCTGCTTCTCATCTGTACATCACCCTCTCTTTTTTTCATCCCTACCCCTGGTGCAGCTGTCCCATTTTCTGGGTAAAGAATAATGAGAGGATTCCACAGTTGCCTTTAAGTGTGATTGCTAAGGCCATAGTGTTTGCAGAGTTCTTCAGGTTTTGCCTTGTTTTTCCATAAAAACAAGATTTCTTATGCAAAATGGGTCACTTGAAAGCACCAATTTCTCCAGGGCAACAGCCAGTGTTTCTTGCAGGAGAGATGTTAGCAAACCACTGACATATGGATGTGATCTCTGTTACTTTGACCAGATTTGGTTTCTACAGAGTGCGTGAGAAGGGAAGATAAATTTTGTCCTAGTAATACTATAGCGACTCATAAATAAATGGTTACCCTTTGGTGCTTGCAGTTTTCATTAAAGTCGCCTGAGCTTTGTTATTGACACCATAGGTTGCCTATTCAGGGAAATGCAGTAAAATTTATCAGTGTGCTTTCTACACCTAATAAATCATCCAAACAGGGAACCATATGGCAGATAAGACCTTGAAAATGTGGCTTCAGCATGTGAGGAGTCAAGTTGCTGAAATCTTGAATGATTACAGCCTGCACATTTTCCCCTGGAATATCTTATAGTTATTTTACATGCCATTTTCTTGTTCACCCTATCACCTCTTTGTCTCTCTCCCTCTCGCTTTCTCTCTCTCTTTCCTCTTTTACCCCCTCTAGTGCCATTCCTTTTTGGCTGTTCTTTCTCACTCTCTGTTTTTCTTCTGGGTGGGGGGATATCTTCGATTTCAGCTTCAGAATAGGCGTCCGGAGCAGATAAGATATTTTTATAATGTCTTGCTGGTAGGAGGAAGAGGGGCAGGGAGGAGCAGAGACTGACGGGAAGGCATGATGTATGTGGCGGCTGTGTCCCTACTCTCCTCCAGCCCATTGTCATTAATCACGGCCATTAGTTTTCAGAGCTGCCTTGTCTGCACTGTGCCTCAGAAAAGCCATTGTTTTTTCATGCCACAGACTAGGGGGGAAAAAAGGGAAGAAAGAAACCCTAGTACTTTTTTTTGCCTTTCTCATTCTGCCTCCTAGAATGTCCCTCCTCTCCCGTCTCCTCTCTCCCCCTCCCCACTCCTACCCCAATCCAGCTGCCTTTTCTCTCCCTAGAAGTTGGTGGTGGTGGTGGGGACCTTACCCCAAACTCTCAGTGCTTCTTCAGTGCCTGTGTTTTACTCATTTATCTGACAACCTAGATAGCATGGAGCACAGAATTGGGATGTATTCACTGAGTAATAGCTGTGTTACTCATGATGCACTATTTAATTTACAAGGAGGTTCTGTGGACATTTATGGGGTTTTTCCTTTTTTTTTTTTTTTTTAAATTATGGGCTACATTTATCACCTGAGGATACGGTATGATAGGGAAAAAAATGTGCCTATAGCAGAGAATCTATGCTGGGTGGTTGGGGAAGAAGAGGCTGCTACTTGGGGAGGTGTAGTTAGGTGCTTACCAAGCCTTGACTATGTCTTGGGGATTCCATCACTGCTTAGCAAGTACTTCAAGAGCAGCCATGGCTTATGGTCAGTTGATGTGACCCCGTCCACTTGGGTGAATCTCAGTGGTTGATGAGAGGTGCCCAGTGTCCTTTCCTTCATCTTTGTAAGCTAAAGACTTAGGCTTGAGGGGAGAGGCCTGGCAGACTATATCGGCTTTCTGGCTCTCCATGGCAAATTGTAACTGAGTCCTATACATGATGTCTGCTTTATATACTAATATCTTTAAAAAGATGTGTAGCATTTTGTAAAACATGAGGGCCAACCTCAAAGAGCATATAGGTGTGATTTTAAGTTTAATTTTATGAAATGTGCTGTAAAAATAGCAAATTATTGGTACAAGGAGAAGCATAAGAATTAATGGAAAATTTGTATGACAAATGTTTTTTAAAAGAAAAAGACCCATTAGTTACTTCGTAAAATAAATAAAATTGTTTGAACTATGAACCTTAAATATTGCTGAATAGAAGTACTGCAGGTACTTATCCTAATGAAAATATGGCAGTGATTTGCTATAAATGCATTAGTTGAATATTCATAGTATAGGAAAAATGCATTTATGAGCTGGGGATCAGGAGACCAGGGTTATGCTTTTTCTACTCAGGAGCTTTCTAACTTCAAGTAGATTACTTGATCTCTGAATGCCAGTTCTTCCTTCTGTCGAATGAGATGGTTAGTTCTAGATCAGTGTTCTCAAAGTGTTGGATCATGGGTGGTCAGAAAATCATTTTAGATGATTCATGGGATGGACTTCTAAAATTTTAGTAAGTGTTTATGATTACAGTTGACTGGTATTTATGTTGAGTAATAGTCACTATTTGTGACTGTATTATAACTTTCATATTTTAATTTCTGAATTAGGAAAAAAATGAGTCAATTGGGAGAAGAAATAAAGTGTGTAATATCTATTGCAGAGGTAGGGCTAAAATTGTAGTATGGTACCCAGATGATCAGAAGTTGTGACCCTCCAGATTTGATGATCAGGATCTATGAGTTAAATGGTAGTTCACGCATTGTGTGTGTGTGTGGGTGTCCACACACAGATTATCTTATTAACATATGCTTATCATTAATATCATTAATATCAATAATATCATAATATTATTAACATATTCTTTATCATTTTTACTAAGTTTAATTCTTCTCTGATTAATAGAGCAAAGTTAATTTTAGGGCAGTTGTGTCTGATCTGAATTTCTGAATTAATGAGACCTTCATGAAGATAGCTGTATAAGAATCTGATAACTGCACAGCCTGACTTCAGACACTGGGGAAATCTGAATGTCTGAGACATGGTGCTGGGGTTCTGTAGAGCACCTCTTACATGGTTTCATTTGAAGCCATCTAGAAAGGCTAGACTCTACCACCATTTTCTGTCTGCCGTGGTGTCTGTACTTCTGTTCTCTGGAGTTTCCAGTGGTTTCACATGTGTCAGAGCATCAGTCACCTGATCATTTAAAAAAGGCAGACACCTGGACCCTATCTGGGATCTACTGAACAGACGCTGGGGGGAGGGGGGTTGGGGATGACCCAGGCCTGCCCCAGTATTTGGGAACTGCTGGGTTAGTGCCCTGACAGTGCCTGAGAGAAGTACATAAGTGTGGAAGACACACTCCTGGCTTCAGCAGCCATTGCAGCCGTGGTGTAGGTGCTTTTATCACATTAGTGGTACCACCTCCAAGTCCTTTGCATTCCAGTATTGAGAAGCCGTCGCTTAAGACCCTCATCTTGGGCAGTTCTGGATGGACAGCGCAGTGGGGAGTAGTCCGGGAAGGCCAGAGTGGCAGCATAAGGGCACGTGGGGAAGGCTGTCCTGGTTCTCCCAGTTATAACCTCTATAAGTGGAAGGAGTGAGCCTGTAGCATTTAGCAAATGGCTCGTTGAGGGTACCTGAAATCATGGCAAGTTGGCAGCCTGTGTCTCCCTCTTACCGGGAAAATTTGGCCAATTCAGTATGTTTGAGTATCCCCTTCTGTGTTAGGTGGTGACATTACATCTACCCTCTAATGAAGTAATTTCTTCCTTCCTGTACACTGCTTTTATCATGCAAGTCTTCTCAGAGTCCCATTCACTGGCTCCCACTGACTTAGAGAACAAGTGCAGTCTTCTTTAGCTTGGCATTCACTACTGTATCCTTTCTCTTCTCTCTGGACTTCTCTCCTGCTACTCCTTTGTCTATACCCTGTGCTCCAGCCAAGCCGATCTGACCACCTCACAAGCGTGTCTTGCTCTTTCCCAGCTTCCATTACTCTGTTCCATCTCCATGAGTCACTGCGTGGATTCCCTTGTCCTCAGTCATGCACAGTTCTTGGGGTCACGCACCATCTCTGGTTTCCTCCACAAACCCTTGTACCACTTTGTGTCTGTGTCTGAACCTTGGGCTCCCCTGGGAGAGTAGGTACCAGACCAAAGACTATGACCTTGGGCGAGTCAACTTCACTGGGCCTCCATCTCCTCTGCTAGAAGACAAGAACATCCAGAATAAGCATCTTCTCCCGTCTCCTAGGAAGATCTGAGGAGATGACGACTCTTGAGGAGCTTTGTGAATAGCAACACACTGTACTCACCTACGGGGTATTCTCTGGGAATTAATCATGGGCTGACTTGTGGCTGCCCTTGTGTTGCTGCTGTCTTATAATGCAATTCACCTGCCGTGTTATAGTTTAACATTTCCCGTCTGTCTTGACTCTAAGTTGGCCTTTTCTTTCCTTTGCAAGTAGTTTTTGACTTATGAAAATGCTATTCATTATGAAATAACACTGTAAAATGATAGAAAAAAATTGCTTGCAAGATCAATTCTCTTCACATCTCCCCTTTCTTCCCCCTCTTTCCACCATAAGCTGCTATCTGTATGTAGTCATTATTACCATATTATTCATCTGTCTATGTTTCTATCTCCCATCCTGTTGTCCTGTTTATGTAGAGCACTCTGTGTGTGTTTCCTGGATACTCTTGGAGGGAAGCTACCTGCAGGTATCAGGGAAATGTCCTTGGTTTGTGTCCGACAGCGGGTTTGCAGTGCTTGCTGCTGGTTTTAATCAGTACCAACCATTGTAGTTCATTGCCGTGTTATGGGATGCATGCTCTGTGGTGGGATGTGAACAAGGTCCCAGAGATTTTCCTATTCTTTGGCTGGGATTGAGACAAAAATATGCATGTCATTGTGTTCCTCTCCCAATTTGTATTTCTCCCTCATCTTCTCATCTTTATTTGTACCTTTCTTCGGCATCCCAGTCTACCTCTTCGGAAGATGAGTGTGTGCACTGGCTTCCTGTCAGACAGCAACTCTCCCTGAGGTAGAAGCTGGGGAAGGCAGCATCTGCTGGGGAGTTAGGTAGATCTGGGTTCACGGTGGTCCCTGCAAATGTGATAGCTGTGCGGCCCGTGTACGCAAGTTGCTTAACCTGAAGGCCAGTGTCCTGATCTGTGCACATAGCAGCATATGTTCCGATGCCCAGCAGAGTGCATTCAATCATTTTATTTCTTTTTCTTCTCTTTATTTTGTTCTATTTGGTTCTAATGACATCAGCCCCCACCCCCAACCTGCCATGCTGTATTATCTGTGTTCATCGTGGGTGCAGGGTCTGCCTCCCACTGTAGCTGGTTCAAGAGTCTTGGACCAGTGCACCCAGAATAGGCCCTTGAGGAGTGCAAAGGCCAAGAGTGCATGTTGCCTGCCCCTTCGAAGGAATTGTGTGTTTATAGATTGGGCCTGTTCATGCTTTTATCAAGGAGGCCAGTCATTCTTTAGTTCCAGCTCAGTTTTTTTTTAAATATATTTTTTAAAGATTTATTTGAGAGAGAAGGAGGGAGCATGAGTGGGGGGGGAGGGGGAGGGAGAGAGAGAGAGAATCTCATGTGGACTCCACACTGAGTGTGGAGCCTGATGCAGGGCTCCATCTCACGACCCTTGAGATCACGACCTGAGCCGAAACCAAGAGTCTGACGCTTAATGGACTGTGCCACCCAGATGCCCCTCAGTTTTGCTTATAAGTATCAGGAAAGGAAAATATTGAATGAACTGTACCTGTTCATATACAGTTCAGGCACAAATGTAAAAATGAAACTCACTTGCACTTAAGATTCTTAATATAGGCAGAATATCTCATTTAAAAATATCAGCCTTGAGAACCCAGTTGTAAATGGGTCTCAGGCTGAGGAGTTCGCTGATTTTTTTTTTTTTTTTTCCTGCTGTGGATTTTGGCTGGGGGTTGGCCTTCTAAAGCAGTAATACATGGTCCACTTTCATGTATCTTTGTGCTTGATTTTGGGTGGGCAAAAGTGCTTCTTGGCATCTGGTGCCTTGCAACCCCCTTTTCTAGTCTTAGGTGCACAAAGTCTTGCTCACCTTGAGTGCATTTCCGTTCCCTTTACTGAAATTTTGAATTGCTTTTTTTTAAATTGCTTTATAAGACCTACTTCAAATCATACCCCTTTGCAATTCCTTCCTTAAGGACCCCATTTAGTGATTGTGAGTTACTCCTGTAAGAATTGCTGGGTGGGTATTTATTTGGGAGTTAATCCTTACAACCTCATGGTGTTTCTTCTGTTGCTCTTTTGAACTATAACTTTCAACTTTGCGGTTTTCCTTTTTCACATGGGTCTGTCCCATCTTAAACTTCTTTCTCCATAGTGCAACATTCAGTGCAGAGTAGATGCTCAGAAACTTTCTGTTGGTAGGTTGGACTGAATGACTTGTCCCTCCTCTCTTGTACCGCCCCTGTTCTCCCAGGAAGGTGTCCCTTCTTTTTCCTGGATTAGCTAATCTGCCTGCTCCTGGTTGATAAGCATGTTGGCAGTCAATGAGGAAACACCGAGAGACCTGCCCTCTCCCAGTGGTGGAAGCCAACTTGCTGCCCCAGCCGAGGAAGCTGAGTGAAGCACTAATGTTCAGTGTGCTCCCTGGGTGCACAGAAGGCCGTCGAGGCATTTCTTGGAGGTGTGTAAGCTCTCTGGAACTGTGTGTGTGTGTGTGTGTGTGTGTGTTAGTGTGTTAGTGTTAGAACTTTGGCCATAGTAGATGGAGGGAGAGGCTTCTCTGAGGTTCTGCCGGTGCCTGATTCTGGTGTGGCCTCTGCTGAGGCCCCTGGAAGGAAAAGTCGAGGCTGCCTCTGAGTAGAAAGAGAGTGAAGGAGGAAGATTAAGAAGGTATGGGCTCCTGTTGTTCTTTGCAGATGGAGAGGCCATTTCCTGCTGCTGGTTGCTGATATCTACCTCTCTCTGCTTCTCTGCTCCATGATTATAAAGTGTTTTGGCCATTTACCTAAAACACATAATCCAGGGGCCACTGCATCAATCAAATGTTGACTTGATAGTGCTGGCAACTGCCTGCAGCTCAGGCAAAATTTGCCTGCTTTGGTTTTGTGCAGTGAATGAATTGATTTTCTGAAAAAAGCTGTGTGTGTGTGTGTGTGTGTTTATGAGAAAGAATGGAGTTTGATTTTTTTAGTGGGTTTGTTTTCTTGGAGGGGGATGGTGTAGGAAGAGGAAGGTTCATAAAGTGGTTTGTGTGAGCTTGAGAAAGAATAAATGCAGACATGAACACAGACACGATAGAGATGAAATTAATGATGTTTTACAGTGAATTAGGAAGAATGAAAAGATGCAAGAGATCCCAAAGATAAGAGGGCCAAGACAGATCAAATGCTCCTGCACCCAAAATGGTGTGTGTTGGGTTTAATTATCTTCTTTCCTTCCCGCAAGCCCCCCGTTATAAGCAGGCATGCAGGCCATGGTGCATGTAGTCTTGTCTACAGTTTTTACTTTTTGCAAAGTCATATGCTTTTAGCTGATTGCAGCCACTACTGAGTGGCTCACCTTGTCTTGAGTAATGAGAATAAACAACTGGTCACTGCACTGACCACTGAAACTAATAAAGATATATAGTACTGGGCTGGCTTAGGGAGTCACAGACGCATTCTTAAACTCTATGTGACATTTATACCAAAGGAACATGATTCCAAACTCACTCATTGCTTACCCATTCTGAGAAAGAACAAACTATTTGACTGATGGTTTGCTAAATTTAATATGCTTAGCAAGTAAAATTATTGCCTACTCTAATGCTGTGTAATTATTAAGATACACTGCTTTTAAAAACACCAAGTGAATAATATTGATTTAGTGAACTGCTATTTAGAAAAATGCCAGCAAAGGAGGAATATTTTATTTTAGCTGCCTTAGAGCTGTAATGGGTCTGGGCTGAGATATGCATGTGGAAATAAATTATGTACAAGGTAAACTATTTTGTTATATAGTACCCATAATATTAATTAAGCCGTAATTTTACCAACAATGCTTTAATTTAACAAATAAACAGGAATCATCTGTACCATTCTTTCAAATACATAACTTTGGGACCATAATAAAACATGCAGAAGCACCTGCAGTTAATTGTAAAGCAAACAGTGAGACTAGCAACTTTAAAGGGTAATTGTAATTTATAATTTATTTATTTGACTTATGCTGGGTATAATTACTGTTATAATGCATTATTATTTGCAGTCCAGCA
This sequence comes from Leptonychotes weddellii, assembly GCF_054177405.1. Lineage (NCBI taxonomy): Eukaryota > Metazoa > Chordata > Mammalia > Carnivora > Phocidae > Leptonychotes > Leptonychotes weddellii. The sequence goes on along the minus strand of NC_138374.1, from coordinate 46,179,610 downwards.
TAAGATCTATCTGATTCCAATTGAGCACAGGCAGCCTGGTGGAGCTTTCGGCTTAGGCCCCTTGAAAGTATGCCCTGCTCCCTTCCGTTCCCTGCAATGGGAGCTTGTAAAATAAAGAAGAATGGATGGGCTACTGTCAAAGGCAATCCTTGTTCAAAGCTGTAAGAATATTTCCATTTCCATTTAAGCCAAGAATTTTCCCTGCCCTCACAGTTCTTTAGATAGCAGTACTGGGTAGTGACATTGTCAGGGTCTGCCGGCCGCCAGCGCCATGGATGACTGGGCCAGGCTGGTGGCTCTGTGGGGAGGGAAGGGATGCGGTGGGAGGGATGGGTGCGTGCAGAGCCAGCTTCTCCCTAAATTCCTGTCTGAGGGTGTTTATTGTTGTGGTGCTTTTGGGCGTTGTTGTTGTTGTTGTTGTTTTCAAGAGCAGCCTGGAAGGAACAGCCCGAGGGGGAAAAATACCACCGTGGAAGAAAAGAAGCAATTATAGCTGGCTGTTTGTTTGTGGCTAACAGAATGCTGAAATGGCAGATTTGCAAATTTGTAAGAGAGGGAAGCTGAGTGTTCATCTTTATCAGCCAAAGTGGTTTCTTGTTAGCTGAGCAGCAAGCTAGAAAGCGACCGATTTTGACAACATAATTTACATCTTTGTATAAAACTATTGCTGGCAGCTGAACTAATTTGTGCTGGATTAGGTTGTTTGTCTCTGCTGCTGACTAACCATGCAATCTATCAGAGGCCGTTCTCAAATATCACTTTTCAACTGTGCCCTTGAGAGGGGGAATTGATCGGGAATATACGGAGCAAAATTACTCCAATAACTTTATAGAAGAAACAATTACGGACTCATACAGATGTGAATAATTCTGAAGAGTAGGAACAAATATGATGAATTTAGCCCTATTCCTATCTTTCACATGTGCATGAAATTTATAAATAATACAATAACACATTATTGGCCCTGTTTCCTCTTTCTTTCTGGATCTCGGTCGATGACGGTAATAGGAGAAAGAAGAGGAAAGTGCTTGGTGGAAAACATTCTCGGAGACCATATTTGAGGATTTTGAGATGCAGGTTATGTGAAAGTCACTTACGAGGTGCTGGAGACAATAGTTCCCATGCACATGTCCCGTAGAATGTCTTTTCATCCAGTCTGAGTTTTAGAAGTTTTAAATAAAATGCTCCGATAGAAAGAGACGTCAAACATACAAATATATTTTATCATGTATTTCCATGTTATATTAATAATTGTACCACACAGAAGAGGAATGGAGTCTTCCTTCTGCTTTTAAGTGAATATCTTAAATGTTTCTTCCTGTCCTCAAGGGAAGATACGGGATGATAGAATAATATAAGGGGGCAAAAAAGGAGGGGGCGGGGGCAGAATTCACAACTGATAACTGAGCTGGAGTTGTTTATAAGATGCCTGAGATTAGCCAGCAAACAAAAAAACCATTAAGCACCTATTATTTTAAAGCAGTGGGCACATTTTTCATCACTCCCCTCTGATAAATTTTCACTTGTGCATCCTGCTCCAGGTAATTAATTGCTTTCAGTTCAGAGGAGTAATAATGCAATAAATTATGCCAGTATTTCTAGTCAGAGGATCATATTGCAGCTTCCTAACCAAGGCAGCACTAATAACAATCCAGGAGACTGGTGGGCCATAAGAAAAAACAGTGCTCCATTATTATAAATTGGTTATGTAAAGTGTCGAAGGACCAAATCCTCAAAATTGCTTTCAAGTGATCTTATTCATGGAAGTTTGCACATTCATGGGTTTGGTCAGGATAATCCTGTGTGAAGGTTACATAGCTACTCTCAACCCTGGGAGCTTTGCAGACTCTGGGCACTCCAGCTGTGATGGCAGGGTCGTTGCTGAAGCATAAAGCTCTAGTGGGATGGAACTTTCTGAGATGGCAGGGATGCTGACGATGATGGTATTAGTGGTGTGTTGAGTGCTTGCCATATATAAGCACTGTTCTGAAACTTTACATGTAACAACTGTATTTAATCCTGGTAGCAAACCTCTGAGATAGGATTATTGCTATTCTCATTTCCAAGACAAGGAAACTGAGGCACAGAGTTTTTAGGTGACTTGTGCAACTGGTATTGGAGTTCATGTTTATATCCAGCGTGCAGCACTGCCTCCCAGAAGGAGGTTTACTTCTGACTCCAGCCTGGACTGCAATGGATCAGGGTAGGATGGGGTTGGAGGCAGAGTTGGGAAGGCACCAGCTACCTCAAAAAAGTAGTTGTAATCTTCCTTGGTTCCTTACCAAGCGAATACCCCACTTTGCCCAGCTTCTGAAAACTTCTCTCTGACTTGTGGACCTCTTGCTATAGCTTAATTTTTTTTTTCTAGGCTTAAAAAATAACACATATCTGCCCCCTCTCCTCTGTATAAACGACTTCAGTGGTTCCTCTTCTCTCCTCCCATCGTCCTCCATTCTTTGCCTTCTCCAGGCAAAGTTCCAACTTTCAGAAGAGCCTTACAGAGGAAATTTAGAGAAATCCTGTGCCTTTCTTTAGTATATGGTTGTACTTTTATTTCCTGTAGACAGCTTAAAGAGGAGGCGATGGTTCCCACCTGCCTCTGTGTCTGTGTACAGACATACCTCAACCACTCAGAGCAGCACCAAAGAGGGGAGAACCAGTTGACCTTGACTGTCGTCCCATATGATAACCACCACCACTCCTCCTCTCAGGCCTTGGACAAGTTGAAGGTTTTCTTGCTGCTTTTAACCTTGAGTGATTTCTGGTGCTGAGGAGGCCAAAGAAATGTTCTTGGGCAGAGAAGGTGGGGCTGAAGACCAGGTAGAGGGAGGACCAGGAGAGAGACTACAGATGGCACAGGGAGAGAAGAGCTATGGTCTTTCACATGAGGCTGGGGTGGGAAGCATCTGCTAAGTTGCTGGGGAGGAAGGTCCCCTTGGAAAGGGCTTAAGGAACGGGGTCAGTGGGCTCCATGAAGTTTTGGATGCTTTTACCTTACCTCTTGTACTAAGGATGTGTCTTAAAACCCACTGCTTGGCACACTGCGTGCAAACAGGGAATCAGAGGCAGAGAGCCCTCCACTGACCATGGCTTTCCCTGGATAACCATAGGCTCCCCCGGGTATCCACAGCCATGGAAGAGGGGGAATCTGGAGTGAAATGGCTTGACCGTTGCTGGATTGTGCTGACCGATGCGGGAGGTAAACAGGCTGGGGTTGGAGGGGTCGCTCTTCTGCATTGTCCACAACAACCCAGTCTGGTTTTCTGCAGTCCCATCTTGGGTGGCTGTCCTAGTTAGTGCACCAGTCATTGAGCTTTGTCCCTAATTTACTGCCACTGATACTGTTCCTTGAATTGAGGGAATGGTTTCCTTATAGTTGGATGCTTCCCTTACTGGTCTCACCTCCTTGGGAAGTGGGGCTCCATTGGTTCATGACCTCGTGGTTGCAAACACTGTTTCCCATTTGCCACCTACAGTTACCTACCAGGGTGAGCTTGTATTTTGTTATCTATGTATTTTACCTACCTATGAGGTCTTAACATTCATCCTCAGATATAGCCATATATATGTATTAGTCATCATACAAATATTATTTCCATATTATTCCTGAGCCAGAGGTTGAATTAAAAAAAAAAGAGGTGAGTAGACTGGAGGCAGCAACTAAGGATTTTCCTTAGAGCCTTTCTCCACTGTAACAGTATTCTGAGTTCTGTATTCTCCAGATATTTGAAGATATGGAAAAAGATGAATTTTTAATGAAAATCTAATGTATTTAAAGAGGATGATTTATGGCAAATTTGCTCCATATTTTAGGCTGTTGGAAAGTCAGAAGTGGAGAAGGTTTGGTCCACAGATGAGATTGTTGAGTCTGGCTGTTCCAGGACAGTCAATATAGAAGGGGGGAGGGTGGGCTGACGGCCACAGGTGATGTAGAGGGCCTCAGATCTGTTATCTTTGGGTGATAGTCTGTAAAAATCTTGGTGAGCATCAGAATGGAGAGGGTTGCAAGGCCAGTTCAGCTAACCACCAAAGTAGTTTATCTAGATGCTTGGATCTTGGTTATGGATAGAAGTCTTCTACCTCTACCATTAAAAAGTAGATAGTGTAGTGATTTCTCAAGCCTCAGGCACATGCTACGGGCTTGCTTCCCATTTTGGGAAGATACGAACACTCCAAACTGGGAGATTTCAAATTTATTCAAGACCCAGGAAAGATGTGTAGAATCTTTTTTTTTTTTAAACGATTTTATTTATTTATTTATTTGAGAGAGAGAATGAGAGAGAGAGAGAGAGAGCGCACATGAGAGGGGGGAGGGTCAGAGGGAGAAGCAGACTCCCTGCTCAGCAGGGAGCCTGATGTGGGACTCGATCCCGGGACTCCAGGATCATGACCTGAGCTGAAGGCAGTCGCTCAACCAACTGAGCCACCCAGGCGCCCCGATGTGTAGAATCTTAATTGAGCAACAGTAACAGGTTTGTAAATCCTCCCCCCCACCCCCCCCGTAAATCACACAAATCATCACCTGTGCCATTGATTGTTTAATTCTCTGCCTCCCCTATTAGGCTGTTCTCATTGAGAGGGAAGGACCTTGTCTGTCTTGATGGTCGAGTTTCTAGCATCCTATACAGTGCCTGGCCAGTGGCTGGGCCCTCGGTAAATATTCTTCATGGGAAGAATGGACATATTAAGATTGGGAAAATAAAGCACAAAGAAGATGATAAAATATCACCCATTACCAGACTACTCTGAGTACACTATCGTTAAGTATTTTCTTGTACACCTTCCAGTCTTGTCTTTGTGTATTTCCCCGTGCCCACCACTACTCATACTGATAGGTATGTTTTCCACCTCGCACAGCAGAATCCTGGTGGACAAAGTTTTAACTCTTTACAATTTTTTTTTGTTTGTAAAATTCCATGGAAAATGACAATACAACAATGGATACTGGTCTGTGACTTGAGCTTTAGGAATGTTAAGATGCTAATGAGTTTGGGGGTGGAAGGTACAGAAAGGATAATAACTTTTCATTCTCTTATTTTTATATTCCTTTTGGGTCACAGCAGAACACTGGCACCACATTTTCTGTTGGTATATGTACTATACATTTTCTGGCTCTGAAATGGATTGCACTGAAAGTCAAGTCCACTCCTCCCCGTGAGGATAGAAATAGGATTTGGAGAAAAAGGAAGAGTGAGAGGTACTGCCCAGACTGACTTACACTGTAGAAACATTTCCACCCTTTTCATAAAAATGCCCCAAACGTAAGCTCCTGGCAGCAAGCCAAAGCCAGGGCCAGGCAGTACTCGAAGTGTCTGGCTGCTCCTTCCTGGGCCTTAAATTTGTCCCTGACCTGACCTTAGAGCCCTGGTCCATCAGAACTCCTGACTGTGGACATGCCAGCTGGTTTCCAGAAGGCCACCTGAGTAGTGGAGGGGTCCAGGAAAGTCACTGAGTCTTTGCACACTGCCTTCAGTCCCCCAAGACAGCAAGCAGCCTCCTTGTTGACCACAGAGCCCGAGTTGGAGGCTGTTCCGATCCCTCTGGTAGAGTTTTTAGTGCAGCCCATCTTCAGGGGCTCAGCTGCTTTTGCAAATGAGTAACCCAGATCACTAAGTGCCAGATCTCTTGCATCCTGTCTTGCCCTTGTTGGACTCAGAAGCCGAGAACTCTGACTCGCTATGACTCTAGATAGCTGTCCTGGGTGTGGAGAGAGACCTCTGCTCATCAGATAAGAAAAGCGGGAAAGCATAGTTAGCATTCTGCATGAAAAGAACTCTGCAGTCACAATCAGCATCATGGTCTAGTTTGGAAGAAATGTTGGGCAATTGAACCTGGTAGTTTTCTATTTTATATATGACTAGTTGTAGGTCCCTCCCCCCACCCCCGCCAACCCAGCCTTTTTCTCTCTTGTTATCTCCTCTCCCTCCCTTTCTCCTTTTTGGACTTAAGAAAGGGTTCTCAACTTTGTAATTTTAAAACATATTCTCCTACACATCTCATTGTTCTTTTTAATAGGATCTGCCAGAACCACTCTGTGCAGAGCCCCACGTTTTCACATTATTATCTCATTGTCTATCCGAGTGTTATAGCCTTACTACGACTTCCTAACTAATCAGCTATTTCAACTTTCATTCCATAAGCTTTATGTCTGAGTGTAATTAAATGAGCATTAAGTCCTTTTTTTTTTTTTTACTAGCAAAGCCTGAAAGTTCTGATATTACAGTAATAAGTGTGAAGTGAATTTTGAATGGCATTTATATCTGTTCATGGGCTCTAAATGTTTGATTTGCATAACTAGTTAAAATGATATCAGAGCAGCATATTGATTTAATTCCATCTCAGAAAACTGTTAATTAATAATGATAATAAATGTGTCAGTCCTTTATTATCTGCTTTGAATTGGTAATGATAGCTATATTAATACCACTTCAGTAATAGACCTCTGCTGGCTATTGTTGGCAAAGCTTTCAAGGCCTGAATCACCTGCAATCAGAATTTAGAAAATTTATTGCAGATCAGTTTTAAAAAGAACAGCCATTCCATCATATGTGTAATTTTATTAACACCTACATTTTAATTTAACATTTTATTTACATAAATCATCGTGATCAGAAACTTCAGGAGGGTTTTAAACAAAGGCACTTTCTCATTTTTATGTTCCAAGTTAAAAGTTGCCTGATGGAAGGACTGAGCCCAGGATGATCCCTTTTTGTGGGGTTGTCAGACCTATGGCCCCTCCTGCTGCATTTCCTCCTAGCTGGGCTGGCCAGTCTCTGGCTCATTATTAAGGTGGAACCTGCTGGTTCTGTTGCATTGCACACGGGCTTGTGTATATGGGAATGGGGGGATTGTTGGTGATGGCGCTGGGAGGGGGGAAGAGGGGGGGAATCCTTTCCCCTCCCTACTCTTTCAAGGACTATCATAGATTCAGGAGCCAGTCTCACGTCTCTGGTTTTTGGGAGAGATGCAAAAACCGAGATGTCTTCTCTATCATTGGGTTTCTGGAAAGCAAGGACAACATGAATAGTTATCTTGCAATGGCTAGGCATTTCCCCAAACTGAGATCTCCAGGGCCTGGTAATGCTGAATTTCCACAAGAGATGTCAGAGTCCCAAGAAGAAATCTTCCCAGTGGCTCTCAGTGGCTTAATCTCTGTCACATCTAGTAGTCACGGCTGTTGATGAGTGTGTGTGGAAAATTTTAGAATCTCACTTTTCTTTTCAAACTTCTTTTTCTTTAAGTAGGCTCCATGCTAGGCCATGCTAGGCTATGCTAGGCCATGCTAGGCTTCATGAACACACACATATAGCAGTGCTTAGCACCCAGAAGATACTTAATGATTGGTAGCCTGTCTTTTCCTTTTCCTCTTAAATTATGGGCATACACTTACCATTCCTTGTCTGTCCCAGGCTGAATAGAGACTTGAACAGCCTCTGTTCTTGGAATCAAGAATTTAAATAACTATTAGGTCTACATCAAGAAGCCTGAGGAACTTGCTGCTTTCCTCACTAGAAGTTTACCCCTAGGTTTGACTTGACGGATATCAACACAATTTGTGTAATTGGAGTCTGCTTCCCTCCCAGTCCTTCATGTTTGGTTCATATGTAAGGGCTTTTTCTTACTTGGAATCTGCATAGTATCTCCCCCTTTCTTCTCTTACTTCAGAACTAGGTCTGAACTTGCTTTTACCTTTTGATCTTCCTTCTGATCTCTTCTTAGAGAAGAAATTGCTAGCCATGACACCATGTAACTGCAGAGTCTTCTCATTGGTTATAACTGAGCTGTGGTCCAGGGAGATTGTGACACGCCCAAGATCTCATAACCAACCTACCTTCCTTCCTTCCTTCCCTCTTTCTTTTTTCCTCTTTCCTTCCTCTTTCTTTCCTTCTCATTCTCTTTCTTTCTTTCTTTCTCCTTTCTTTCTTTCTCTCTTTCTCTTTCTTTCTTTCTTTTCTCTTTCTTCCTTCCTTCCTTCCTTTCTTTCTTTCTTCTTTCATTTTATTTATTTGTCAGAGAGAGAGGGAGAGAGAGAGACAGAGCAAGCACAAGCAGGGGGAGCAGCAGGCAGAGGGAGAAGCAGGCTCCCCGCTGAGCAGGGAGCCCGATTCAGGACTGGATCCCAGAACCCTGGGATCATGACCTGAGCTGAAGGCAGATGCTTAACGACTGAGCCACTCAGGTGTCCTATGATCTCATAACGTTATCTCTCTCTCTTTTTTTTTTTAAAGATTTTATTTATTTATTTGACAAGGAAAGACACAGCGAGAGAGGGAACACAAGCAGGGGGAGTGGGAGAGGGAGAAGCAGACTCTCCGCTGAGCAGGGAGGCTGACGCGGGGCTCGATCCCAGGACTCTGGGATCATGACCTGAGCTGAAGGCAGATGCTTAACGACTGAGCCACCCAGGCGCCCCCTCATAACGTTATCTCTTAATCCAAGTCATGCATCCCCTCTGTACCACCTACCAGTCCACTCAGGCAGCTCCTGGAACCTCAGTACAACCTGCAGTAAGAACTCCAGTTCTTTCTTTTTCTTTTTTTTTTTTTTTTAAGATTTTATTTGTTTATTTGACAGAGAGAGACACAGCGAGAGAGGGAACATAAGCAGGGGGAGTGGGGGAGGGAGAAGCAGGCTTCCCGCCGAGCAGGGAGCCCAATGTGGGACTCGATCCCAGGATCCTGGGATCATGACCTGAGCTAAAGGCAGACGCTTAACGACTGAGCCACCCAGGCGCCCGTTTCTTTGGGCATCCTTCCCTTTCAGTTTCTGCTCATTACTCCCCTTTTTATATTCAGGTTCCACTAGGCAGTGAGCCTTGTGGCTCCCCCCTCCTTCCCACCCCCACATGGGAGCAGGAGTGAAGTCTTGGCCTCAGAAGAGCTTGCTAACACTCCCTTCAGACTGTCCCATCACCAGTCCTTTCCATTTCTTGATGGGAAAAAACACATCCTTTGTTTGAGCCTGTGATAGATTAGCATGGCTTGGAAGGAGTGCTGGCTTTCCGAACTCCTGTGGGTGTGTCTTCAGCTGAACATTTTCTCCTGACTTTGATTTCTCTCTCAGCAAGTGGGGGTGTAATTCGCCTTGACATCGCTGGCCATCAGCACCACACTGAAATGGGCCTTCTTTGACTCAAAGTGACAGCCCTTGGCCCCTGTGACATTGTTTCCATAGATTTGCAATGAAACAGTTTTATATTTTGCAAAATAGAGTGATCTCCTACGACTGGCATTGATGTGGTTTTGCCATGGTCTTCTGGAGGGTAGGGCTGTTTCCACTGACCCACCCTAAACTGGTTCCCCTTATTCTGGAATGTGGGCACATTGCTCTTAGGCTGCTTGGGGTGATGATTTTGTTTGGTTGGTTTTTAAATCATTGTTGAATGCCATAATATGTTCTGTTCTTGTATAGACCCTACTTCTTGTTATTTTATTGGCTCCTAATATTCCAAGACCTTTGTTGCCCATCAGCAACCTTAACACTTCTGCCCTTCTACCTTATAGTAGAAGGTGGTCAGTATCCTAGAGAAGAGTGAGCTTGGTACCTTCCCCTGGAAGGTGAGTTCTTCTGGTGCCTCTCACACTTAGAGACAATATGATCTATAGTCAGAGGGAGTATCAACCTCTTAAACCTTTGTCCAAGATGTGGAAATCTTTGGGGGCGATTACTAGAGGAAGGAATTGGGTTGTCCACTGGTAGTTGGTCCTTTTCAGAGAAGCTTAAGTCACAAACTGGTTGTTCTCAGCATTTTATAAAAATACTTGGAGGCAGACAAATAAGGATGTTTCATCATCCCATCTAAAAAAAGGGGCTGTTGTGATACGCCCCCCCCCCTTTTTTTCCTAGAAGGCTCTAACCTTTGGGCTTTGAAATTTATCATCTTAGCTAGCCAATATCGAATTATTAGGGAAGGCTTTACCAATATACTGTTAGAGTTATTAGAATATTAAAATACTTCTAGAAATGTTATACTTTCTAAGTTGCACCCTTCAGACTCCCACTCAAATGTTAAAATGTGCGGGGGACTTAAAGATTTTTTTTTTTGCCACCAGGTATGTCTTGTGGGGCGGGAACCAAGTTGTCTTTGTATCCAGTATAGGGGAGGCCTGTGTCTTTTACAGCATACAACTGCTGAGAGGATCCCTAAAGAGTGGGTTTTTTTTTTTTTTTTCTGCTAAGAATTTTTCCTCCTAATGTGAGAGGATCAGGCAGCCATTCCCTCCCCCCCCACCCCCAAGATGTCATGTTTGGACTTTGCCTTGTCATGGACTCTGCTGGTGAGAATTTTCAGAACAACTCCATGTGCGTATTTCTGACCTTGGCTTCTCCCTGTGGGTTGGGGGAGGAGTCCCAGGAGAGTGGATTCCTGGCAGAAGATGTGGTGAGCGCTTGAGCATGTGTTTGAGGGGAGATGGGATGTCAGGCTCTGGGAGTTCTCTGGAGCAGTCTCCCAAGGCATTGTGACTATTTACATATTTTGAAAAAAAATAAAACCAAACTTCTCAAAGGGATGGCTTTTCTTTTTACAGCCTTGGTTTGCACATTCTTTTAGATTCTGGCATAGCTCTTTTTCTCTGATGGTTGTAAACTGTATGGTCCAACTTTCTAAGTGGGGGAGGAGAATTTGTAATTGAGAGCCGGGGCTGCATGTAGAAGCCTCGGAATAGGAGTTGGGAGGTTGGCTTGTGAATTTTGGTTGAGGTAGGTGACCCTGCTACATAGGTGTTAAAAGTTGTTACAGTAGAGGAGGTTGAGCTTAAACAACCGCTTTGATGGCGTTTGCCAGTCTGAATGTATTTTTTCCCACTCCTACCCACTCCCTGTGTGAGTTTGTATTCTTTAGCCCCAGCTGTTTGCGATATTTCACTGTCAAATACATAATTAACAACTTTGTAAGCCAAGTTTAGTGTGTTTTTACATTCATGCACTGAATGTCTTTTCTGTCTTAAGCCAGTTACATCTTTTTTATTTAAAGCTGCCTCCCCTCCCCTCCTGCCCCCAACAAAACCTGTTTCTAGAAAATTTGTCATTCTAACATCTTTCCAAAGAGTGAACTGTATCAAAGTGGACTTGGGAAACTGTATCAAAGTGGATTTGGGAATACAGATGTAGATTGTGGTGTGGAATTGCTTTGGAATTTGAAACTGGTTGTGTAGACTGAGCTGATGATGGATCCAGTTGTGAATAATTTTTTGAAACCGATGATGTCAGTGGCAGTTTTATGACTAGGATTTTGACAGATTAGCATAAGTTGCTGGAATATGGGTGAGAAAGCAAGTCACAGCTAAGGGTTGAGCCAATAAAGCAAAATCAAGGAGTTAAAAAAATTACAGCTCTGTTTACATTTTTTCTTTGAAAGCACATATTATAGTGGATTCTCCCACAGTATATTTTAAGCATTTTTTTTTCTTTTCCAATCTTAGGAAATTTATTGATATAAATAATCACATTAGGGTCAAAGGAGAAAACCAGATCATCTTAATAGAATTCAAAATTAATTTCTGATGAACTGTTTTTAGTTTATGTTGATAAACTAGCATTATATAGAGATTTAACAGGATGGAAACTCTTTACTTCAAGTCAAAAGCAAACGTCCTGGGCTGTGGTGGCTGCAGGGCTGATGAGAAACTACTAAAGTTCCTGTGGAAGTAAAGTAGAATTTCATAAGAACATGATGGAGAAGAGAAAACGTATGGTGGCTGTGAAGGCCCTGATGCCATGTATGTCAAATTGATATCTTCGGGTGGTCATGAATTTATTGTAAAAAGAGAACATGCACTAACATCTGGGACAATAAAAGCCATGTTGAGTGGCCCAGGTCGGTTTGCTGAGAACGAAACCAATGAAGTCAATTTTAGAGAGATTTCTTCACATGTGCTATCAAAAGTATGCATGTATTTTACCTACAAGGTTTGCTACACTAACAGCTCCACAGAGATTCCTGAATTCCCAATTGCACCTGAAATTGCACTGGAACTGCTGATGGCTGCGAACTTCCTAGATTGTTAAATAAAATAAATTATAATAAGCTGTTAACTTTTTTCAGTATTTAATACCGGTAGTTCAGTTAGTAATTTTTTCATATATAGCATGTTTCCTGTGTGCAGTTGAACTTTAAAGTTCATTGCAAAGCAGATTATCTTCTGTTCTTTTGCATAGCAATCAGAGTTGAAATTTGTTTGCTACATCAACAAATTAAGGACATTTTCACAAATTGAGAAATAAACAAATATGCCAATTCGTAAAAAAAAAAAAACAAAAAACCTCCTTCAGTGGTGCAACATTAGAGAAAGTCAGGACTGAGATAAGAGGGTCCATTTCTAGTATGATTTAAATTAATCATTTTCTTCAATCCCGGAAGATCTCACCTGGAGGTTTTGGTCACCCTGGGGCTGAATCTGAACATTAGGCACTCTGTTCTGGCCTGCCCTATGTTTAACAATTTTTTAAATTAGTTGTGAACCTTTAAAGAAACTGGAGGTTTCACCAGAAAATCCTTATCTCTGGCTTCTCTTGAGAAATCTGGCAAGATGAGGTCTATGCTCCTGAATGTAACACAGGCCCAGAGCAGAGTGGCCACTCCTGTCTTTAGACACAGAAGCTCGCTGTCTAGGTCACAAGGGCCTCCCCAGGCTCAGGTCACTCAGTAATCTCACCTGCTGGCCCTGAGGACTCTTGAGTTTGCAGTCACTGCCTTAGTTAATGCAGGAAGATAAGAAATAGAAATAGTCGTTACATAAATAACAAAGAGGAGGAGGTAAAAATACCATTTTTGAGGGAAGTGATTGTGAAGCTGGAAAACTCAACAGAATCAACTGAAAACTCCTAAATGAATGAGAGTTACAGGAAGTCATCAAAGTAGATAGAAAAACCCATATAGCAAAAGGGGAGGAAGAAGGGGTCTCATTTAGAATTAATGACAGCAACAATGCCTACGGATTAATTTAGCAAGAAATAATGCAGGACTTCTGTGAAACTATAAAACCTTACTGAAGAGGGTAAAAGATGAAGACGAAGGACAAAAATGGCCATGGTCCCAATAGTTGAAATTTATTAAATTGAAAACCCATCTCCAAAGAGTTGCTAAGACCCCTTGCCACCCTTTTTTGAGAAACGAGAGCAGTTGTGGGCTTGCTTTGCTCTGGGTGCCTGAGGAATTGGGGCTACTCTGGGGTGTTTCCCAAGAAATGGGGAACTGGGGATACAGGCTCTGATGACCCTTTGTGTTTTGGGTTACCAGACTCAGTAGTTGGTAAATGACAGGCTGGATCTCCATTCTCTTTCAGGAGCTCTTTTCCAGCAGTTAGGATTATTTAACTTTCTTAGGAGCTGGCAGCCTCAGGCCAGGGTAGACTGGAGTCCTGGGGTACTGTGCCCGAGTGTCTGAGGACCGGATCTGGCCTCTCACGTTGGATTATGGCCTTGTTTCCCCACTTCCTCTCTAATGCCTTTTGAGTCTGTCAATTGCTGGATGCTTTGTTTTCAAAGTTTTTCAGTTCAGTTTTCAGGGGGATTTGAGTCTATCCGCTCTCCCTGCAGGTACAGATTTCAAGGTTCTGGGCTTTAAAAAAAAAAAAAAAAAAGTGCCCAGTGGGCCTTTTTGTCCATAATGAAGGCCACAACCAGTACCCACAAGGAGAGATGGAAGAAGTCCCAAGCGGAACATTTCTGGTTCTGCAGTTAGAGGAATGGATGAAACAAGAGGCATTTGATTTGAAGGATTAAAAGAATTGGCCCTTCTTGACATTTAATAGATTGCCCCAAGCTGTTTTTTCTGATTAAAATATTTGTGCAGACACTACTGCCCCTGTGTATTGTCAAGTTCATGTCCCCCCGCCCAGTATTTCTCTTTAATGTTTGGTCTGCCTTGCTCTGTTACTTTCTGGGAAACCCATGGGTTGTGGTTGTGGGTTTGTGTTGCACTGTGTTTACTCATTTTTTGAGAGGCCATGTGGAAAGTCCTTGTGCGTGAGATTGGTTAAACTTGCCCATACTGAAACTATCTTATTAGAGAAATTCAAGGCTCATAGGATTGAAGATTTTGTACCTGAACCAAATACATTTTAGGTATAAGTATTTATATTGATTAATCCTTTGTAAAACTTAATTCAGTGAGAGTTTCTTGGGTCTGCCCCTCTACCTAGCTACCTACCTGTCTACCTTTTTCTAGGCTTAGGATTCCTGGAGGGAATCTTAGGTGGAGTTGAGCATAGAAGCTTAGGATTCAGACTTGGGTTCAAATCCTGATGCTGTTGCTTAGGAACAATGTGATCATGTTACCTTGAGCTAATGCCCTAGCTACTCTTAAGACTTATGATCTGTATCGAAGAGTTGTAAGAATTAAATAGGTATATAATAAAAAACTTAACACCATGCTGGCATACCGTAAGCTCTTAGTAAAATACTAGCTATATTAGCATAATGTGGGCAGCAGGATTACAGGTGATTTTAATGGCCTTGTGTTCATTTTTTCATGGATTGTATTAAGCTTTGCTCTGATAAAAATTACACGTATAATTTTCAAAAAGATAAGTATAATTTTTAAAATTGATAGTTTTTTTTTTTTTTTAAAGCTGTTGAAGTGATAAATAATCCAGTAAAAGCCCTCAGCCCTCATGGGTCTCTGGGTGATAACCCAGCAGCACAACCTTTATCATCTGTGGTTTAGCAGCTCCAAGATTTAACCCCTCTCCCCCCCTCCGCCCCCCCACAACCCACCCAGGGTCTGGAGAGATCCCCGTCTTCGAAGACCAGAATCTGCAAGGCTTTTATGTTGTTCTGCTTGTTGATTGGGGACCCATAAAACATTCAGGCAATCCAAATGACAAACAGGAAAACAGCCAACAAACTAAGGACAGAAAGGGGAATAACTATCTCACATCTATGGAGTGCTGATGCTACATTTTCGTTTTACTTGCATTGACTCATTTCCTGCTCACAGGTAGGAACTGTTATGCCCATTTTACAGAGGAGATGGGTTCTGAGTTAAATCAGGTAAAGTTGTACAGGAGGAAGCTGGTAGAGGGGAGATTTGAACTCTGTGAAGCCGGAACAGTTAACTGGCGGGCTGCACAGTTTCTCTGTGTTCCGATGTTGGGGCCAAGACTTACATCGACTCAGCCCACCTTTGAGTGTAACTGTTCACTCCTCGTAGCCAGCTTCTGTTCTGATTGGTCCATGCCTGCGCCGTGAAATAGTATGCATATTCCCTCTGGTTAGGGAAAGTTGTCATGTTGCAGGAAACCAGATACTGTTTATGTGGGGGAAATAAGTAGAAATATTGATAGGAAATAAGTCGAAAAACGGAGACAGGGGGAGAGGAAGACGAGAGGAAGAAACTAAGTGTTTTTGTGCAAAAGGAAGTAAAGTGTTAGGCCCCATCAGAAATGAGTGCAGAGAAGAGGTACAGAATGAAAGGAATATGGGGAGCAGTATGTGCTTCAGGAGGTCCATCTCTCAAAGGCCATTGTCCTGGAAAGCATGTGTAACCTGTACTAAAAGCTCTGTAGTTTGCTCGGAGAGCTGAAGCAGGATCCTGAGCTATAGAGATGCTTAGCCTCACTTGGAAAATGTTTCGAGGGAAAAATTGGAACTGCTGCATTTCTAAGCTTTCAGAGAGCACGGGTCTTTTTAAGTTTATTTTACATTGGGCAGGGCAGTGCCTGTCACACACTGATTTCTCCTTCCCCTCTGGGTCTCAGCTGTCTTCCTAATAGGCAGCTGCCCAGAGTGGAGTGTGGCATTGTTAACCATCAGGGGTGACCAGCCTGTCAGCCCAGCTGGCTGGAACCCTGGACGCTCGAGGCGCCTGACAGCAACCCCATTTGCATCCTGTGCAGAAAGCACCCGCATCCTTTTTCATTAAGAGAAAAGTTACCCTAAAACACCAGACACACTGGCAACTGGAGACCCTCAAATAGCTTCTTTTGGATCTCATCCTTCACTATGACAGTATCAGGAGTGATAGCTTCTGAATTACTTTCTTTTTACAGTGTTTAAAACTTTTTCCAAGTAAGACTTCTTCCACTGAGCCCAAAGAGGTAACAGATCATAGAGAAGTTGTTCTGGTTAAAGAATGAAGGAGAAGCCTGATTCTCTCCTGCTTTATCCCAAGAATGCCTCCATGGAATCCCAGCGTTCCTAGGAATACAGTTTGAGAACTACTGTTCATGGCAGAAGGCGGTTTTAATCTCGTAGGATTTCCCTTCCTGGTTCTTATTTATGCTTTACCTGAGTGGCTTCTATAGCTGACCTTCTCAAATGGCAAAGGGTTAAGAATATCATCAAAAATTAAACCAAGCTCTTCTCAGGTCAACTTGTAAACCCTGTGTCCCAGATGGCTTTGAGGAAGGGATGTGACATTGTCTAATGACTTCTCGGAAAATTTGTTTGTTACTTTTTCCCCTTCCTCTATCTCCATTCTTCTTTCCCTCTTCTTTCCCCACCCCACTCCTGATTTGATGAAACTGTTTGTGATGTCCAGCATATATTTTACTGTTCACTGTGTGTTGTTGTACTTTAGCAGTTTATAACTATGATCAATGTTGTGACCTTAGGGAAATTGCTTATATAATTATAGAAAGTTTACAGTCGTAAGACAAGGAATGGGGAAAATATATCACTGTAAAATATAAATATGTTTAAATTACATTTAGGATTTGGAATAGTTCCTTGCTTGTGTTTTACAGAGTAATCTGTGATTTAAATCAGGTTTGGTTGTGTTTTTTCCCCCCTAAATTGGGTATTATAAATCAAGAGTAGATGCTGGATATAGCACACAAGAGGATTTCTTATACATTTTAATGTTGCATAAGTAAGAAATACCAGTAGTTCAGCAGTAAAATTGCAAATGTAAGCAAAAGTGAAGATTTTTCCAAATTTAACTAGGTTGCATTTGTTTAGTAAACTCTAGCAATAATTTACTGTTTTATTACGTTTACCTTTGAGATCTGGGCTGACTTTTTTTGTTCCCTTCCTTAAGAAGGAAAAGGGAGGCACATTACTATAATTGCTTGGAGCTAGAAAAAAACCAAGAGTACCATTTTGCTTTCCCTACCTGTGATACATAAACTTAAAAAGGAGAAGGAGGGAGGGTAGAACACTTACTAGGATTAAAAGTATTCATGGATGTATCAGTCACACAAGCAGGGCATTTATTTTTCGTCGGGTCAGGCTTTCCATTTGTGCCATCTCTTGTGAGACTAAGTGTTTTTGTACAAACAGAAGTAGAGTGTTAGGCCCCGTTTTGCACATGTAAGCTGCTGGTAAGGGTGGGGACTGGGGAGCAAAGGAAGCTGATGGAATTCAGTCATGAATGGGCGCATATGTCTCTTCAGATCTTGTGGGGTCTCTGGAAGACAGGTAGGTTTCATTCAAGATAGTCTCTATTACACCATATAGGTGGATTTCAGTGTGTGAAGAGGCACTCGACCCGAGTGTTCCAGAATGGGTGCTGACCTCGGGGAGGAGGTGGGCGGACGGAAGGGCTTCTCAGTCAGCGAGGAGGCTTGGTGTGCTGTGCTCCTGACGTGAGGGATTGTCGCCCACCACCCCTCCTCCCGCCACGTGCTTCACATGGTTAACATGGACCCCAGCTTGGTTTAACTGTGGTTTGAGAGAAGTGAACTCTGGGATTGGGTTGGATGATGTTGATTAATAGGAGTGAGAGGGTGAGAGACTCCAGGGCCAAGCAGTAGGTCCATCTTGGTGGCATCTGATGTTGATTGGCTTTGTCCTGCGCGGCTGCGCTCGCAGAGCGGACATTAAGATTAAGTGATGCTGTCGTGTTGAGGAGCACGGCACTGCATCATTCTGGGAAGAGACAGCTGGGGTGGTTAATCCTTCATCACCAAGGGAGCACTGCCAGTGGAAAGATATACAGCCAAAGATAACCCTCCATAACTTGTGCTAAAGATCAGAAAACTTTGAATTCACATCCATCTGCTTAGTCTGGGGTGAAGATGAAAGATAGGCAGAATAGGAAATAAAAAACTCCTGAGGGATTAATCTTAGGCACGGTATGTAGCCCACAGAGTGAGCAGGCGGGAGAGAAACTTTTACGTGGCGTTTAAAAGGGAATTAAGTGCACCCGGTTTCACAGCAGCCTCTTAAGGTAAAATTAAATGATACACACTCTCATTTTTCTGTTGCATTGCCACTATTGCACCCCAAAAGGCTATCAACCCCTCCCCCCCATTAGACCTCCTCTGAATTTTTTTTGAGGAGGTGCTTTTAATTCTGTGCCTACGGACAAAGCATGTGGGCAAGGAACGCTGGAAATGCCTAATGAGTAGGAAGAGGAGCTTTTTGTTTTCTCCTTTCCCTGTGTGATTTTTAACAAGATATTCACAAAGTCTCTGTGTGTGTGTGTGTGTCTGTGTCTGAGTGTGGATCTGAAATGCTCTTGTTGTGAATATTTCTGAACAGCTGCAATGATTTTATATATCACGTGTAATCGAATTAAGCATTGTTGTCATACCGAAGTGATGTGCAGGGGGAAAATAAATCAGGGAGGGAAATAAATTAGAGGCCCCTCGCACATCTGCAGCTTCTCTGTTAGCACAGGGGTCAGGCTGGGGGAATGTCTGGTGCAAGGTGAGAATGTTAGGGACCTACATGCTCTGTCCTCAAGTGACTTTCTGTGTTGAGTTTAAAGGGAAGTTTTGTTGTTTTGTTTGAAACCTTTTGGTGGCAATATTTTTGTCTTTTTCCCTTGCCAGTTGGGTATTTGAGAATCTGAGTGAGAGCCTCATTTTGGGGCCTAGGCCATTTACACTGATTTGCAGAGGGAGCCCATTCTTCTCCTGCCAGGCTTAGCCTCACTTGGGCCCTACAGTGCTGCAGCCATTCTAAGGGTGGGAATAGGGAAGACATGGGGCAGCAGGACACAAGCATTCAGTTAAATGAGGAGGTAGAAGTGAAAAGAACAATCTATTGAGAGAGATCTGAGTTGAAGTTCCTGCTAAGCATTGTGAACTTGGACAAGTCTCTTTCTCTCTCTGAGTGTGTTACAAATGAAAAACTTGAGCTCAAGAAAGGGGAGGTGAATTGTCTAAGGAAGGAAGAAAGGGTCCGTGTACCGTTGGGAGGTTAAGGAAAGAAAAACATGAAGTTCTGAATTTTGGATTAGATGATGGGAGAATCCATCAGTCTTTTTCTGATATCCTGGGGAAGGCACGTCCTATAGAAGATGACTATCTGTATGGTAAATTTTTACATCTCAGATGGTCCAGGATGCTCTTAATTTTGAACATGCAAACGATGTATTAATATGTGCATATGCAGATATATCACATATATGTACATAAAATTATTGAAGTTTATCTTAAAGTTTTAAAGTTTATTTTATTATTTTTTTTAAAGATTTTATTTATTTGAGAGAGAGAATGAGAGACAGAGAGCACGAGAGGGAAGAGGGCAGAGGGGGAAGCAGACCCCCCGCTGAGCAGGGAGCCCGATGTGGGACTCCATCCCGGGACTCCAGGATCATGACCTGAGCCGAAGGCAGTTGCTTAACCAACTGAGCCACCCAGGCGCCCTAAAGTTTATTTTAAAGTTAATTTTACAGGTTAAAATTTTGGTTTTTATTTTCAATAGACAATTCATTAAATGGCTAAGTGTGACTTAATTTCTATGCCTTTGTAATACTTAAATAGATCTCCAAAAAAGATAATTATCTCTTGTCAGACCATGAGGTTTCATTTTGGATCCAGAAAAAAGTTGTGGCAGATTTGGGGAGAAAGTAGATCATATACATAATTCCTGGTGTGCCAAGCTTGGGGTGGATGATGTTCTTCATCCACCCAGGAGGAGCTGATCCAGATGTCTCTCTTCTTGAAAGACTATTACATTGGGTTCACTTGACTGAGAAAGTGGTAAAGAAACTTGGCATTCTTAACAGATTCATTAAGGGGAAGAGAAGAGGGTGGTAAATCTGAAAGTGTGCCACCACGTGGAGGCTCACGTGGGAAGATGTGCAAAGAAGAATAAGAATCAGACGTCATGTAGTTGTCTTCATCTGTTTGAATCTTAGTCTCAAATCCTAAATCTGCTGAGCCTAGACATTTCCCTGCCAGATCCATCCTGGGTATCCTGACTTGAATCACCAATCCAAATGGCCAGAAGACCAGGTTGGGGGATGGTTGATACTCTCCAAGCTTGGAATAAAATGGAATATGTGGGAGATGTGATATAAGGGCCTCCATTTGGGGCAGTGATTGCTTTTCAGGGAATTTTATACTTGGGAACAAATCATTGGGCCAGTGAATGTCAGTGACTGCTGGGTGGTATATATATTTTTTCTATTAGGATGCCTAGATACCAAGATTTTGCTGTTCCTAGTGAATGTACGTTTTCTGTTGTCTGGTCTTTTGAGAGATTTGACTAGTTTCAAGGAGAGTGGAAACCTCTGGGTTATTCCCTGAGCATCTGATGAGATTATGGCCAGATGTTTCTCAGCTCCTGCCTTATTTACTGTTACAGTAAATCAATGTGTGTGACATAGGTATACCTTGTATCATGCAAATGTCACAGGGGAAGAGTGATAAAGGAGATAACGGCGCTAAACCTAGAATCAGCAGACCTGGGTTTGGTTTTGACTTGGCTTTTGTTTCCCTGGTTTCCCAAGTCTTCCTGTTGGCTGTCACTCTGTTACCTCAAAACCTAGAGACTTGAAACAACCATTTTATTATGCGTTCATGGAGTCCATGCATTAGGAATTGAGACAAGACAGAGTGGAATGGGTTGTCTTTGGTCCACAAGCTTGGAGCTTCCATTGGAGAGAGTCAAAAGCTGGGGGTAAGTTGGTGCTGGGGCTGGAGTCATCATTCAGACACATGTCTGGCATCTGGGCTGGGATGACTTGGTGACTGGAACTGCTGAATGGAGCCCTGTGCGTGGCCCCTTCATGTGGCTTGGCTTCCTTGTGGTGTGGCCTCCTCAGGGGGTATTTGTTGGATGTTTTACATGGCAGCTCAGGGCTCCAAGTGTCAGTATTCCAGTGCTGCGGTGGAAGCTGTGTCCCATGGTGTAACTTCTATGCACTCTATCTGTGAAAGCAGCATGAGCCTGCCCAGATCCAAGGCAAGGGGGATTCGTCTACCACATGGTAAGGAAATAGCAAGATCACATTCTAGAAGAGCATATTGGGTGGGAGAGATGTTGTAGCCATCTTTGGAACATCTGCCACACTCAGGTTTCTTTTCTGAGCATGACTAACAGTGGGTCAGGGCGAGAATTAATTGGGGAGACCTCTTTCAATATTAAAATTATGTGCTTCGTTAAAATAAAAATCCAATTGCCTTTAAAAAATGATAATTTACAAAGTGATGATTGGCTCCAAGAGTCTACTTTAGGATATCTTTATCTAGATAGGTGCCCGAGTGCAATCTAAAATAATCTGATAGGCAACATGAAGGACACTGATATGAGGGATGCAGGTTCTCTTTTTTCCCCTCCTAAGTTGTTATTTCAACTGAATTTTACACTACAGTGATTCTTTTTTTAGCCCAGCTTTATTTTTCTTGTAGCTTGTGGGTAATTAGGTGGCATGCTCCTATCTCACCAGAATTGCCATGAATGTTGGTTGACTTGGACATAAGTTAAATGTTTGACATGTAGGCTTTAGGACTGGAGTATAAGTTGGGGATCTGGGAGATGATGGGGTTTTGAAGTAGGACCCATGAACACTTGAGGCTTGTCCTCTTATGCTGACACAGGAATTAGGATGGAATAGATGGTGAACTTCTGGAGAAAGCTTTTTCCTTGCTGGGAGATTAAATTGTCACCTCTGGCATTGGTACAGATCTGACACTGGACATGAGGTCTGAAGGAGGGTGACCACGGGGCAGCTGCCCCCAGGAAGGCATCACAATTAAGGAGGGAAAGGGTTAATATACTGACTAATGTTTCGGTTTACAGACACTGGCCCCTCTCTTTGTTCTGTTTTATCATACACATTCATCACGTTCAACCTGGCAACCCAACCAAATAGCTATTTAAGTTGTAAAAATGAATCATAGCACAATTTCATGAACTGTGTGATATAACTGAATCTAATCACATTATAAAATGGGGCCTTTGCCAGCCTGGTGTACCTGGTTCTGGGCTTCCTCAGAATAAGTAAGTAAATAAATAGGCTTCATTACATATAATAACAGCAAGGTGGTTAGGCCAGTTGGGTTGTGGGGCCAGGCAAGGAAGCATCCAGATGTTTCACACTGGACCATGATGCCTTTCCAATCTAGCTCACCTGGAAAGGCCCACAAATCATGTTGGCCATCTTCTGTCTTCTGCATGTGGCTAACCAAATTTCCTAGTTTATTAAGTAAGTGGCAGGAGAGATCCTGGGATAAGAACATAAACCCCATAAATGAGTACTATGAGGAAGGGCGCTACTCCAGCTCATTTCCACAGAATTTCAGGGCTCGCTTGCTTGGTACTGACTATAAAGATGGATAAACATACGGTCTCTACCCCCAGGACCACTCTAACAATGGGGCCCACTCATGCGTCAAACATCTTTCTAGGTGCTTTTTATGTGTGTTTTTATTTGACTGTAAAAGATAAATCTTGAGCTGTAATATCATCTCCATTGTTATAGATGAGGAAATGGGAGCTTAAAGAGGTCAAATAACTCAAGGTCACCCAGCCAGTGAATGTCAGGGCAGAGATTGGAACCACCTTCTGCATGGTGGAAGAGCCCCAGAAGTGGGTTGTGGTGAGAGGCCGGTCTAAGTAGCTGGGAGCAGCCTGGTGGTGGAGGTGCCCAAGTGTGCCTTACTGGAGAGTTAGACTTGATCCCCTGGGTGCCTAGGAGCCCATGGGCTGGCAGTGTGACTGGAGCAGAGCTTGACCGAGGGGGTGGGAGCAGGCCCGAGAGCCCGGCACCACGGCCAGGGTCAGGGAGGGGAAGAAAGGCGGGCTGAGGCACTGGATGGTGAACCTGCTGAGCCTGAGCTGGGGAAATCTTGCTGGGGCAGAATCCACTCCCTGTAAGAGCGCCTTGACCTCCACATTGCCTTCCTCCCCGATAGATACTGACAGCGACTTGTGTTCATTCTCTCCTCTTTCTTCCCTGCCTCCCCTCTTTCTCATGCATCACTTGCCCTTTTTCTTTGTCTCTCTCTTTGTCTCCTTTTCATTCTTTTCTTTGGCTCCCCCCTTTCATTTTTCTTCCCCTTCCTTTGCTGCCCTGGTGTTTTCTTTACTCTGCTCCTGAAGGCTTGGCAGTCACCCCACCCCCATTCCTTCTTCACCTCCTCCCCCTCCTCTGCTTCCTTTGCCTATGGAATATATAAATAAATATATATATATATTTTTTTTTTATCTGTTTTTCTCTTGGTTGTGTCAGCATATTTTAGACTGCTGGGCTTTGCATGTTTTGCAGCTGGTTTTGATGCAGTTGTCAGACGGTGATGGATGACTATCATCATTTAAAGTGTAAAAGAAAATGCCTTGGCACAGAGAGACATGATCCATTGCCGTCTGCCAGCCTGGATAGGCATGGCCACCATTTTCCTTGCCCCTCTTCTGCCTCCCACCCTGCTCACACTGCCCTTGCCAGAATCTACAAAAGTCATCGTGAGCCGTGCAGCACCGGGCTCTCGCCTCCTATAATATCACTTTGGTAGTTGTCAGATCATATGAAACGTCAAAATTCATGTGGCCTCTGTGAAGAGATATATTTAGTACAGCTGCTGCATACCTACACGCTACCCCTGACACTGACATATTAGTTATGCTGTCTTTTGCAATCTGATATCTTTAAATTTGCCACCTTGTTAAGTTTTGATTAATGTGATTCCATTTCACTAAAGTAATTGGCTTGGCCTGTTGTAAAAAATAATCAGCCCCCTCTATGGAACAAATGCTAGAACATGCTAATGAGGGAGTGAGTTCGTTACAATGATGGCGTGGACTGACAGTTATTAATGATTGTTATGATAAACAGACGAGTGTGAATTGGGATGAGTTGGGCAAAAGTGACAGTTTAAAAATAACGTATATTGGAAAGTACTAACGAAGTAATATACTGTTAGGAAAACAATCATGCAAGTTGTCAAGGAAAGAAGTGTAATTATACAGCCACATAGGCTGCTTAGGAGGACAGGGACCTGCCTGATAATGGACACACTTTTTGTTGGCAAGAGGGAAATATGTTATGGCAGAAAGAGGTGCAGGTTGATAAATTAATTGGTCCTTCTCACAGCTCTGAGAGCAAACTTGGCCGGCAGTCATCATGCAGATTAGGGGGATGACGTTTGCCCAACGCCTCTTTCCCCCAGAATCTACCCAGTCCTCGTTGTCAGGCTTTTCTGAGGCATCTCTTGTCCCCTCTTCTCACCCAACTTCACGAGCTGCAACAAGTCGGAGAAATGCGTCCTGAGGCAGGCTGTACCAAGTGCAACTTTGAGCTGGAATGCTTGCAGTCATGTACAATTTTTTTTTTTTTTAAAAAAAAGAACCTAAAGACTTAAATGCTCTATTGTTGCTAAGGTCTTTGGCTGTGTTGGAGGCAGTTATGGGTGGTTTCCAGCTCTGTGAAGGAGACCATGAGGGCTCACACAGGCTGGGGACTGGGTACAAGGGACGTGCCAATTTGTGCTTCTAATGCCAGCAAGTTGCTGTTGGCTCCTTGCATAATTAGGCAAGATGGATGGAAGTGGGGGGTGTGTGTGTGTGTGAGAGAGAGAGAGAGAGAGAATGGGAGGGTAAGACTTGTTGGAAAAAGAGGCTGAGATGACTGGGAAGTGGCAGGAGGAGGAGAGGCATGCTCTTGAAGAAAGAGTTGACCGAGTCTAATGGTTCACAGCCATCCCACTGTGTTTGCTGACTTGACAGGGAAGGCAGGTGAAAGGAGGTGCACACAAGAATATTTTGTGATGCCTATATAAGCTTGGGTTCTGGACTTGTGTCTTGGCCTAGACTCTTGCATATAACTAGTAACCAATTTAAAGTAGCATAGCATAAATGGAGGATTTATAAAGATGCTGAATTATCTTGTGGAACCCAAGATCAAAGATACGGCTGGGCCTCACAACATGTGGGAATCAGACTTGAAGAGGGACCAAGGTATCCAGTCTAAGTCTCTCTTGATCTATTTCTCTTTCTCTGAGCCCCCAACCCCACCCCTTTCTGCTGCCATTCTCCCCACCAAGCCATGAGAGCCAGGAAAATGAAGGTAAGTCCTGGGCTCAGAGATTTTGTTTGTCTGAAGATAGGGTGTCTATCCAAATGTTAGACTTCTTAGAAAGGGAGCTTGACTTCTCCCTGGGTGGCCCAGCTACTGTGGTTTAGGGATATAGCAAGGAGCCTGCTGATGTTGACTGTGATACTTGATTTTTCACATAAGTATTATATCAGGATTTTTATTAACTCAATCTTCATAACCATTCCATTAGGCAGGTATTCTCCTTATTGAACAGATGAGGGACATGAGGCCAAGCGTTTGTGCATTTGCCCCTCCATCACAGTAAGGGGCAGAGCTGGGGTTTTAATCAGGGCTCTCTTCAAGTCCCTGACACTTGACGCTTCCCACTTTACCATATCACCTCTTGCCGGGATGCTGTGCATTCCCTTATAACTCAGGCTGGTGGGTGGAGCAGTTATTTGCCTGAGACTCAAAGAAAAGAAACCTCAGGAAAAATAGTCCAGTCTGTTTTGTATTTGGTCTAAGTAGAGACTGGGCAGGGGGTTCTTACAGGAAGTTTGTTATTTGCATTGAGATTTTCTTCTCCACATATGTAAACATATGACCATGTGGATCTCTATCCTGGTCTACTTGGGGATGTGAGCAGAAAGACAAGTCTCATTATCTGGCCATCAAGCCCAACGAAGACTCTGGAGCCTCCCTGTGCAAAACATCCAGAGCAATCCCGAAATCAAAGGGAGCTGCCAGTTATCTCACAGCAAATCTGACAAGAAAGAAGGCGGTTTCATTTTTTGTGCATGTTAGAAAGTATTTGCTCTAGGGAAGGCGCAGGTAACTAAGATTCATTTAGTGCTGACCACGTGTTAGGGGTGGAGCTAGATACTCCCTGATGCTGTGTCTCATTTGGGGGCTGGACACATCCCCATTTTACAGATGAAGAATAGAAGTTCTGGGTGGTTGAAAGCTGCAGACCTTCTAGGGAACTGGACTGTAGAATGATAGTTGGCTTCTTCGGAAAGAAGGCTTTGGTCCTGTCTAACCCAACTGTTTTTTTATGTCCCCCCCCCCCCCCAAATTATTGACTTCCCCTCACCTTCATGGTGAGACTGGGAGACAGCAAAGTGGAACAGTTTAGCCTCCTGGATTGGGAGTTGGGGCCTGGGTTCTAATCTTGACTGTGACTTTGGGAACAGGTCACAGTCTCTCTCTGTCCCCCATCCAAAGAGCAAGAAAGATACTGGCACTTTTGAAGACAAAAGAGAAAACAGATTTGGATTTGTTTTTCAACTCCTTAAAAGAAAGGGAAGGAGGGTCCTCTCCTGACTGAAAGACTCAAGTTTCCTGTGGGTGTGAGGGCTACCATCTTCCTGACCCTCAGATGAACCTTCTTCCTGCAGTCCTAAGACTAAACAAGAGTCACCCCAGAGGTGAGAATTCGGTCAGAGGATGAGCCCCCATGGTGGGCAGACAGGGCCAGAGAGAACTCTCATCAGCATTATAGATGGTTTTCTCAGCATCAAAGGGCAGCTCTCTCTCCTCAGGACAGGACAGCTTCTTTGTGTCTTTTTTACACTGTTGTAAAAAGAGAAAAAAAGTAGCCACTCAGCTCTAAAAGTTCTCTTCGCTATTTTCTACCTTATCTTCTCCATCTTTTTCTCTCTTGACATAATCCCCCTCATCCCTAGAAAGCCCCATGTCTTCCCCCTCCCTTGCTATGGGTATTTTCACAATGGAGTTTCTGTGCTGTATGTGCCACTGACCCAAATGTTGCTCTGTGGCAGAAGATGGGACATACCTGTAAGCACAGGCAAGCTCCTAAACCTGGGCTCATGAACAAATCTGCCTTCCAGCTTGAGTCTGGGTAGAAAATGTTGTCCTAGGGGATCAGGAGTGAGGTTAGCGATCACCCCTAAAGACTGTGTAGAGTGTTATGAGCCCTTGGGTATTCTTCCACTCAGGATTTTCTCCCAATTTCAGTTTTATTAGGATGAGTTAGAAGTTTGTCTACAGGAAGTCTTGGGGCCTCTCACAGCAAGGTCATTTCATGTATGCCTATTTTTTGGACATTCAAGGAAAAATATGAACTCCTGTTAGGATCTGTGAGGCCTGGGAAGGATGTTGGTTTAGACATGGATAGAAGGAGATTTTAAAGCTGCACTAGAGGTGGGGAACATAGTAACCTTTGTCCTTCCAAGTTGTCCATCAGTTGAGAGCCATGTTGCTGCTAACAGCACCTCCTGGTGGCCCGAGCCGAAGGCATAGGACCCAGCTAATCTTACTTAGCCTTCTGTGGGAAGGGTCTTTGGTTGGCCCTGGTGGCTGAAAATTTTGAGTGGTATGATGGTGGATTTTTACATTGTACAGGGTTTTGATGAAAGATATTGTATGTGCCCCCAAAGCACTAAAGGGTATAGATACACTTGACCCTTCCCTACCTCCATCACACAACATTGCTATGAAAATGCAATCAATCCAGTTTCTGACGTCTTCCCCCCACTCTCAAGAGCACCTACTGTATCAACGTGACATTTTTTAATCTTGGCTTGTTTTCCAGGCCATGAATTTAATTTCTCAATGCTCCACTGTTCAGCTTTTATGTTCTCAGATTGGAATGTTGTCCAACAGTAGTTCCCGCCATCTTGTTTAGTCCCATCCTCTTTCCTGGGCATCCTAAAACCAAATAGTTTTTTAAAAATTCATTGCAGCCATGGTCACTCAGCCTTGTGCTAATAGTCACCAAGTTCTGACAAAGCGAGCCCGACATCCCTCAATAAGTAAAATCCGAACCTCCTGATGTTGTGTAACAGTAAGCAGATTGGCATGTCTTTGGATTAGTGGAGGCACTGAAGCAAAATGCTCAATCCTTAGTGACCTTTGGCAAATGGATGGGGATGTGTAGCCATCGTAGGTTATCTTTATGTTCATTGTGTAGACACTCAACCTCTGCCAGGCCAAGACAGAAGCTGTCAGAGCAGATAAACTTAGTTAGGAACTAGCTTTTTCCTTACTACATCACAGTGCCCTGCAGAACTATTTTGTCTGATAACCTGCTTCTTCTTTAAACTTGTCTGTGAGTAGTTCTGTGAAGCATTAAGCCTTTCCTCTTGGGTTTTGAGCTGCTTATACTTTGTTTTAATCTTTGGGCCTAGGACTTTCTTTCTCATAGAATGTGCAGTCAGCTCGTTTGCAGACTATTCTGGTGATTTCCTTTTAGGGAATCCGTGGGAGATGCTATATCTGGGTCTTACAGGCATGCATTGTAGGGGCATGTATTTGTGTGTAGGTGTGTAAATGTGTTCCTTGTATTGGTTCAGGAGGAATTCTGTGGAAATGGGGTCCCCTTTGATCACTTCTCTCTGAGCCCGTTAATGCCTCTCTTTAGTTTACACATATTTCCTATGTTGATTTGGAATTTCATAAACACTCAGAGGAAAAATTTGGGTAAATATTCTTAACATTTGGAGTGAAACCTCTTCTGCTAGCATAGTGGTATCTCAAGGCCCGGGATGTTGGATCTGAAGACTGGCTCTGTGACTCTGGGCAAGGTGCTTCACTTCTCTGAGCTCACATTTGCTCCCTTTGAAAATAAGGTGGGTCACATTAGGCAATTGCTAAGACCTGTTCCAGCTTCAATGGACTCCAGACTCTCTTAGCCAAGAAAAGGACTGAAGCAGAGTATGTTTTAGGGGAAGTGGATGAACTGTTGGGCTTTTCTTCTTTCATTCCTATTCCAGGTGAAGATAAAAGACTTTGCTCTCTACTGAGCTGACATGAATGCAGAATTCATTAGTTTTCAGACTTTCTTTTAAGCTTCAGACAGGATTGTGAAGGGAAAAGCCTGCCCTCGATTCCTTTGCCTTATTAGTTCTGCTCATATAATGTGCTGCAGAAACTGCTGATTGTCACTTGAGGGTGTTGGGTGAGAGTCTGCTTTCTTGAGGGAAAGTCGAATTTTGCAGTTCTTGTCTCCCTCTTGCCTCGCTAGAGGTCTCGTCAGGTCTTACAGAAGAGGAATATAAATTAAATCTAAATTAAAATTAATTAAATTTGCCCCTTTGCTGAAGAAAAAGTGGAGAGTATAGGAGAATTGGAAGGTGACTGTGTAAATACCCAGTTGTGTACAAGGTAATGTAATGATAGAAATAGAATTGTGGAGGCATTCTCGGAGTGTCCATGGGTTCCCCTGGCTTGTGCTAGCACCGGGAGAAATACACACCAGCGCGGGCACATACACTTTACCACCGGGCCGTTTAGACTTAACTTCATCTTACGGCAAACTCATTGCTAATCTTTGAAAGCCTAGTTTTATTTCATAACTCGAAGTATTTTATGCTTAAGTGTGAGAATGTACTCCTTGCAACTTGAGCCCAATACCCTATGTTTGTGCATCAGCTTCACAGAACATCCAGCTTAAAACGTAAACACCATTGTAAAAAATGCCATTAGCATTCCTTTCTGAATTTTTGGTATCTGCTGAATATACCCTTTTGCCCACACTTCTCTGACTGAGCCTTCTCTGTGTCTGCTAAGCAGTTTGTAGTTGTCCTGGATTTGCTTAGCAAAGTCCCCAGGCTGGCTTTTGTAGGGACTTTGCTTCCTAAGGCTGCAAGTCACACCAGAAGTCAGTGACCACCCTTTGTGATAAGGCATTGTCTGAATGTGTCCTTTCTTTGGCTAAGGGACACAGCTAAGGTAGAGCTGGGAAGCAGATCTTGGGTTGAAAGATTGCCCTCTTAGGTATGGAGCAATTGTGATTTGGGATTAGATTGCTTCGGCAAGAGGTGGTGAAGGGTTCAATTCTTGGCTCTTTCACTTATTAGCTCTATGACTGTAGGCAGATTTTTCACCTCTAGGAGCCTTATTGTACAGGGGAGACACCGCATTTTTATGGGGTTGTCCTGGAGGTTCCTGAGGTCATGCTAGTCATTCTATTCAGTTCATGGGAGTTGAACTAGAACCACCAACTGTTCTCACTTGGGAGTATGTTAAAATTTGCTAAGTAGAGTTTTACTCATGGAACTTCAAGACAAATGGGAAGATAGAGGCAACCAGATTTAGCTTTCAGCTCTATAATTGGGAAATTCTGAATCATCTGCATTTTCCTTAATACCTGGACTCTCTCATTGTTTGGCTTTTGTCCCTTTCCCTCCCCTCCCCTTCCTTTCTTTCTCTTTACTCTTTCATTGAAAGATTTACTGGCATGAAGATGTGCTAGTAACTACTTGTCTTGGAGTAAGTTGAGCACAGGAGGTAAAACCAAACCTTGTGCAGGGCACAGATGTGAACACCAGTGTCTCCGAAGAGTAACGCAGCTTAAGAGAAAGTTTGACAAAGTGAGTAATCTGACAATGGCTTTGTAAGAGCTTTCAGAAAAAAGAGTAGGAATTTCATACATTTGAAGCAATTAAAACCAGAATGAAAAAGCATGTATTTGAGAAGACAGGAGAGGGAAATGAAAGGAAATCCTTACAGCTCAGGGATTTGAACTCATAGTGACACTATTTTCAGTCATGTGACACTTTTCCTGTTTTAGAAACTAAACAGTAAAATTAACTTTGCTCTAGTTTTCATGGACTTCTTTTGAATTGTTGCATTAAAGTAACAAACATTTCTGGCAAGTGGACTGGATTTCCAAAAACTTTTCCTCACAAAGGCAAGGAGAACTCTCTGAAAAGTTATGTGTTAACAATATTAGAAGTTGGCTAGCACCAATTTTAACTTTGAAACCTTGGCACTTCAACGGGTACATGCAACTGATAAATCTTTTTTGTGGTTGTCCAAACCAGCAAAGCTAACTTTGTACATTTCCTATTAAAACTAAAAGCACTTTGACAGTCTGAAATCAGGTATATCAATATGGAGAGCAAACAGCCTATTCATTTTATCACTAAAATTTCTAAGCATTTTGATGTTTCTGAAATACATATCACTTCCAAAAAGGGAAGCATGAAGTTGATAAAGGTTGTAATGGGGGCAGTTCTTGGAGGCTGACCACCCCAGTGGGATTGCTGGTTCGCTTGGCAGTTACCTTGCTAGGCCAGCCTCTTGCTCATTTGACTGCGTGCAGACCATCTGCCTGTGTCTCTGAGGTCCCCGAGGGCTTCCAGCCATGCTGGAGTCGTGGTGTGTCTGTGGGTTTTCAGGCAGCTCAGGCACAGAACATCCGAGATGGTGTCCTTATGTTGTCGTTAGTCACAGTGGACCAGAGTTCCTGCCAGGGCTGGGCTCTGTGGAAAGATGCACCCCATCAGAGTGACCAATATATGGTTTCAGAGGAAATGTCTGTGTATGCTGTGTGTAGGGAGCAGGCTGTGGTTGGGTCCCCTGCCTGAAAGGGATGTGTCTTGCAGCATCTTTGTTTGTCGGTGGGGCGTTTCACATATGGATAAGCGACATTTTGTAGCCGACTCTTAGGCTAGCTTTTTCCATGGGGCTTGAATGGGGGTACTTGGTCCAAATGTGGTGAGGAGCCCGGGCCCCTTCTCCTGCCCTCATCCCTTAGTCTGTCTCCATCCTGGCCCCCTCCGAGTCAACAGCTCTCCTCCTGGGACCTCTCCGGTGATCCCTCTTTTGGCATTTTAATGACCTGCTGCTGATCTCTTCTTGAGTATTTGCCTCATTTCTTCTGCTGTGAACTTTTTGAGGACAGTGAATATCTTATATTTATAGTCTTCATTGTTTTCTTTAATTGCTCACCGTGTTTATTGAACAATTATTTTATCACAAGGAACTTGTAGTGGTCTCTCGTCTTGGGCTTGGAAGTTAGCCTGACGACTAATATTTTGCGTGGGGTGATTAGCAGAGTAAAGAGTGGTGGTGAAACCAGATTCTGCCACCAGCCTGCCTGGCTCAGCAGTGTCCCTTCCTGGCTCTGCCTCAGTTTCTTCACTGACACTGTGGGAATAATAAGAGTACCTACTTCATAGGGTTGCGTTACATGAGTAAGTCCCCACTATTGTTCTCTTACCTGAGGACTTTGGGAAGGAAGAAGAGGTAGTCAGCAGCAGTGCTTTGGGTCAGTGAATTTTTAACTACTTTGTGAGGCTGATTTAGTGACCGTCCTTGCTTGGGGGCAGGAAGGAAGGTTACTTTTGTCTCCCTTTTTTTCCTGCCCTCCATGAGGGTCATGCCCTGTAGCTGGTTTCCTTGGTGCAGGAAACAATGATGATGCCTTTTATATGCAGGGACTCTTCTTTGCTGTTTGCCTTTGTGAGTGAACATCTCCTCTGTTAAGAGATTAGAGCCTTAATCCTAAATGATATTTCATGCTCTAAGACTTAAATTTATATATCACTATCCTGAATAATGGATTGCATTAAACAGATTGTAGATTAACATGCAACTATAAAACAAATTGTCAATGCGTTGTTGACAACTCTAAGTGCAAGTTCATATATTTAACTACATTTGGGGGAATATTGAAGTGTTTAAAGCATCTTAACTGGTTGATATAAAATTAAGCATCATGTTCTATTTCAATTTGTGGGCCAGCCCAAGAGACAATAAAATGGAGGCTTATGCTTAAGAGGAAAGGAGCATGGGAGAAAATTTTGGAGGCAGCCTTGGTACCAGAGACATATTGGGTAGCAATAAAAGGATTCTGCCCAGGGCGCCTGGGTGGCTCAGTTGGTTGAGCGACTGCCTTCGGCTCAGGTCATGATCCTGGAGTCCTGGGATCGAGTCCCGCATCGGGCTCCCTGCTCGGCAGGGAGCCTGCTTCTCCCTCTGACCCTACCCCTCTCATATGCTCTCTGTCTCTCTCATTCTCTCTGTCTCAAATAAATAAATAAAATCTTAAAAAAAAAAAAAAAAAAAAAGGATTCTGCCCAATAAGGGCCACATTGGGTGGTAGTAGAAAGATGT
>NC_138374.1:46105725-46146497 GCF_054177405.1 Leptonychotes weddellii | reverse complement strand
GAGATAGGCCACATGTTAGGAGCATTCACAGGAAAGGACGCTGGTGCTTAGAATAGTCAGAAAGGGGGCACCTGGGTGGCTCAGTCGGTTAAGCCTCTGACTCTTGATTTCGACTCAGGTCATGATCTCAGGGTGGGGAGGTGGAGCCTGGCATGGGGCTCCACACTCAATAGGGAGTCTGCTTGGGATTCTCTCTCACCCTCATCTGCACCCCACCCCCCAGACACTTGTACACACTCATGCGCACACTCTGTCTCTCTCAAATAAATAAATTAAATCTTAAAAAAAAAAAAAAGAATGGTCAGCAAGATCTTAGACATTGTGGCATATGAACAAATCCTGGGAAGATAAAGAAGAGAATGGAAGTTGGGGAGGTTGGGAGGAAGCATGGTGGGTACCGGTGTGCTGGGACAGTGGGAAGCTACTATTGAACAGTTGGGTGGGGCTAGGGCACAGAGAGCCATGGCAGCCAGGCAAGCATTGACCCTGGAACCAGAGGGCACAGGGTTCAAATCCTGGCTCCCCCACTTTCTAGTTGTGTGATCTTGGGGAGTTTAGCTCTTTGTTTTTCAGTTTTCTCATTCATATAATGGGGATAATAACAGTACCTATCTCTTAGGATTGTGGGGAAGGTGAAATGTGTGCTTGAGTAGAGGAGGGGCATAGTGGAAGTAATGTTTGACATGCATTTACATTTAGTTCTAGGGTAAGAGATGGGAATTAGGAAAGCAGACTGGGGAGCCTGTTAAAGCAAGTTAGGTGCAAGGTAATGAGTCTTAGACTAAGGATGGTTCCTAATAAAGAAGAAAACATACGTACTTTTTTTTTGATTTTTTTTTTTTTTTTTCTTACTGTCGTTTGCTTGCTTGGGCTGTGGAGAACATTGGTGTCTATACTCTGCTGTGGTTTTATAAGCCTTTTTCTAAACAGTTCATCCTGAGAGGGGTATATGTGAGCTGGGAGTGTGTGGATGCTGCCAAATGTGAGCATTTCCTTTCTTCCCCTTCTCTCTGCCTCCACAGTGTTGAGACTTTTTTGTACCTATTCCAGAAACTTCTAAATAACTTTGGAACAAATAAAATTATGGATGTGAATTATCTGGAGAGAGACCTCAGCTTGCACTTGCAGATAATGTGGGGTGACCAGGCAAAACTCCAGTATAATCTGGAGCTGCATTAAAGGGAGTAGGATGTGCTAAGCCTTTTTCACTCCATGCTGCATGAATGAGATCCTTGTTGGAGCTCTGGAGTTGCTTACCAGAGTTCAAAGAGAATGTGGAAAAAAATAGGAGGTGGGGCAGGCTGGTGGAAAAATGATTCAAGGGGTAGAAAATAGATCTCTGAAGGAAAATCTTGTAAGGTTGGTATGTTCAGGCTAGAGAAAGAAAAGATAGAGGGTAAATTAGTTACCACTTTCAAACAGGAAAGAATTTTTTAGAGATCTGTGTTTCTCAAAGAGTATTCCATGGAACCCAAGTCTTGGCGAGGGGGGCAGCTTTTAAAGTCATGTCAATTTGGGAAATGATGTGCTTTATGCCCCTATGGACAATTCACAAAGCACATTAGCATCTTAAAGGGACTGCAGCTTTCTACAGAAAAGAACCCTATTCTACTTTGAGCAATATAGAGTATTCCAAACATTTTCAGTTATTTTTCTAAGACCTTTGGAAAGTGCTGATTTAAGAATTACTAAGGTGTTTAGTATAAAACAAAAAATAAAAGGCTTGAGGCATGAGGCCAAGCATCATAGTGATAATATATTACAATTTTCTATTGGGGGAAGCTTGGGGTGTTTTGTTTTTGTGTGTGTGTGTGTGTGGTTTTTTGTTTTGCTTTGTTTTTGGTGGTGAGGAAGAAGAGAATATAGTTGGCCACTTGTTTGAGGCCCTTTGCTGGCCTAGGTGCAGGGGCCACCTCCTGTGGTGCTTTCCAGTCCTGGGGACATAGAAGCTGAGTGATGTGAACTCAAGTTTGGGACCAGAGTTGTTGTCCTTTGTTGGATGGACAAGCTTGACAGGACTGGTCCCGGGAGTAGGAGGGGAGGTGGGTGGCCCTGGCACTGGCCAGGGAATGGTGAGCACAGACCTGGTCTCTGCACTGAGGCTGGCCTGGGGAAATGCACAGCAGCTTGTTGTACAAAGTGTGTTTCTGTGTCTGTCGAGGGCCAGTCATCCTCACAATTGGGTGACAGTGGTCCAGGGGCTAACAATTCATCATGGGCTTTAGGAAGTTTAAGAACTGGAATTTGGGAGAAGGCCTCCAGGTCAATGGTGCTTTCTTCATCAAGTATGCCAGTTGCTTTTCCAGTTTTGGCTTAAGAGCCAACTTTCCGTTTTTCTTTGTTCTCTCTTTGCTCTTCCTTCCCTCCCTGCCTCTTTCTCTATTTCTTTTTCTCTCTGTCCTTCCCTTTCCCTTCCTTCCCCTACTAAGTCTGCCTGCTCTGTCATTGATAAATTATTTTTTTTCCTCTTTACTAGGTGAGGTGCATACCTTACTCTTCTGATCCTGGGAGAATCTTTGTTTTCCGAAGTCCTAAATGACCTCTCTCTCTCAACTCTCTTCCCATCCCCACAGGAATGTGTACATCTGAGTGTCTCTCTCCTATGTCTCTTTGTCTGTCTCTCTTTGCCTCTCCACACACACACACACACACACACACACAATCTTCAAAGTACAGGGATACACCTTTTGTGTTTCATTTATTGTAAAATATTGCACACATCTGTAATTATATTACTCTTAAAATAAAGCCTTCATCCACTCTTAACATCTTTTGATGTCCCTTCCCTGCTGACTCTATTTTCTCTTGTTCCCACTTTACGTTAATGTGAAGAGACAGTTGAGTAAATGCACAATGAACTTCAAAACCTAGTAATTGTTTTTCAGAAAGAATGAAACTTGCGAATTAGATATGGATTGTAAAAGAACACCAAAGCTGATTAGTGCTCGTGAGGGGCGCCTGCCGGGCGGCTCTGACACCTGCTTGCCAGCACTCTCCGGAAATGCCACCACTGATGCCTCTGTTCTGCCCATCACAGGATGTGGGGGGAGAAGTGGGTGGGACTTAAAAGACTCTGCGGTGAACCACCTTGTCAGGCTTGGCAATGCACGGGATGCCTGACATAAAAGGCAGCGAGAAACAAAGATGAGCTGCATCCATTTTACAAGCAAACTCTAGTTATCTGTAAAAATAAAATAAAATAAAATAATAAGGTATCTTTTTTGAAAGAGAGAATGAGTGAGCATTGAAAGGGGTTCACCACGGGTTTTTTTTTTTTTTTTAAAGAATGTGGAGATAATGAGTTTTTTGAGACTTGGGGGAGGAAAAGAATTCACAAGCCAAGTTTCAAGCTGCTGAAAAATTGCTTTTAGGAAAGGGGGGGAAAAAAAAAGAAACCTTTTCCATGCTAACCATCTGCTTGTGTCTTGTTTACTGCCCAGAGTGCCAGTTTGTGCTTATTAATCATGCTTACACAAGTATCTTAATTACTCCCTGTGTAGCTGCTCTGTCTTGAACTCAGAAGTTGACCTTTCTCTTTTTATTCCTTTAAATCATTAATCATACACAATCAATGCCAGTGGGGCAGAGCCATGGAGAAGGCTACCCAGATTCTCACACCTCACGCCAGTCCCAGGCAGACAGGGAACGCCAGGGTGACTGCTTCGCCAGCAGCCGGCCGTATCTTAATTAATGACTCTGCTGTGTTGAGACACACGGGCTGGGGGAGGCCACTCCTGCCACCACCCCTCGGCGCTTCTCCCTGCCTTTCCTCTGTGGCTGCCTGGCTTGAGGAATGACTGCTTTACTCTGCCGAAAACCATAAAGGCCTCTGCTAGGGTTTTACAGTCCTGCACACCTAGACTCTGGAAGGATCTGAGCAGAGGCAGAGGGAACTTCTGAGAGAAGACGCTATTGACCTTGAGTGGGGTTTTTTTTTTTTTTTTTTTTTTTACTAGACCGGGGCTTCTAACACTGTGCTATGCATGCGTATCTGTTGCGGACCCTGTTAAATTGTAGATTCATGATTCAGGAGGTGTGGCTGGGACCTGAGCATGTGTGTCCCTAACGAGCTCCCGTGTAACACTGATGCTGCGATCCATGGACCAAGCTTTGAGTAGCCCGGAGCCACACCAGTGAGGACAGCTAAGGTCCTCCCCTCAAGCCTGAAGATAGCATGAGGGAGGGTAACCTCCAGGAGGATGACGCATATTTATGTTTTACTCCCCCCTTGGCTAGACCAGTAAGATTTTGATGCACGGAAACTGAATTTTTGCAGAAGTGACACAGACATGCACACACACATGGTACCCTTCTCTGGGCAAAGGATACACATGATACAAAGATCGGCCTTTCACATGGACGGAAGAGTGACATTGGGACTTTTTACTTTTTCATTGAACTTTGTGGAAAAAAAAATCGCTTAAAATGGCTGAAAAAATTACTCCAGAAAAAAAAAAAGAAATCTCCAAAGTAAAGTAATAATGATAAAACAAAAAAAGATTGTGGTGTGGGTTTCATAAGACTGCTCTTCAGTTCCAGTACACCAGACAAATTACAGAATGTCGAAGTAATTTTGTCCTCTGCCCCCTCCCCCCTGCCCCGTTCTTTCTGCCTCCTGATTAGGATGGGAATCCTAGAGATAAGAAATGGGGGAAAATGTAAACTGAGGGTCTCTTCTTTTTGCCAGGTTGAATGCTCTTCTCTTAAAGGAGAGGAATTTAGCCTCTCTGGCAAAACAGCATGAGTTTCTACCCACTGTCATTAATTTTACTCTTAAAAGCAGGAGCTATGATGTGCAAAGTTGTACGGCAATAATGTGCATGTTAGAATTTTGGTTGATGCTCCCAACAGTGATGACATAGGGATGAAATAAATTTGAAACACATTGTTTTTTTTTTTTTTTAAGATTGTATTTATTTATTTGAGAGAGGGAGATAGCGAGAGAGAGCATGAGCAGGATCGGGGGTGGGGAGAGGGAGAAGCAGACTCCCCACTGAGCAGGGAGCCTGATGTGGGGCTCCATCCCAGGACCCTGGGACCTCGACCTGAGCCAAAGGCAAATGCTTAACTGACTGAGCCACTCAGGCACCCGAAACACATTCTAAATAGGGCCTAGGATTTGCATACTGCCTCATCAGAGGGAAGCTGGGTAGGCTCTGTACTGATGCTAAGGGTTTTGCATTGTCATCATTTGGAAAGAAACACACATGGAAACACATTTTAACTAACTTTTGTTGCTTTCCATTTCATCTCAGAGTGGGGTGAGAGGGTCAGGGTGAGAAAGGATTTGATTAAAAACAAAGTCTTAAGTAAAAGCAACAAATCTGTATTAGTGAAAAATCACCTAATTAATTCAGATAAAAACTTTGTCATTCCACATGCAATAAGAGTACACGGTTAACTGACTTTATTATTTACATTAAAAATTACTTGTTCGTGAAGTAAAAAAAAATCAATTACCCTGAATGAGGTGAATTAAGAAAATATTTCATCAGTGTAGCTTGTCTTTTCAGCTGGCTGCCTTTTCAGTTTCTTGTTGATTTATGAAGTGAAAATTCTGTCTTGTCTCTGGTGAGGACATTCTGTAGCCTTCCTACATAGTTTTGGTATTTGGGTATGCTCGTGTTTTTGGCAGCCTGGAGAAGATCCTGGCCGAAATGACAGAAGTACATAACTCCCTTTCGTTTGGTAAAGTAATAATTAATTAGAACTTCTGGACATGAAGCATTTTGAGAACTGGATCTGGACTCCATGCATAACCATGGTCTGCCGTTAAACCCTTTATAGAAGACTCTCCTTGTTCCTGGAACTTTGTACGGACTTGAGAGCAAGCTGATTTAAGTGTTGAGAGCCTAGTTTGGCAAGAGTTGTGTTTATGCTTTTCTCTCTGAAGGCCATGGATCTGACCCCTCCAAGGAAGCCAAGCTATTTTTAGGGAAGGGCTAGAGTGGCACTTTCTGGGGGAAATTTGTGGCACTTTTCATAGAGAACTCTTGGGATGAGGTGGGGATGTGCTGAATCCTCATTAGGACCCTGCTCTCTTTGGGCCAGGGCTCTGCTGCTTGCATTAGTGGATGCCAGATTTCCTATGATGGGAGAGGATGCTGCAGGAAGCTTATCAAAGGCCCCTGTCTAGCAAACAGGGATTTCTTGGTTATCAATGTCTAATTTAGTTGGTCTGGGGTGGGAGCCTAGGAAATCTGAAGTTTCTAAAGTAGTACCCCGGGTAATTTTAATATTCATCCAGGGTTGAGAACCACAATGTAAGACCTTAAGTCTGTTTTGCTCAGCTTGGCCTTTTTCATTCTCTAGCTGCTGTATCTCTCTGGAACCATATCAGTGCAGACTATCATGTTGAAGCCCTGAAGACAAAGTGATAACCTAAGCAGGGCATCTGCCTTGAGATACCCACAGTCTGTGGAGAAGGGTACTCTATGATACCAATTTAACTGCTTTGGACTGGGCCTTGCCCATCTTGTCCGCTGGCTTGGGCTGCCATTTAGTGCTTGGCTGAGCTTTATCATCTGTGTTTCCTTTGTAGCTCTAACTCTGTGCTCAGTTCTGACCCATAGTCCCAACAGCCTAGTATGATAGATACTATAAGAAGGGTGGATTCTATGGTGAAGACTGTTGTGGAAGTTCCAAGTAGAACAAAGTTCAATATTTGTCTTAACTATAGAATATACTCAGATGCACATGAGTATATCTAAGAGGAGGGTATATAGTCTCACCCACTGATCTATTCTCATGAATTTTTTTTTAATCAGGGACCTTCCTATGGCTCTAATAATCTAATAAAGTATACTTTGGCCAATGCTATTCTAACCTCTGGGACTTAGTCCAGCCTCCACTCTAGCTAATGTAGCTGTTTCTATGCTTAGTCTAGACCACTGACTCGTGTTCTGCCCATGAGCCCATTGGATCCTGTGTCCCCTCTTTTTCTACCAGCCTTCCCACTGGAGTCCAAAACCATGTGCCACCTCCCCTTCCTATACTGACATTGACAAACCCCAAGTGACAGAAACTTCTTTGTATAGTCATGTGGTAGGATCATTTACTCATTTATAATTGGCAAATCCCTGGATTAGGTGCTAGATGGAATTGAATTCAGGTCTGCAAGAATTAATGTTGAGCACCAACTATTATACCACTAGGCTTGGTACTAGGGATATAAACTTGGGTGGTATTCTGACTTGCCTGAAGGAACTCATGTTTTGACAGAGAGCCTAGTGGGTTTGGACCTATGTCATACTGTGTTCTATGATGTGGGAGGAGGGTTTGGGAAGGAAGGGATACAGGGTGCTTACAGGAGCTCCACTAAGGACACTAACCCAATTTGAGGGCACCAGGGAGGTATGCATGGAAGAAGAAATTCCTGAGCTGGGGTTTGGAGGACGTACTGGAGAGATTAGGAAAAGAAAGGGACAGGGAAGTTTGTTCTTTCAGGGTAAAGAAATGCAAGGCAAAAATGCCTGGAACACTATGGCTAGGTGAAACAAAGTTGAAGGCACGGTACTTGATTTTGAGGAAATGGGATATGCATACTGAAAATCTACCTGGGTATCTGCAAAAAAAGCATATTCAACTATAAATTCTTTTTTTAAAAAGGTTTATTTATTTTAGAGAGGGTAGGGGCAGGATGGAGGGAGAGGGAGGGAAGGAGGGAGAGAGAGAGAGAGAGAATCTCAAGCAGACTCCCTCCTTGAGCATGGACCCTGACACAGTGCTTGATCTCAGGACCCTGGAATTATGACCTGAGCCAAAATCAAGAGTTGGATGCTTAACCGATTGTGTCACCCTGGCACCCCTCAACAATAAATTCTTAAGAGTATCCACTGTATATAGTAATTTTGAAGGGAAATGTGAAAATGGAACCACTAGAAGACAAAGTACCGGGAGTCAGATAGACCCAGCAGCTCTTTGAGACTTAAGTGTTATTTCCAATTTCCAGACATGGAAATTGAGACTCAGAGAGGTTTAGTAACTTGCTCAGGGTCACCTAAGTACTATTTATTAGAGCTGGAGTTGAATGCATATTTGGATGTCATAAAAAAACCTCCGTAACCAGATGGGTCTTTGCATTGGGATTTGATGGAGGAGAGGAACCTGGAGGTTCTTTATCTGACACTTACTGGAATAGTTTCTTCTTGTGCCAAGTCATGGTCTCTGAGGTTTCTGTTTTCGGTGATAGACTGCTGACCTTTTAAAATATGAAGGGACCATTGAGATCTATTTACAGATGGGGAGACCAAGGCCTAGAGAGGATGGGTGATTTGTCCAAGTCGAGTAATGTGACAGGTGGGGCTGCAACCCAGTTAGCTGATGCAGTACACTGGTGGTCTTTCCATTCTAACATGCCATGACATTGGCAGGAGGTATTGTCCTTATTTGTTAACATTTACCCCCACTATATGTCAGTTCTTCATATTGGAACCATCATAAATTACTGTGGTTAAAGGGGTAAGAATTTGATCTTCATGAGAAATTGACAAAAATCCCAAAGTTCTGAAAATGAAGGTTTAAAAATAAGTTTATGGTGGACTAGCTTGGAACTAAGTCTGACCTGAAGTGATGTGAAACTATAATCTTTATCTATCTCACTTAGTAATGTTAGGAAGAATTGTGAAAGACTTTTGCAACAAAAATTCCTGGGTCTTCTGGCTAAGGCATCTTTCTGGATTATCTATGCCTGTTATTGTTGTCTATGAGTTATTTTGTAAAACTGTAAGTTATAAGAAACTGATAATAATACAAATAATTCCTTCCCATAGAAATCCAAATAAATTGTCCTGTATTATGCAATTGTTTATTTCCCTGTGGTTACCAGTTTTGTATCTATTTATAAATTTGTTTTAGCATTCCTGATTGTTTGTATATGTGTGGTACTTGGAATTCTCCTTTGAACTGGTACACCTTACTGGTTGATTTATTAATGAATTTTGTTAAATAATTTACCTGTGTTTGTTTTATATTTGTATGAGAGTCCTGATTTTACATCATTTGAAATTTTTTTATAGTATGACTATCCCTGTCTTTCACTTTAGAAACATGAACACTTGCTAGGATTGTTAGCTCATATATAGCATATAAATTATATTACATTTCTACGTTTTTGAAAAACTGAATTTATATGTATACGCACACCTATACAGATATTTATCTGTGTGTGTGTGAATACATCTGTGTATGTATATATAATATGTATAGTGTATGTGTAGATATATAAAATCCAGAAAGATTTCAAATGGGAGATTATAGACCTGTGGTACATTGTTACTTTTATTACCGTTTTCTTGGTGTCAAGTCAATTCAGTCACAATTTTTTTTTAAAAGATTTTATTTATTTATTTGACAGAGAGAGACACAGCGAAAGAGGGAACACAAGCAGGGGGAGTGGGAGAGGGAGAAGCAGGCTTCCCGTGGAGCAGGGAGACCGATGTGGGGCTCGATCCCAGGACCCTGGGATCATGACCTGAGCCGAAGGCAGACACTTAACGACTGAGCCATCCAGGTGCCCCTCAGTCACAATTTACTTAGTAGTTTGAGAAAACTAAAACCTAAAGCAAATGAAAAAAAATAATTCAATTGTGAATTTTCAGGGCAAGAGAGAAGTTACCAGCTATAAGGAAACCAGTAAGAGTTCAGTGTTTTGGTAGCTTGTTCTTTTGATATTATTAGGCAAACGTGCTAATCAGCACATTAAGAATAAGACAGGTGCAAAAGCAGGCACCAGGATTGCATAGTTGTACTCTGTGATATGGTGTTTTTTTAAGGCAGATGATCCAGATTTATTTATGTATGTACAGTAATGAAATGACTTTTTTTTTTTTTTTTAAAGTCTTATGTAGAGTTTAAGGCTCCAGTTAGGGGCATTTCTGATTATTATTGGTGGGACCATTCTGACCACTCTGGTGACCTGAAGCAGTCCAAACCTGAAGCAGTCCACACTCTTTACCCTTCTTGCTTCTTGTTTGCCCCACACTTGGGAATGGGGTTGTATAGTTAAATCCTAAAATGTCAGAACCCAAAGAGTTCTTAGCATCTCTGAATCCAAGCCCCTCTCTTTTCTTCTACTTTTAATTAAACCAAATAATGACTAACTTTTTAAGCTTATCATGAAGACCTAAACCTTAAAATATAAATTTCTCATGTCTGTAGATTCCCAAGGATATATCCATGGATCCTGGCTTGAGAAATAAGTACTGGTTTGATCAATCAGTTATAGATGTTAACTGCGTTTAACTGCCTCTTTTCTGGAAGGTGGCTGGGATGAAGAGGAAGAGGAGTGGCATGTATGGATGTGGAAATCTGTAATGCCTTGCTCTCCAAGAAGCCTAGAATGGGAAGTGAATGTTTTATTAGTTTTGTGCTATAATGTGATACAACTTCCAGTAGAAATAAACATATTGGATTAATGCAATATTATGTCCCTATTTTCCCTACTCCTGTTCTATATTTGGTAATTATTTGTCCTTATCTAATGATTTTATAAAACCACTAAGAATGAACTTGTAAGAATATAGATTACACTGAATGCATCCCTTTACTGAGCAGGGTTTGGTTTTAACTTAAGTGAAGGTCTCCTGCTGGACTGTCTTTTTTGTTGGGCAGGGTGTTTACTTTGGCTAATGGAGCGTTAGAGCCCGTATTGCTTAGAATCAAAGAGCAGGAGAGATCCATAGATATCTGGTACAAACTCCTTATTTTAACTACAGATGAAGAAACTTATTACTGTTATTTTTAATTAGCATGTCTTTCCTGTTCGTCTTTAAAGTAGGATTTTTCTGTACTTTTGCAAACATTAATGCTAAGTTGGGACAGGGTCGTTATGAATAGATAACT
This sequence comes from Leptonychotes weddellii, assembly GCF_054177405.1. Taxonomy (NCBI): domain Eukaryota; kingdom Metazoa; phylum Chordata; class Mammalia; order Carnivora; family Phocidae; genus Leptonychotes; species Leptonychotes weddellii. The sequence continues at coordinate 46,135,655 of NC_138374.1, read as the reverse complement.
GAGAAGAAAGCCCATCCTCGGTCCATTAAAAACTATACCACTAACACCACCACCTGTCCCCTCCATTCCCTTTGTTAATTCTAAAATCAAAATTAAATACAAAACTTCTAGAGCCTCTCCTGGGGCTGTGGGAGCAATTGCTTCAAAAGGACCGCAAAGCTGAAACTTGAGTAGCGTATTGGCAATTCCATCCCTACCAAGACTACCTGTGATCTGAACCAGTCTTGTCTGAATTATTTTGCAGTGACCCCTGCAATGCCTTGTATCAGGCTGTAATACTGTTTTTTGTGAAAGGCTCTTTTCCTCAAATAGACAGGAAGCTTATTGTGGGCTGGATCTATGTCTCAAGCTTTTTCTACTTTGCATAGTATCTTGGCAAACTCATGCCATTTTGTTCACATGCTGTGATTCAGTGGAAGCGGCTGCCTGGAATGCTATATTAAGGATCCTCAGTCTTGTCTCCTTGAGAGTATGCCCTAATCGATCATCAGGGTCTACCACGATCACAGGCATAGGAAGTGGTGGTGGACAGGTGCCCCGGGTCTGCCAGTCCTTTGTAGGCCATTAGTATACATTTATTGATTGGTTCAGTGATTTATATTGCTATTCTTAGATTAGTTCCCAAATGTAAATACCATGAATTCAGGGCATTTTTTTTTTTTTCTCCTCTAGTGGATATATCCTAAAGTCCTGGAACAGTGCCTTCCATAAAGTAGGGGCTCAATAAATTTTTTTCCCGTGAATGAATTACTGAAAGGAATAGGGACTTTTGTACTAAATTTCATTTAAGTTTGAACTTTTAACTAGTGATCTAACAATACATAGTTAATAAAATAGATTACTTCAACTTTCTTAAAGTGTTCTAGCATGAAGACTGGGATAATAGGAATGTGGGAACTCCTGTGAATAAATCAGTTGGAAATTGCTGCTTTGCTTATTTATTCAACAAATAGGTATAATGCTTCTGCTATATGCCAAGTGTTCTGTTCCCTGCCCTCAGGGAATTAGAGTCTAGTAGATTCCTTCTTGCCCATCATATGGTTAGAATTAAATTGTGGGTCAAATTTGTAAATATCTCTTAAGGCACATAAGGGCTTGAACAATGTATTAACTCTGAAGGACTTGCATTTTGGTGTAAAATGTTGACAAGTAGCATGCTGTCAGTGACTAGCATTCTCTGCTCCACCTGTTTAGCTCCTTATATAGCATTTGGGATCCCCACAAAGACATCTTTGGTTTGGCAGGTCCTTTCATGTGTGAACTGGTATCACTCCCATTTCTGAGGGTATGGATTTGTTCTTACTCTGTCACACTGTTGGTGTTGGGATCTGTACTTGGAAATAATGAGGGATGGAGCAGTGCTTTCTCAGAGGATAGATCTTTTTTCCTAGGAGATTCTTTGAGGTAGGTGGGTAAGGAAATGGGAATGGTGAGAATCCCCTTGATGGAGCCTGTTCTCCTCCTCCAACCTGAGCCCCTGATGGGCTGAGGTTCTGGGAAGGGTGGAGAAGCCACTAGCTGCCTCCCCATGTTTGCATTTAGACACCAAGGGTTGCATTTCTAAGTCACATAACGTTATGCCTATTATGTAAAGCCAAATTATTTTGTAAATTATCACAAACACTGATCTGCCCTTGACAGTATTTTAGAGTTTTGCAGTAAATCTGCAGGCCGATAACGTTAGCAGGATGTCAATTTTTGTCACTTGTAAGCTTTCGTCCATCAACTGCAGTTTGAAGAGTCCACCGTAACAAAAGCATTGCTCTCTCTTAAACTTGGTCTTAACCTTCAAAGACTAATCATTTATTATACAGTGTTACGCCTCAGTACTTTTGGTGATAATATATCATTTTTAATGTTGGTAACTTGATTTTTGTAATACAAAGACATATAAATAGGAGAAAAAGAAAATGATAGCTAAGTACTTTTATGGGTAGCAATCTGAATAGTGTTCTTGATGCAATTCATCCAACATTTATCTGCATAAATTATGGTAGTTAAAGAAGAGGAGCAGATGAGAAGTACACTTAAGGCCCTTTTTTATAGCAACATAAAACTGAGCAAAAATTACATTCATTACTTTTTAAAATATAGCAACTCTTTATTATAGTTTTCATTCATTGAAAGCAAATGTCTTGTTAGCTAATGAAACATTGTCTGATGTTATAGATCTGGTGTGATAGTAGGAGCGATATTTGCCTCTTTATAAAACCTCACCGTAATGTTCCCACTTGGTCACTGGCTACTTGTTCTCAGAATATCAAGGGTATAAATGACCTTTAGGCAGGAAAGAGAAATCTCCTTTATTAGCAAAGAGGAATAACTTGGAATGCGTGTTTACTTTGTAAGCTCAAAAGTGACTTTGAAATGTGCAGGGTCTCTCTCTGTAGAAGGCACAGGGTCCAAGACAGCACTGGAGGAAGAAAGCTTTAAGATCTTTTGTTGTCACCCTCCCTTCCCTTTACCTCGGCAAATCTTTCTATTTTTTTAATCTATCTATTTATCTATTTATTTATTTTGTTCTCTAAAAATAAATGGCGAAGATGGATATTAGCGGATCCTATTGCAGTTATCATTATACAATGTATGTAAATCGGACCATCACGTGGTATGCCTTAAACTTTCACAGAAATATATGTCCATTATCTCTCAATAAAACTGGAAAAAAAGGTAAATGGGAAAACATTACTAGCTTCTCCATTTTCATTTGCTGCGTAAATTTCCCTTGTTAAGTTCTGCCCGGAAATGGTGAGGCTTGAAAAAAGAGTGCGAGGTGTGGCTGTGCTGGAGTGTTTCTGGCTGGAAGAAGGGCTGCGGAGAGCCTGCCTTCCTCCCCTTCTCCCTTCCTCCTTCTCATCCTGGCTCCCAGCAGGCCTCTGGGGGAGCAGGCAGCCCTGCTTTTAGGTGCTGATTTCTCCAGCTTGATACTCTTGGGTCACTAGATTAGTTCTTTCTCCTGCCCTCCTGGTCATAGCTTAGGCTTGTTTTGTTTGCGAGGATCTGAAATCTGGCTAAACAGAAGGGGAGAGGGGAGAGAGAAGAATGCCTAGAGGAGTACATTCTGGGGCCCCAAGATCATGCCTCCGCCTCCTGACATGGTAGAGCACAAGCTAGTGAGCCTGGCCTGCTGTGAGGACTCCAGACTTCTCTGCCTGTGGGGAGTTCTGCGGACTTGCAACTCTGCTTCTCTTGACCCCTCTGCTTTCTCTTCTTTTCCCTGCAGATCAGCATGTGCCCATTCCTCCTCTCTATGACCTCCTTTCTTCCCCGGAGACTTGGGAACTTTATGTGAGATACTCAGGGGAGCAAGTCCGCTTGGTCCTACTTGGACACATTTGCTATCCCGGTCCTGTTCTCCTGGTGGTGATGGTGGCTTAGGACGTTAAGATGTTTGTAGGGTTTCTGGATCAGAGCCGGCCTGAATCCGTTTTCCAAGAAGGAAGTGGGGAGATTTTTGTCCCTTTAATGTATTTTTTTTAAAGTTTTCAATTTAAAGTTGTTATCAGAATCTTCAAACATAAAAACAAGCTAGGGGGAATTGGATCATGAAACTCCGTGTTCCTGTCATGTAGCCTCAATACCTACAGATGGTCTAGTCCTTTAGCTTTAGGGACTTGGCTGCTGCCTGATGCACGGAAGGGTAGTTGGTGTTCAAGTGTGCCAGGATCCTTAGTCATGATGCCGGTCGTTGTCCGCAAGGATTCCCATGACAGCTCCTCTTACTGAGTTTGTTTTGATCCTGTAGATATCATGTGCCTTCCTTTACAAAACAGACCTGTAAGAAAAACCCAGTGTTCTGTGCACCTTCCCTTGAATAGCCCCATCTCACTTTTCTTTCAAGAGGACATAGTTTTACATGTACTGTTTGTGCAGTAAAGAGATTATAAAGGTTTCACAAGTAAATCATGTTTTAAAAAGGACTTTCTCTACTCCACAGCTGCCCTTTGATTCCTTCTCGTTAATGCTTTGTTATTCACGAGGAAGAACTTTCTAACCTACTCTTTTCCTTTATGGGTCAGGTAGATCCCTTATTTCATTTGTGATGGCTCCATTTCCCTCAGGCTACTTGGGATAGAAACCCAGAAGAAACTTGAAAGTAACACATGACTAGGTAAGGGATTTCAAATTAATGGGTTCTAACATTATTAACATAATCTTAAAGTAGGTTATTTTATTTTCTTGTATGATCATCAGGGAAGAATGTTTTTATTCCGAGCTGAGTGGCCTTTTGAGAGCTCCATAGTTTACCTAGACAAGCCTAGAAGGAGGGCCTCTTGGAAAATAGAGGATGGTGCTTTTGAGATTTTGAGGTAACTATAGTGATGCAGATGATTTCTCTTTGGGCTTGTCTTACAGGCCCCTTTGAAGGCACTGGTTTTCTCCTTTGAGGTATGGTTTCTTTCTGTAGAAACCATTAGCTCTAACCACTGGGGCCTTCTGTTCTCCTCTTTGCTATGATGCTTATTTGTATATTGTCTTTCCACCATTGGCTTTTGATGGTTCCTAGTTCCACTCAAGGGGTTGCCTGATAATACACGCTGTTTGCCTTTTTGCCTATAAAGACTATAATGGCTTTTAAGAGGTGAAATGATGCCATCATAAGAATGATGCTGTAAGTAAATATCCATTTCATACTCTCCTTCCTTGCTTCTGGTTTGTGGTATGGGACCTGACAGAAGCCACATGCTTCCTGCGTATGCCTTAAAAAAAAAAAAAAAAAAAAAAGGTGTGTTTGCTGGATTACCTATTTCATTTAAAAGTGTGCTTTATGGAACCTTGTGTGAGTGGGTTGTAGGATTCGGGTAAAACCGTTTAGAGCCATGCCACGTCATCCAAGCCTTCTCGCCCACCGAAAGTGTGGATGAAGGGAAATCTGAAAATTGCTTAGGCCTTACCAGCATAGACCGTCAGAACTAGAAAAGACCTTGCAGGTCACCTGGTTTAAAATCTTCATTTTTCAGCTGAGAAAACAGACATAATATTTGGCATTGTATACCTTGACTATGTTATTCAATAAATACAAATTGTTGAATGATGAAAGCCCATGCTCAGTGCCTACACAGGACGGGGTCTGTTCTGAGACTCCTTTTAGACCTGGACCCTGCCCTCTGGTGGCCCCTAGTCTTGGGGCAAAACATGGATATAAACCCATGTATTCTCTAAGGACCCTTTGACTCTCACTTCTGTGTTCCAGAATGATAAATTGCGGAGCAGGAATTGTGAAGCCAGCTCACAAAAGGATAACAAATTGGGTATAGAATATTTTTTCTCTGCACTCTGACCTTTTGTGTCTGGGGATGCTACTAGGGGCTGGGACCTCAGTTGGACAGATAGTCAATATTCTTTCTTTATTCTCTTTCCTCACCCTTTATACAACCCTTCTTTACAACTCTCCATCTTTTATCTCTCAAACCATTCTCCGACTCCCTATCCTTATCATTTTCCTATTTATTTTCTCTACTCTGTTCTTAGTGCACTGCCGGACACACAGTAGGAATGGCATAAATGTTTGGAGTAATGAATGAAAGGATCTGTCACCTTCTGTGAAGAAAATGAGAAGTTTGAGGATTAGGAAAATAAAAAGAAACATGATTTGGAAATCTTAACTGACTTATTTTGCAGCTCCTTGTCTTTGAGAAAATATATTATGTGAATAATACTTTAGTGCTGGTACTAGTTTTTCCTTGAACAAATATTTAAAAATACCCCAGCTGTTGTGTGTCATGTGCACGTGGTGTGCATACATGTGCACGCAACTTGTAGTGTAAGTTTTAAAGAAGATACTATGCCAGGCCATTTATTTCATTTGATTAAGCCATTAGAAAAGATTAGAGGTGTCTTTAGTTGTGGTGAGATAAGTTCAACAGGGAACGGATTTCAGAAACATCTGGGCAACATACACAACACCTTATCTTTAAATGCAGCTGTTCGTATTTTTTTTTTTATAACAGATAAGAATGATAAGGTGGAAACAGCATGTTTGAAAGCTCCAATTTCTTACATCTCATGCAAGTTTCTTCTCATGGCTTTGTTCAGATATATAAATATATGGAGAACCTAGAGTTTCATTTTTCTTTTTTTCCTTAGAGAATATTATCTCTGTCTAAATAAGTGTCCTCACCCAGTGATGGAATGTTGCTGTTTGACTCTTCTGTCTTAAATAAAGTTAACCTTAAAGAGGCCCCCCTGCCTCAGATAATTGTCCCTTCCTGTTCACTTAGACACACTTGCAGTGCTGGGGTTACTGCCCAAATGAGGATACTTTTATGATAAGTGGGAAGGGAATCTATGGGTCAGGATTTCCTTGACTTTTTGCCTTTGCTTTTATGAACTCTGCAGAGGTGTGGAACTGCTGGGTGTTGGGGATCTGTGATCAGAAATTTCTGAGCTATTTTTGCATGGGATCAGCAGGTGGGCAGCAGGAGGGACGGGACAGCCTAGGGCTCTGTCTGCCATGTATAAGTTTCATCATGGTTTCTATCAGGTGACCATGAGGACGATGAGGACACCTTCTTTTTCTATGGGAAGGGCTGGCAAGTCAGTGCAATAGCTTTTTCCTTTCCACATAGTTGTGAAGGATAAATCAGTGTTGGTTTGGTTACAAGCTTGTGTACTGATCATAATTTTCAGTCCTTGACAGTGGTGGTGGGATCTTATGTTGGTCCTGTTAAACCCAGTAGGGAGGAATTCAGAGGGAGCCGTGGAACTCAGAGTCTGTTATTTATAGGTACAACTGACACAAATGAAGGGAAAGCCTTTTACTTGGAGCAATTACATACTCGACCCTGGAAGTGGCGGGGAGTGAGCTGGATCTCAGTTTGCACATTTACTCATTGCCCTCTGCTGTGAAATGTTGCCCGTGGATCCAAAAGAGTTGATGTTTCTTCAAAATCCTCTCCTAAAAGAAGCTGAGGCCTTGGTCACTTGCAACTTATGCTAATGGGGATTCCCGTGTGCAAGTGGGCAGGCTGGGCCAGGGACTTGACCCAAGTATGCCTCTGGAAGAAAATTTCAAACTGTGACAAGAGGTCCTTTGGACTAGGATGGGTATGCAGCCCATGTGGCTTAGAAGATTTTTACAGAGTTAATTTGACAGAGGCAGCGTGGGGCAGTTCTAAGAGGCTGGGCCTGTTCTTCCTGAATTTATCCAGTTCTCTCACATTGGACATATTATGTCTTCTTCCTGGCCTGCAGGGGACCCATTTATACCCATTTATAAAATGAAAAGGTTGCACCAGGAAACTGTTGTTCAAACATTTTTTTTTTAAACTACATGTCTCATTAGAATAAACATTTTATTTTGTAATCCAGTGCAAACATACACAGGGTCATGTTGATCATGACCTACAGTTTGAAAAACCACCCATCGTACCAGCTGATTTTTAAGGTCTCATTCTAGTTCTTAATTTTTCTTGAAGGACAACCCTATTCATTTCATTTTATGGAAGCCTCCTTGGGAGTGTGGGTTATATCCTTAGAGACTTTTCAAAATCTGATCTAAGCATAATTATCCAGGCCCAGTGTTTTTTCCTGTACCCTGCCTCTGTAGTTTAGAACACTGATTCCCAAAGTATGGCCCATAGCCCATGGTAACCCACCGTTCTCTCTGCTGTATTGGAGAAGTGATATAAAGATGGAAGGTTTTTGAAATGTTCTGAATGTTCATCGACATGGAATCTTCTAGGCAGGGGAGGGTTTTGGTTAATTTCCCTGGTAGGTATGGTGGGAGAGTTTAAAGCCCTTCAGAAACTTGTTCCATTTCTGGGGAAGGGTCCCAGGCTTTGACTCTAGGCTTAGCTGCATCTCTGACTGGTGCCTACATGGATTCCGTGGCCCCATTTCTGGATACTTGGCTGGAGGAATGTACTTTCTTCTCTGATTCCAGGACGTGGATTGTTTAGACTTCTGGACATTCTTCTTAATCTGTGGCCAGAACAAGCATGTGTCTAGACAGAAGCTGAATGGGATGTTGCAAGACAAATTTCTAATACTGAAGATAGTTTGGATGAAAATGATGTGCGTTTCTTTCTGGTATTTTTTGACATTGTTAAAATCTCTAGTTCCCATCTGAAAATATGGTTCCTTGGGCAGCAGGGGGGGTACTTCATTTTTATCCTGAACTGTTTCTTCTCCACAGCTGGCCACAGCACCTCAGCTCCCTGCAGCAGGCAGGTACAAACTCACCATTCCTTCTCATTTCAAAGGCAACATTTCTTCTGGGGTTGTCCATTGAATTTCCATTTTCTCCTAAAGGGTATTTTTTTCCCCCTTGGCTGCTGATGATATTTGGCTGTATATGGTCACACCTCTGTTTGCTCTGTTGACCCACTCTCTTTTTCACCCTGTTTTCCAATATTTTTTTTTCCAATTTTTTCATCTTAATTTTTTGGAATGATGTCTCTTTTAAGTAAATTCCCCAAAGGACTGATTCTCTACATTCTTGTCATTATAACTTTGACATAAAAAAATGGCTTCCAAACCAGGCACCTGATTAATACATCTCCACCCATGAGGTAAGGCCACCTTTGGCCTTACCTTGCTTGTGCACTGCCACCTATTATTCCTTAAAGCCCAAGGTGGGAGAGCCTTGAGGTTTTTTCCTGTAGTACTCCAGCTCTAACTTCACTGGTAATTGAATATTTATTGCATTGGAGCTAGTAATGAAGGTATCATGGCATGTTAACTTTTAATTTTCTCAGATTTATGAGGAACACCAAAAAGTGCATGCCATCTCTGGAATGTGTTGGAGAAAAGAAGTTGGTTTGTCACAAAATTTATTTATTTCCATGGGAATAGTGCTAGTGCCCTATGCTACATGGAACTTGATTTGTTGCAGAACAGTTCATTCCTCTTCAAACTGTGTATATTTGTTAATGACTTAATTTATAGACCAAGAAGAGGTTTAGATATTCTTGGTATGGAGATATCCTAAAAGAGTGACGTTACTGGTTGTAAGAATTCCCATCTGGCTTAATTTCTTGAATCTGGAAGAGGGATGGAGGAAAATTTTCATGAATGTTTGAAAAAAAAAATGTAGGTGCAGATGTCCCAGGTCAAAAAGCATACTAGAGATGAATCAAGGTATAAGAAATAAGGCCCATTCATTTTTAATGGTTGGGCTTTTCTCAGTTATTTCATTAAAAAAAAGTCACAGTTCAGTGAATTCACAATGTATATTATCCTGAAAAACGCACAGAATAGATACCTATAAAATGCACAGAGTAGATACCTACAAAAAAAAAATGCATGTGAAAGAATGGGTATATGAACTGAGGACAACACTAGCCAGCTTCCATGTGCAAAAATAGCTCACTCAAGCCCACAGAGGAAACTTTACTTTCACTCTGATTGCTCTTATTTGTTGTTCTGTCCTTCTCTGATAGTGGAGAAACAGCAGTAATATTAGAAAACCACATACCATTTAATAATCGAAGTGTGAATTTTGGCTTAGAGTCTTATATTGAGGTCAACTACCCATTAAGTTAAAAATCTTCCTCCTAAACTAAAAGTTGGGCCACCCATCCTTGTTCCCAGAGAGGTCATTTGTTGGTAGCATTCAGTTTATAAAAATGTGAATAAAACAAAGTTATTTTTGCCTCTCCTATTATTTTAACTGGATGGCAAATACTCAGTGTTTTATAACTATGGAAATCCTTGTTGTAAAATGTAGTGTTTGTCCCCCAAAGCTAAACTATAGGTGAGATCTATAGAAATGGAAGAAAATGAGTTCCCCTGCACATGGATGTTCATATATACATATACACGCATATGTATATACACGTACACAAACCCACACATGCATACAGAATAATCACACATACATGCACATGCATGCATGAACACACAATTGCACACATATACATAAAAATATACATGTATACACACCATAGTAATTTATTATCCAAACTAGCATGCTTTATAATTACACCAAGATAATGGATACAGACTAGGACTCTCCCAGTCAACCTGGGACACATAGTCACCTACTTATATATAGTCTTCCAATATGACAAGAAGCTCTCAATAAGATTGGTTACTCTGTTCCTGGGGTTTTACACATTTATTCCAATACCTTCACGGTGGAGAGAAATTTAGTAAAGACTTCACATCCCTTAATAGAATTAGTCACTTTCTACTGAAGTGTTGAAGCTAATTCTGATGATCTCATCTATTGCATTGGCAGCATTATTAACAGATTTGCCTCTGTTGGTTTTCTCTAGAAACCCTTGTTGTTTGCATTTTTTTATGGAGTTAATTTGATTTTTATTAATATAAGTCACAGAGAAGTTTGGCAACTGGGTACTCCACAGACGTGCTGTTTCCTGTTCTTCGTTTACTTTTCTCTTGTCATCAAAATGTTGACAGCTGCATAACTCTCTTTAAAGCATTCATAACCTGACAGATATTACAGATATTTGTCATTTTACTTCCAGTAAGTGACAGCTGAAATTAGCTTTTCACAGTATTGGAGGATAGCGCGGGTGTAGTGAGTCTGGTCAAATTTGTATCACAGTTCTTTAATGTGTAAGTGATTGCAAGTCTTGTTAAGGACTGAGGACTGGAAAGATGTGGGTGGAGGATCTGGTTCTCTATCCTTGGTTTTTGGATACATTGGAAATTAAACTGGCAGGATAATGGTCTCTCATAGGGTTGATAAATCTCAGTGATGAAAGACTCCTTGGGACTACATTCTTAAAATCATGCTTCTAATGCTCAACCCTTGTCATGGTGTCCTTAAACAGAGAATCTTCCTTTCCTGACTGGAAACCTTCAGAATTGGAAGTTCATTATCAATCTGTTATGCCTCCAGAAAGCTCTAAGTATTTGAAACCTATTTCTTATGTTGAGCCCAAAGCTTCCACTTTGTCATTTTTATCCACTGGTCCCGATTCTCCTCTCTGGTTGCAGGAAGTCTAAAATGTAGTTTTTAAAAAGAGTTACAGAAATAATGACTGATGTTTGTGGATCATATTCATTGTGCTAGGCATTAAGGTAAGAAGCACTTTTAAATGCATTATCTTCATTCTCACAACTTTGGCGAATAGGCATTACTGTTAAACCTAATTTGAAGAAACTGAGTCTCAGAGAGGTTGGAGTAACTTGCCAAAGATTCACACAGCAAGTGGCAGATCCAGCGTTTGTTTTTGTTTTTGTTTTTAAAGATTTTATTTATTTATTTGAGAGAGAATGAGAGACAGAGAGCATGAGAGGGAAGAGGGTCAGAGGGAGAAGCAGACTCCCCGCTGTGCAGGGAGCCCGATACGGGCCTCGATCCCGGGACTCCAGGATCATGACCTGAGCCGAAGGCAATCGCTTCACCAACTGAGCCACCCAGGCGCCCCCAGATCCAGCATTCTTGTCCAGTTCTGTGGGAGGCTGCACCAATTCTTTGTGACATTGCATAATTCACAAAACTTCTCTGGGCCCCCGTTTCCCATCTGTATCCTGGGGATGGTCATGAATGCCTCCTAGGATATTTGTCAGGATTAAATAGGACAGAGACGTGTAGTGTTTTCTGTGCCTCGTGTACACACGTGTGGCATTCCATTAACAACATCATAAACATCATCAGGATCACAAACTACCATTTTGATGGCATTATCTAGGTTGATAGGTTTGTTTTATTTTTTTTCATTCTATCCTATCACCACTCCCACTCTTCCCAATAATTGAGAGTTTATCTATTTTCTGGGCCCAGGAGAAACCCTGCTTCCTCTTTGGATTTTATTTAGATATTTCTGGTACACAGTGATTTCTCCTTTGGAGCTCTGTTGCATGTTCTATTGTTTAGATGTTTTTAGTGGCAAATCACAGGAAAAAAAGAAAAACAGCTCCTCATACTGTCTTAAAGGCAAAAAGGGTCAGTGTTTGTTCTCATGGTAACACTGGTTTCAGGTAAGGCATGAGCCAGAAACTGAGTCTGGTGAGATCTAGTTGTTCTGTTTCTCTGGGGTTCTTTCTCCATGGAGGCATTGTCCTGTTCCGAGGTAACTGCAGATAGTTAAGAATATGTATATCCTTATTCAAATCTAGCAGGAGAGTTCAGTTTCCTTAGAGCTCAAACAAAATTCCCCAAATTGAATTTCACTGGCCTGATATGTCTAAATGGGGTCTTCAGTGAACTGAATGTTTGTGTCTTCCCTAAATTAGTATGTGGAAATTTCAACCCCTAATGTGATAGTATTAGGAGATGGGGCTTTTGGGAGATCATTTGGTTGTGAGGGTGGAGCCCTCAAGAATGAGATTAATGTCCTTACAAAAGGGACCCCAGAGAGCCCTGCCCCGTGAGGATGTAATGAGAAGTCGGCAGTGTGCAACCCCGAAGAAGACTCTCACCAGAACCTCAGAACCTGACCATGCAGGTACCCTGATCTTGGGCTTCCAGCCTCCAGAACTGGGAGAAAGAAATGTTTGTCATTTAAGCCACCTAGTCTATGGTAATTTGTTAGAGCAGACTGCATGGGCTAAGCAAGCGTTCTCTCCTATCCTGACACCAGATACTATGGCAGGCTGGGGTGGGAGGGATGGATTCTGCTGATAGGATTAAGGCAGTTGGGCTCCATTCTGGGACAGGAGAATGGAATCAGTTGCACCCAAAAGAATTTAGGGAAATCCAGGAAAATGTTAGGAAAAGAAAAGGGGAGATGGGTAAGGGAGAAAGAGCCAACAGTTGTCCAGTGAATCTGACTCATTTATGTTGTGTATTTTTGTGGGTATCTAGTCATTTATAAGTCATAACAGACTGAAGGTCCCTTGGGGACAAGGACTTTGCAGTACTGTTGTTTTTTAAAATCTCTTTCCATCTACACCAGCTCATCTCACACCTCCCTACATATTGTATATGCACAATAAGAATGTTGAATGATTTTTTTCTTTGCTAGATAATAATGTCATCTAGTATGAAATATGCTGTAAAAGAAAATACCCAGTAATTCTATAAACTGCCATTGTGAGGGGGAAGTAGGTAGAGCATGAAGACAGTAATAAAATTAAAGTTTAAAATAAGTCCTCACCACTGAGTACATCCCTCGCTTATTTAGGTATAACTTAATTACATAATTGGATATGCTTTGCAATAGTGAGTTAACCTGCTGGTGGGCACAGAGAAAATATTATGTAAGGAGAACGTTCCTGTCTTTTTAGCATGTTAAATGTGTTGTTAATGAAATTGGAAATTTCAGACCACTATAGATTTATCATAGGTAGTGCTGCATGAAGGGAAAGTTATATTAACCTTTTGTTGATTTGAAGTCATTTTATCTTATGCTCAGGAGCCCAATTAACATTATTGATTTGAATCCTACTCATCAAGATCAACTTATTTTGTGTTAATTTCCTTCAACACAGAGAGGGCTGAAATCAAGCACAGAGGAGTTGAGACAGAATGATTGATTTGACCATGAAAAGCATGTTTTGTACCATAATCTCATTTTAATGCTTCAGTAGTTAAGTTGTGCCAAATTGCTTTTGATGAGGCAATTGTTTTCTGGTTGGGATCCTGCTTAGACCTTACATTGGTCAGCTATTTCCACAATATTGCTACATAAGAAACTTCCCCATTTGTCTTTTTGTTCACACTGTGTAGGTTGACTGTGGTTTAGCTGATCTGGACTGGGTGGCTCTGCTCTAGGCAGTAGAGTAGATGCCTCGATCCCAGGCTGTTTGCTGGCTTCGGGTCGGCTCCATGCGTGTTTGTTCTGGGGTCTAGGCTGACACAGTAGAGGCTTCCTGAAGCATGCTCTTCTCATGATGGTGCATCGGTGGAATGCATGAGCCAAGCCAACTTGCTGTGTGATGTGAGCATACCTAGAGTCTCTGCTTATATCACATTGCTGAATTTCCCTGGCCTGAGTAAGTCTGATGGTCTAGATCAGTATCAGTGGGACAGAGAGGTAAACTGTGCCCATAGTGGGAAAGGAAGGGAATGACAGTTTGCTGGACAATAATCCAACTTATCATGGGCCTCTGGCCTCGTAACTCTTAGACCAGTTATTTGTCATCATCATCATGGTATCAAACTGATTGCTTGACCTGAACTGGGAAACAAGGCTTCTGAATTTCACTTAGGATTCAACTTAGGGGGAGACCACTCCTGTAGGCTGTGAAGTTCTAGAGGACATTCTGTTTTCTGTTGGATCCCAAAGGACATAGCATGTAATCGTATGAATGTATGTATCGTATGAATGAATGAATGAATAATGAATGACAGTCTTGTTTCCTTTGTAGAACAGTTAAGTAAAACTGGGAATGCGTGACAGAAAAATAGAAGGAAAAGCTGTTAGGAGTTAAAGCAACAACCTGAAGTGTGTGCATGCGTGTGTGTGTGTGTGTATGTGTGATAAACACAAATATATATATACACACATACATCTGTAAGTGTGCAGATACACAAGTGTGCACATATAGATACTCTGTATCACATAGCATATATGCAACTGCCCTGATAACCCTGGGAAGAAGGAAAGTAATGGTCAGAGAAGCTAGGTTTTGCAAAGGTCAAACACCTGAGAGAGGAGGTAGGCTTTGGACATCTGTTGTCCGACTCCAAGTCAGATGTTCCGTATTAGGGCTGCTTTTCGGAAGTGGGTGGTGAATTTTCTTTCTCACAAGGACTTTGCTTTTACCTTGAGCCTGACTGTTTGACTCAGCGCCACATCAATTCCCGAGACTGGTCTGTTAAAAGTGGACACACGGAACGTAAGAAAAACTAGAGCCAATGGTGGGAGATAGAGGACTGCTTCTCCTTTCCATTTGAAATTAATGTTCACTGTATAAAAAACATAAAGCATATCCATCCCCAGGGACTCGCCTGACATTTTAAAACTTTCATCTGCTTTAATTCACGATGTTCGAGGAGGGGATTTACACGTCGCTGAGCTCCGGTGGCTAGTTGGCCGCCGTGTGCATTTCTTCTCCTGTCGTTGCCAGGCTGAGCTTTCTGCAAGACCAAAGAAATTATAGAGCTTATTTAACTCCCTCTAAAACCAATAATGGGCCTATTCAGATTTTATCTGTAATTTTACTTTGTTGTTGAGCAGTATTAATAATGCTGTTGTAAACCAGGCCGGGGCAGCTCTCGCCACATTTTCTCAGCTTCAGTGATAGGATAAATAGCTAGCTGCTTGAGGAGCACAAAGGGAAACATGTAGATGGTCTCAGCGTAAGTTAGACATGCTTGCCTGGATGGGAACTGTGTTAATATCACATCTTGCAGATTTGGCAAGGGCTTTAAGAGTCCTGTATTTCAAGCTGGTTTTTATAGAAACTTGCTGCAGAACCGGGCAGGATTAATCATGGCCAAGATAGATCACAGTTAGTACAGTATTAAATTCCAGCAAGGGAACAATGCA
The DNA here is from genome assembly GCF_054177405.1 of Leptonychotes weddellii. Classification (NCBI taxonomy): domain Eukaryota; kingdom Metazoa; phylum Chordata; class Mammalia; order Carnivora; family Phocidae; genus Leptonychotes; species Leptonychotes weddellii. The sequence goes on along the minus strand of NC_138374.1, from coordinate 46,120,305 downwards.
AAACCAGTTCATAACCTTATAAGAACATTGCGCACTATAGTAATCAGAGAGATATACTGTATATCCAAATTAATGGAGAATAAAATGTCATGCGCTCTGTTTTGGGTGTCAGATGAGGTTTCTAGGTGGTGTTCATTTCTTCTTCTTTACCCTGCGTGAAAGCTGGCTGAGGTGGGCCTTGTGTCTTTGTGGAATTTATCATCACAGTGGACTTGGGCATGTGGAAGAGGTCTGCTCTGGGCATCTTTGGCTGGGCAGACACCTAAGAATGGTCTTCCTTCATTTTTGCAAGATTGATCACATACATAGTATGTGCCAGACACAGTGCTGAGTGTGAGGATTCTAAGGTGCTTGTGACTCAGTTCCTCCCCTCATGGAGCTGCCTCTGACTGGGTCCGTAGGAAGCAGGGAGTTCACAGCAATTCTGGAATGTGTCCCTCACCCCCTTTAATAGATTTTTATGGGTCTGATTCTTTTAAACTTTTTTTAAAGATTTATTCATTTGACAGAGCAAGAGAGCATAGGCAGGGGGAGCATCAGAAGGAGAGGGAGAAGCAGACTCCCCGCTGTGCAGGGAACCCGACGTGGGGCTGGATCCCAGGACCCTGGGATCATTACCTGAGCTGAAGGCAGATGCTTAACCATCTGAGCCACCCAGGCACCCCATGGGTCTGATTCTTAAGTGAGGTAGACCTGCACATATTTTTGAGGGGATCCTTGAAAGATCTTTATGTTTTTAAATTTAAAAAATTTTTATTTTTTTAAAGATTTTGTTCATTTTTGAGAGAGAACTAGTAAGCATGAACAGGGGCAGGGGCAGAGGGAGAAGCAGGGAACCTGATGTGGAACTCAATCCCAGTACCCTGGGATCATGATCTGAGCCGAAGGCAGATGTTTAACCGACTGAGCCACCCAGGCACCCTTGAAAGATCTTTAGAGATTAGTTCTGGTATTACCTGTGCACAAGAGTGAGAAGTTTTGCCATTCCCATTCCAGTTTGGCCTAAACCACTTTGTTATTAATATTATTAACTAGACAGGGGCACCTGGGTGGCTCAGTCAGTTAAGCAGCCGACTCTGGATTTCGGCTCAGGTCATGATCTCAGGGTCCTGGAATAGAGCCCTGCATCAGGCTCCACGCTTAGCGGGGAGTCTCCTTGAGGATTCTCTCTCTCTCCCTTTCCCTCTGCCCCTCCTCCCTGCTTATACACACACACACACACACACACACACACACTCTCTCTCTCTCTCAAATAAATAAATCTTAAAAAAAATTAACTAGACAGTCATGTGAGGGATTATTAATGTCCCCACCCCACTATGAAAATAGATTCACATGAAGGATTATGCCATTTCCTTGAGAATCTTTTAAAATTAGTAGAATCTTCAGGCTGAGTTAGGTCAAAGGATCTCTCTCAGACCTAGAATTCTAGGCATGTGAGAGGAGGAGTTATCTTTTACCTCTGTCCTCCTTCTCTTTCCAGTAACTCTCATCAAAATGAATTTTACCGCTGGGTCCATTTTGTAGGAGGCCCAGATTTTAACTTTAGATTTTACTGTAGGAAAGGACTAATTGTGAGAAAGTTCTTAGCCCAAATTCCTAGGACTTAAAAAATGAGAGAAGCTATGGCTTGGGGTTTGCTGTAGACCTCTGACTCAACCTAGTGCCTATGAGGTGGCATTAGAATGCAGAAACTTATGGAAGGATCTGTTACAACCTGCTGTCAGTTCTTCTTCAGTCTGGTCCAATTTTGCTTTCAACTCTGTTGAGACATTATAAATTCTTCCTTTAATTAGAGCTAAAACATTTTCCAAAGACTTCAGAACCTGCCATGTTGAGATGCAAAGGGAAGAATGTGACAAAGAGAAATTATTTGGGGATTAATGCTCCCCATGTCCTCCCATGAAAAGGATTCATGGCATATCAGGGTTGGAACCCAGTGGCCTCTGGCTTCCCAGCTTTGTGAGGATGCCGAAAGCAGCCTGGAGTGTCAGAGGAGATGTTATCTCTGATCCCACCAAAGAGAACACATTTCCCACTCTATCTCAAGTTGTTCCTCATTACCGTGCAAATGTGGTTGGGCATCTGTATTTGTTGACATGCCCTCTACTTATTTACATAATAAACTCCCACCAAACAGCAGCAATTATTTCTTTTTCTTTTTTCAGTTTTAAAATTGGATCTTTTCTCCTTCTGCTAGTTAAGTGAGTCACTTAAATTTAATTTTATAGTCTTTTTGAGTTCAGATAATACAGACACTGATTTTGCCAGACATAAAGCTAGTGCAGTCATGCCCTGCTTCTGGGAATGTTAGTATACACATAACGATACCAATAAATAGAAAGATGCTTTCAGGCTTTTTAGCTAGAGGCTTAAAATGTGCCTCACTATATTTAGATGTGTTTTGAGAAAAGACATTTCTTTTCCTTGAGGATTTGAAAGTTTAGAGGGTTCTCCTAGCCTCTGATGGACAGGTTGACGCCCCCCAGGTGCCTTTCAAATGATGGTAAACATGGACAGTAGCATTTCAAGCCAGAGGTCACTATATGGCTAGGAGGATTTCAACTCATTTGCTCAAGTACTTGGAGGGATACCTCCTTAGAGAAAGAGAAAGGGCCAAGGTGAGTTTTCTGGCCTGCCCCATCCATCTGGCCACCCAGTATCAATTCATTCATCCGTCTCTCTTCCAGTGTGTTCATTGAGAGCTTGTTGATTTCCACACACTGGGAAAGCAAGATAAATAAGACTTGGCTTCTGGCTTTGATCCAGGGAACAAAGAGATATGTAAATAATTTCAGCATCATGTGATAAAGGCTATGATCGAGGGATGTACAGTGTACTCACAAGGGGGTATATGGGCTAGAGGGAGTCTGGATAGCTTTGCAGTAGAAGGGCAGTTTGATCTGACCCTGGTATGAGAGCATGGAATATAGAAAACAAAAAACAAAAGAGCCACAGCAATCACAGTAACAAATAAAACAACAACAGTGGTTCACATTTATTGGCTGCTTCCTCTGTGGCAGGTCCTTAATGCTTTACCTGTATCACCTCATTTAATCCTTGTACCAAACACATGAGTGGGGCCCATGGTCATCTGTGTTTTACAGATGAGGACTTTGAGGTGTGGAGAGATGAAGAAATTTAAGGTCACATAGGTACGAAGGCGTAGCGCTGGCGTTTGAACCTGAGAAAGCTGGAAAGCAGGAATGCTGCACAGAAACATACCCTCTGCCAAAGGAACAGTGGGCAGGGAGGTGGGAAAGAGAAGGGCTTAGGGAGGAGAGAAGTCCAGCACGATTGAGCCGGCTGGTGTGATTGCACCCCTTGGGTGTATGTGAGTGGGTGGGAGTGGTGCAGGCTTGGGGGCGGGGCCTGAGCCCTGGAGTGTGCCTGGTGTCATCCCCTTGCCCTCTGCCCGCTCTTCTTTTTTTTTTTTTTTTAAAGATTTTATTTATTTATTCATGAGAGAGAGAGAGAGAGAGGCAGAGGGAGAGGGAGAAGCAGGCTCCCCGCGGAGCAGGGAGCCCGATGCGGGACTCGATCCCAGGACCCTGGGATCATGACCTGAGCCGAAGGCAGACGCTTAACCGACTGAGCCACCCAGGCGTCCCTCTGCTGGCTCTTCTATTTATCCTTTAGGGCTCAGCTTAAATATGACACCTGTTCCGGGAGGCGGTCCCTAAGCCCCCAGCTAAGTAAGAGCCCCTTATTTTTGTTTTTCTTTCATGGTACTTGTTTATCTATAAAACTTAAACAGCAGCTCTCTCCCCGACCAGACTGTAAGCTCTGGAGAGAAGGGACTCTATCTGCTCTGTTCACCTTGCATTCTAATGTTCAGTGCCTGGCATACAGCAGGTGCTCAATAAATATTTGCTGGCTGGTTACCTGGTTAGTTCCTAGACCCTTTATTTACTTTCCTCATTAATGGCTCCTCCGTTGTTGTTCATTTTCATAGTATATCTTCCATATCTTCTGTAAACCAGCTGGCATGAGCCTTAAGCCATCTTCATTTGGAGGTATTCAAATAATAGCAAATATTTTAGCTAAAGGCGTACTTTCCCTCCAGAAGCTTTGACTCAACAAAACATGTTTGTGATATGAAATCACTTCTTATTTTAGATTTCCTTCCAACCAGCATATCAGATCATAACTCCTAACAAGGCACAGTAAAAATAATAGGTGAGCAGGAGGCTCAGCATAGCTGAGGGTTTGGGGAATTACTCAGATCCTGCTTCATCTTCTTGGGTTCTCAAGAGGAGGCCAGCTGATTCTTTCAGGCTGACAGGCCTTCTCCTCCAGGTCATCCCCTCTCAGGTCCATAGTGGGGACCAAGGCCATGCTCTTGTGTCTGCATGCGTGTGAGTCCTAAAGTGTTCTATGAAATATTTGTCCCACGATTGATAGGAGAGCCAGCCTTGGCTGCCAGAGATGTGAGCTCTCTCCCTCTGGTAGCAGTTCTGCATGTTTCTGGGGTGCCTGGTGTTCAGGCTCTGTGGGGGATTGTTCGGGTGGCAGACCCAGGCCCTCTCATGCTGAACTGGTACGTTCCTCAGGCCAGCTGGGTGTGTGTGGGGGGCGCTTTGCTGGGCCCTTCATGAAAGGATTCCCTTCATTCTCTGCACCCAGGAGACTTTCCCACAATGAGGGGTTTCCCGTCTCATTTTCATCACAAGTGACTGATGCACTGCTGTTGGGAGAGAAGGCTTCTGTCTGCCCGTCTCCACCCTTGCAGCCGGCTGGCTCTGCACACGAGCATGTGATCAGAGAGCCGCAGGATCTTCACCTTCAGTCACTGGGTTGGACTCATTCAGTGGTTTTGAATTTAAAAATTTTTTGACTGTGACCTTGAAGAACATATTTCCCATTACAGTCCGCACTCACGCATATTTACGCAACTGAATGAGAAGGTCACAAAATAATACTCACCCTTACTAGGTGCATTGTACTCTGATAGGTTACATTCTGTTAACAAAGGCTGGAAGCACTCTGGAATTCCATTCCACATACAGCTGCTTTTTGACAAAACGTGGCTAGATCTCCCAGCCTTCATCAGATCTAATGCTGAGATCTACTCTGATAGTCTTCCTTTATGGGTGAGGAAGAAATGCTTACATGTGATCCCAGTATCATACAACTAGTTAATGGCTAAGTTGGAGCTGTAACCCAGGTGGTCATGGCTTTGATCCAATATCTTTACATAAATATCTATTCATTTTTGGGTCTGTGTGTGTGTGAATGTGTGTGTTTGACTTTTCTGGTTAGGTACCAAGTGGCAAACTAATAGTATGTAGGATTCAATACCCTATACTTTTCTGCCTGGACTTACGGACTTAACCCGCATCCTCTCTCCCTTTGTAGAACCCTGTTGCCTCTTGGCCGGACGACTGAGCCAGTTTAAAGTTGTGTATGTTGTATACCCAGAGGGCAGCATGCATTGTTGCTGTTGCTCTGGGCCTACAGTCCAAAATGCACGCGGTTTTTGTCTTCAGACAGCTTACTGTCCCATTGAGGTGATGTGGCAGCGCGTCATTCTTTCGGCAGAAGCATAAATGGATAAACAGGGTATGAGCAATGTGCTTTGGAAAAGAGGGTCTACTCTGAGATTTTTTTCTCCCTATAAAAAGGAATCGGCTTCTGTAGCAAGGAAGCGTGAAGCTCTGATCGCAAGAGAAGGGAGTGGTGCCAGAGATGCCCTTGTTTGAACTGACAAGGTCCATCATGCTGGTTATTGTTGCTTTGACCTTCCCCCTTCTCCGTGGGCTCCGTGGCTTCTCCTTGCTCATCCCTGGGCTTCATCACCCCTTCTAGAACTGAAATCTCTCCCCTTTATGTAGGAGGTGGTGCCCGCCAAGTGTGGATATGGCAAGGGTATTTTGCAAGCTCACACTGAAAATGTCCCGTCTAAAAATATGGGTATGGTGGGACTAGATATTTAAGATCTGACCTATTTCACCAAATCAGGAAAATATGCTTTCTGTTTCTCACCCCCTGCTCACCTGTGAGTCCCCTAGCTTTAACTGTCTGAGGCCACTGTGGGAGTTGCCAGTCCACCCGAAACCCTGAGGGAGGCATGACGAGGAGTGGTGGAGAGGTGAGAGAGGCCAGTGAACGTCGAACATCACTGGAACGCCACTGTGACCATGCAGTTATGACAACTTCGTCTCCATAATACTGAGCTCAGCAGTTGACGAATTCAACCGTGATGCATTATTTTATGGCTTGGGATCATCCTGCTTTGATTTTGGCACCTGGGCTACTACGGTTACCTGTGTATTTGACCTTGTGAAAGTGAGTGCCCTGTGTGGTATTTGCCCCGCTCTGTTGAGGAGCACTGAGCTATTTCCTCCTCTGAAATGCAATAGGTAGCTGTTCAGGTTTTTGCCCATCACTCCTACTATGGGCTGAGTGGCGCGGAGGGACCCCTTTCTGTAATATAGTGCTTTGGCTGGTGTAATTCTGGTTTAGAAAAACAGCTTCACTTGGAGAGAAACATTAATTAGATGCAAAGAGAGAGTTATTTCCTCCTGCGGGTGGGGGGAGAGTGGGGAGCGAGTGAGAGAAAGAAGTACCACAAATAAATTATTTCCTATTTGTGCGATGTTTTATGCTTGTCAGCTGTCTGTTGCCAGAGAACCACAATGTAGCTAAGTACTTGTGACATCTTGCCCAATCGAGGTATAGCAAAAGGATGTTATGGGAGCCTCTTTGTGACGACATGTGCTAGTTTACATGAGCTTAACCAATCGCTTTTTCCTGTGTACTTGGAGAAATTTGTTAAATTAATTCAGTTGCAATTAGCAGATTTATGGGAAAGTACCCTGTTATCCTTTAATTGGAGAGCATAAAACTACAAACTGAATCCGCTAGTTCTATTTGTGTAATAGGCAATCTATCTACGACAAGATTTGATCGATGGAGTCGTATGATGCCCTTGCCTTGTTTTATATTGGCTGTCAGCGCTTAACTGGGACTGAAGTATCTGGGTAACAAAAATTGATATAATGACTTAATGCGCCTTATTCTCTTTGAGCTACATCAGTTTAGAGCACTTCTGAGAGAAAAATGTCTGGAAAATATCAGGGAGTCATTTATCAACCTGTTTTCATTAGCATACTGCCTAGCTCTGGCAAGGATTTGAATAAAAAAAAGCAGGATGGTACAATTTATTTCAGGCCCCATATTTCTTGGATGAAAGGAGACTTCTAATAAAAGGAAAATACAGAAAGATGCTTTTTCTAGCTGGTTTTTCCTTAACTAAAACCCTACCCCCAAAGCTTTTTTGTTTGTTTGCGTTTTTGCTGTTACTAATATCCCGGGGAACATATCCCTGGGAAGGTAATTAGAAAAGTAACACAAAAGGCATGGTGGTTATGATATGTAGAGAAAAAAAATGTTGAACCAAAAAAAAAAAATTAACCATAAATACCCAGGTGTGTCATGGGTATGTGTCTGTCTGTCTCTGTTTGTTTGCCTCTGTTGTGCATGTTTGTGTGTTTATAATAAACAGTTAAAGAGGGAACAGGGAGAGAAGTTCTCTGCATAAGTGGATGTTTTGTAGCATTAAAGGATTTCAGAAAGTTACGATATGGCATTTTTAGCTCTCTGGAGTTGGAGCTGAGGGGAAATAGAAACAGATCAAAATGTTTGTATAGTGGGCAAAATGCATTTGGTATATGGAGTCATTTGTCCTACCCACCGTAGGATGGGAACCACAAGAGGTAATAATAACTGAAAGGCAGTTGTACGGGAGTGAGTCCTTTTTTGCATGAAATTTTTATGCATCAGTCAGCCTGCATACAGTGTGCCTAATGTATAAAATAAATTGGTGCATAAATCAGATTAAGAGCAGCATGTTGCCAACTTTCGCATTTGCACACAGGAATTCAATATGGATATGGAGGAATTCCCATTTTTTAAATCTCTAATAGGGTACAGGGAATCTCTCAAGTAGACATTGCACACAGGGACATTTTATTCACTTCTCTCCCCCACTTCTCACCCCAAATACCAACAGGAGCAGTGTAGCTGAGAGTTCTGTGGCTGGCAGTTGTTCTGTGGATGGTTGTGACAAGGTATTTTAAGATAATATTGCAGCCCTGTCTATAGCTCCTAATTATGGCAAGGAATTGGTGTGCCAATCGATAGTGATTTATGGTGGGGATAAGCAAGTGCACACTGCTCACATTGATCGGCATGTAAATTCCTTGACATAATAAGAAGTTATTACCAATGACAGTCACTGTCTGACTGCTAATTCATCGGCACATCCTCCCATTGGTGAGAACCACAGCATCTGCATACCGGGTGGGAGTTTGCCCACCATTTGCCTGTGGCAAGTCAGGCCTGTGTATCTGGTACCCAAGGGGTGGCTATTGAGTAGATGAGAGTCGAGGGCACACCGTCCGTGTCTCTGTCAAACCGCAGTTCTGCGATTAACCAACAAGACGGGAGGTGTTGTCTTGCTTGTTTTAAAGCCAGAAATACCTATGGGTGTTTGACTCTGGGTTAAAAAATCATAGTTTTCTTAAGTATTTTACCTATTAAGGTTCTTCACAGTCTTTCCCCAAACGCCTCAGATAGCAAATGATCAATTGATTAAAACACGATTGCTTTTATTTTACCCCTTTTTTCTCTTCTTGTACTTTTTGGAAAGTTAGATTTTTTTAACCATCTAGCTTTTTTGCTGCTTAAATCTCGTATGCATTTATATGCTTCTACATTTCTGATGCCCCAGAGCTTTTTTTTTTTAATTTAATCTTTATGCTTGCATGTCTTTGTTCTTTCTTTTCCCCTTTCTCTTCCAACAAGGCCTCATAAACTCATCCTTTATAGCTGTACCCCTCTCTTCAGTAGTCGTTAATTGACTTGAAGTCTTTTGGAATTTACATTCAGAGCCCCATGGAAGGTGGCTCCTTTTCACTTGCTTTCTGTGGGCAAAATCTATCTTCCTTAGCCCGCAAGAGCACATTACCTACAACAAGCCATTTAAAAAAAAGATATTGTGTCATATTCCTCTGTAGCCTGATTTTTTTTTTTCCCTTAAGAAAGGAAGTTTTTCTTGATACTGAATGCAGCCGAAATGTGATTGCTGTGTTCCTACTTTCTTTATTCTTACTGGAGATGGTCATTGTTGTTTACAGGAGACCCTTTGAGAAGTTGGAGTAATGGGCATATACCTCGGAAAGTGAGTCATTAGCTTCAGGTGTATGGTACCTGCTTTACCTTGAGAAATATAAACAGTTATAAAAACATATTTTATTATAGGCCATAGTTACAAGGAATAAGAGAGGAATAATAATAGTAATTTTAATTTCAGACTACTTCTTGTATCAGTTAGGGCTGGCTACACTAGGCTGCAGTAACAACTCCAGAATCTCAAAGATGTAAGACAATAAGAATGTATTTCTTGCTATGCTTCGTGTACATGGTAGGTTGGCAGAAGGGCTCCAATCATTTTAGTCACACAGGGACTTAAGATGGCAGAGCAGTTGGCACCTTGAACACTGCTGGACACTGAGCCAAAGGGAAAGAGTTCTGAAGGATTTTGCATTGGCAAGTAAATGTACCACAGCTCCTTGGCAGAACTAGTCACAAAGCTCTATTCTTACCTTGGGATCCAAAGAGGGTAGACTAGTCATACTTGATAAACAGCTCTACCAAGATTGATCTGTTATGCCCAACAGATAGTTACTAAATTAAAAAACTTCTCTGAACATAAGAAAAGTGTTATTGGCCTTAACAGTACACAGATTGGTGATGACTGAAGAGGTCTAGAATAATTCAGTGGGAAGTCTCTAAAAAATGAGCTGGTTCAACTCTCTTACTTTTACTGAGGAGGACATAGAGGTCCAGAGAGGGGAAATAATTTTCCCAAGGTTACAGCATTGGAGAGGAGCAAAACAGGGATGCAAACTCAGGTTTCTTGACCTGAATTCGATGTAATTTCTTTCCTTTGTCTCTCTTCCCTATAATCTTGGGAGCCTCAAGGTTCTTCTGCATCTTGCTGCTAAACCTGAACGTGTTGGCCTAAAGCCCTGCCTTTGCATTGTTGTTAGTCTGACAGCTTTCCCTATGTCCAGGCGTTCTGGGTCTGCTTAGCTTCCTGGCTTCCCCTTTCCAGACTCTTTGGTCACCATCCTGTTATTTTCCTGTGGATGATATTTGGTTATGAAGCTACAGGTTCACTTGATTTTTGTTTCAAGTACTAGAATTTGAGTGCTTTTATCAAACGCCAGAAATAGGACGCGGGGTGTATAGGGTGGTGTTGAGACAGTGATGGAGTCTTATGTCTTTTTGGGAGGAGGTCAGACCACGAGGAACTCCACAGGATGAAATGTGTATTGATTTATATATATCCCCCCTACTTTGAGAATATGAAGGAATTTTTGATTTGGTCTGGACAGTGGCCTGTTTTCTTTAGTTGTGATGGTCAGCTGAGTCAGAAGACAAAGTTTTGGTTGGCATGTCTACTGGTTTATTTTTATTTATTTTTTTAACTAGTTCAAGTTTCTGCTTTGGACATTGAGGCCAGGTAGGTAGACTCAAAGTTTTGAGATGGGAACAGAAAACCTTTTAATACTAGCCACTGTTAGCACATAACAGGTTATAATTTTCAAATGATTTTCACTAGAGACCCAGGTTGGACCTTCCAACCTGGAGAGTATTAGTTTTTTATGCCCCAAATTAGGGACATAAACATTATCAGCAGGGCATGTGTTATAACCCAAAGCCTGAGATTTTGACCTTGAATTCTTAAGTATTTTTTTAAAAGATTTATTTATTTTATTTTTTTAAAGATTTTATTTATTTATTTGACAGAGAGACATAGCTAGAGAGGGAACACAAACAGGGGGAGTGGGAGAGGGAGAAGCAGGCTCCCGGCTGAGCAGGGAGCCCGATGCGGGGCTCTATCCCAGGACCCTGGGACCATGACCTGAGCCGAAGGCAGACGCTCAATGACTGAGCCACCCAGGCGCCCCTAGATTTATTTATTTTAGAGAGAGAGAGGGAGTGGGGGCAAAGGAGGGGAAAAGGGAAAGAGAGTTTCAAGCAGACTCCTCGCAGAGCACTAAGCCAGGCACCGGGGTTGATCTCGTGACCCTGAGATCAGGACCTGAGCCAAAATCAAGAGTCAGACGCTTAACCAACTCCTCCACCAGGCACTCCAGCCTTGGATTCTTAAGTGGCAATTATCTCTGGGAGGTGAGGCATCTTTCCCGTAGAGGACCCTTATCAACTTGATGACATACGTATAACCCTCATATTTCATTCAAAATTAGTAAAAGCTCAAGAAAAAATGAACCATTAAGTACCTGTTACCCGTCAGGTGCATGTATACACCTCCCTGTAAACTTCTCTCTGTATATTTTGTGCATGTGTGTACACATATCTGTCTAGGTGTATGTTTTTGTCACTTGCTTTATAGAACAGCCTTACAAAATAGGTATTATCGCCTGGCTAACATCCGAGGGCTGGCTTTTGCTTACTACGTGTTTGTTGTTGTCTTATGTCTTTATATGAATTAATTCATTTCCTCCTTACCATCACCCTCTGGAACAGATACTCTTATTATCCCCATTTTGAAAAAGAGAAAACTGAGGTGTAGAGTCTAATATACCTAAAGTCATGTAGCTGAGATATGTTGGAGCCAAAGTCAAATCCAGGCAGAACTGCTGACGCCCCGCCCCCCTGTTGGTTTGAACCACCCTGCTGGGCTGCCTTCCTCACTTTTCCCACTCCATTCTTGAAGGGAGGAATTACAGAGCAGTGGAATATGAGCCAGACACAGAATCAGAACATTGGATCAAACCCTGGCTCTGATTCCTCTTGTCTGTGCTGTTTTAAGCAACTCCCTCAGCCTTTCTCAGCTTCTTTTCCCCATGGGTATAATAAGAACCCTCACCCATAACTCAGGGAACAGTTTTTTTTTGTTTTTTTTTATTTATTTGAGAGAGAGAGAATGAGAGAGAGAGCACATGAGAGGGGGGAGGGTCAGAGGGAGAAGCAGACTCCCTGCCGAGCAGGGAGCCCGATGCGGGACTCGATCCAGGGACTCCGGGATCATGACCTGAGCCGAAGGCAGTCGCTTAACCAACCGAGCCACCCAGGCGCCCCACTCAGGGAACAGTTTTCAGAGAAAGGAGCTTAGGTCCACAGAATAGACCATGAGAACCACTGGCATGCTAGAAGAGTATTAGAATTTTGTTCCTAATTTTTATAAACTAAAAATAAGACAGAAATAAGCTGGGTCAATATTTAATGTTCATACTGATCTGGAAGCCTTCACGTGGTGCAGGTGTCTCCCACAAGAGCACCTGCCACACACAGTGGGGGGGGGAGCTATTACTGAGGCCACCTGGGAATTCTCTTGGAGGAGCATTTCATAGTGCCGTCTTCCCCTCTTTTTTGTCTTTAGCATTTTGCAAATTTGACTTTGGTTACAGGGTATCAGTGATGTGATTAACTTTATTTAAATAAAAAATCCTCAAATAACAGAACCCTTACATTATACTTGCTTGATTATAAGTTGGGGATTGAGTACAAAAATCTTTGGTTCCAACAGAGATTCCTTGACCATGTCATGAGAAAGAACTCGGAGGTTTTTTTTTTTTTTTTATAAATACAAACTCTCCATTTTCCTCTTATGAAAATTCAAGCTTTTAAAATTTTTTCTTTCCTAATGTCTGGCAGAAATATAAATCCTAACAGATATGCTTGGCAAAAAATGCAGTTGAGAAATGCTTAATGAAAGAAACTAATGCTATGAAGGGGACATTTGAAAACAGATTTTTGGAAAGACTTCCATCATCCTATGAGCTCTTTGCTGCCAACTGTGGCTGGTGTGTTATCTATAAAAATGCTCATCTCTGCACATTTAAAAAAATTGGAAAATGAATTTTCTATTTTAAAAAGTCTTCCCAAGAAGAAGAATTTCAGTGGGTTTTGAATTCATTGGTGAAGAATAAAATTGCCCCACATTTTGGGTAATTGACATCCAGGAATGTAGAAATTTACCCACTGAATTTAAACAACAATCTGAGCATGACTGGTTAATGAGATCACTCAACCAGTGATTGGTTTCTTCCATAAGTACTGTGGTACTGAATAAAGGTCCCCCACAGTATCCTATCCTAATCCCTGGAACCTGTGAATATTAACCTTCCATGGAAAAAGAGTCTTTGCCTGTGTGATTAAATTAAGAATTTTGAGATGAGGAGTTTATCCTGGATTATCTTGGGGAGCCTAAATATAATCACAGGTGTCTTTATAAAAGAGGCAGAGGAAGACCTGACGAGGACATAAGAGGAAAAACAATGGCGCCCAGAGAAGCAGAGATTGGGGTGGTATGGTCACAAGCGAAGGAATGCCACCAAACTTCAGAGACTTGAAGAGGTAAGGAACAGATTCTCTCCTAGAGCCTCTAAGGGGAGTGTGGCCCCACTAACACCTTGATTTTGGTCCAGTGGTACTGTGAGTACCAGAACTCTAAGAAGATAAGTTTCTGCATTATTTTAATGCCACCAAGTTTGTGGTAATTTGTTACAGTAGCCACAAGAAACCATTACATATACTTAAGTACCTTTTAAAATTTGATTCATTTATTAAAATCGTGTTAAACTGAAATTAGAACTAAACTTTTAAGTTGGCTTTTTATGAAGTGTTAAGCCCATATTTTAAAAAATAATGACGTATAAATATATCACATCTCTGTAATGAAAAAATTAATATATAAAGTATAGTTATCTGTTTTTTGGTAAACTCAGGATTTGACATCATTGATGAATAAAATTGCATTTAAAATCTTTATATTTTCTTTCCTACCCTTAAAGTGCCTATTTAATATGTGTTTTATGAATACATTGGTGAGGTGGTGTGTATAACTTATAAATAAATCAACATATGTTGGGGGGCATGATAAAACTTGTGGAGCACTTGCTCTAAGGGATTATTGTCATGACTAAACAAGATAAATGTGAAAAGTCTTGGAACATGGTAGGCATCCAATAACTATTTACTGAATGGATGGATGGATAAGGAAGAGATGGAGGATCCCTAAGCAGTAGGCCTAGAAGAGCATCACTAATGGTGGGGCTTAGCTGTGGGCCGTGTGCTTGAGTCCAAAGCAGATGATCTTCCACCTTTGCCATCATCTTGTGAAGAAGTATGCTTGTTACAGGAAAAAACATGCAATGGAAAAAAGACAGTCTCTTCGATAAGTGGTGCTGGGAAAATTGGACAGCCACATGCAGAAGAATGAAACTTGACCATTCTCTAACACCATTCACAAAGATAAACTCAAAGTGGATGAAAGACCTCAATGTGAGACAGGAATCCATCCAAATCCTAGAGGAGAACGTAGGCAGTAACCTCTTTGACATCGGCCACAGCAACTTCTTTCAAGATACATCTCCAAAAGCTAGTGAAACAAAAGCAAAAATGAACTTTTGGGACTTCATCGAGATAAAAAGCTTCTGCACAGCAAAGGAAACAGTCAACAAAACAAAGAGGCAACCCACAGAATGGGAGAAGATATTTGCAAATGACACTACAGATAAAGGGCTGGTATCCAAGATCTATAAA
>NC_138374.1:46096733-46105225 GCF_054177405.1 Leptonychotes weddellii | reverse complement strand
TGGTTAGCCCGGTGATGGGTATTAAGGAGGGCACGTACTACATGGAGCACTGGATGTTATACGAAAACAATGGATCGTCGATCACTACATCAAAAACTAATGATGTATTGTATGGTGACTAACATAACATAATAAAATTAAAAACTACAAAAAAAAAAAGTATGCTTGTTAGAACATCTGTTTCACAATTGCATGAAGGGTACAAGTGATACGCAGTGGTGAACATGCAGGGTTGACTCAGGCCAGCACTGGGATGGGATGGGGTGGGGAGGAGTGGGAAGTGCCTGAGAAGGCATGAGATTCTTGCCCTGGGTGTGACTATGTTGACTGTAATGGGGGGTGATGGTGGTGGATGGTGCTAAGGGGGATTGGGGGCAGTTATGGTGGGGTGGGCTGTGGGACTATGCTCAGTCTTCCTGCAGTTCGCCTAACAAGGCAAGTAGCTTTAGGCTTTTGCCTGGATGTGAGAGGCTTTGAGGATCTGCCAACAATAGAACAATAGAAGATTCATGAACACCAGCTCTTCTCTCCCATAAGGAGTGTTGGAAGAGAAGTAAAATTCATGCACTGATTTTTAGACAACCAAAATGCCGACACCTACGATGGTGGGGAACAAGGAGATGTTTGGATAAATAAAATTTTGACAACCTTCAGACCTAGTTTTGGTCAATAGTTTTGCTCTTGTTTCTGACCAAAGACACAAAAGCAGCTTTCACTCCAAGTGTTAGCAATATACTACCTGGATTTGGATGTGATCTCTCTTCCAGCTCATGTTTTGATAGAGCTAATAATGACAGGAAAATAACCTGTGAGCTGTGTGTGTGTGTGTGTGGCAGGGAGGGGTTGCTGAAGGAAGGTAATGAGAATTTCAGAGCTGTTATAATCCCTAGACCAGCCAGATTGCACCTGTGGAAAGGGGAGAAGACTCTACTAGCTGAATCGTGAGCCTAGTTGGCTTGGTCTTTACAACATAGGAGTAAAGGCCAATTCTTGGAAATGTACTTGTGCACTGTGCTGATGGAGTAGTGGGGTAGTTCTTCGGGTTACTGACATTGATCCCCATTGTCATTGTTCCCACTGCCTTAATAGCCTTCTGGAGGGGAATTCCAACAGTAACCTGTGCTCACCTCTGATCTGGTTTCCATATTGTCCTCGGTCATGGCACTCCCAGGCTGGATACCTTCCAGCGGTTTCCCTTAGGTTCAGAACTCTTACTGTTGGCACAATTTTCTTCTCCCTCCCACCCTTCAGCCAAATCATATGTCACAGGCAACTCTGTTCTCTGCAGAAGGTTCTCTCTTGTCTTGGGGCCCTTGCACGTGCCCTTCCCCCTGCCTTCCTCTGCCCCCTCCAGTTCCATCCAGCTGACACCTTTGCATCCTTCAAGTCCCTGTTCAAATAAGAAGGCCCTCCTAGAACCATGTTAACTAGTTTGGCTTCCCTTGCTATATGCAGCCCTAACATCCTGAAAGTCCACTTTTGGGATATTTATTTCACTTGTGTTTGTGTATTCAGTATCTGTGGGCCCTGTAAGACCATAGTCTCTGAGAAGTCACTGCACAGTACCAGGCACATGATAGGTGCTCCATCCATTTGCCAGATAAATGAATGAAGCTTTTCAAGACAGAAGGTACTGTGTTTTGTACCCTCACAACCAGTGTTGTACCTGGCACCTAATAAATATTGGTTGAACAGAGCTCAACGGACAGGCAGTGGGGCAGGTTTGCTTTAGGGGCTGTGACCTGGTTGTAGGGTATCAGGCCTCATCCCCTTTACTCCATCCCAGTGAGGCCAAGGTCTGAGTACCTTTAGTGGTCAAGTAGGGAAGGGTGATGGGGGTAGTTGTGAGGTTAATCATACATCAGTTGGTCTTTTGAAAAGAAAAAAAACAGACAAATATACAGATTCATTAATAACAAATATTTCTAGATATAATGAACTTAGAGCCTTTTAGTGCCCTATTTTTGAAATGTGAAAGAGAAGCCAAAACACGAGAAGAGGCTGTTATCATGGCAACCTTTGCATTCTGTTTGCAACCTGAGCCTTCTTGAAAGATTCCCATATGAGTTGTGGTTATAGTTTTCAAGTAGACATCTCGTTTTTGACCTGGGAGTGAGAAGAATAATTTTTAGGTGATGAAAATAAATACTCACCTGACTAGTAAGTACAGAAATGGGTCTCAGGGCTTCGGATATCAGCTCCACCATCTGAAATGTAAATATCTCCTGAAATTCCCATTTAAGAGCAGATTTCACCTGCAAGTAGACTGTTATATCTTCCTGAAAAATATATACACCCTAGTGAGGGAATAAACACATCATTACAGTTTCATGACAGATAAGCTCAGCTCTGTTCGGGTGTAAACTCATTTTTCTTGGGTTGACCTTTAAATAGTATTGTGCTATTGTATGGGATTTAAATCAATAATTTTGTCAAAGCAAAATATACTGCGGATTTTTTTTTTCTTTATCATTTAAATAGTTCTGTAAACTCTCAAGGAGTAATGGATTTCAACATGTTGTCCCCAGGAAGGGAACAGGGGAGGAGGGTACGGGAAGCCACATATAAAAACTCACTTAGTGGCAATGAGGCAGAAGCCTGGGACGGCTGCAGATCTAGACAGTTCCGTTTTTTCTTTCAGGCAGCTGAGGTCGAGGTGCCAGTGTGGGCTGTAATTAGTGGTGTAATACCTTTCCTGCATTCCTGTTATAAAGCGACAAAGTGTCCCAGGTGTGAGGAGGTTAAAATGAGAAGTACCCAGTAGTTATGAAGCAGCAATAATGAGTTTCCTTCTACTTACCATGGATTTGTGTGATATACAGCTTGCAATTAAGCATGGCTTGGTGATTCAGTGATTAATGTATATACAGCTCCTAAAGGAGGGAAGCCGCCCTCCCGTCACATCCTTCATGATGTTTACAGCTGGGTACCTATTAACAGGAAGATGGAAAGGGCCATTTACAATTCAGTAACCTTTATGACAGTGAACTCTTTAATCAGCATTTTATTTCCTTTGTAACACTTTAGTCATCTACAAATGTCAGAATAAAATAGGGCCATGAAATATTTAGGATCGGCATGTGGAAATTGACTTCCCTTGATTTAAGCTGCTGTGTCTTTTCATTTTGTTGTTTTGGGAGCTTTTACTTTTATTGAAAGACAATTTATAACTAAATGCTCCCAACAGTGACTGGCATTAGGGTAGGAGGAATTTCAGAGAGCCAAGTTCTGGTTCTATAAAATGTGTTGATGCTTGCTATATTGGGTAATAAGTTATTCAAATAAAAACATTAGCGAAGGGTTTGCATTTCAGAGCAGTATTTAGTAGAGGTACAGCCGACTCTGCGGAGTTTATGACAAAATACCCTGACATATTTTAGAAAGGTAATTAACTATGAAGTACATCCATAATAATTTAAGTCAGTTGTAGTGTGTACCTGAAATATGCATGATTGTCTCACATTATTTTCTTAGTGGGATTCTGGGACTTTCTCAATTCAACAATAAGCACCTTTCAGCTTTTGTGTATTGTTGCAAATGTATGTAATATGTATTAGCAGAATTGCCATGTTTATATTTAAAAAGAATCTTCAGACAACGATATTGTATTAAATGATTGCATTATTGTTTACTCATGTCTTTTGTTAACTCATTTTAAGCCAGTGAGCCCAAACATATTTCAAACAACATGTCTTAAAAATTAATCTTGGACCACGGCATGCTTTAGGAATTTGGCCTTATGTGGTACTGCCCTCCTCTACCCCACCAAAGGTGCACGGTGACTGTTTGTTGACCATGGGATGCACCTCAATTTAGGGAGATAGTTCTTTTTTCAAGGGGTAGTGAGAGAGTCTTGGTTTCATGTGGGCCATATAGGACTGCCTTTCATACTTTCTTACAAGATACTGGGAGGGTGTTACCTTTTCTGCTGTATGGAAACCAGTAATTGGAAGCAGCAAACATGGTGTGTTGGAAAGACCAGCAGCCTGAGTGCCAGTCCCAGCCCTGACAGGAGCTTCCTGTCGCGGACAGGTTCCTTACCTTTCTGGTAAGGGAGTGTAAACTGAACTGGTTGACTGGACTAGGTGTGCCTTCAAGGGAGCAGTGAGGAAGAGAGGAAGGAGAATACGTGGAGAATAAATCAGGACCTGAAACACAAACTGCCACAAGTAAAGGGTTTCTGTATTGGACTGTATAGATAAGCATCCTGAAGAGAATGTCCTTACCTAGATGACAGAAGGAGAGCTCCTGTGGGCTGGGGCAGTTCCAGTCATCTCATGAATTTGTTGCAGCTGAGTTAAGGTGTCTACTGAAGGACTTAGCACAGAAGACCCCAGTGTTACTTTCTCTTTTCCTTGTTTTCATGAAAGGACAGAGTCCGCAGCTGTCTTCTAGTAACAAAACCCCAATCTACAAAGTATCAGCAAGTTGTCTGGGTTGGAATGTTTATGCAAAGTTAAGGTACTAATCTCCAACTTTAGAGTTTCCCCCACTTAGTTCACGGAATAGGAAAGGAGGAAAATCCAAGGACTAGAAATTGTATGCGGGCCAAGGAAAGGGGCTCAGGGCTTGGGATAGTTAGAGGACAACTTTTTCTTGATTTTTTTTTTTTTTTTCCATCTCCCCTCCTTGTCTTGTTTCCAGCTCACTTTAGAAATAGTTCTTTGGAACATTAAATAACAAGTAAGTAATAACAAGTAAGATCTTATAAGGGGCTGCAGGAGGGACTCCACACCCTCAGACTTTGAAGACTGATGTTTCTTCATTAAACGGGAGTGTCTGAGTGACTGCATCAACGAGGCTGGAAGTGTGCATGGGTGGTGGGAAAGGACTGGCTGGAAGGGTAAGTCGCACCCTGTGGGGGCTAACTGGAAAAGGCAGATGGAGGGAGTTGGTCTAGGAGGGCAGCACTTCAAAAAGACTTTGGTTCCATCTTTTGCCCACCGGCTCACAAGAGGTCCCCACAATGGTGTCTTGGATGGCAGGAAGCAGTAGAAGCCTAAAAAAATTTTGGTGGCTGTAGGTTTTGCTCCCAGATTTTCAATTTTAATTCACTGATCTTTGAATTTTTAAAAATGTTTTTTTAAATTCAAAAAGTATTGTGAAACATAATCACAGAAAGTTTGAAAAAAATGAAAGAATAAAAAAACCTTTAATTCTGCCAAATTGGCACAACTATTATTATGTGTGTATACTTTGTCTTTTTCCACAGGAATAATGCTGCATAGTTAAAATGAGAGCCAAGTGTCAATTTTATGTTCCGCCTTTTACATGTTACATTAAATAATATGCATTTTGCCATGTTGCTTCATGGTCTTCATGATCATCATTTTTGAAGTCTGTATATTGTTTTATCAAATAAGCATTCCATAATTTTTTTTTAATTTTTTATTTATTTGAGAGAGAGAGAGAGCATGAGAGGGGGAGGGTCAGAGGGAGAAGCAGACTCCTCGCTGAGCAAGGAGCCCGATGCGGGACTCGATCCTGGGACTCCAGGATCATGACCTGAGCCGAAGGCAGTCGCTTAACCAACTGAGCCACCCAGGCGCCCCAGCATTCCATAATTTAAAAAATAATTTTAAACATGTTATTAAATCTTACTATGGGCTCATTAGTTTGGTCCCACGTTTTGTTTTCCGTAACAACAGTGTAATGTATGTCTTTGTGCATATGAATTTTCCATATTTTGGTTTATTTTCTTAGGAATAGAGTCCCAGGTATAGAATTATTGGGTTGAGGTGATTACATTTTATCATATCACTTACCTACTTATAGCCCCAAACCTCTTAAAAGCCTTAGATAAATTTCTTCCAAGTTCTGGGCTATGTATATGCTTTAGACTCCAATGATTTTTATAAGAAGCTTGTGTTTCTGTAGAGAATTTTGAGTATTTTGAAGGCTCACGAGGATCAAAAGTCATGTAGATGATACCATTCATTTAAAATTCTGCTTTTGTAAGTGACAGAAAATCAGGAAAAAATCAAACTGGAATAAGGACTGGCATCTTTTGGGCATCCAGAACATGTTATGAACTATCAAGTATGTTGATCTCACTGAATCTCAAAACAATCCTGTGGGTTGGGAATTTGTAGCACTAGCTGTTTTTTTTTTTCCAGATGAGGAAACGGAAACTCAGCAAGGTTAAATGACCTGCCTGAGGTCTTCCAACTTGTGTGGAGTCAGAATTTGAACTCAGATCCACCTGACCAAAGCTGGTGACTGCTCCCGTCTGCCATGTAGTCTTTGTCTTAAAGAAGGGTATATAGGTGAAGCACTAGGGGTACCCCATTGTCCTCTAAGATGGGCAGAAAATGGTGGTCCTTTCCCCTTTGTGACATCAGAAGCTTATTTTAGCTACGAGGACTTAGGTCTTTGTTTCCTGTGCCCTTTGACAGAGCCATCTTTATGCACTTCTCTCAAATGATAAAATACGATTTTGTTTTACTGCCCAGAGGTGGTGGGGATTTGTAATGTGCTGGCTGAATAGCAGCTGCCACATATTTGGGAATTGTTAAGATGGGGTGTGTGGGGGCACGTGTGTGGGGGGGTTTATGGGGGAGCTGGAGCCCAAACCCTTTTGGCCCTATCAGGTTCTGTCTCTGCTTTCCTAAAGGCAGTGAGGGAATGGGGATGTGTCAGACAGGGAGAAGAGATGGTCTTGCTTGGAAAATCAGATTGGGAACTGTAGGTGTGGAGCCCACCCAGAGAGAGGGATGGTCTGGAAGAAACCTTCCACCTAACCACTAAGGGACAATAGGGAAACAAGAATGCTCAAAGTTAAGAGAGGAGTTCAATGTCATAATGCCCTAGGATGCCAGGCACATTTGGAGGCAGGGTTCTGTCTTCCCTACATGGAGGAGCCCCAGTGCATGAAGTGCATGGGAGGAGTTGACTAAGCCACCAAGCTGGGAAACAGGAATGGCTCTGTGATTCGGTCTTCCTCCTGCCTTGGCCCTGGTCAGCACTGTCGTCTCTCTGAGGCTGCGAGGGGGCTGGAGTTACTACACAGGGAGGATGGTTTTCCACGACTTGGTTGAGTTTTAAATCAGGTGGGAAGGTGAATGGGGTAGTGAGGGGTTTGAGAGGCTGGTGGCCACTGGTGTTTGGCTCCTGGTGCCCCTACGACACTGCCCCTTTGCCTGCCCGGTACTGGGTACTGCGTTTTGTATGAAGTCTGGAATTTCTCCGTGTTAGGGGTGGGGACAAGTCATCAGTGTCATGCGTTTTGTTCTGTTTTTTTCTTTTTTTTTTTAACCCCCCCCCCCCCAATGATTAGGACATGTTAACCCGCATTCATTTTGCTGCATTGCCCCCTCTCGGTCAGGATTCTTTAAATGTTTATCCTTCCTTCCTTCTTGACCTTTCTTGTTCAGTCCTAGTTCCCGGGTCCTGCTTGTTTTGTGTTTCATGAGCTTAGCAAACCGTGGCCTCCAATTCCCTAGTTCTAGTGTTTTCACTTAAGATGAGGAGTGATGAGCCAAAGGTTTCAGGCTCAATCCTTGAGCAAAGGGCCGCTCTGACAGGGATTATTATTTATTTGTCATCTTGGATGTAATAAGCTGTAGGTACAGCTTCGAGAGCCCTTGATTTATTGTGCTGTCGGCTGCCACTAGCGGGGCGGCTGGTTCGCTGCGCAGGATGAATACCGCACTGTCAGCTCCGTGGATCCGTCTCCACCACCGCTCTCTCTCTCATAACACGTTCCCATTTCATGCCAGAATACATAAACAATCTTTCATTATTTTGATGCCTTTTTCATATTTGTTCTTTACAGAACATAAAGTTTGAATTTATGGGTTTCCTTTACATTATTTCAACACACTCCACCATTTTCCGGGTTTGTGGTTTAACTCTCAGAAATTGGCTGCCAGGTGATTTAGTTATTTTGGCTTTCTAGTTTTATAGTTATTTAATATCACAATGCCAGATACTGAGAAAATGGAGTGCACGGAGGGTGAGGGATTTGCAGTGTAGGCTCTTGTCATCAAGGCAGCGTGATCACAGAGATGAGGCGTGAGGGTTAACAACGAGGCACCGGAGATGGGAGATCATTTGCTTATTACTATTATTTTTTTTTTTTAAATCCCATCTTAAAAATATTATTGACATCGTGGCCAGCTCAGGTTCCTTGATGGAGCTTGAAAGGAGAAAGGGAACATCCCACAACTGCTGGGAGTTAGGAAGGTTTTCTAAATTTGGGGTTAAAACACCTCACCTATTTTTTTTTTCCCCTCCAGTTTTTCACGGAGCGGCTTTGGTTCTCTTGATTGTTACCTATGCTCTCTTCTCTGCTTCTTGCATTCATCCCTGCCCTCCCTCCATTTCTGCTTCTGTGTTTTAGAGACTTGGTCATATTGCCTAATTTTAAATAATTTTCCTGTTCTTATGTTTAGTTCCCCTAACTGGCAAAGAGCTTGTGCTTGAAGGCATTTGTTTAGGACTAGGAAGTTTCCGCCTCTTTTTTCCCCAGTAAAAGGCGAGGCTTGGGAAAT
>NC_138374.1:46069715-46096633 GCF_054177405.1 Leptonychotes weddellii | reverse complement strand
GTGTCAGTCCATGGAGGAGCCTGGTGAATTTCTCTCCTCTTGGTAGTTCAAATACAAGCCATTGACAGGTGAGATCGTATTCCAGTCAAGGTCAATTAAATGTGTGGAAGTCATGGCATTTGGGAAGTTCAAGGACTTTTCAGGGACAGTGCTAATTCGGATTCTGTAGCGGAAATTCTGGCTCCTCTCGGGGAAGGTCTCTTGCTTACATGCTTATCTGTGGGTGTATGTACCCTTCCACCGAGCCCTAAGAGAGGAAGGGGCTCAAGGTGAGAGATGCTCCACTGTTGCAAAGTTGTTTTGAAGCCTGTCTCCTCCCTGAAAGACATTAATGAATGTGGATTTGAATGCCATAAATGCAAGATAATTTTGTCACTCTTCGCTTCCCTTGGCTGCCTTCATTAGAGAAGTAGGGAATTTGCTTAGCTCACATCACATTGTACGGGCCTGTTGTGGCTGGAAGGAAACCCTAGTTAATTAATATAAGAAATTTGTTTTGTGTCCCTGGTTAAAAAGACGGTGCAGGTTGGTGTTGTCAGCAGAAGCTGCTTGTCACTTTGACCTGTTCTGTTAAGTGTTTGATGTGTTTTCTCAGAGTAATCTGTGAATAACATTATAGCCCAGCCAGAAGAGAAATCGAGGGAGCAATAGCAGAATTAATATCTGGGAGCGTTGATAATTATATATCAGAATCTAATTTTTAGCACAGAAAATGTGTTAATGACAGAGAGGAAAACAAAAACCACTAGCTTCTCCCAGCAGGCCCCAAAGTGTCATTTATTATTTCTCAGCTGGATATCTATCAAGTTTATGGGTTAATTTTTCTGTAGACTGTTATTTATGGGTTTTTGTTTGTTTTCAGCCATCATTACTAACAATACGGTTAATAGCAATCATTTGTTATCCAGCACTAGGCGTGATGCCTCAGATGAGAGCACTGAACTGAGAATACTCATTTGGTAGCTGAATAAGGCCCTGACAGGGCCCATTTATAACAAGCTCATTCTATAATGTCCATCCTATTAATAAAATTTTGTTGCTGTCTAATTAGAGATGTCTGATGTGTATAGTAGCAGCGCAGAGGAGACTTGGTGCCACTGCCTTTTTTCCTGCCCTTCCCCTGGTCTCCTGGGTCACAGCCAAAGCCCATCTGGGCATGTGGTTCGAGAAAACAAAAGGAAAGAGGAACGAGCGGTGGGTGAAGGTTCTGGATTAGGTGTGTGGCGGGAGTGCTGAGTGGAGACTGGAGAGCAGGGAGGCCTTGCTGGCTTTCCAGTCCTCTTTTCATGCTGTGCCCGCACAGCCCTGGTTAGTAATTTGCAGTTCCCCTCCCAAATCTTTCTTGATATGAGGTGTGGTGGGTCACAGGATGCTGCGATTGATTTCCTAACACACACCAAAACTTAAAACATCTGAGCGCGTGCTTAGCTCTTCAAAGTTGGTGCCTGGAAAGGCAACACATTTATTCCTAAGTCACGAGCATTTCTTCTGGAAACTTCTCTTGGTTTGTTCACATAGGTTGTCGGTTTGGTTCACTACGAAAGTGAATAGTCTCCCCAAATAAGAATTGGGGGTGCTATACTAAAACACCAGTCTCAGTTATTTTGTGGTCACACCTTGGATAGAGAAATGGGTTCAGTTAGTCATTTTTGTCCCAGGAGATCTTTCAGGTTTTTTTTTTTTTTTTTTTTTAAATGACAAAGAAGCTTTGGGGCTAGGTGACTGGATGTGCTCATCTATTGGGCAAAGAGTTGGAATTCCAACAGCTACGTTTGAATTCTGATGCCCTTACTTAGCAGTGGTATGATTTGGGGAAAGTTATTGAATTGCTGGGTTTAAGCTTTCTCAGTTCCAAAAATCCCTGGACCAATCCCTGGAGAATGGTATGGTGTGAGGATCAAATAACATACATGAAAACGCCTTGCAGGTAGCAAGACCTCTCAAATGTTAGTTACAATTATCAGTAGTTACAGAAAAACCTACCCCACTGAGCTGCTTTGTTTTAAAGTCATTTTAAGTGCAGTTGTATAAATAGTTTTACTAATTTAATTGCTCATATTTCACGTAAAATTCTGCTTTCCACCCTAAGAGTAAAATTTAAAGAAATGTGTAGCATTGAAAAGTTTTTTATCATCCTGATTATGGCTTATTGTGACGTTTGCCCTGTTTGGGGAGGGGAAGAAGAGTTTAGAATTCAGGGAAGAAATATTTTAATAATTCGGCAGGTGCTCAGAATTATACATCTTTGAATTAAGAGCACACAATCAGGCAGTACACTGAAGAATGTTTTAAAATAGTTTTGTTGCTAGGTAACTATTTTCCTCTTTAGTAAGCTCCCCCCCTCCATGAAATGTTTTGCAAATGATCTTTTGAATAAGAACAATCATCTAATATTTTCCTCCCAGCATATCTGTTTGATTTTGAAGGTAAAACTTAACAACAACAACAAAACCACTGCAAAATTTCCCTCCTAAACTGGCGATGAAAGTGCTGTGTAGGGCTGACTGGGCTTGCACAGGCCGGGGTAGTCTGCTGGTTTTTTTTCCTCCTAACCTGCGCTTGACTACAGCTTATCAACCCTTAATTAGTGCTACATTTTCTCCCTGTGATTTCTATTGATGCATGGTACAGGAAGCTGAATTGAGCCTCCACCTGACTGGTGTGCAAATTGTTCTAGAAAATTCAGCAAACATCTCTCTCCATTCCCCGCCAACCCTTGCTACCACTATTTCTACCCCCCCCCGCCCCCCGCCTTTTCTCTTTCCTTGTGTCTTTCTCTCTTCCCTTCTCTTCAGTAGAAAAGGTGAAAAGCAGGACGATAGGAATCAGGTTGAGTATTAGTGTTTTTGCTGGCCTGAGCAATAGAAAACGACAAGCGGCTGACTGGGTCCTCTGTCAGCAGATCGGGAAGCAGGCAGGCTGCGGCAGGCGGGGGGCTCCCCTGCGGCCTCGGGATGGCTGCGGCACGGCTGTGAGAGCCGGGATGAAGTCAGCACTGACAAAGTGAGGGGGTTGATGGATGGACAAAGCAGGCAACTGGATGTGAGAATGGATGAGGGCAGAGGGGGAATTTAACACAGACAAACAGAATGAAAGACAGAGAGGAATTGCCTGCTAAAGTATGCCCGCCCTTAGATCCCACAGCAATTTACTCACTGCTAACTGAACACCCAAGGATTGTTTGCATCTCTGCAGATTTTCCTAGCCGCTACAGCAGAGGGAAGCTAGCAGATTCCACCTAGTGTGTGCCAGACTTTCTCTTTCAACCTCCCTCTACACGCCCCCCCCCCACATTCACTCTCACTCATTTAATTCAAACTGAGCGGCTGATTATTTCCAATAAGTTCACACAGTGTTTCTGCAGAATAAATTTTCTTCCCCTGCCATTATTTTAATGTTTCCACTAAATTTGCTTTAATCAGTTATTGTTGCCTTAGTGTAGTAAATAATAATATTTACCTGCTCCTTTTGAAAATGATGTTTCTAGAAGGTGACGTATTGTTGCTTCATGAAGGAGTGTGATAGCCATGATAATGCATGTCTCCTTTGTGCAGGAAAAACTTAGTGTCTTTCTACCTTTATCCAGTCCATATATGTTAATGAGTGGCTCAATATTTAATGCTGGTAACATTTTACTTTAAGGTAGGAATATGCTCTAACCCAAACCCCAATATATTATATTAGGCAGAGAAAGAATTTAAGAGGGTAGATCTCATGTTAAGTGTTACTACAATTAAATTAAAAAAAAACCCCAAAATTAATTGGACAGAAAAAAAGATGAATTCATTTATCCCCCTGAGAAAAATGTGTAGTTTTGGGTATGGTACAATAGGTTTAGTATTTATGGAATGGTTATTTCAGAAAAGAAGTGTGGAGTATGGTCCAAAACCTATTTGAGGTTGTTTTTTTTTTTCTTTTTCTTTTTCTTTTTAAATACAGTCAGTGATTGTATGAAGTAATAGAAGGTAAATCAATTTATTATAATTGAGTACCATACTCAAATATAAATTTAGGATTTTGTTTCATTGTATGAATAAAGTGATTTTCTGAGACCAGTTGATGGAGGAGTCTTGGATAAGAATTAGTGTTATTTAAATTCTAGAAGAGAAACATAAACATACACACGTTTTCGGGAAAGTGAAAAGGTAACTTATCCCCAACTCAATTCTATCCAGCCTTAAGTGTGATGGTTTCAAAATGAGCCATTGTGTTTTTGGTACTTTCAAGGAATCAGGGACCTTATGGAGCTCGGAAAATCTCTTTCTCATTTTGGAATACACTGAAGGAAACTTTGTATTTCAGAATTGATGCTGATGGGTCTAATACATCCTTTATACATTTTCCATCCAAAAATAAAGTTTATTTTTTCCTTCTTCCCCTCTCAACCCCTTCCTCCCTTTCCCCTCAAAGAATGGCCTGGAAATATGAAGACTTTCTGATTTTTCTGTTTTTTGCTCTATATTACAAAAAATAAATTCCCCCTTAAGGGTGCACACACCTGGTTTTGAGGAGCTATCTTTCTTGTGACACTCCTCCAGACTGCACTTATTTCTCTCCTCAGATTCCACATAGAACTAAACATCTGAGGTAGCAACGCAGTTCTAAGAAATGTTGGCCCAGAATGCAATATCAGCTGCCTTCACAATTAAAGCAAGGTCTTGGGAGAAGGACTGTTGACTTGCTAGAAATGATGAATGGGAGTTTTAAAAAAATGAAATTAATACGTTGTTGCATGGAGATCCATGAGACATATTTTCAGGTATGGCATAGATTATCTATCACTCTGCTGATGTTGAAATGTGGATTTGCCCTCATGCTCACACCCACATTCCTCGTGCAGACTAGAGGCTGTAGCAGCCTGGCAGCCCTGCTACCCTCAGGTGTATATCCAGCATCGTTTGGGGATCATCTAAGTTCAGAGCTGGCTAACCGCTTGGATATTATATCATACATTAATTCTGGTATTGAGTAATTTTTCAAAGGTTGAAAAATTTGACAAGTGATAAAATTAAGTTTACTAAGGCTGGCTCACACACGGCTCAGAGAGACAGTTCAGTGTAACAGGTCACAGAGAATTCTGGTCCTTTTTGTAGTATGAAAACCTGGGACCACAAAGGTGATCTCAGGAGACTTTGGAGAAAAGAATGGTGGCTCTTCTCACACGGGAATCCCTGATTTGTGGAGGCAGATTAAGAACTGTTTTTTTTTTTTTTTTATCATAGCTTCCATGATCTTTACATGCTAGTTACCAGCACATCTCATAAGAACCACAGCCCCTGTGCTTCCCAGAAGCAGAGTACAGGTGTCCGAGGCCCGTCTCCGTAGAGATTCTGATACAGTCAGATGGGGTGAGATCCATGCCAAGGATACTGACATGTGGTCCAGAGAGATTTCACCTTTCCCCTTCTTGTTCTTCTGAGGTCAATTTGGATAGTTCTGGTACATCACTCCAAATCCCTTGGACTTTTGAGCTTTTAGGTGGGATGGGTAAGAAACACAGAATGTTCACTCAGTTTTCTTTTCTACTTCTTAATTTATTTCAACCCTTTTCTTATCATAAATGAAATACATGTTTATTGTAGGAAGTTTGAAAAAAATAGGAAAATTCTGAAGAAAAAAAAAATACTGGTAATTCCACCACCCAGAAGTTAACACTGTTAATATTTTGTTCTGGATCTTTCAGTCTTTTTAGAAAACATATATACATTACACTTTTGGAAACTTGGATCACTCCCTAATCTTTTTTGCAACTTTTGTGTGTATCAATGTATATTTTTAGCATATTCTCATGCCCTTAATAATTATTCTGAAACATGGTGGCTAGTGGAGACACAGGGTATTTGGTCGGGTTTTCTTTGCCAGTCTGTTATTGTTGGGCATCTAGGCTACTTACATTTGTTTCCTATATAACTGTCATGAACTTTGGTCTAATTGGCAATTAAGGATAATTTGATTATTCTTTTTAAAATTAATGAAAGTTAGATTGCCTTTCCTCCCACCCTCCCATCCATTCATCCATCTATCCATTGCTAGTTTATGAACACTTGATTTATCATGGTTTCACAAGACCCATGTCTGCCCCGTAATTAATAACTTCTTCCTGGGGCTGTAGAGAGTGTAAATTGTTCTATAAGTCACTGCAGTCTTTCAGTATTCTTAGTACTATTGGTATCATGATCATCTATTTTAGAACTATCATATCTCAGTGCTAGAAGAGACATCCCCAAAGATTAAGCCATCCACTGGTGAAGGAACTATTGTTGGGGTTAAGCAAGATGTTCGGAGGGTCAGGATGTTAGCAGTGCCTGCTACAACCAAAGCAGTTATGTTTTTTGGGTTTGATGTTAGCTTTTTTTTTTTTTTTAAGCAAGTCCTGCTAGTTAGTTGATCTAGTCTAATTCCATTCCTCTCATAGATGAGGGTACTGAGGCTTAGAAATGTCAAGTGACTGACATCTTTCACAGTTCTCTATCCCCTGGCATTTTGTATTTCTCTTTACTGTCAGCCCCGCTATCATTCTCCGTTCCATCAGTGAGCTCAGACTCATGAAAGAATAAGGATAAGGAAGGTTTCTCTCATTCAGCTGAACCTTATTCCACATTTTTGGGGATGACACAGTGATCTATTTGTGCTTATTAGCACAGAGTTGCATAGTCATTTGCCATTCATTTTCCCCAAACACCCAGTTATGCAGCAAATATAAAAAATTACCACCTGGAGAATATTCTACAAATTTTAGTACCGGCTAATTATCAAATAGGGACTGTCAATCTTAGTACATGTTCTGCTGGTCCATTATTGGGCAGGTTGAAGCAATTCTGGGACTCTGTTTCCTCAGTTATAAAAATAGTGTTGAAAAAAAAAATAAAATAAAAATAGTGTTGAGTGAGTCAAGATCTATGGGTACATATAGCTCCAGTTTTGGGTTCAAGGAAAACACTATGAAAGAAATACCATGAGCTTTGCAAATTGAAAGTACGATCTGGAGATCATGTGAGGTTTGGATCTTGACAGGCTTTATGAAAGAAGTGGAATTTCAGCTGGCTCTTAAAGATAGGATTTAATAAAGCAGAGGAAAAGTGAAGAGGACATTGTGGGAGGTGGATAGTTTGAGCAAAAAGATGGGGCCAGGAAAATAGAGAAGAGCAAGGAGAACTGTTTGCTGACATGGCAAAGAGTAGAGAATTAAGACTAAGGGTGAGACACAACAGTGAATTCCTTTTCTTCATTCATTCCACAAATATTTGAGTGTCTGTTATGTGCCTGAAAGAACTTACAGAGGGGGAAGACCAATGGTAAACAAATACATGCATATGCACATATGGTGCTGGTAAGCACAATGAAGAAGACTAAAGTAGAGAGTAGAGAATGGTGAGTGTAGGTGTACAGCTCTTTGAGATGGAGTGGTCAGAGAAGGTCTCTTGCATAACTTAACATTTGAGCAGAGACCTCAGAGATATGAGGAAGGATGCCTTGGAGGCAGTGAGAAAAGTAGGGGGAAATGTGAGTACAAAATCCTGAGGGTAGGTATAGAACCTATTCCCAGTAATCACCTGTTATCCCTTATGCTTGTACTCAGAACCCATTCGTACAATTAACCCTTTATGCCATTGAAGGACTTTCATGACCTTCATGTCATGGAATCATGGAAAGTATTTTCTCCCCAGTCTCCTGTGATTGTTCGGGCATGGGCATGTGATCCTCTTACTGTCAATGATCATGAGGTGTGGTCTGTATGGTGGGGACTTCTGGGACAGTTTTCCTCTGTAATAGAGAGAGAACATTCTCTGGGTGTGGTTGTATCTACATGTGATGCCTGTAGCCGCCATCTTACCTCCATGAGGAGCAGTTTTGAATTGAGGGTGGCAGAGCAGAAAGATGGAAGTACTTGGGTCCTTGGTGATACCATGATTGGTGAATTAACCCTGGAAAGCATTTTATCTTTGGATTTCTGTTATGTAATAAAGCCTTATTATTCAAGTAACTTTTATAAAAATCTTGGAACAGTGTTCTTTGTCTGATGCATTTCATTTAAGATCTGCTCAGATGTTACCTTCTCTGGAAGACCCTCTCCAACACTATGTAAAATAGGACAAAGGCATAACTTCAGCTCTGATGTTGATTCAGAGTCTTGCATTTGCTTAAGTTCAAGCTAGTGGGTACCCTCAGTCTGTATTCTGTGCATGGGAAGGGGGATATGGGAGTTCCCGTGCCATTTGGACTGAGTCTCCCTCCCCTGCTATCTCCTCACATGACTGTTGCTCAGGTCCATCTTCATAAATGGTGATTTCAGGAGCCCATTTGCTCCACATAAAAGGTGAGTGACTTCGTATATAATAAATCTCAGTGTGGTGTACATGCTATCATTCCCTTCATTTGACCTTGGTGGAACAGGCTGATGGGGCAGTGAAAAGTATGATATGAAAAATGAGTGAGCATAGCAGAGTAAGTAGTGAATCATTCTTGTGTGTGATTAGCTGTGAAAAATCTCACCAATATGACTCAGAGTACACTTTTTCTTCCTTTTCCCATCCCACTTCTCCCCATAATATCTTATCATCCACCCCACAAGTGAGCTTTCCTACACGTGACTGCCTTGTCTTTCCTAGTGGTCATCAGATCCATACAGGGCTTCCTAGATTGTGAACTCAGGGGTAAGGGAAAGTGGGCTCCCAGGAGGAGAATATTTTTTTGTTTGGGGGTGGGTAGAGCAGCAAATGGAACTCAGCTGAAGCCTTAGGGAGTCCCTTCCAGGAACATGTTCAGAAGACATGAGTATGACAGAATGACTTTGTAGGCATTGTAAATCTGCAGTTATACCTGAGGACTCAGTGACTCACGGTTGAGGTCTCCATCAGTTCCATTTGCAGAGTCAAGCCCTATAAAACAGGGCGATGGGATGGTAAATCAGGTTTCCTGGGGAATTGTGGGATCCTGCCACAGAAGGCTTGAGCGCATAAAATGGAAACTTGCCTTTGATGGCATGGCTCTTATTGCCATGCTGTGGAGGCCACCTTGGTGGCACATGGAAGTGCTTTTGGAAGAGAATTCCCTGGTGCAGTTGATCTCTCTGGGCGTGCTCTGCCTCACTGTCCTCTTGATGTGACATCAATGGGACAGGAGGCCGTTGGGGGGAAAGTGAGGGGTGATGAGTGGTCAGAGATGCCTCATCTGGCTAACGTTACTGGACAACTTCAGTTAGCTGTTCAATCTCACTGCAGAACCTACAGATTGGCCTGCCTGCCCTTCCAAACAGAGAACATATGTTCATTTTAAGGACCAACAGAGTGTTCATTTAAATAGGCACCTGCTAGCAATTCCTCTGATGGGTATCATGAAAGTGACCTTCATTCCTTATTTAGTTCTTCTCCATGTGTTCTCCAACCACTGGGGAAAACTGCAGTAGTTGAGATACTTGGGGCCAAGCTTTGTCCTAGTTACTGGACAAAAAAATTAATTTTTAGATTTTTGAAATGTTTTACTGCCTCAAAATGTAGTCTGCAGCTAGTGAAGGATTCTTAGGGGATGTGGTAAATGAATAACAACAACCAAACATAATTAGCTTTTTAATTTTTTTCCTGTATACGTGGACGATTTTTCTCAAGGTGGTCAAACCTGACCCTACGATCTTCTTTGCACCATTTGTTGTGTATCAGTTGCCACAACAATACTGCTCTTAAAAAAATCCTCCAACATCTAGTGGCACTCAGTGGTGAGCAGTTATTACCCCCCTCAAAGGTTTGCAGATGGACAAAGCTCTGCTCCATGTGTAGGTCTGTGCGTTGGTTGTGCTGCTCTCCTTTGTGCGTCTCTATTTTGCCTGGAAGCAAAGGACTTTCTAGGCTAGCTCTTCAGATTTCAGATGTTGGAGGCTCACAGAGGGCAGAGGAAATATGTGATGCCTTGAAATAGAGACTCAGAACTGGCCCATTGTGATTTCAGTCCACATTCCATGGATATAATGAAATCTTGCAGTCAAAAGCATCATCAGTGCATTAGGGATAAATACTCCAGTGGTAGGAACTACAAAATCACATGGCAGAGGGCTTAGGTACAGGGAGGGTGGAGAATTGACAACAATTTTGCAAAGCACTATTAATTTAGTCAACATATAATTTACTAAGCACCTGTCATGAGCCTGATTGGTTCTCCGTCAGAAATGGGACAAAATTCAACTTCAGTAGTTTTCTTTTTAAAGATTTACTTATTTCTTTTAGGGAGCAAGAGACAGAGAAAGAGAGCCAGTAAGGGGGTGGGGAGGGGCAGAGGGAGAGAGAGAGAGAGAGAATCCTCAAGCAAACTCTCGGCTGAGTGAGGAGCCTGATGCGGGACTTGATCCAAGGACCCTGAGATCATGACCTGAACCAAAACCAAGAGTCAGCTGCCTAAATGACTGAGCCATCCGGGCATCCCAACTTCAGTATTTTTCAAAACTTCCAATGTCTTAGGTGAATTAATAAGGTCTTACTGTAAAAATAGAGTAGGTATTTAGTAAAAGCATATAACAGATTAAAAGTGGAATTTAGAAACAGGAGAATAATATATGTTGAGAATCCTTTCCATCATTGTGTGCCCTTTGTAACTGTACATGTGAACAGTCATGTTTATGAATGGTTGTTGCAGACAAAAAGATAAATATCTCAAAGAGGACAAGTATCTTGGTCAATAACCATTTACTCCTATCCCGGGTCTTGGTTGTTAATTTTGGTTATGTGACTGACTTGAGCTTGTAGAATAAAGTGAAGCAGGTTAACAAATCATCAGAAAGAGCCCTAAGAGAATAAAGAGAGAAATAGATTAGGGTAAATTTTCATTTGGCATTCATTTCCCCAAAGATATAGTCATACAGCAAACATTACAAGATTGACAATTGGGTAATAGATGCATAACATGTCCAAACAGTTAAGCTGTTCTTCAATTAACACCCAGCCCTGCAATGCCATCTGGACTACCGAGTTTATGAAGGATGTGGGAAATTTGGCAAAAGTCCAGAGGAACTGTAGGGATAACAATAATTTGCAAAATGGTATATCTGAAGAGCTTTATGGGGTTGGCATTATTTGCCTAGAAGAAGAGAAGCTTGAATGATACTCTTCTGGTGTACCATGGTGGTTTTATGTGAGCAGGTAACCAGCTGCTCTCCATCTTAACTAGGAAGTAAATAAAAAGGAAAAGGTTGACATTTCAGCTTGTTCAAATTAAGTTAGACCTACATTTCACTTGTTATGTTTTGTAGTGGTGACCCAGGGTTGTTTCCAAGTTGTGGAGTGTTTCTCCAGGGAGGATTTAATTTTTTTTTTTTAAACTTTTATGTGGGAAAGAAGCTCCTTCTCTTATAGGTGGTTATGTATTATTTTCCCTGGAGGCAGGGAGTTTGAACCTTGCTGAAAATCTGTGTCTGGATGTTGAGGAGAAAGTAGGGTTGCGCACAGCCTTTTAGGATTTCTGGCTGAAGTAATGAAGGTGGTGCCCCTTAGTCTTATTTCATCTCCTTGTTATTCTGGGAAGGCCATGATCTATTCAGTCTACTCATGGACTCTATCATGGAGAGCTGTAAAGAGTGAGAAGTTTAATTTCCATGGGAAATGGAAGGTCCACTTAACCAGTTGATTTATAAGCTGGATATGGTAGGAGCTGATTTAAGAGTTTTGAGAAGTCTTTTCCTTGTGTATTTTAATGTTGGGTAGTTTATACAAAGGCCTCGTAAGTTAGAGGCTAGAGCCCAAAGCACTTCTTTGCATTCAAGTACACATTTACGATGTCTTTCTTGCCTATTTAAAATAAAACGTGAAAATTCACAAGTGGCAAATTCTTTGTGTTGTTTTCTACTTAACCCTGAATTACTGTACATCATACTCCAAGATTGTTTCCCTAAATTTACAGTAATATAGATGATTGAGTTTATGTCTTATCATATAATCCAGTGTCTGAGAAGTCTGCAGCAGTACATCAAACCTTAGTAAAATATGAAAATTATGTACACGGAAAAGAAAGAAAAAGAAGCAGCATGCAAGAGGACACTCAAAGGAAGTATGGTGGTGGTGTGGGGAGATCATGCATGCAGGAGACTGCTACTGGTGTGACCTCATGTGAGTCAGTTAACAACAGGTCTTGGCTTTTTTACCTGTGAAGTGAAAGACTTGGATTAGGCCATCTCATGATTGTTTTTACTCTAAAACCCTCTGATTTGTGGTCTGTGTTACAACTCTCTTTGAGAAGATGCTTTGTTTCCTTAGGCCCATTCTGTGAGTGGAAATACTCTCAAAGCATTTGTCTTTATCCAGCGTAACTGAGCCGTCTTCTGGTTAGCTAAGGAAAGTGTGTTGACTTCTGAATTCACAGTCACAGATATCAGCATTTGGACCATCCCCTCCACTCCTGCATTCTCAGGCCACGTGGCCAATCATGGCATCTCTTCCTATTGAGTCAAAACTCTGCCTCAGAATCCTTCTCATCACTGCCTGCCATACCTAGGGAGTGGAGTGCACTCTTTACTCACTCTGGCCTGGGACGTGTAGACCTCTGAAGATGTGAGGGCTGTGGGTGGTGGGATCTAAGAGAAGTAGACACCGACTTGAAAGAGCTTCTAGTCTAAAGAAACAGGTGAGGAAGTATGGGAAGTGATCATGGGCTGGGGTTAGTCTGGATTTTCATCAAGATGTTTCAAAGAACAGCTCTGTTTTAACTCTAGTCACATCTTACGGGTACAGAGAATGTTGTGGAAGATGGGTGGAAATGATTTAAGACATTTTTCAAAAAATACATATTTGAAAGTCAGTAGTCTTTTGCATCACCATTTTGTGTTGGCTCTGATATGCGGCTTTCTACAATTTATAGTATGTAACATTAGCCTTCAAACTGAGCAGTTTCAAAGCTGTCCTGGCTATGGGAGTTGTCATTTAGTGTCCTGGATGGCCCTCTGCTCTGAGCATCTTTGAAGGCCAGGCTGGAAGTGGGTGGGGATGAGAGTAATTTTGTATTTGGTGAGACAGAGATGGTAATCATTTTTATATGTGTATAAACACATAAGCATAATGGATGTTAATTTCTTGTGTTTTATAAGGCGTTTATTATTCTGTGTGCCCTATTTGAAATGTATGGTAAGAATATGGCAAAGGAGAAAAATATATTAAGATTGGGGGTTTCATTGCATTCATAAAAGGCTGTTGTCAAATCCCTTGACTTTTTACAATGAAGGAAAATGTCCCTAGAGATGGAGTATCAGGATTTCTGGATGAATTCTTCCAGTGTAACCTAGATCTTTGGAATGCGAGCAGCACTGCCAAGGCCCTGGGCTCATCTCTCTGTTCCCAGCTCGGCTCAGTTATGCACAAAGGTCCTTCTCTAGGTGACATATCATGTTGTATTCCAAAGTACACTTTCTTTTAATTTACAACTTAATTTTCAACCTAATTCAGAAGATTGATACTATAATGCTATTTGCAGAAGTATTGAAATGTCAGTAAGTTTTATTGTAGTAATAAAGAGTATTCCATATATCACACACTCTATAGGGATCCTTGCTTTTTGCATAGATCTTCATAGCAACAACCAGTGGCTAAATGCTGGCAATCATTAATTTTTAAAGAAGACATGGTTATGACGAGTTGAGGAATTAAGGCTGGTGGTGAAGAATGAACTTTAATTTTTTGACATTTTTTTTTTTTTGTTGCATACTAAGGTGAGGCGACAGCAAGATTATAAAAAATGGCCCAAATCCCAGGTTCCTAATACTTAAAATGCTGTCTGCTCATAAAAAGATTTCAGTTAGGGAGAGGCCATCTTTGAGCTCCTCGTAACAAATGGGTATCAGTGGCCCATGAAATAATCAATGCCACTAATCCATCCTGGGGCCTGCCAATATGTTAATGGCCCTGGTGCATCGTTATTGCTACAAGACCATAAATCATTCTGGTACCAGAATGCATCGCTGTCGAGGCCTCAAACCCCTCGCCTGGAATAAAATGCTGTCTCCTAACAATTAATGTCCAAACATTTTGCAGCTTTGTGCCTTGATTGTTTTCAGATGCTAAAAAAGTAAGTAGGACAGATTGTAAATCAATAAAACTATAAGACAAAGTGTTTTAATAATAGGCAGGTTCAGAGTAAATCATAGTTTTGTGTTTATTATTGCTTTTGGGATTATAAATAAGGAGTTACTTTCTACTACCCAGCAAGGCTACTGAGTTAATATGGGGGGTACCAGGTCCAGGGTAACCTCTCTGAATGGGGCTTCCTTCTGTTATACCACCCTGAGAAGCAAAACAGGCCAAATGGAGTCACAAGCCCAACGCCATATTGTAGGGCAGCATTTAGTGTCCAGTGGATCTGTTTCAGAGCCAGTTCAAAGTAGCTCAGCGTCAGACAGTCTTTGGCAGCATCAGGCTTCAAGGAGCCAGTGTGATGAGATTTCAGTGTGTGGTTATTTATTTGGCTACAGGACACAGGTGATGGGATAATTTTAAAACAGTGCCCCAGGTAGTTTGGGGTCCCTAGGAGCCTTTACTCATCTCTTTCCATGAAATTATCTGACCTGGTGTGTTGACTTTGGCTGGGTAAATGCATGTGCTGAACCGTAGGCTAACCTAAAAAGATCTCATTTAGGAAACAGTTGCATTGGATCGATCCGACTCTTTTTGGTTGGTGTCATCATGTTGAGAAACACGATGGTAAGTCATTAACTACCCCCTGTAGAGACCAAGTTTATTTTTGCTGTTTATGGTGTTACTTGTTCTACAACTCTACTTGGGGCAAGAGCCTCTGTGCATGATCCAACCTGGAAATGTGGGCTTGTCATTTGCTTGGGAGCAATAAACCAAAGGGAAACAGTTGGTGGGCTTTCCCATGACCTGGCTAATGAGCTGTGTTGAGTCAGTCTAGATTCAGATTCCGAGGGGACCTGGGGACAGTGACTGGCTGAGCCCATTTCCTTTGCCAGGCTAGATGTGGTCATGAACCAAGAAAGTAAACGACCAAGTGGAAACAGTAGAATGTGGGGTAGTGAGTACCTTTAGCTTTTAGTTAGAGCTCTGATTTTTGAAAAGCCACCATGTTCCTACCCCGCATCATGAATCGTTAGGCTCCCAAACACACAGTCAGCAACTGTTATGTAGAAGGAGAGGGAAGAAGCTCTTGATCTCCAACAGGACACCCCCTTCTTGTAGCCGTGTGTCCCTGGCGCCCAGCTCTGATGGGTGTTCGTAGTTTATTTTGGCGCTCAGGAAATAGCACCGGAAAAGGCCAGAAAAACAGTGGCTCCGTATAGACAGAAAGACAATTAAAACTGATATGACTCTTAACAGAAGTGGCAAGAGCAGGCAGGATGGAAGTAATTTATTCAACGAATTGTCCAAATACATAAAATTGCGCTGATGTATGGTGTAGTGGTGGGACAGTGGAAAATTTGATAGTTGTTTCCGTTGTATGAATTACTCAGACAGGATGCCTTTGTGAAGGATGGGGGTTTGTTTAATGTTCTGACAACAATTTAGATCCTGTTATGGTTATTGCAGTGTAATGCTGTAGTAAAAATTGAACATGACACACCAGCAATTTATTATTTGTGTGTTTTTTAACCTTGAGTATCGGATTGTTTGTCCAAGCATATCCTTTGATTTGCTATGAAATTTATTGTTGATAAAAACAATCATTTCCATTAGAAGCAAAAAAAATTAATATATATATATATATATTTGCCATGAACCATAGATTTAGGGGGAAAAATTCAAACTAGGCTACAGGACTTATGACAGGTAGACTCATGACATTATATGGTAATTCAGCATGAAAGAATAATTGTGACACTCTACTTAGTTGTGGAGTATAATCGTGCTGTGAGGTTCAATTCACTGAAAGGCCAAATTATCTTCAACTACATTAGTCTGACAACCTATAATGCTTTGCAGAGGCAATTTGTAGACGTTTCACAGAGTGCCAGCAAACAGGGCTCCCCATTATGCCACCCATTAACAAATTTGTGTAGGAAAAAAGTAACTTTTCCATTTACCTGACTGTTTTCAAGCTTTGCAACATAATAAATATCTAATAGTAGTATTTGCATTGCCATTTATTCTCTTAGTTTTAAAATTTATCTGAGATATGGTGGGAGAGATTTATCTCTTCAGCTATGCAGCCTGAGAAATATTGATATTTTCATTGACTTAAACAACAGCATGGTGCAGTGAAGAAAGCCTGGCATTTGGAGCCAGGAGGCCTGGATTGTGGTTGGAGTCACCCTCAACCTGATTGCTGCTGACTGTTGTGAACTGACTCACTTTGGACCTCAGTTGCCCCTTCTCTAAATTGGGGATTATAATGCTCTCACCTAAGAATCTCTGTGTGAGAGTGAAGATAAGTGGTTCTCAATGTTGTTCTGAGCCACTGGACAATTAATTTGAAGAAGTTAAGGGGTAGGGTACTGTCAACTGTTTTTGTACTGCTGGTTTCAGAGCCACAGGGTGAATAAGTGTGAGGCTCGCTCAGCTCTGTGATTAGGGTAGAATTTCCTTCTGAGCATGTATTGCTTGATTTCACCTGTCTGTGAACGCCTGTCTCCAAAATGGAACCCAGGGCTCTGCCAAAATAGATGGTTTTACTTTTATCATCTCAAATAGAGAGTAAGCACATGGACTTTTTTTTTTTTTAAAGATTTTATTTATTTATTTGAGAGAGAGAGAATGAGAGACAGAGAGCATGAGAAGGAGGAAGGTCAGAGGGAAAAGCAGACTCCCTGCCGAGCAGGGAGCCCGATGCGGGACTCGATCCCAGGACTCCAGGATCATGACCTGAGCCGAAGGCAGTCGCTTAACCAACTGAGCCACCCAGGCGCCCGAGCACATGGACTTTTTTAAAGAATGAAAAAACTACTCCTTTGCTCTAGAAATTTAGGGACACAGCATATTTGATAAACTTTTTAGAAAAACATTATTCATAAATCATGTCAGATGAGTCCTAAAAACGTTGGTTATGTATGCAGGTGTTTCTGCATGTGGGGATGTGCAAAGCTGTCTTGGCTCAATGTCCTAAATATTTAATAGATTTTCTCCATTTTCACCTGGATTTGAGGAACTGGGAAAATCCAGGCCCCCTTTCCTAAAGGCCAGCACCACTTCTTGTCTTCTTTCAATTTATTCCTCTGACCCAGTGCTTATCTCTGAAGATGGGCATTACTAGATTGAAATGAGACTTACAGGAGCAGTAGGTTTGTAAGGCAAGGCTGGAACAGCAGAAGTGGCCCGAGGGGCCTTTCTCTTCTTTGTCTCCTTTCGCTCAAGGGGTCCCATAAAAGGGTCTCACACCTGGGAATGAATAGGCCTGGGGATAAATCAATCTCTCCATCTCCAGTAATTGATTTATAATTTATGATTTTATGAATTGTCAAACTTCCTACACCTTTTTTGAGTGGGGGTTGTGTAAATCACTCTGTGTCACACAGTGGTGTTAGTCCCAATGTCAGATACTTGACCTTTCATTATGACAAGCCATTAGGCCTCATACCTGCTGCTTTCAGAGGAGGTAATGGCTTTTCTTAAGGGTAGATTTGGATTCCTAGTCCTTCCTAGTGGAATCTAAGAGATGCACCGTCCTTTTGGTTGTTTCTGTTTAAGTTGGTCTAAATTCCAAGCCATTAAAAAAAAACACCAGGATATTTTAACGGTAATATCCAAGGACTGTATCTACTCTTGTCTGACTGGGTGAAAGGGTTTTTGCTTGATTATTAAAGCTCTTTTTAGCAAAACTTAGGGAACGTTTCTAGACTTTTAGACTAGAACGATTGAATGAGTGGTCATAGTTGAATATTTTTCCCTTTATAAGTTGAAAAGAAAATGCATGTGTATGTTTGTGTGTATGTATGTATCCTCTGCCCTGTGGTCCTATGCTCTAATGACTTGGGTTTCCAATGTGTGGCTAATATCTGCAGGGGGACTGTGAAGAGAGTGTAAACAGGATAGTGTGTGATCAGTCAAATTACGGAAAAATCAACTTAAAGTTGATGTCCTATGGAGGAGGAATAGTCACCTCCTCTGTGGTATAAAGGATAACCTGTGTGTGGAAGACACAAATGAAAGGAAGGGCCACATTAACAGGGGAGACACAGTAAGCACGAAAGCAGTTATAGTGGGGAAAATTCATACGAAGAAGGAAAAAAGTTGCAGTGGGGTTGTTGGCGAGTGGGCGTAATGGATTATTTTGTAGGTCTGGAGTCCCAGTGGTATAGTTAAGGACAAGCTGGAGCATTCATGTTTACGCATAATGCTCTCCAATGTAATTTCGGCTGAACTGTTGCTGACTTACTTAGCATTCGTAGGTCAACCACCTGCAGAAAGGGCATGTAGGTAGATTATTGTTGACTTTATGGTTATAGAACCTAGCTAATCAGTGCACCCGCTGGGCTATAAGTTGTTATGCCTGAATGGTTTTTACACCAGGTCTTAAGATTTCTTACTGGCAAAAGGGAAAAACACTCATTTCTCATGACCAAGGCCCCTACTGGGAGGGAAGCTCTCATCTCATGTGGAGGGAAAATATAGTGGGTAAAACGTGTCATGATACAGGAGTTTCCAGAGTATTTTAAATATAACCAGTATAGCTCCTTCGCCTTCCTTTGGAAGACTGTGGGGTTTCATACAGTGAAAGCTTACGTAGCCCGAGAAGATAAGCCTGCTGGGGAGTAGGAGGCAAATGGCTTGTTGTGTTCCAGGATTTTTGAGACCTCTGTAACTCCCTATACCAGCAAGTTGGGGAGCCAGTTGTGGGTATAACGACACACTCATAGTCACTCTTCATTTAGAGCTCCAGTTGTTTTCAGATGCGGAAGACATTTTCATTCTGTTCGTCTTCTCAGTGTTTGATTATACAGGGTTCTAGTTCACGCATAAGCCAGCACATGGCACCTG
This sequence comes from Leptonychotes weddellii, assembly GCF_054177405.1. Taxonomy (NCBI): domain Eukaryota; kingdom Metazoa; phylum Chordata; class Mammalia; order Carnivora; family Phocidae; genus Leptonychotes; species Leptonychotes weddellii. The sequence goes on along the minus strand of NC_138374.1, from coordinate 46,077,737 downwards.
GTAAGTGCTACCTTACAAATTACTTTGACCTTTGATGTTCAGGTAAAGGTCACTGGTTAATTTTGCATTGTGTACTGCCTGCTTCACTAACTTTCAGCTAGCTTTCTTCCCTTGAATAAGTCGGTGAACAATGTCCCCTGCATTCAGGTTCTAGCTTGCTTCTCTGATATTTATCTTTGCCACACTTTACCTGATTTCTCTCTTGTGTGGTGATGTTGTGTGCATGTTTCCGTGGGATGGAATCTCGATCAGTTAAAAAGCATGGGAGATATGAAAGGTCAGCATGACAGATCTGTCCGCTGAGCGTCTATATGTGTGTTTGGGTAGCTGAGCTCAGCTGACCACGGAAGACAAATAAGGAATGTGAAGAGTGCTACCTCGACAGCCTGAGAGTTGAAAACAAAATATCTATCGGGGGAAATATGAGTGTTAGGGCATCATTTTAGAAATCCTGGAAAAGAGTTATATTCTTGTCTTCATTTGGAAAGGTCACAGGCTTTATTTGCAGTAAGACATGTGTATGGTTATAGCTTGCTTTTATTTTTCTCTACCTTTAAAAATGTGTATTATATGCCCACCCGTGTACATTTTGCGAATGCTTATTTTAACCAGCAAGCACGTTCTTTAATGTGACAATGCAAAAAAAAAATCTTCAAATATGATTTTAGCAAGTTATTTTACATCACAAAAGAAGATGATAATCTGTGGGTGTTTCTGTTTCCCTCGGTTAATTTCTATTTTTATTTTGTGGAATTGAAAAAGGACATTTCTAGTGATGGTATGAAGCTCTTCTAATTTAATTTTATTGTTGTATACCTGTCTCCACTAAAAATGCTAATGTTGTCTGCTAGGAGATATGTCTTACATTTCAGTCTGCATCATAGATGGGTTTGTTTCCTGGAGTTCTCTGGGTTTTTTTGGGAAACACTTGACTCAAATTTGCATTAAGGCCATCTTTGATTTTTTTTTTTTTTTTTGCCCCTTAATAGGGAAAAGGGAAAGAGAATCTATTTTTTGAATATTTTTTGTTTACAATAAGCCAGACAAGGGCTTATACATTATTTCATTTAATTTTTGTAATAACCCTCTGATGATATTATCTCAATTTCACAGATGAGGAAACTGAGGTTTAGAGAGGTTAAATAACTTGCCCGAAGACACACATACAGCAGTCAGTGAGACTTGGAGAAAGATGTTGGTTTTACTCCAAAGCTTGTGCTTTTTTTCATGCTCCCAGACTACACAATCTTTCTCCTAAATATATAACATCTGTAGCCACCCTAGGAAAGGACCCCTAAATAACAATCACGCATAATACTGAAAGGTGGTAGAGACTGTATATGTAAACTTTTTGTTTTTTTTTTTAAAGATTTTATTTATTTTGAGGGGTGGGAGCATGCCTGAGCCATGAGAAGGGCAGTGGGAGAGGGAGAGAGAGAATCTCAAGCAGACTCCACACTGAACATGGAGCACAATGCGGGGTTCAGTCTCACAACCGTGAGATCATGACCTGAGCCAAAATCAAGAGTCAGATGCTTAACTGACTGAGCCACCCAGGCACCCCTGTGCATATAACCTTTCATAAGAAATCACCACTAGTCATTAAAAAGATTCTTGAATGTTTCTGAACATTTATTATGTGCTTCGTTCTTCCTGTGCTTGAAGCAGTGCTGTGTGTGTGTGTGTGTGTGTGTGTGTGTGTGTGTAGGGTGATGACACAATGATGTTAGAAACTTGAAAACATGGTTCAGGTCCTTAATGAAGGCAGAGAAGACTAATCTGAAACTTGAATGAGTGGTGAACGTTAATACCTGAAGAAGCTAAGTTACCCTGTGAGTCCGGATGGAGGAGCTGTAGTAGCTTAGAAGAGAGGGTGCATGGGGAGTGGATCACATGGTAGGAACTGTGAGTCTTGATCAGAGCCTTAGGAAAGAGTGTCAGGTGTTGCAACATGCACACAGCTGTGCTGTGTTTCTGGAGCTAGGAGGAATTAAGCCTGTGTGGAGAAAGGGAGGTAGCGAGATGGTGACTAATGGGAGTGAAGTGTGTATTTTGGGTAGGTAGAGAAGTAAGTCTGTGTGTGTGTGGCAAGGGTGGTGGTGATCTTGTTACTCTTCCCTTGTTCTTGGTATGCCAAGCCATACTGAGCTCCTCAGCGTTTCTAAGTTTGACCTACCGTCTCACCTCTGAGCCTCTGTATCTACTGCTCCCTCTAGATGACACTGATTTATCACCCTTTGGGTCTAAACGAAAATGTTGCTTCTTCTGGGAAGTCTTCCCTGATTTCCCCATTAGGTCTGGTTCCTTTGCTTTGAGTTCCCTTAGCCATCTCTCTTCTGCCATCCTAACATTGGTTGAATTTTATTGTAACAACTCAAATAATTGTTTTTCTCACTAGACAGTAAATGCCAACGAAGGCAGGACAGTTAGCTGAGAATCAGGCACAGAACTAGTAGGTGATCAAATCATTTTTGAATGAGTTAATGAACGAGTAAATATGTTTAAAGTGTATTAGTTAACTAGAAAAGCCAGGTAGTTCCATATGTCCTTTGAAGTCAGAAGGAAGGTTCATTTAATGATGCTCTGGCAGAGTAGGGTGTACCCACCTAATAAGACAGATTTGTCAACAAGTCCCCAGGTTAATCCTTCATTGTCCTCTCAGGAATTTCTGATCTGTCTGTTGGCCACTGTGAGAGCGTTGGGCCATTTTATCCAGACTTCTCAGTGGGGGAGGTCCTGGAATGGGAACTTCTGGTGTGAGATAGTATGACTGCTCAACCACCCTTAGTAATTGAAGTGTGGCCACAGAGACCAAAAAGTGTTTAGTTTCTTGGGGAGAGAAGGGCAGGCAAAGAAACGAAGCCATTACAAACCATGGCGGGAGGGGGTTTCTGTGCGTGGGTAGCGTTAGCTTCCGTGGACTCTCTGTGACATCGCTCTGTAGCGTACAGTGATTGAACAGGGATAGGGCACTGCAGATGGATACACACCAAATGAAGTGATGGGATGAATCCTCAGTCTTCTGCATCTGGCTACTTTTAACTCATTCCTGTGTCATCCTAACTTTCTCGTAACACATCGCTGAAAAATTCCTTTCATATCCTGCCTGAAACCACTGTGACCCACACTATCACTGGCCATGACAGAATTTAGTGACATAGACCTTTTTCTTTTGGGGGATGATACGCCCTCAGATTTTTCTATAGAGCACTGTCTTTGTCTTATTCACCATGATTTATCTTGTTCTGGGACCTTTCTAGGATTTGTCATGGACTTAATGCTGTTTATGCCTCCCTCATTTCTGCACACCTATTTAGTGTCTCCAAGTACAGTTGTGTGCTGTTCTTTGCACAGTGGCCACGGCCCCACTATTCACCCCTTCAGGATGGTGATGATTTGCCGCCCCCCCCCCCCCCGGGGCAGTGCGGACATTGGCCATCCCATTCAGGGTGAGGTGCTTCAGCCCTCTGAGAACTACTAAGGTTAGGTTTACTAGCTCTTTGAGTGCATCATGTGGGAGCAGAGAGTCCTGCTGTGGTCCACAGTCTGTCACTCCATTATAGAAGGAAATTAAATTGGCTTCGCATGGGTTGCTCTTCCCAAAACTTGCTATTGTTCCCTATACCTTGGGCTTCTCTAAGTGATGGCAAATTGATTGTCTTATGTTTTATACACAAGAGCCACAAACTTTGCTTCTTTAAGACTTGAGTTTATTATGCAGATCTTAAGCCTGGGACCTTTTTTTAGAGACAGAAAATGAATTCCTTTCTTTTTTCTGTATAAAATTAAATGTACAGGAGTCTTGTTGGGAAGGGGAAAATGAAAAAAAGTCCAAGCCCACCTCCGCTCATACTAATCTATACTTTTTAGCAGTTATTTTTTGAGAGAGTGATTTATTTACACTGACAGCTTGTTACTTATGGTAGCTGCTGCCAGCTTCTGAAGTAATCTGATAACGTCAAAATGTGAAGGGAAGCTATAGGCTTTGCCTTGACTGACTTGCTATAAATCATGTACATTGCTGGTGTCTAAGAATGCTTGGGTTGATACTGATGGAAATACAAATCAAATACAACACATGGTAACCCAATTCAGAGCTAGAGATTTTGGGTAAGCCTATTGGATTCATATTTTTAAGTGAAACAGAGCAGGCATACCAGGTTATATTTTGAAACTTCAGAACTGTCTGCTATGCTAACTTCAAGGACAGCATCTGCCTTTGAAATGGAAGTGCAAAGAGGTGTGCTCATCATTTACCTTTATTCCTTTATTCATTCAATAACCATTTATTGAACACCCACTGTATATTAGTCAAGGGGAAGGTATGATACTGCTTTATCTATTTACTTGTACATTTGTTAGTCTATGTAAGCTCTGTGAGGGGAGAACTTTGTTGTGTTCATCACTGTATACCCAGTACTTAAAATAATAAGTGTTCAATAAATACTTATTGAATGAGAATAGGAAGCCCAGAGTTTGAATATCAGTGCTGTCAAAACCCTGAACTCATTTCCCAGGCAGAAAGAGTCATTCCCATCTCTGGATTCTCTCTAGAGTCCTTTACAGCCTTTTATATAGATTTCTGGAAAGGCATATTTCCTATGTAATTATATCATGTAATTATTGGTTTATATGTTGGTCTCCTCAGTTACAGCATGAGCGCTATCTAATAGGGCAGAAACCATGTCTTCATTAACCTTGGACTTGCCATGCTTGGCACATGGGTGGTAATGAATAATTGCTTGTAGTCATGGTATGACATAATTCTTAGAAAATTAACCATCTATATCTCTGTATTTTCAAATGCACACGATGATACTGAAGAAATGTGAAGTAAATGTGCTCTTCAATGCTAATAGTGCTCATCTTGCCAAGTACTGTAGGAGATGATTTTTTATGCCATCCCTTTGGTTTATCTGCTTTTTCTAATTTTTCTGGAGTGACTAAGTATTAACTGTGAAATAAAATAATAGTAAAGGGGATGGTGTTTAAGTTTTTTTTTTTTCCTAATGCCTTTACTTTACATATGAAAAGATAAATTTGTTACATTTTGTGTGTGTGTATATAATAAATTTTTATCAGTTCAACCAAATGCATGAGGGGAGTTTGCTGAATAATGGGATCCTTTAGTAAATGGAGCACTTACTCTCAAATGTGTCTTTGGTGTAAATCGGGATACTTAACTATTGGTTTTGCTTAAAGAGAGGCATATCTATGTTTGAAAAGGAAGCATTAATTGATATGGAATACTGAACCATAGGAAGAAACACTGGGGCAGTGATCAGGCTTATCCATAACATTTATAGATTTTGGGCAAGAGTACAATTGGAAGCCCACATACCAAATGTCTAAATATTTAAAATTATAAATCAAACTGAACATGATAAATAAAATATGCTCTGTCTTCTGACTATGTGAAATATATTTGCATTAATGACCTGAAATTCCAGATTTCAAAGTAGAATCCTCCACCTCCTTGGGAGTTGAAGCTGGAACAGGGTAGCGTAGAGAAAACCTGCCCTGGGTCCTTGGCCCACCCACCTTCATTTTTTACCCCTGGCTCTGTCTTGTCCTGTAAAGAGCCTTTTGCACATGTGTCAGGATGTTCCTGCATGTCCATACCACACGTCCATCCTCAGTGTGTCATGAACAGCCATCTTGCAAATTAGAGTTGGGCACACTGGTTTACTGGGTGGACCAGGGATGTTCTACCCCTGGAAGTGGGCTTTGGGCCCTTTGGGCAGAGAACTTCAGGGCTCTGGATACCCAAAGTGGGTCATCGAAGGTGGAGGGTACACTGTGTCATGCTCCTGGGTCCTGAGGACTTCATATCCCATGGGGAGAGACACAGCCTGAAAAAGGCTGAGGCATCTCAGGGAAGGGGTCTCCTCTAGCTCTCGTTTGAGAGTGGTGCTGCCAGTGATAAAAGAAATGCACTGGAAAACTAATGCTTCGTGGCTTCCAATTTAGGGACAAGCTCATGCTTCCTGAATTACAGGCACAAATATCATCTTAGATTTGGACCAGTTTTCATAATATCCAGTGGTCTCAAATTTCAGTGTGTAGAAGAGTCTCTCAGGAAGGGATTAAAATGAATACTTGGGCTACATTTTGATGAACTGCCTATGCCCACATGGATTATGACAGCCATGCTCAGCCCACTGCCAAATTCCCAACTTTAAAGAGAACATGCATGGAAGGCACTTAGCACAATGGTAAGCTCTTAATAAAGGTAGCTGCCATTCCTGGTAGTGTGTTCCTACAGTTATTATGAATTGATTTTCATGTTTTACCATCTAAGAAAAGCCAGCTAGATTGTATAATTTTCTCTTCTGTGGATGAGAACTGGGAAGGGGTATATATGATTCACATTTGTCACTGTCATATTTGTCATGCTTATCTGTCAGCATCAGATAAACTGTTCCCATCCTGTATATAAAACATGTTCTTTCATCTCCTTGCCCTAACTTCATGAGCAAGATCTCTTGGCTTTTCTATTTGAGTGCCACAGTTTGACTGTTTTCTCATACAGAGTGAACAAAAATTAATGGGACATTTCACTGAGATGATAATGCAGCCTGTGATTGAGGCAGAATGAAGGGTCATGTGTTGGTTTCTTATCTTGAAATTTAGTTCCTCTTGCCTTGCTTTTGCTAGAAAGAAAAGGGCAAGGGAAATTCTTTCCTCAGGATTTAGTAGTGAGGAGGGAAACAGTTTTCACTTATGAAATGGACTGTTTGAATGTCCTGTATCTATAAGTAGGGTCAAGGTAGGTGGGGGAGGATAAGGATGTTGGGGATAACCAGAGATCTCTGTATACCATTGGATTTGTTGTTCCAAAGTAGGAGATGGGTCATGAGGCCTAAGGGAGGTGCAGAAATAGGCTTTCATTGTTAATATTCTACTTTCCTTGAAAGTAGAGGGAGGATTTTTTTTTTTAGGAGGGAGACCCTCTTAAACCCTTTACTTTGAAGATTCTTACCTTTGCCTGGGCCTCATCCAGCTCTTTCTAGTGTCTAGGACACACAAGGGAGATGGTTTCTGGATTTATAAGTTAGTTGAGGGCCCTGAGGTAGATGGCTCATTTTTCATCTGACTGCGAGAGCTGGGGTATTCTGTCATCTCACACTTTTCTACTTGTGTCAACTGTTAGATTTGGTGGGCCCAGATGAGAAGAACTTGGAGGAATAAGGAAAAACGATTTAAAATAATGGGACTGAGCCGAAAGGAGAAGATACCCAATGGTTATTGAAAAAGAATGAGATCATACACACGGGGACAGAGACAATAACAGTCAGGGTCACCTTGGAAGGATAAAGCAGAACTGTGAACCTCTGAAATGCCCTGCCATGCTGTTTGGTCTCTGGTGGAGAGTGAAAAGTCACAGACTGAGTATTCAGAAGAGCTGGACTATAGTCCTGGAAATATCGCTTCTGCCCTAGGTCTCAGTTTCCCCAATGTTGAGACTGGGAGATCTTTCATTTCCCTTCAGCACTAAGCATTTGTTACTCTTATGAATACAAGATACTTTATATAAAACTATGGTAACAACAAAGGAAAAGCTTGTAGCTTATCATCTCAAGAATTATGATGGAATCAAAGCATACCACCACCAGTCATCAAATCACAAAGGCAGGCAGAAAGAAAGGAAGCAAGGAATAAAGGATCTATAAAATAGAAACAGTGAACAAAATAGCAATAGTAAGTCCTTTTCTGTTAATTACTTTAAATGTAAATAGATTGAATTATTCACAAGTCATAGAAGACCTAAATGGATAGAGAAACAAGATCCAGTGGCATGCTGCTTACAAGAGATTCACTTTAGGGCGCCTGGGTGGCTCAGTTGGTTAAGCGACTGCCTTCGGCTCAGGTCATGATCCTGGAGTCCCGGGATCGAGTCCCGCATCGGGCTCCCTGCTCGGCGGGGAGCCTGCTTCTCCCTCTGACCCTCCCCCCTCTCATGTGCTCTCTGTCTCTCTCATTCTCTCTGTCTCAAATAAATAAATAAAATCTTAAAAAAAA
>NC_138374.1:46005389-46069215 GCF_054177405.1 Leptonychotes weddellii | reverse complement strand
CGCCTGGGTGGCTCAGTTGGTTAAGCGACTGCCTTCGGCTCAGGTCATGATCCTGGAGTCCCGGGATCGAGTCCCGCATCGGGCTCCCTGCTCGGCGGGGAGCCTGCTTCTCCCTCTGACCCTCCCCCCTCTCATGTGCTCTCTGTCTCTCTCATTCTCTCTGTCTCAAATAAATAAATAAAATCTTAAAAAAAAAAAAGATTCACTTTAGCTTTAAGTACACGTAGACTGAGAGTGAAGGGATGGGAGAAGCTACTTCAGGCAAATGGTAACCAGAAGAAAGCAGGGGTACCTATCCTTAGACAAAGTAGACTTTAAGCTGAAATGGTCAAAAGAGAAGAAGAAGGTTCATTGTATAATGAAGGGTTCAGTTCATCAAGAAGATATAACAAAATATTTGTGTACTAAACTCTAGAGTACCTAAATATATAAAGCAAATACTAACAGAAATAAAAGAAGAAATAAACAGCAATACAATAGTAGTTGTAGTCTTGAATACCCCACTCTCAACAATGGACAGATCATCCAGACAAAGAATCAGTAAGGAAACAGTGTATTTGAATAATACTATAGACCAAATGGCCTTTACAGACATATATATAACATTGCATTCAACAGCAGCAGAATACACATTTTTCTCAAGTGAATATGGAACATTTTCTAGGATGGATCATATGTTAGGCCAGAAAGTAAGTCTCAACAAATTCAGGAAAATAGAAATTATATTCAGTCTATTTTCTGACCACAATAGTATGAAAGTAGAAATCACATAACAGGAGGGAAGCTGGAAACCTGAACAACCAGTGGATCAAAGAAGAAATCAAAAGGGAAATAAAAAAAATCTTGAGACAAAATGGAAAATGAAAATGGAAGCACAATATAGCAAAAATTTATGGGATGCAACAGAAGTAGTTCTACCAGGTATGTTCATAGTGATAAATGCCTACCACAAGAAACAAAAGTCTCAAATAAAAAACTTAACTTTAAACACAAGGAGCTAGAAAAAGAAAAAGCTAAGCCCAAAGTTAGCAGAAGGAAGGAAAAAATGGATTAGAGCAGAAATAAATGAAATAGAAAAGATTAACAAAACTAAGAGTTGGTTCTTTGAAAAGATAAACAAAATGGACAAACCTTTAGTTAGACTAAGAAAAAGAGATGACCCAAATCAATAAAATTACTAATGAAAGAGGAGACATTATAACTGATACCACAGAAAGACAAAAGAATATAGACTATGATGAGCCGTTATACACCAACCAAATTGTGCAACCCAGAAGAAATGGATAAATTCCTAGAAACCCACAACCTACCAAGACTGAATCTTGAAGAAATGGAAAATCTGGATAGACCAAAAAACAAATAAGGAAATTGAATCTGTAGTCAAAAATCTCCCAACAAAAATCCATGATCAGATGGTTTTGCTGGTGAATTTAAATGTTTAAAGAAGAATTAATGCCATTCTTCTTCAAAGTCTTCCAGAAAAAAGAAGAGGAGGTAACACTCTCAAACTCTTTCTAGGCTAGCATTACCTGATACCAAAGCCAGTTATAAGGACACCACAAAAAAACTACAGACAAATATCTCTAATAAATATTGATGCAAATATCCTCAACAAAAGACTAGCAAATCAAATTTAACAGCACATTAAAAGGATAATACACCATGATCAAGTGAGAGTCATCCCTGAAATGCAAGGATAGTTCAATATACTCAAATGAATCAATGTCATTTCACATTCATAGAATAAAAGATTAAAATTGTATGATCATTTAGTACAGGAAAAGCATTTGACAAAATTCAACATGCAGTCATGATAAAATCTCTGAACAGTTGGGTGTAGAGAGAATGCACCTCAACATAAAAAAAGGACTATAGGACAGGCCCACAGCTAATACCATAATCAATAGTGAAAGTTTGAAAAGGTTTCCTCTAAGATCAGGGTCCTGGGATCGAGCCCCATGTCAGGCTCCCTGCTCCGTGGGAAGCCTGCTTCTCTCTCTCCTGCTCCCCCTGCTTGTGCTTTCTTTCTGTCAAATAAATAAATAAATCTTAAAAAAAAAAAAAACCTATTTGCAGTAGCATGAAAATCGATAAAATATGTAGGAATAAATTTAACCAAGTAGGTAAAATATCTGTGCACAGACAACTGAAAGACACTGATGAGAGAAAAGACACTAATAAATGGAAAGATATCCTGTGTTTATAGAAGAATTAATATTGTTAAGATGTCCATACTATCCAAAGCCATTTATAGATTCAGTGCATTCCTATAAAAATTCCAATGGCATTTTCACAGAGATGGAAACAATCCCAAAATTCATATGGAACCAGAGAAGATTGAATAGCCAAAAGAATCCTGAGAACACTAAAGCTGGAGGCATCACACTTCCTGATAAAGCAATAGTAATTGAAACAGTATGGTACTGGAATAAAAACAGGCACATAGACTAGTGGAACTGAATTAAGAGCCCAGATATAAACCCACGCATATATGGTCACTAATATTTGACAAGGGATCCAAAATACTCAATGAGGAAAATAGTCTTTTTAGTAAATGGTGTTGGGAAAACTAGTTATTCGCATGCGAAAGAATGAAACTGGATCCCTGTCTTATACCACTCACAAAAATTAACTTGAAATGGATTAAAGACTTAAGATCTGAAACCATGAAACTCCTAGAAGAAAACATAAGGAAAAACATCCTTAACATTGGTCCTGGCAATAATTTCATGGATGTGATACCACAAGCTCAGCCAACAAAAGCAAAACTCAACAAATGGAACTATACCAAATTACAAAGCTTTTTTTCCCTTTTGGACAGCAAATGGAAATGATCAGCAAAATGAAAAATCAACCTAGGAAATGGGAGAAAATATTTGTAAGCCATGTATCTGATAAGGGGTTGATATCTAAAATAGATAAGGAATTCCTTCAACTCAATAGCAAAAAGCCCAAATGCTCCATTTCAAAAATGGGCAAAGAACCTGAACAGACCTTTTTCCAAAGATATTTGGATGGCCAACAGGTACATGAAAAATTGCTCAACATCACTAACCATTAAAGAAATACAATCAAAACTGTAATGAGATGTCATCTCACACTTGTTTGAATGGGTATTATCAAAAAGATGAGAGCTAACAAGTGTTGGTGAGGATGTGGAGAAAAGGAAACCTTTGTTCACTGTTGGTGGGAATGTAAACTGGTGTAGCCACTGTGGGAAAAAGTACAGTTTCCTGAGAAATTTAAAAACAGAACTCATCTGTGATCTAGCAATTCCACTTTTGCATGTATATCCAAAGGAAATGAAATCACTGTCTCAAGAGATCTGCACCCCTGTATTCATTGAAACATTATCTGCAGTAGCCAAGACATGCCTACAACCTCAGTGTCCATAGAGGTGAATGGATAAAGACAGTGTCAGGTTATCTGCTTCATCTGTCTACCTGTATCTGTCTATAGATCTATCTGCAGCTTGATCTATCTATGGATATTATGCGGCCATGAAAAAACATAATTTTGTCTTTTGTGATGACATGGATGGACCTTGAGTATGAATAAGACAGGGAAAGACAAATACTGTATGATCTCACTTATAGTAGAATCTAAAAAACCAAACTCAGAGAAATAGAGTATATTGGTGGTTTGCTAGGTGTGGGGTGGTGGGAATGATAAAAACCAGAAAAGGTACAAACTTCCATTTATAAGATGAGTAAGTCCTGAGGACGTCATGTACAGCACGGTGACTATAGCTAACAATACTGTATTGTGTGTTTGATAGTTGCTAAGAGTAGGTATTACAAGTTCTTAGCACACACACACAAATTCTATGTGAGACGATGGGTGTATTAACCTTATTGTAGTAATCATTTCACAGTATATACTTATGTCAAATCATATTGTACCCTTTAAATTTTTACAATGTTATGTCAGTTACATCTCCATACAGCTGGGGAAAAAAAGAATTTGTTACTCATAAGGCCTTCATGATACCAATATTCAGGGTATTACTTAAGGTTCTGAAAATAAATGAGTTACTGTCAATTCACTCAATTCAATGTGTTCATTTACTCAGTGAATGTTTGTTGAGTATCTCCTCTTGACTAGACACAGTGCTCACTGTTGGGGATACCGAGGTGAATAGGAGGGAGTGATTTTTCTATAGTCGTACCTACCTTCCTGTGGGGCAGCCTGGCCACTCAGTGTATGCTAACCCGCCCAGCAGGCTGTGGTATCAGAAAATAGGATAGGGGGAGTGCCTGGAATTAGAAGAGGTTCAAGAGATTTCAGACATTTATCAAGCATTTTTCTTTTTTTTTAAAGTCTTCGCTCAAATATCACTTTCTGGTGGAGGCCTACCGTGGCCACCTGATTGAATACTGCAGTTTCTGCTTTGGGAAGCTCCTGATCTCACGCTGCTCTTTTTTTTTTTTTTCTTATCAGTTCCTGTTATGGCTTAGTGCCTTCCAACATATGATATAATTAACTTATTTATTAGGATAATTGGAGATGATCTGCCTACCTCATACATGGTCCTCAAGGGCAGAAATCCGCGCTTTGTTCAATAGTGTATTCTAAATGCCTGGAACAGTAGTAGTCACTCAATAAACATTTGTTGAATGGATTGATAAATGACTATATGACCAAGGAGTAGAGTATTACAATGATATTGGAAAGAGCTTGGTATATTATTCAGTCAGTCATTAGTCTTGAGAAGATGATGGCAGTGTTGTGGAAGACTTGTTTTGAAGGGTGTGGTAAAATAAAAAAATATTTATTGGTGGAGTGTGGCCAACCCCCAGGGTAATCTAGCATCTAGCTTTGCTTAGGAAAGACCCTCAGATGTTTACTTGGTTAGGGTGGGTTGAGCTGTCAGAAATCTCTTCTCTCTTTGCTCCTGTGTTAAACAAACAAATCATCAGCAACAACAACAGTATCCAACCCAAACTCCTAGATGAGTACCGTTGTGTATTCTCAGTGGGGATTGTTGTGATGTGTGTTGCCTCTGGGTTAGCCACACTGGAAGGCTTGCTCCTGCATTATGCTGTGATTTGAGGCTCCATGCTCTGTTTTCCTTGGTCAAAAACGTCTCTTCGTAGTAGCCCCAAGTACGCTTTGCAGATTGTTGAGAACAAAATGTTTCTTTTCCTGCCTTAGGCTTGTGTGGCACTGTGGGCACATGTCACCAGGCAGCAGAAGGCACGGTAAACTAGTCCCTCATCCGAGATGACCTGGTCCACCCTTGAGTCCATCAGAAGCATCGTACCCTAATTTCATGGGCTTACCCATGTGTGTGTGAGGTGCAGAAAGCCTGACGCACACTGTTTATAAAGGTGTCTTACCTCTGCCCACTGTAAAGTGCTTACACGTTAATTATGAACATTGTTTTTTTGTGGGGGGGGAGGGGGGCAAGGGGAGGAAGGAGAAGAAGGGGAGGAAGGCGGCCAAGAGTAATTCTAAAGGACCAAATACGTCACCTTCCTCCCCAAACTCTCCTCCTTATTTAGTAAATGAAGGCACGTGAAAGTGGAGCATTTGGCGCTTTGCACCAATATTATGGTGTAAAATTATAGTTAGGAATATTGTGTAAAAACCGTAATAGTTTGCAGTTATAGCTGTGGTGAGAACAGCAGGCAGGACTATAAGCTTTAATTTATGTTGTGCTTTGGACATTTTTCAGAAACTATTTACCCATTACCTCTTAGGTCAGTGGCCTAATAATGCAACAAAGCACTTTTTGAAATTGCAGATAATTTTCAGTGCTCAGATCTCTGTGTAGTATTGATGGGGAGGGTGGTTGATTAGGACCTTGGGAATTGTGCTTGATGGGAACAATCTGGAAGGAGTGAAAAATTATTAAACACACACAGCGGGAGATGGAGGATTTACCATTGTCGTGCGGTGCTATTAATTCTCATTGCCCGGTACAGCGGCTTGATTGCATACTGTGAATACTGTTTATTGGAGAATGGGTACAATTTTGCTGCAGTTGTTGTAATGTAATACTAAATGCTAATTAGGCTTCTAACAATAATTAGAACCTCTTGCCAGACTTGGGAACAGAAACACTCAATTGAATTTACAGAAACAAAGACCTTTAAGCTACGCCACTAGCAGCATCGACTTCAAGAAGTTTTTTACGTTTTTAGTTACAGAATTGCCAACACACACACACACACACACACATTTTTACAGTGTGCATAATGAGTTCATTTATGTTCTCGATAGGATTATTTTTTTTTTTTTTTTTAAAGATTTTATTTATTTTTTAGAGAGCGAGCGAGAGAGAAACAGCACGAGAGGGGAGAGAGTCAGAGGGAGAAGCAGGCTCCCCGCTGAGCCGGGAGCCCGATGTGGGACTCGATCCCAGGACCCTGGGATCATGACCTGAGCCGAAGGCAGACGCTTAACCATCTGAGCCACCCAGGCGCCCTAGGATTATTTTTAAAACGAGACAAAGCACACCGCCTCCTGCCCATCAGATGGAGAAAACCTACAAACACAGGTAGAATCTGAAATGCACCTTTGTTACCATGCAGATGGCACCTGCCATGCTCTTGGGTGTGCGGGGGAAGGCAGGGCTGCACAGGGGAGCGTGGCTAATGGGGATTTTGGAGCCATTCTGAACACTTAGTGTTTTCCTCCAGCCCTGTGTCTGTGCACGCACACACCTGATTGCTAGAGTTGTTCCTTTGGATCAGCTCTCTCAGTTGCCTTCCTGGAGCTCCATCGCTGGGCAGAGGCAAACCAGACCCATAGCGTCTGGATGGGAGCAGCTCTTCCTTGCTGCTTTGCTTAGTCAACCCTTTCAGATCTACTCGGATGGCAGACCTCTTAGCAAAGTGAGAAGTGACACACTTCTCACAGGTTCAGGGGTGAGAAATAATTAGCTGAGAATTTCCCTGGCATTCCCTGGGCCTTGTGGTGTCACCCGAACACAGCTGGGCAGGAGTGTTGGGAGGCCATCCCAGGAATGTGGCCACAGGCACCTCAAGGAGGGCAGGGGGGTCTGAACATGGTGCTTGCACAGGACCCTGTTGGGGCACCACGATCTGGTTTTATCTGGTGACAGCTGAGCGAGGCCTTTGTTGTTGGGGTCTCAATGCTGGATGTAATTTCCTCATCCTGTTTTTGTTTTGTTTTTAAGCCCAGAGGTACAAAGACTTGGGCAAACCTCATTGACCCTCCCTTCACAAATACGCCACATGAAACAATGGAGAACGCCTCCCCTTCCTTTTAATTTTAACTGAGCCTTAAGTTGACGAGCTGGTCTTCGGTGCTAATAATTAGCTGCTTGACATGATGTATCATGTTACCCCTTTGTTTGGAGCCATCAAGGTAATAGAATCCTGAAGGCCTGTTCTGAAACGGTATTAAAACAACCTGTGCTCAGCCGCTACATGGGTGCTAGATTTCTGGGTGAAGTGAGTTCTTACAGGTTTTACTGGTTGCAGGGAAACAGGTTTTAGGATGGAAATACGGCGAGCACAATTTTGCTCTGCTCTCCAGCATGAGGCATAGCTACTTTAAACAGAGAAGCAATTTCTTGATTTCTCTGGTTTTGGTTCGAGTGCCCATTTGTTGAAAAAAGAATGTTCATAGAAATTTCCGTTTTTGTGTCTTTATTAATATTTCATCAAATTCATCAAACCCAACCACTTGCCCCCTACCTCCACCTCCACCCCTGTTCTCCCCCACCCCCCCAGGTAAAAAAATGTTTCTTTGTTTTGACTTGAGTTCCTTTCATTTTTATTTTTGACCTTCTCAGCTTGTCTCCTGCCTGTCAAAGGACTCCCCCTGCTAGTGGGGCATCTACTGGTTGGAGTCAGGGGTCGGGGGGCGTGGTACAGGGCATGCCCCAAATCAGAGCTGTTTATTCAGCTTACCCAAGACAAGTTCTCCTCTCAGAAATACTTGGTTCGTGTTCATTCTCTGCCACTCACTGGGTTGAGCGAGGCCTCTTTTTCCTCCTCTCACTTTTGGATTCCTCTTGCCCCGTATGAGTGTGGTGACTCGATCAAATCCTCTCCTCTAACTTATACTGGCAGCATCGTACTGTAACTGGGGGAAGGTCAGTTGTTTATAGTGCCCTCCTGATTTCACAAGAAACCGTAATATTCAGGGCAGAAGAAGGCCTCAGTAAATAACCAGTGACCAGAAATTCTTGAGTCTGGTGGCCAACTTCCTCTGTGCTGGAGAGCGCTGTGTGAGGTGCTCGAGCTTCGGTCCTAACGGGGTTAAATCAAGCTCCGTGACTTGAGGCAGGCTCTGCACATTTGCCTGTCTTGCAGTTTGTATGAAGTATGCCAATGGAATTTTTAAGGAGGTACTGTGGGAGCATTTTAGTTTGCGCCTTAGCAAATACACTTGATTGCCAGAGGTGCTCACGTTGTGGTTTCTATCCTTTCTGAGCATACAGTTCGTGCTGGTGTGCTGAGAGTCTGTGAAGAAAGATGAGGCCTGAGTGAGTCAAATGCTTTCTTGATAGTTTCTGGTTACATTTTTCTTGTTCACAAGTCAGTGGCACCTGCAAATGGAAGACTTGCTGAGGTAGCACCTAGCTGATTAGCAACTTTTACCTGGTCCCACTCACACACTGACCGTTAAATTACCTCCTACCCTGCCTGGGTTGTGTGGCCGCCGCTGAGAGGCAGGCAGAGGTCAGTTCAATATGGCTGACATGTTCTGTGTTTCCCCACAGCATGTCACATGTAACCAGCACAGCGACTTTGACAAAGTACCGCAGGGTGACCTGGTAGTCTTGGGTCAGAGTGAGAGAAATTGGTGTTGTACTAAGATGTATGTTAATACATATATTATTTATATGGGCATTAGCGAATGCTATTGTTGCCTCAGCACAAACCCAGGCCCAGGGATTGGCCTTGGGGTTTTTGCAAGCTTACTTTATCATGTTTCTCCCCACCCCCTCCTTGCTCATGAATAATTAAAAACTTAAATTACTTGCCATGTACAAAATTCATATGCTGGGGAAAATAGCTACATGAAAATTAATTTTCTGTTCTGTGAGACTGACGGGAAATCAATTAATCTTGATGTATTATTTTATGCAGAACAGGGTGCAAGAACCTGCAGAGAGAATGGCTACAGCTGTTCTTGTTGGTCGGGCCATATATTATCGTTGGCGGGTTTGACAGCTTCTGAAGGAAATGGCTGAGGGGTATCAGGCAGGTGAATCAACTGTAAAAATTTATTGGAGGATACAAACTGTTTCCAGGGGACTGATATAAAACTCACACTTGAGAACTGAAGTATTGAATGTTTTTGTGACTGAAGCAGCTTGTTGTCAATATTTATAGCTTTTCTCTTTGTTACATGTCCTATTTGTTTGATTAACTAGTCAGATGTTAGTGTCTGTCTGTAATTTATCTGTTGTGCCTTCTGTAGCATTTTTGATACATAAAGATTTACCACTAGATAAATAAGGCAGCTCACACAATGCAATATGCTAAGTAAAATGACAGAACTGTTTACAACATGTTACAAGTTTTATAACTCACGAGGTAGATCAGTAACTTTTGTTTACTGTTGTCACTGCTAGTTGAAACATGTCTCAATGTATTAACTACTATGGGGGTAAACAAGGCTCTCTTAAATAAGCAGAGATTATAATCAACACATACCTCATGGTAAATCATTTAAGAGCCTCTATAAAAACGTTTATGTACAGCCATACATAATGCATACATTTCTGAAATAAAATGCGTGCTTTTAGAATAGGCTGTAGTTACATTCCTTTGCCATGCCGTCAACATCAATTTCCCCTGTAGATGATGGAGGTGCAATGTTCAGACAAATGCTGACTCGGACAGATGGGAGCCCTCAGCCGAGGGGCGGTGGCCTAGCAGGTGACTTCAGGAATGGCTGCTAGGAAAGCACGTGTGTGCCTGTGGCATCATCCGTAAGCATGGGAGCCTGGGGGAGCTGGGCAGTCATGGCTCTCATCCTCCTCCAGCCCTAGGCTAGGTGGTGGAGGCTGAGTTCATGTGGCCTTTTAGGGAGCCCTACGTGATGTGTGGGTTTAGAGAGACCCCAGGAGAGGGAGACCCCAGAGAGTGCTTTCTGTTTCACCAAAAGCCCCTCTCTGACCACTTGCCTCTTGCCTGTCAGCAGGTGAGGTAGGGGGACCAAGAAGCAGTAGGATTATTAGCTTCTTAAGAAATTGGCATGAGCACTCAGGTTCCCTGATCCCTACACAGAGACAAAGAATATTTATCCTGTGCTTGCTTGTGTACTCTCCAGATAATCAGGCTTGTGGAGTTTCAGCTAAGAATCCAAAGTTCTGTTGGTCAGTGACAAACTGTGCTAAGTAAATAGCATTTGCAACAGATGACACAATGTGTTACTCAATCTCTGGTAATTCATGAATGACTCTCTCATTAATAGCACTTACAATGGAGACCATTATGACATATTGCCACCTTTCCTAATAGAAGAATAGAATGGAGGCGTGGATTTTGAGAAGCATAGTAAGGGTACCTTGACTTGCTCTGGTGCCTTTTACTCTTTCGGAAGCCTGTCATTCATATGTATGTGGAATATATGTTAATCAGAATAGGCATGTTAAGACTTTCCTTGTTTGACTGGTTTGAGGGAGAGGTTGGGGATTGTTCTGTAACAAATTACTGCACATTTAGTGGTTGAAACAGTACCCACTTACTGTCTGTAGGTTGGTAAATCTGGGCAGGCTTGCCTGGGTTCTCCACTTAGGGTCTTACTTACAAAGACTGAAATCAGTTGAGGTGCATTCTCATCTCGTGGGTCTGGGAAGAATCCACTTCTAAGCTCCTTCAGAGCATTGGTAGAACTTAGCTTCTTACCTTTGTAGGACTGATCCCTGTTTTCTTGCTGGTTCTTTTCTTTTCTTTTTTTTTTTTTTTTTTAAGATTTTATTTATTTATTTGAGAGAGAGAGAGCACATGAGAGGGGGGAGGGTCAGAGGGAGAAGCAGACTCCCTGCTGAGCAGGGAGCCCGATGCGGGACTCGATCCCGGGACTCCAGGATCATGACCTGAGCCGAAGGCAGTCGCTTAACCAACTGAGCCACCCAGGCGCCCCTTGCTGGTTATTTTCTAGGTTTCACTCCCAGCTTCTGGAGGACATTGTCAGACCCTTTCCTTGTGGGCATCCCCATGTTCAAGCAGACAGTGTGCTATCTCTGTCCTGTGGACTCCTCCTTCTACTTGGAGTCTCTTGGACTTACCCTTCTGCTACCAGTCAGAGACAATCTCTACTTTTAAAAAAGGGCTCATGTGATTAGATATGGGTCAGCCAGATAATTCTCTGTGACTTAAAGCCAATTGATTAGGATCCTTAACTATATCTGCAAGATCCTTTTTTTGCCATGTAGCATAACGGAATCATAGAGGCAGTACCACTGGGCAAAGTTTATGGGGGTCAGAGTAGACTTCTTTCTACCACGGGGACATTTGCTGTGATGTTTATGGTGTGGATTTTCTAGAATGGTGCTGTTCTTAGTCCTTACCTTTCTTTTGTTGTCCCACGTCCTGGCCTGGAAAGAACAGGGCCAGCTCTGGGTGGGTTCTAGCAACAAATACATATGCAGAGCCTGCTGTACATCCAGCCTGGCATTAGGAGCAGGAAGTGAAAATCCCTAAGATACTTGTTCCTTACTCTCTCCACAACAAAGCTTTTCATATGCATCCCATGAGATCATTCACCAATCAAGGCACTTGGGGCCAGGTGCTAAGTTAAGTGGAGTTGAGTGGGGAAAGCAAATCTCTGGGAGCTGAAGTGGGCAGAAGAAGGCTTCAAGAGGGGAAATGGTTTTCAGGCCTTGAACAAGGCATATAGTTGGACCAGATGGCCAAGAGGGGTGAGGGGTGAGGACATGCAAGTGGCCAAGTGCCTACTGCAATTGGGGGGAACGATGGGAGGTCAAGTGGAGCTGGAATAGCAGGTCCTCCCCACTTCGGAGTAGGTGTGTTAACCCTTGTGGAGGTGGGTGGGAGGCACACTGTGGAAAAGAAAGGAATGCCGTTGCTGAGCCCCATGGGGACAAAAGCTTTGAAATCACATCAAGTTCCTTATTCTTAAAGAAGCCTCTTAAAGGACTCACATTCTCCATCTCTGCCTACAGCAGGCTTTTTTAAGGGTCCTTTGTCTTTGGGGTATGGGTAACTCATTCTGAACAGTGTGATGGGCTCTGTACAGAAGGTTTGCAACTTACAGGACTGCACATAACCATCATCTGGGGAGCTTTGCTCAGGCAGTGCCTCCGACCTACTCCATCAGAGCTGCTAGAGATGAGGTGTGGGGTTGGGGTTTATTGAAAAGTTGGCCGGATGATTTTCATACCGCTCAGCCAGGGGGAGAACCACTTTCCGATATCCTAGATGTGCCCAACATGCTGTGGGATCTGTGCTATTCGTTCTGTATGGGAGGTGACATTTGAGGTGGGGTCTTGAAAATTGAGAAGGAGTTTACCAAGTGGGGGATGGGGCATTGCAGGCCAAGGTGGGGAGCATAGGGATGGAAGAATTTGATGGTCTGCATGGAGACTAGTGAGGAGCACACTGGTGCAGCACAGGGAGATGGGGAGCTCAGAGGAGGCTGCTAAGACATGAAGCTGAAAGGAAGGGTTGGGGTGAACATTGCAATGAATGCTGTTGGATTTTGCAAAAACAAAAAACAAAACAAAACAAACCCAAAAAACCTTTACTATCAAGGCTTTGTCCTGATCCAACCTGACCTTCCCTTTAGTTAATCCAAATTACTGAGGTTTGACTCCATGTTCGGTTTTTCTAAGATTTGCTTTGATTTCTCTCAGAAGTGGAGCCGTGTTTATTCTCTGAGCGGCTCTGTGTACACACTCTGCTGGTAGAGTTGCCTGGGATGAGCCGTGGGTCCTCTGAGAACTGCTTCCTGTTTGGTCTGGTAACTCCTAAGCCTGCCTTTCTTTCCTGCGGTCTGCAGTTGTGGAAATATGCGGTATTTGAAGTTTGGAGGAGATCAATTTTTCATCCTTTCCTTAGTGGGATAAAGAATATTTCAAACACCACTGGAGGCCAGAGAGCTCTGCAAAGTTTTGAAATAGCTTGGGAAATGCGCCACATGCTTCACACTTCATTTTTCCCCTCTCTCTTTTCATTGTTTCACTTAATTAAAATAATGTAATGCAAGAAGGGGAGAGGAGGCAAATATTTAGAGAAAGGAAAGGAAATGGGTTCATTTTAAACAGACTCTAAGCAAGCTCGGTGATTGCAGTTTGAAATGATTCTGAGCATTCAGTAAGGTAAACTTGAAACATTCTTCCTGTCTGCGAGGTGATCAAGAAAAACTGTGAGCTCGAACATGATTGTTAAATGAAAACCCTGGCCAGCGCAGCACCCCCTCCCGCCCCCCACCTCCCCGTTTCCCCCTCCCAAACCAAAGAAAAAATTGGAACATTTTTGGGTCCAAGTTTCACAGATGTTAAGCATTTTGTGATATTACTTAGGGGGTTTCCTGAGCTACATTAAAGTTGAACCACTAGGGTGTTGAAACAGTTGGACCCATAATAAAATATACATGAAAAGGAATTGTGAGACATTGGCTGTTATGTGCTGGTGACAATTAGGTTACTGCTTTAAAAAATACATATCCTAGACACATCTACAGGAGCTTTTTAGGGAATTTTGAGTAGAAGCCGAGTAAAGGCGGATGGTAATTTCTCTGGTTGCCTCTGGCAGGTGGACATAATTTAACAATATCCGTCAGATATGACAAATTGTTTGTGAGTTACATTAGGGCCTTAATAAGATCACATCTGTTCATATATCCTCCTTAACCACAGAGCCTGATTTAGGCAGTTTTCATACTGGTATAGTATTGTTGTTTAAATATTTAGAGGGGTCTAGACATGTATCATAAAAGAATAGACTCTTGTGTATAAAAACACAGTCCTTTTATTCTCAGTGTTTTTTTCTTTCACAGATCTTGCATCATTCTGCTTGAGTGAACAACATGTTGCTTCTGAGAGCCAGGAAACCTAGTCCATGTTGGAGCTAGTATTCTAGAGCTGAAGGAGGCCTTACAGAGCAACCCCTCCACTCCTCTTCTGTCTGGGGGAGTGATCTGAGGTGGAGACAGAGTAAGAGACTTGTTCAGGGTATCTTACCCCCTTGGTAGCAGAGCCAGAATTGGGACTTCACCTGGCATTTGGGTGTTATAGCGATCTTTCCACTGTGCTAGAATTTGACTCTGGGCTGGAAACTGAGTCCCTTGATGTAGTAGGAATAGCTCACGTGTCAATGTCACAAGGGGTTGCAGTCCTTTCCAGAGGACATTCCTGGTCAATTGGAGGCCAGGTTTGTTCGTTCTTTTTCTTTTTTTTCCTTATTTATTTATTTCTTTATTTGAGAGAGAGAGAGAGGGAGAGAGAGAACAGGGGAAGGAGCAGAGGGAGAGGGAGCAGGGCTTGATCCCACGACCTCACTGAGATCATGACCTGAGCCAAAATCAAGAGTTGGACGCTCAACGGATTGAGCCACCTAGGCAGCCCCCAGGATCTTTTTTTATGTATTAAAATATAGGGCCCTACTCAGTGTCCTTCCTCTGCCAAAGAATCTTCTGCCAAAGAATCTTCTGCCACTTCCCAGCCTAAATGCATGGGTGGGTTTCTCCCCTGTCTTTGACCATGTCATTTGTGTTCACCTCAGCTCATATTGTCCCCTTCTTCTTTCAGTTCCTTCCATATCCAGAATAAATAAGCTCCATTTCATCATGAAGTCTTCCCAGCCCATAGCCATTTATTAGGTTAAGTTCTATGAAAATGCTGTTTAATATGTCAGAAAGGTCAGGGGCCCCTGGGTGGCTCAGTTGGTTAAGTGTCTGACTCTTGGTTTGGGCTCAGGTCGTGATCTCAGGGTCATGAGATCAAACCCCCTGCCCTGTCAGGCTCCATGCTTAGTGCAGAGTCTGCTCAAGATTCTCTCTCCCTCCCCCTCTGCTCCTCCTCCTGTGTGCGTGTGCACGTGCACGTGCTCTCTCTCTCTCACTCCTCTCTCAAATAAATAAATAAATAAAATCTTAAAGGTGAAATATTGGCAATTTCACCAAATTCAGCTTAAAGGTAATCTTTAGGAAACCTCTGTACCACTTACATTTTTTATTCCGTTTGTTTCTCCCTGTTATGTATGTATGTATACAGTATGTATGGGCTTTTTAAAACAAATTTTACTTTGTTATAATCTTAGATTTGCAAAACAGCTTCAAGCATAGTGCAGACTTTTTCTAAACCCCAGCCCAGTTTCAGTTTCCCCTATTGTTGTGATTTTATATCTCCATGGTATTTTTGTCAAATTTAAGAAAGCGACATTGGAACATTACTAACTAAAACTTCAGACTTATTTGGGTTCCATCACTGTTTCCATTAATGTTCTATTTCTGGGCTAGCCTCCAGTCCAGGGTCCCGGGCACCACACTACATTTAGGTGTCATGTCTTGTTGTTGGACTCCTCTAGTCTGTGACAATTCAGCCTTGTTTTTCATGACCTTGACAGTTTCGAGGTGTACTGCTCAGGTATTTTGTTGAAGGTCTCTCCACTTGGGTTTGTCTGATTTGTTTCCTTATGATTATACTGGGGTTATGGGTTTTGGGGAAAATACCACGCAGGAATTATTATCACCTTATCTCGAGGGGTCATGAAGTGAACTTGGCTTCTTACTGGTTTGGTTAACCTCGATCACTTAAGGTAGTTGATTGCCAGGTTTCTCCACTCTAGACTTACTAAATTTGGCCTCTTTTCATATCAGTGTCTCACCACCAGATGGATTATCAGTTCTCCCTTGGGAACAGGGGCACTGTTTAATGCTCTTTGTGTCCTTCATTGTACCTAATGCCATGTCATGGTTTTTTTGTTTTTGTTTTTAGATTTTATTTATTTATTTGAGAGAGAGCACAAGCAGGGTGGGGGTGGGAGGATGGGAAGAGGAAGCAGGCTCGCCACGGAGCAGGGCTGGATCCCAGGACCCTGGGATCATGACCTGAACCAAAGGCAGATGCTTAAACGACTGAGCCATCCAGGTGCCCCATCCATGCCCATGTTTTACACAAAGTACTCCACCAAAGTTAGTTGAGAGGTCATTAAATAAGTGATTTAATTTAATACTGGAAGAGGTGTTTGGCCTAAGCAAACCAAAACAACAAAATCCCAACCCTCTGAATTCTCCTTGCAACTAATTTGGTGGTCTTTGTTCACTTCACTGAAGGGGTGATTGGTAAAACTACTTAAAATTCTTTTTGGCCAAACCACTATGAAGATAGGATTATCTGCTATCTTGGCTAAGATCAGAGCTTTGAGTTCAGGATTTAGGGAAATCCAAGTGTAAATGAGGGAGGCACATGCATACACTTTTGTAGCTTCTGCTGACCTGCAGCAAGGGTGTCCCTATTTGCCAAGTCTTAAAAATATTTGTTGGAGATTTTGATGATCCTAGAACTAAGGTATTGTTTAATGGATTCCTAATGGCCAATAAGAATTACCTGGATGCATTTCATTTCATCATAGTAGTTATTTTCACAATTTTTATCTGTGCAGGTGTTTTGGAGGGCATGGGCTCCCTACTTTTGGAAGACTAAATTTTGACATGGCCTTCATGGAAAATAAAGCATTTACGGGAAAACAAGGATGAAATAAGAATTTTTTTTATAAGTTGAAAACTAAATGCCTTGTAAGTGAGATAAAAGGGAAGCAGGAGTAGTTCTTTTACAAATCCTTTTAGCAGGGACCTTACTAGTCGGTCTTGTAGGATTGATTCTGTTGTGATTGAAAAGTGGGCATAACGTTATGATGATTTAACCTTTCTAAAGGTATACACAGGAATTAGAGTAGCCTGATTTACTATTCCATTTAAAAAGGTTTCTTCATTTTATTTAATGTTTTTTAAAATATGAGTAAAGAACGCCCCAGTTTTTCAACAGTGTAAATTACTTCATGCTAGTTTTTCAATCTGAGAGTCTCATGATAGCTACACCTGCTACATGCTTTATTATGTAATTTAATTTTTCATAACTTTCTTTTATTAGCTGTAAAGTAGGTTTAGAAAAATAATTAGATTAGAAGGTTAAGCCACAGTTAAGGTAAAAATGACGATTCAATAAAAAAAGTTCAGTATAATTCCTATTTTCTAAAATAAAATGCAGCTGCTAAGAGATTTAATTATGGTGTTATTCAAATAAAATTTGCCTCTACATTGAAAGCACTTAAGAAACTCCAAGAAAGGTGCTTGATTAACAAGAAAAAAGTAATGTGATACATAAAATTATAACTTAGGAAATGTGATTGGGACCAGGCTGGAGAAGAAATAACACAACTGTGAGTGGGTTCTCTGAAGTAATACACTGGGATTACTTGAGTTGCTGTGTGGTGAGGGCCCTTGGCTTGCTCTGAGTTTTTATGTGCCAGATTGGGAGCTTTCACCATTTGGGTGATCTTGGAATGCCATATCCTTTCATTAAAATGATTCTGAAAATCATCACCAGGTATATTATGGTCATGCAGTCCTAAAATTGTAGGTGTAGAGGCAGCTTCAGGGTCTGACCCTTATCCAAGAAGTTGGCTTTCCCAGGCTCACAGGTCTTCAGAGTCCCAAACTAGTGTTTACTACACTGAATTGTTACTAAGATTGAATTTTGTACATTATATAATTTTTTTCCCCCAGCATAAAACATGAATGCCATTTAATGTCAAGGGACATCGTTAAGCTTAAGATTTGGGATAAAAAACTAGCAGCCCCACTTCATGTCCTGCCCTTTTTAGCTCTGAATCCTTTGGCCACAGGAAACCACCTTCAGTTTTTCAAACTATCATTTGGTATCATCTTCATACTTAACAGTAATAAAAGCCTCTTATTTAAATATTTAAGTAATTGTAGGAAAAAAAAAGACATCTACCAAAGTTGCTTTTCCTTATATTGCCTTTATACGACTAAACTTACAATACGTTATTTAGCATGATAGTTACTTTTGGAGTCCAATTACATTCTGTTTATTCAACAAACATGGCAGGCCAGCCCCAGTGCTTCTCATTGCTTTATAACTTGAGGAGATGGCATGAAATGCTAGCCATCATCTAGCTCAATGTGATTCTGTGATCTTCTTGATGATGGTTAGAGTTCCTTTAATTCAGTATTTTTCAGGCTGGGAGTTGCATCCCATTAGTGATCTGTAAAATCAATTTAGTGGGTTGTAACCAACATTATAAAAAATAGAACAGAGTAGAAAATATCAGAGTTCAGTTTTTGAAATTGTCAATTGTCTTCTGTCTTCTAAAATAAAATACAGTCATTGAGAGATTTAATTATGGCACATAATTAGGATAAATATAGGTTTATACAATGTTTCTATCAGATATATACATTTATATGTGTATACACATGTGTACACACATGCAGATATATTAATATCAGAATGTTTGATTTTATGTGTTTATATATATTTGTGTGTGTGTGTATATTTATTTTGTGTATTGAGTCCCAACATAAAACACATTAGATTGGACATATGAAGTAGCCATTTCTGTAGGGAAGACAGAGCCAAATATTGAGGATTGAATGTGGTTTAACCTACTGTGTTTTATTGTGGGTCATGGACAAAAGAGTTTGGTGAACAGTTAAATAACCTCAGCTGTCTTACATCAAAATAATAAACATTTTGTTTTCTTAGATAACTGCAAGTTTCTTCATCTTTAATATAGGAAATAATTGTACTTACCTCAGAAAAAAATGGACACAAGGAAACTTTTGGAGGTAATGGGTATGTCTGTTATCTTGATCATGGTGATAGTATCATGGTGTAAGAATATATTGAAACTGATCAAATTATATACATTCAACATGTGCATTTTTTTTTCTTCTTCTTCTTTTTTTTGGTGTGTATCCCTTGTACCTTAATTAAGCTATTAAAAAGGAATCTCACCTACCTCAAAGAAAAGATGTGAAGATCAAATTCCTGAGCATGACCCCTTGCCCACAGTAAGCACCAAATAAATGTTAGTTGCTATTTTTTTCTTTTTTTTTTTTTTTAAAGATTTTATTTATTTATTTGACAGAGGGAGACATAGCGAGAGCAGGAACACAAGCAGGGGGAGTGGGAGAGGGAGAAGCAGGCTTCCCGCGGAGCAGGGAGCCTGATGTGGGGCTCGATCCCAGGACCCTGGGATCATGACCTGAGCCGAAGGCAGACGCTTAATGACTGAGCCACCCAGGCGCCCTGTTAGTTGCTATTAACAGTGGTCATTATCATCACCATTATCCTCCTCCCCCCATCCTCTACAATGATCTTTGTTTCTCATTTACTCCTAGGAAATTCTCTTTCAGCCCTGTCAGCATTATTAAATCCATCGCTTCTCTCGTCATGTGGATCATACACACTGATCCTCAGTCACAGGGTGGTAGAACATTAGTGGAGGCCTTCAGGATTCTGTGCTCAAACCAGTATTTCCCAAAGTGGCATACATGTCCCTAGGTGTTCACGATGGTTTGACGTAGTAAACAGATAAGGCACGGGCCAGCATGGACTCATGCAATGAGAGTGTTACTCCCTTTTCTTTTCTTTTTAAAGATTTTATTTATTTATTTGAGAGAGAGAATGAGAGAGAGCACATGAGAAGGGGGAGGGTCAGAGGGAGAAGCAGACTCCCTGCCGAGCAGGGAGCCCGATGCGGGACTCGATCCAGGGACTCCAGGATCATGACCTGAGCCGAAGGCAGTCGCTTAACCAACTGAGCCACCCAGGCACCCTGTTACTCCCTTTTCAATTCTCTTTCAGTCCTTCGGATGACATCTAGGGGAAAGCACCAGTTTGGTGCTGGTGTCTCTCTCTTTTTTTTTTAGGTATTTATTTATTTATTTATATTTATTTATATTATTATGTTAATCACCCTACATTACATCATTAGTTTTTGATGTAGTGTTCCATGATTCATTGTTTGCATATAACACCCAGTGCTCCATGCAGAACGTGCCCTCCTTAATACCCATCACCAGGTTAACCCATCCGCCACCCCCCTCCCCTCTAGAACCCTCAGTTTGTTTCTCAGAGTCCATAGTCTCTCATGGTTCATCTCCCCCTCCGATTTCCCCCCCTTCATTCTTCCCCTCCTGCTATCTTAATGCTTGACAGATTCTTTTTTTAAATAGAGATGAGGTCTCAGGCTCAGACTCTTCAGTACTTAACAGAGAAGTGAGGTAGGATTGAATAATGGGATTTTGCTTTCTTCTTAAGTGTGCGTGTGTATATCCTGTGGGTCATTGGCAAGTGATTTTTTATTGTGGAGATGATATACTATTTCTTCTAGAAATAAATTTGTTGACTTTAAAATACTCAGTAAATAGTATATGTGGTATACTCCCGTATAGTAAAGTCATGAAAATGTATGCTAATGACATCAAGTCTGGGCCAGACTGATTTAATCCTAAATGAGGCCCAGGGCGGTTAAGAAACTGGGCCAAGTAGGACCAGAGACCTTATCTTGGGTGTGTTTTCATATCTCGCTGTAAACATTTTGTTAGTGTTGACCCTCCGGGATCATGTTAGAGGAAGATTGTGTTAAAACAACGGACTTGTTTTTTCTGATGTGCTTTTTTGTGTAGAGTTTGTTGCTTCTGTGGTTTGCCTTGGATCCATTCACTCCCACAGTTCTGAGACCAGTTCCGGTCTGAATGGTATCATGGGTAGCCACTTTCAGCTGCTGAGTATCTGCACCCGCCTTACCTTTGCCGTCCTCCTTGTTGTGCAGTATTCTTCCTCAAGGTTTACGTTGTTCTTTGCCTGTTTGGAGAGGTCTGGGATTACCTGATTCAGACCCCCACCCCTGGGTAGAAGGGGAAGGGCATATGTGGCGTAGGATAGGAGTACCACGCTGTGTGTTCACTGTGGCTGGAGTTGGGTTGACTTTGCTGTGCCTCTGTTCTTCTCTATGTGAAATCGGTGGAGTTGTGAGTTGAGACTCTCTAGAGTCTCAAGAGGCCCATTCATCTTTATAACCCTTTCATGTCACTTAGCCATTTACCCTGCAGACATTTACTGACCACCTTCTATATGCCAGGCACTTGTTGGACCAGTTGAAAATGTACCTGTGGATGAGGCCGATGACAACATTACACTTGGGGAACTTACCATCCTGTTGGGAAGGATGATGGTAAATAAAAAAAGTTTCATACAAGACAATTTCCTATGGCCCTAAAAAACAGGTGATGGAACTGGGAGTGACTTGGAGGAAGAGGCCCAGTTTTGATACACTGGCCAGGAAAGGCCTCTTCAAAAAGGCAGCTCTTGATGAGAGCATGGAATGATAAGCATAGGGCTGTGAGAAGCTCAGGAGAGATTGTCCAGGCAGAAGGAACAGCAGGTGCAAAGCCCCAGGCAAGTTCAAGGGAGAGAAAGGATACTGGTGGGGCTGGCTGGGAATGTGGGAGTAGAATGCTGATAGAGGAGAAGGAGGCCAGAGCCAACTGTGGAGATGTTGAGCCTTGGAAGGAGTTTGGATTTGCTTCAAAGTGTGATGGGAAACCAGTGAAGCCAGTGATGGGTTTTAATCAGTGAGATGATGGAATCTGATTTGTGTTTTTGAAAACCACACTGGCTGCTGGTTGGAAATTCGGCCAGGAAGAATTGAAGCTGGGAGTCCAGTTAGAAGGTCATTGTGGTAGCCTCTGAAGACAGATGGCGGTGGTATGACCTAGGGAGTGGGCAGTAAAGGTGCAAGGAAGTAGAGAGATTCAGGTTATATTTTTAATATAACATCAGTGCTTGTTGGTGGATTGACTGCAGAAATGAAAGAGAAGAATCAAAGATGAGCCCTGGGATGGTCATGACATTTATGGCTATGGGAAGGCAAAATTCCTTTTGCTTTTGGTGACATCCTTGTGCTATCATTGCCTGGTCTGCTTATGAACAGTATTGCTTGCAGCCTCTCCCAGGGAAGAAGACTCCTCACATGCCTCTGGTTAGCCCAGGAGCTCTCAAGTTCTTCCTCTATCTGACCTGCATTCCTCATGCTGCTCTTAAGGCACAGGTTCTACCCTCCGAGGAGGTGGTTATATAGGGGGTCCTTGTGGGCAGGGCAGAGGTGCTATTAATTCATGCCTCTTTTATGAGAATGGATGGCCTGTAGCCAGAATGCCATGTTGATGTTTTATGACTGGTTTCTATGAAGAGTTCATGCTCTCAAAAAACGTGTTGTATTCTGTTTTCCAAGGAAAAGTTTAAGACAGGCTGAGCAGTGGCTATTTTTTTCCCTTTTCATTTTCCCAACATATAATACCAGTTGCATTACAGTAAATTCAGTCAGTTCAAATGTTTTTCATCTGAAAAGTTGAATACATTCTTTTTTTTTTTTTTTTCGCCTAACTGCAAGGGGTGAACTTTTATATTTTTATGGGCTTTGTTGTTTTTACTTGTCACAGTTGCTGGTATTAGTTCACTAGTAAGTAATGACTTTTCTGTATTGAGAAAGACAGATGACTTATTAGATGTCAGAGGCCATCTGAAACATTTTCAACTCAGCATTTTTAATAGCTGTTCTTTCTTTGATTTGTTTTCCTTCCTTCTCCCTTTTCTCATTTCCCCTCCTCCAGCTGGCATGCACTTTTTTCCTCCCCTACGCCCCTTTCCCCTCTCTTTCCATCACGACTTCCGTGCATCTTCTACATGTTCTGACTTCATCTGCACATCCAGCCAGAGTGTGTAGGAGCCATAGACTGTTGCTGGATAGCGTTTCCTGCAGTTGTACTCCTTGGATTTCCTGTGAGGACATCTGTGGGTACAGATCTATCCTCTTGGGATAAAAAAAAAAGGGGGGGAGGATTATGTCCAGGGCAAGCATGTGTTCCTGAACCTCATGGGCAAATTTTTAAAATTTCTAGCTGCTGTTCACTTGGGGTCTTAAAATGCCATAAAAACCACCTCTACTCCCTCCCTTCATATACTGTTAAAAGAGTCAGCATGTTACTTTCTGGGACTCCTTGAACATCATTTTATTGTGCTCAGAGTCTCAGGCAAGAAAAGTCTATAATTAAATAACCATCATTGAAACAGAAGCATTCATGTCTATCTGGGCAGCTTATGTAGTAAACAGGGGCTTTGGTTGGGGCTCCATCACATCACCAGGTCGCTGTGCCTGGCACATAGCAGGTGTCCGGTAAATATTAATGCGATGAGTGAATGTCAACTTAGATGATAATTAGGAGTTGCTGTGGGTGGGGTTGGGGGAGTTTTTTGAACGGTGAATAAGATGGACCTTGCTCTAACGGGAACATGCATTCTAATAAGAAAACAAATATATAAGCAAGAAAAATATCAAGTAGTGATGAGGGCTTTGCTGAGAGTGAAAGTAGGGTGATGGGCTGTGTGTGAGGTAGGGTGGGACTGGGGGGTCAGGGAAGGCTCTGATAAGGCGGCGTTTACAGCTGAGGTCTGAGCGACAAGAAGCAGCCGGTCAGGAAGATCAGGGAGAGGCGAGCTAGAAAGAGAACAGGCAGCGCGAGGTCTCTAGGCAGGTGCAAGCTGGCATGTTCTTGGCACCAGCCAAGCAACAACGGAAGCCAGCCAGGCTTTGCTGTGGGGAGCAGACAGCCATGGCATGCGGGGGGTCAGGGTGGTGCACAGGGCCAGACCAGGTGGGACCTTATGTTACAAGTAAAATCCATACTCCTTAACTCGATTTGCAGTGGGAAGCCTTTGGAGGGTTTTAAGTAGGGGCATGGCTTACATTTTTAACATATCCTTCTGGCTGCTGTGTGTGGAGGGTGGAGGGTGGAAAGGCAAGAGTAGAAAATGCAGGGGTATGTACTAGGTATTTACTTTTTAAAGGTGGTATTTTTTTTTTCTTGAAAGTTTATCAGATCTTTGGAGGAAGAGTGTAGCTTGCTTTCTTTACTGATTCTTGTGCTGGGGCAGAATTTCTGATTGCATCCCACATCCGTTCTCTCCGTCCTTTTACAGACAGACTTACTGGTTTTTAACTGTGCATGTTGTCACCCTTCCTCCCTTGAGCGGGCAGCTAGGTGTGGCCATGTGGCTTAAATGAAAATATTGTATGTGACTTCCAGAATGTTTTCTTAAAAAGGAGAGGGTTTTTGTGTGTTTGTGTGTTGCCTTCCATTTTACTGCACAGAGCTGGTTGTGATGGCTGGAATGCCAGCATTTATATTGGACCATGAGGACTAGGGCCACCTGCTAGGGATAGAGGGGCACAGAGTTGGAAGGAGGCTCTGTCCCCGCTGACTTCTTGGAGCTGCCATACCAGCTCTGCATTGTCTCTCTTTGGTCATCTACTAGGGATCAGAGAAATAAACTTCTGTCTTATTTAGGTCTTTGATATTTTAGTGTTTTATTCTTTGTTCTGTGCAGCTAAACATCATAACTGATACAGATGTTCATTTTGTGGAAGACTTAATTAACAATAATGATGAGTATAGTATTAGTGGATGCTTTCTTTGTGCCCATCACTGTTCTAAGTCCTTTACACGCATGTTTTCCCTGAAGCCTTGCAACAATCCTATAGGGTAGGTATTATAGCTGGAACTCTGAGACATAGAAATGTACAGTAACTCGCCCAAGATTGTATAGCTAGTAAATTGGAGGACCTGAATAACAATTCTGGCTCAACTGATTCTAGACTATTGTCTTTTTTTTTTTTTTTTAATTTATTAGAGTGTGCAAGCAGGGGGAGGTGCAGAGGGAGAGGGAGAAGCAGACTCTCTCCTGAGCAGGGAGCCCCGACGTGGGGCTTGATCCCAGGACCCTGAGATCATGACCTGAGCTGAAGGCAGACGCTTAACCGACTGAGCCACCCAAGTGCCCCTAGACTATTTTCTTCATCACTTTGCTAGACTGCCACATTTTTGGTGATGACTTTGAAACTCTTTTGCAATCATTTAGAAGGTGAGACCAGAGGGATGATTTGGAAGGCAGATTTTCATGTTGGCTAAGCACTGTAAACAAATTTCTAGGTCTTAACACAATAGAAGTTTCTCTCTTTACAGTCACATAAAATCCAGCTGACATGTGGGTGGAGCTGTGCTCCACGCAGTCACTCAGGGACCCAGATCTTACTCCATTTCCCCTCCCTTCTGTGTCATCTTCCCCATTCCAAGGGGCCTCGGAATTCTATGGATGCTTTCCACCCCAGCAGCACACAGGGGAAAAGAGAGAATGTGGAGGACTATACAGGAAGGTTTTGATGCGCCGGGCTTGGAGATGGCAAATGTCCCTTCTCCCACATCCATTGGCTAGAACTGAGTCACATGGTCACACCTAACTACAAGGAGGCCAGGACATTTATTCTAGTGGTGTGCCCAGGAGGTAGAGGAAATGGATTTTGATGAGCACACAGCAATCTCTGCCACATATGATTGTCAGGGGTGGGGGTTTCTGGTGTCAGCCCACTTGTCATTTAAATCCCAGCCTTGCTGCTTATTAGCTATGTGAACTTGGGCAAATCGCTTAACCTCTTTGACTTCCATTTTTTGTGTGTACAATGGAGACAATACTAGAGTTGTTTTGAGGATTAAAGAAGTTAATGTGGTGTGTACAGTACTTAGAGCAGTGCCTGAGACACGGGAAGTGCTCAGTAATCATCAGCTATTTTTATTTAAAGCCAAGTGCTTTACTCAGACCTAGGTTTGTGGATCTCTTTTTGCAGAGAATTTTCTTGTTGAGTTCATGTGTAGCACATGAACCAGGGAAGAGGGACTTTGAGAACCACACATTGGAATTACCAGTTATTTCTGGGGTAAATGGTGTGGGAACGTCAGGAGTGCTGCTCCTGGCGACTTGCTGTTCCCTCCCACATGTGAATGCTCCCAGCCTCTCTTCAAGGGCAAGATGGGGCTCCCTCCTGGTGCTTGATATGTTTGTGGCATTAGAAACTAAGTTCTCATGGCCAGTCTCCTGCCTGCTGTAAGGGACCATGTCCATGGAATGCCTTCCACCTGGGATCTCAGGCAGTCAGAATCTTGTCTGTCCTTGCAGACCCAGCTCAATGTCCTCTCATCCCTAAAGCCCTGGTTGGAGCCTGGTCAGCACTGCTCCCTCCCTGTGCTATGTGATCACTCTGGTACGGCCCTGGGCACCATTTGTCTCCTAGTGTGCCGAGTCGCCTATCACACTGGATCCACAAAATGGAAGCTTCTTGAGGGCACTGTGTCCTTCTTCATCTGCCCCTCATGGCTCACTGGGGAAGATGCTCCATAAACTCTTGTTGAGTTCAATTATTACTTTCATTATCACCCTACATGTAGAGTTTCATGAGTGTGGGCTTTACACGGAATCAGTGGCCGATAAATTGGTATGTAGTTTGGAATAAAAATGAGTGGATTCTTTTTTATCTACACTGTTTAATATTTGTGTGGGGATTTTTGCCTTCTTTCAGCTCAGCGGTTGTAAAATTCTGTTTTAATTTCTGCCATTATCATAAACAGCATCCTCTGCTTATTATCTGGGTAGAGGATACAGTATCCTAGAACTCTGTTGAATTAAGATTAAGCAAATTGTCAGGGTAGGACACAGAACCATTGTTGCTTTGCCCTGGTTTTCCTAGCTAGGAAACCCACTTGGTGACTTGAGTTGGTACATTTCACTGGTGGGTTTAGAGTCCCATATATACACATCTATGTGTTTTTGGTAACTCCTAGGAAAGCATTCACCTTTCTCTCTGACTGTTTTTGTGCACACACATCTATAAAAATAAAATCACCTGCAAAATCGCTGAAGATAAAGGTTAGAAAATTCTGTATGTGGAAACAGTTGATGCTGCTGCAATATATGGTTAAACAGGAAATGGAGTTTAGTTATTAAGCTCACGTAGATTGCTTGATATACGGAATGTTTCTTGCAGTTCTATTATTTGTGTTTCATTCTCAAATATTTTAAGAAGATAAGCTTCTAAATTCACTTTGGGGCTCCATGTCATCAAATCTCATCACCAGTCACTTAGATCCCTAATTAACTTATACTCTATAGACCCATTTCTTTGCTGCTATTTCTCTGTACTCTCTCTAATGTGCTGTGAGTTGCACTGGAAGGAACAATAAGATTTAAGAGAAGAATTAATTTAGAAAGTTAGGAATAGGAGAGATAAGGGAAAATGAGAAAAAGCGGCTTAGTATTTTGTCTTGTAAATGGCTTTCCTCTCGTAGGCTAAGAAGCCCATTTATCCAAGGAGAGGAGGAGTGTTAATGAAATAGATCATGAACATAGCTATTACAGTAATGAATTTTAACACTCACTTTGTTATGTGATATTTTATTTATGAGCTCCTTGATCATTCAGATAAAGACAAGAAGTTTATGGCACTAGATTATGTCTTGTTTTCATAAACATATTCAGTAGTTTAATAAACATAATTTATTTTTTTCTCTTTAAAAATCAGCAAAATTTATGAGAGATTATCTTAGGGTTAATGAAGTCTAACATTAAGGAAATATTACCCTATAATATTGGAGCCTTCAGAGCTGGAGTTGTAATTGCTTAATGCTTTTTTCTACAGGCTATTTTTATAAAGTACATGCTTTGTACCATTAATCCAGTTTTTACAAGTTACACTTAGACCAATTCATTGGGAATTATGTATCCATGTTTATATTTTTCAGTCACTGCTTTCATTAAAAGATGTAGTAAAGAGTTGAAAATTTAATGTAGAAAAAGGGGGGAAAAGACAATTATGTGTATTTGCTCATAGGAAGGTGCAGTGTATATATTATCAGTGCTTTCCATCTTTGAAACCAATTCCCCCTCGTGGCTGTCTTCACCACAGGTGAGAATTTAGTGATTTGTGGGCCCCGGGAGGACAGAAATGTAAATTCCTACTGAAAGCCATCAATAGTTAAAATTTGGAGCCTCATTAATATCGTTCAAGTCAGTGTGCACTTAAGTCATGAAATGCCCAGACAACTGGCTGGAGTTTCCCCTTCTGAAGTCAGGCCTGCCAATTAGCTGAGTAATGGATTCCTGCACCCCCAAGCTGGGAGAGAGAATGGCTGGAAAGGGCAGCCGGGGAAGGCCACTGTGGATTTTGGTCATGTGTGTTTGACTGCATCGGCTCATTCTTTTTTGAAATTGAATTCAGTGTGTTGAAAAATACCTTCTTGATATATCAGTGAACTAAAAGAGGTATTGATATTCATACAGTGGTGGAAGCAAACCCTCCCTGGCCCCTGGCCTCATATTTTATCATAGAAAATACAGGAAGGGCAAAGTTTAAAGAAATCTTTTCTGATTTGCTCACTCCTCACTCCTCATGGGATGGACATAGAAGGTTGAGGTTGGTGGATAAAGATCTCAGATCCATCAGTGAAACAGCTGATGCTTTAATGATTTCTTTTCAACACTTTTGATGTTTGCCTTGTATTACTTTGATGTTCTTTAGCATCAAGGCATCCATGTGCTTGGGTGTGTTTGCAATAGACAAAAATCAGGGGTTGGGAAAGTAGTGTTCATTTGAGTCACATTGGCAGCTCCGTGGGGAGGAAGGATTCCATAAGTAGGTACTGTCCTGCCCTGCCCTCATTCCGGAGAACTAGAATTTGATTTGATTCATTTATGCATTTATAAACACAGATGTTGAGAATTCAGTGAGAAATCTTACTATTCTGGGTCCTAGGATCCAATAGTACCTAGGATAAGGCTCTTGTCCATCAGGAACTCACCTTCTGCAGAGAAATGTTTTCGGAAATCGAAGGAGAGGTCCTCAGAAAGTTAAATGTAGGATTACCATATGATTCAGCAATTCCACTTTTAAGCTTATACTTAAAAGAATTCAAAACAGAGATGGACAGATACGTATACATGTATGTACATAGAAACATTCATCACAATAGCCAAAAGGTAGAAACAATGCAAATGACCATCCACCAGTGAATGGATACACAAAATACGGTATGTACACCCAATGGAATATGATCCAGCCTTAAAAAGAAAAGACCGTTTTCTAATTTAAATTCAATTAATTAACATAATGTATTATTTGTTTCAGGGGTATGTGTCTGTGATTCATCAGTCTTACATAACACCCACTGCTCATTACATCACATGCCCTCCTTAACGCTCATCACCCAGTTACCCCATCCCCCCCACCTCCCTCCCCTCCAGCAACCCGCAGTTTGTTTCCTATGATTAAGAGTCTCTTATGGTTTGTCTCCCTCTCTGGTTTCATCTTGTTTTATTTTTTCCTCTCTTCCCCTATGATCCTCTCTTTTGTTTGACATATGATAATTGTCTTTCTCTGATTGACTTATTTCGATTAGCATAAAACCCTGTAGTTCCATCAGCATTGTTGCAAATGGCAAGATTTCTTTTTTGATGGCTGTGTAATATTCCATTGTGTGTGTGTGTGTGTGTGTGTGTGTGTGTGTGTGTACACACCACATCTTCTTTATCCATTTATCTGTCGATGGACATCTGGACTCTTTCCATAGTTTGGCTATTGTGGACATTGCTGCTATAAACACTGGAGTGTAGGTGCCCCTTCAGATCACTGCATTTGTATCTTTGGGGTAAATACCCAGTAGTGCAATTGCTGAGTCATAGGGTAGCTCTATTTTCAACTTTTTGAGGATCCTCCATTCTGTTTTCCAGAGTGGCTGCCTGAGGGGGTTGTTGGGGACTTTAAATGA
This sequence comes from Leptonychotes weddellii, assembly GCF_054177405.1. Lineage (NCBI taxonomy): Eukaryota > Metazoa > Chordata > Mammalia > Carnivora > Phocidae > Leptonychotes > Leptonychotes weddellii. The sequence goes on along the minus strand of NC_138374.1, from coordinate 46,039,581 downwards.
TACAACACAGGTAAAAGTTTTAGCATACCCAGCACATAGTAAACCCTCACTAAATGTTGTTGTTTTGGTGACAACTGTATATAGTTTCACTCATAATCAGATTGATCACACATTCCAGTATAATGTCTTCATCTGCTTCCTCTCACTCTCTTTGCCAGGTCGGCATCATTTTATGGACAATGTTAGTTTGACCAGGCAGAAGGGAAGCTTCATTTCTTCCTATCAGGAAACGAACTGACTCCCTAAGGGGACGGAGATCTCTTTTGTTTTAATCAGTCAATGGGTGTGCATACATTATCCCTTTCTCATTGCCTTTTTTTTTCCCCAAACTTCACGAGAATGCTCAGGAAACAGGGCGTCTTGTGTAATTGAATTTTCTGACTAACCGATGCCTACAAGACACCACTTTTATTTCAAGTTTTATTTGTGAAAAGTCTTTCTAAAATCCAGTGATGTCCTTTGTTTTAGGAAGTATAGTGGATAATAAAATTTAATCTTTCCTTGACAATGAAAGATTTCAGAGCCGTTTCAGAAAATCTGTTCGTGTGGGCCAGAAATACAAATGTAGGTGTAGGAGATTGGACTGCGTGTATACTGAGCCCAGGACCACCCAGATTTTTTTTTTTTAATAATGTTCTTAAAAAAAAAAAACAGTCTTTGTAACTTTCCCTTAAGATTAGAATATGGGCAAAAAATTATGATTAATAGCTTGGGTTCTTTGGGTTTCAGTTTTTTTTTTTTTTAAAGAATATTTTACAGGAAGATCTCATCACAAGCCTTCATATAGTCACACACAGTGGGTGTCACCTTGAAAAGAATAACTGCTTTATTATCAGAATCAAGGATGAGTGTGAGGAAAACGTTTACTACTTGGGTAAACAAGAGACACAGAGTCTACCTTTGTTCCAGCTTCAAAATCTTTCTTATTCCCCCATGCAATGAGTTTTATCCAATTTCAAGACAGTATGAACAGCTTTTTGAGGGGGGAGGTGTGGGCTGGGCTGGGCTGGGGTGGGGTCTAAGCCGGGTTGGGAGCAGTGTGTTGTATTGGATAGAGCCCTGGAGTTTGGAAACCTGATTTCCAACCTCATTCCCACTTTGCTTAGCTGTATGACCTTGGATGGGTCAAGGGGGTCTCTCTGAACACCCGCTCTCTCTAGCCAAGCGATGCTGGGGTGCCACTGATGGTTTCCACGGTGCTTTCTGCTTGAGCCTATAGACCGAGTTCCTTCAAGGTATCCATCGTGTTGTGTTCATTTACTCTTTCATGATAACTAGGACTCTTCAGGAACTGATTGTCAATGAATCTGGTTGCATAGAGCCCTAGTTGTGGGAGGGGCTGGCCCAAGAATCCAGATTCATTTCATGCTTGCTTTCCCTTCTCTTCAGCTTTCTCTCCTCCCTGCCTTGGCCTCTCACTTTCTCCCTCTCTCTTTCTCCTGTCTGTCTGTTCCTTCCTACTCCTCACTCCTCCCCAGCCCGTCTAGATTATTGATTGGAAATCACCAAATAGTTTCTGTAACCATGTCATCAACGGCTGCCAAGGCTCTTGTCATTATTCCAGCCACACAGAGTAAATGGCTGGGGGAAAATGGCATTTTCCAGCTCAGGTGCAAAGCATTCTAAACTGTGGCTTAGCTGAGTTCTTCATTTAACAACTCCTCCCCCAACCCCCCCCTCCCCCGCCAAGGTCTTTATGCAAAAGCAGCCTATGCAAGCAAGTGAGTTATTTCACAGAGCCCCCAGTTTAGATTCTCTTAATTTTCCCCATTTCTTTTGCTTGCCCTTGCTACCTTGCTGCCTGATGCACATTAGAGAGGAAGTACACAAAGGAATTGTGCAAAGTTTGGAAGCAACTGGCAGGTGGGTTTGCATTTTTCCAGGTTAATTCACTTGATGAAAAGCTGCTGTGGGTGATGTGTCATATATCAAAGGCAGGGCATCAGTAATCTTTGCTCAAGGGCACGGCTAACAGACAGATAGACGGGAGAATGAGATGGAAAAAAGCAACTCATCCTTTTCTGCTAACACCACGAAGGAGATAAAGGAAGATTTATGAGTCATCTCGGACCACATACCAGCAAGCAGCATGCCGTATTTTTCACATGTTCCCAACATTGGTGGTGGAAGGCAGTGTGGTTGTCACGGTGTCCATCCGGTCCGTTAGGAAACAATGGGATCCTTGAAGGCTCTGGCTGTAGAGTCAGCTCTTTGCCCTCCGTGCAGAGACGTGTGTGTGTGTGTGTGTGTGTGTGTGTGTGTATTTTCAAAGCATCTTTGTGCTCTTTAAGCATATGATCTCATGATCTGTAGTTTAATAATGTGACCTCTGTAGAATGAAAAGTAGAGGATTAGCTGAAACAGACATGTCTATTGGGTCCCAGGCACTTAGATGGTGACTTGATAAAGACTTTTTTAGCTGTCACTCATCTACTTAATTTGCTTTGGTAATAGCCAGCCCGTGTGTTTACTGCTTTTGGGTGTAAGGGGAGGGAGGAGGAGAATACTCTTTGTTAGTTGTTTTCTTTCCCTTTTCTACCTCTGAGATGAGTCAATCCCTGTCAGATACAAACCGAGATTTGTAGCCCAGGTTAATTTGAATGGGCTATTTTGTGTGGAGTTACCCGAGGACACTACTTGTTTGGAGTGCTCAGAGCTCCTTTATTTGGGCAGCTCAGCAGCTGACTGTGCAAGTGTGCAGAACAGTTGATGGAAGTGCAAAGAGGTTTCTTAATATTTCTCTCCCCAGCCTTGGAAAAGGCACCTGGATTGCAGCTGGATTGTGCTTGGTTTGTGACTCTTTACTTCACATGGCAATTTAAAAAGTACTGTGAATTTAAAAAAATGGTTTTGAATTTTTTCTAAGGCCTCTCTTCAGTGTGCTCCAGTTTTTTTTCCTTTCTTTCTTTCCCCCGTCTTTTTTTTTTTTTTTTTTGAGAGGCACACAATTAACATTCTGTGCAGAAGGGCATGATTGATTCTGCACAGTGGTGGCTATATGAGCAAACCTCATTTAGACAGCTGAGTGAAATATACAGGGCAGAGGAATTTATGGGACCCAGAGAAGCTCACGTGCAGAATGAAAAGGAGCCGCCTTCCCCTCTCCTCTTCCGTCCCGCATCCCCATTCTTCACTTGCTGGAAATTGCTCCCCCTCCAGCTGCTGGGGTGCCCACTCTGTGTGGTGATGCCGCTGAGCCTGACATCACCCAGCAGAGAAGATTGAATGCCACTTAATCATGCAACCCTCCTGTGGGAAGCATGGAGTATGTAATCAGATAGACAGGAGGAGCTCTCAGAATCCATTACGTGAGGTTGACAAGGTGAGGAGGGAGTAAAGAATGGTGGCTGCAGGTACTACACCATATTCTAAAAAATGTCCCCCCGAGCCCGGGGCTTGTCCGAGTTGCCCAGGGCTTCCGCACCGACCTTCCTCAGGATCGATTATTCGGAGGGTGGAGTGTCCACCTCGGAGGATACAGGCCACTTTCTTGAAAATATCACCAACTTACTTTTGCAAAGGGAGTTCAGGGCAGGAATAGATTTTGTCACGTTCACCAAAGCGTCTGACTCATAGTAGGTCCTCTGTAGACTGTCGCTGCCTTGAATTGACTTAACTCACTAGTGCGTGGGCCTCACCGGAGGAAGTGTGCAGCGCCCGGTACATAGTATGTGATCGATAAACATTTGTTGAAAGGGGTGAAAGAATGAACTGGCAGAATGCCATTTGGTAGACAGGCTTGCTTGTTTCCCATGTGGGCTGTCCGTGGGGATGGCTCTCAGGTCAGGTGGGAAATGAGGGGGAAGCTTTTCGGCTTCATGCTTCCAAGCTCCTCCCAGGGATTCAGATGCTTTTCCATTGCCTTGTCATGGCTCTCGCACACCTGTTCGGGTGCTCTGCTGGGCTCAATCTTTCTGCTTTTTTTCCTTAAAGCAACTTCATTTCCATTTAATGACTCTGTCTTAGTGTTGCCAAGAAGATGGATATCATTCACTCATACCCCAGTGTAAATTAGGTCCAAAACAGGGGATATTTGAAATTTTAAAAAGTTGTTTGGTTAGCTTATTTTCCTGATCGATTTGTACTTTGTGTCTGGTACCTCTGGGAGTCCTTAAAATGGCCCCCTAAAAGATGTCATGTCCTAATTCCTAGAATCTGTAGATGTCACCTTGTCTGGCACTCTTTGCAGATGGGGAGATTATCCTGGGTTATCTGGATAGCTCCTAATTGCAATCACATGTATCCTTATGAAGGTGGCAGAGGGAGATTTGACCCACACACAGAGGAGAAGGTAATGTGAAGGCAGAGCAGATATGAAGGTTCTGGCCTTGGAGATTGGAGTGATGTGAAGATTGGACTTTGCAGGCCAAGGAGTGTTAGAGTTAACAGGAGCTGGAGGAGGAATCCAGCAGATTCTCCTCTAGAGCCTCTGGTGGAAGTAGAGCCCAGCTGACTTCTTGATGTTGACTCAGTGATACTGATTTCAGGTTTTCAGCCTCCAGAACTGGGAGGAAAAAAATTCTGTTCTTTGAGCCATCAAGTTTGTGGTAGTTTGTTATGGCGGGAATGGGAATCTAATACAGCCCCTAATGGGCCTGTTGCTGGCATCTTACTAACCGTAGAAGCTGGATTGGCATCAGCATTGCTGGGACAGCCCATTTTACCCCATTGATAGACTTCATAAGTTTCCTGCTTTAGGTGTCTTGATATATTTTTCTGTCTCTAAAGGACAGAAAAGGGGCAGATTTTTTTTTACGAATATCCTTAGTAGTCTATCCACTGTGCCTTTATTACCATAAGAATCTTGCACGTTGGATGTGTAATACCCCATTTCATAGGTTAGGGAACTTTCAGATGGCAACTTACTGAAGAAAAGACACCCATTTAGTAAACATTGAAGTTGGGATTTGGATGTAAAGATCCCAGTTCCTACTCTAGTATCTTATTCTTCATATCATGCTATGATTTTTCACTTCTGTTTACATACCATTTTCAGAGTCTTGAGCTAAGGTCAGACACATAGATATTTCTCTAAGTTTTATTCCTATTCTCTGGTTGTGGCCCCTCACTCTTAGCTTCTATTGTATTAAATTAAGCTCACTCAACCTAGAAAAGGTGACTGTTAGGTCAGAGTACTCAAATCTGATAGCCAGGTGGCTCTTTGTTTGTTTCTTTGTGTGTGTAAAAAGCAACTGTGTTATAGTACAAAACAAGTGTGTGGGGTGGCGAGCTGGAAGGAGAACTGGAACAAACGTGTAGGGCTCATTGTGTTGAGTCCCAAACTAAAAGCGTTTTAGGGAGGATTTTTTTCTTGAATTACTAAACAAACTGGTCTCCTAGAGCTCCTCTTTTTCAGACGTCCAGCCTTTCTTGACTAAGCTAGCACCTGCAGCTCAGAACTAGGATACCATGCTGAAAGAATACTTACTCTAAAGAGAAATCAGGCTTCATGGAAGCTGGAACCCACAAGGGACAGGCATAGCGTGCTTGTCCTGTGAAACATATGGGATTTGAGGGAATTTTGATGGCAGAAATTGCAATCAGAGATTTGCTTCAGCCTTCATGCTGTCAGATTGGGAACATTTAACTTTGAGTACAGCTACTAGACAGAAAATCACCATCCTCCTATGTGGCAGTCTTTGCCACTTCCAGCAAGTTATGAAATTATATAAAAGGAGCTGAGTATGATACCACTACTTGGATTGTTACTTACACGAAAAACCTTCCAAATCGGAGAATTATTAAGTGAGAAAATCCCTTAATTGCAACAAGTTCCCCACTGCACAAAAAGACTATGTGGCAGAGAAAATTGGCAGTGTTCTGATGATCAGATTTAACAGCTGGAAGACTCCTATTCAAACTACTTTTGCAGTAATAAAGCTAATAATTTTTTTCACAAACTGCTGTGATAGCCATAATTCTGTTTTGCTAAGACGTCTGTTCTCTATACTTGACTGAAAACGCACATACTTATTTTGGCCCGTCTTTATTACAAGTATGTGTATGCGGGTAAAGTCGTATTTAAATTTTCTTTTGTATTTTATTCCTTTTTTCCCCTTGTTTGTACAGACTACCTGCCACCCTATAGTTTTAACTTTTTAACGTATCAAAAGTGGCCAAGTGACAGTGGTATTTGTTTTCTATGGCTCCTGCCAGGTGTAGCATCCTCCTTCCTGTTCTGTCCTTTGTCTTGTCTAGCTACTTGGTCAAGTACTACATTTTTAAACATGTAATTTAAAAATGTTCAACGGGAAAAGTTGTATCTATGACGGTGGTGGTGGTTTCATAACAATGTGAACGTACTTAATACCACTGAACTGTACACCTAAAAATGGTTAAGGTGGTCAATTTTATGTTCTGTGTGTTTCACCACAATTTAAAAAAAGTGGTATATGCACACGATTAAAAAGGCAAATAAACACAAAAAGGTATCAGCAATAAATAAGTCTTGTCCCCCATGACCCTCCATCCCCCAGAAGCCCCCATCATCAATAGCTTCCTGGACAACCTTACAGAAATTTGCTCTTTATATTCAAGCATAGGACCGTATTCTGAAAGAATTGTGTAATGGGAAAATAAAACCAGATGGGCCTTGTGGAGGCTGGGGAGGGAGGAAGGGGCAAGGGGAATGATGGATGAGCGAGAGGGCTGGGTGAGATGAAGCTGGTGGTGACCAAGTTTTAATTCAGAACATTTGTGTAAACTCTTGCATGGATCTCATGCCATGCTTGGTCCATCAAGGAATAGGCCATGGAATTGGGAAGTTGTGGGAAGCCAGGAGGGGAAAGTGAGTTCCACAGAGTTGTCATTTGCTGTAGTCCAGAGGGAGATAGCTGTGAGTAATGGGGTAAAGTTAAGCAGAGAGGAATTTAGGCTGGGAAAATCAGGACAAATTTCACAATGGGGAGAGTGTATAGACATGTCCATGGGGACAGAAGAGAAGCCTTACCACTGGAGGGGCTAAAAGCAAGACTTGACACAAAGCATGAAAAAATGGATGATAGGGAGCTGTCCCTGGGGGTTGGTGCAGTGACCTTAATCAGGCTCTTTCCTCCTAGCCCTGGATTCACTGATTCAATCTCAAATGATCCAAGGGAGAGAAACAATTGCTTGGAAAATGGCCTTGGGGAATAAGGGCTATTGACAGCAGATATTGACTGACTCTGCCACACAAATGAACTCCATCCATCCATCCACCCATTCTTCCATTTCACAAAAATTTTCAACATCTAAGTAATGTGGACTATTGAGGGAACTTTAAATAGGCTGCTGAGGAAAGTTCTCTCAAGGGGGAACATTTATGCTGACACTTACGGGTTAGACTGGAAAGAACTGGGAAGAACATTGCAGACAGAGGATGTATCATGTACAAAAGCCACCAGGTGCGCAGAGCATTGGCGGGTCTGAGGGCCCGAGAGATCCATGTGGCTGGGTAGCTAGAAGGGCTAAAGAGACTCGGAAGAGGTTTAAGATGATGGTGAAGAGGCAGGCGGGAGCCAGATTACTCAGGGGCTGGCGGGCTCTGGTTGGGAGGTAGAATTTTATTCTAAGAACAGTGGGATTTAGGTATGGGTTTCGAAGGGTCTTTAGTTTCCGCTTTCAGACTTTCTTTATACCTTCTAGTCTGTACTTTTTGGAAGTCATTTGTGGTTGTCAGACTGAGGTTGGGGAGGCTGTTGGGCACTTCTAGAAAGCATCACCAGTTGTGGGAGAGGCAAGTTTGGCAAAGAGGTGGGGCTGGGAAAGGGATTTAGCCTGTCCTGTGGTTTTGCTTTTGCTTCAGGGGGTCTGGATCTTTAGGGGGAGACCCCTGATATGAAGGGGAAAGGATCACCTAAGGTGAATCAACTAAAATGGAAAGCAAAATGTAAAAGTAGCTGTGGGGGAAAGAGATTTGGGGTTTAATCATGAAAGCTGAATTTCAAAATTATGTATGTATTTTGTATCAAAAACATTTTCAGTTGTAATTGCTACTATGATCTATTTCTTATAACAAAAATATTCAACCGTTATTTTAATTTTTTTTCTCTAATTTTTCTGATGAAATGACATTCTGGCACCAAATATCTTTTACTTCATATTTGCTATTATTGTACAGTTATAAGAGTTGTTTATTTCTGTCAAATTAGGACTTGATCAATTTTATGTGAGCCTTTCTTAATCCTTCGATATTGAAATGAATCTCATAAAATTCCTGTTGTGTTATTCTCTTCCTTTTCTCCTTTTCAGTTGGGCTAAGGATGCAAAGTAAATGGTTTTGAGTGTAATGTGAGCACTTGTCCGACATCACTTCAGTTGAGTTCATGGAACCCCACACCTTTTGCAGAAGTTTCTGTTTCATTTTTCATTTGATTTGCACTGGGGGCTTATATAACCCTTGACCACAGACAGGCTTAAACTGTTGCTGATAACATGCATCAGGGCTTCAAACTCCTTGGAAGGGTTATTTGAGTGGGAACCAGTTGTATAAACAGTCAGTTCATGAATGAATCTTTTCAAGTTAAGAGGACTTTTTTCTCTGCTCAAAGTCAAACCTGAAAGTACTCAAATAGCAAATATTTGGATATTGCATTTCTTCCCTATTAAAATTTAAATATGTAAAGTGCATCTAGCTTCGGAAAGGCACAAAAGGTCCAAAATGTATTGGCTTTCAATATCTTCTCATTTCTAGTTGGGTTTAGGTGTGAGTGTATCAGCCTGAGTGGAGGACACATTTCATTGCCAGGGTATACCCTCCCCTCAGTGCACGGCTCTTATGGGCTGGGAATAGGGGGGTGGCTTTCATCAGGGTTGTGTGGGGCAGGCAGCTTTGCCCTGGAGAGCACCTTGGAATTTGGGCTGAGGCTTCTGGAAATCCATGGATCTAGGTCAGGTTTAAGAAAAAAGATAAAGTTCTCCATCTTGTTTGAACAAATTTGCTCAGAGGATATTAATGTTAAATGTTGATACTCATTGCATCTCAACCTTGCCATTAGTGACATTTTGGGCTGGAAAGTTCTTTGTTGTGGGGGCTGTCCCATGTGTTGTAGAATGTTTAGCAGCATCCCTGGCCTCTACCCACTAGGTAGTGGTAACACATCCTCCTCTCATTTGTAACAAAGTGCAAAATGTCTCCAGATAGGGCCCATTGTTCCTTCCTGGGCAAGGTGCCCCTGGTTGAGAACCACTGACCATAGGATGGTGTAAAGAAGCTACAGTAGAAAGGTCATAATGTCTTCAATACATGAGGGGAGCGACTACTTCCAGTTCTAGCCAATTTGGTTCTGAAAATGAGCACCATCCTTGGAGCCAGGAGAGGAAAGTTTCTGACTCATATTATAATGAACCCAGTGGGGTCCCTTGTGTGTGGGTTCAGTGGAGCAAGCCACTGAGGGACACTTAGCAGGCCCTGAGAAGGAGCTGGGAGGAAGAAGTCAGGTGAATGTTTTCCATGTCCCTGAGTTGTAGGTAACCTGAGGTGCAGATCTTTGGGCCATTCCTTTCAGCTCACCCTTTTTCCAGCAACTTTTATTAGTGTCAGCTTTGAGGCCATCATGGAAGCTGCTTTTCCTACTGTAAATACTCTGTCCTCCTTTATATCTTCCTAAATAGGACTCAGTCTTCAAGATCCAGCTAAAATTCTAACTCCACCATGGGGATTCCTCAACCACCCTGGCTCACATTGAGTTCTTCCTGATGTAACGCATTACTTACTTAATGGAACTTTCATTTGGGCATTCAATCAAAGAAGGTTTTGTCATTTTAAAATTTAAAACTAAGCAAGTTTGCAAGCTCCTTTAAGGCTTCGGTTGTATCTTCTTTTTTATCCTCCACGACACATAGTATAGTATGAACACATAGTAGGTGCTCGGTAAATTCTAAGTGAATTGGAGTAAATTGAAGTAAATGCCCTCGTTCCTCTGCTCTGTGTTGTCTGTCTCTTCCAGGCCCTCTCCCTACCCTCCTGCCATCGCCCTTCAGATAGTTTAAGGAGACAGCACACTGTTTGACAGTTCTGTAAACATAAAAAATAATTTAGCTCACACTTAATTTTTATCAGAAGGTAAGTTTAATATTTTCAAGCCTGGCAATTTTATTTTTATGCTTTTACATTCTTTCTGTTTCTCTTAATGTCATTTTGGCTTCAAAGGGTATAATTTTGAAATTATGAGTACTGTTGGACTTGTTAGTATTTCTTCTGTGTTTATAATGTTTTAAAGACTGTTGATGGCTAGATGTCATTTTTATACTTTTAAGGTTCATAACAGCTCAGTTACATTCAAAAACAATTAATAATATTATGTGTCTTAGAAATAGCTGTCATGTATCTTCTGGGGGAATATGACATATTGTTAGATATTTTAAGTCAAAAGTTCTGTATCCAGGCCAAGTTTCGAAAGATGAGGAGCAGACTGTTTTATAGACAAGCAGACGGATCTAGTAGACTTATGACAAAGCATATTACCATAACATAACTATGCTTGGAAACTGTGTGGCTTCTCAACTCAAAAAATAAACCAGTGATCAGGAGCCTATCTTGAACACTTTTTTTTAATTTATTTATTTATATCTGGTTTCATTCTGAAAACAGCAAGACAAAATCTGACAAGTTGAAGGAGAAGATAATACCACTAAATATAAACCACCCAAGGCAGTTTTCCCAGATTCTTGAGAGATGCTTTCTCCAGCTCAGACTTATTGGCTATTTGATTTTTTAGAACTTAAGCTGGGTTGAAAGCCCTCCATAAAGGGTCATTGTTTTCAAAATGGAGTTCTCCAGGCTAGAAGGAAACAGGGCTCCCAAGAATGATGTCAGCTGTAGTGAGAGGGGTGGGGGAGGGCTCTGTGGCCCAGCCTCAGTCAGAAAGGGTGATTTTATTTACTTTCGTTGGCTCTGTCCTGGTCAGTTGGAACTAACTGGATATCAACTCCCCCTTCATAAAAGTGAGACACTTTGTGGTTTGGTTTTCTTCTTTGGCGACTTTGTGGGGACCCCACTGGGGGTGGGGCTAGCAAGAAGATCAGATCTATCCAGTTAAGGGTTCTCCAGGTGATTTTCATAGAAAGAGGTCAGATGCAGCTTTTACAATTCTACGGGTCTTTCCCAAACAAATACCAGGGATAAAAATTTTATAATCTTCATTCTGCAAAGAAACGAGCCACAGCTTTTTATACTTATTCCAACAGTGTCATGTCATCATCAGGTATGAGAAAATTTCCCACTGGTCAGCATGAGTCATGATGTCCCATGTGGGACCTTAAGCTCAGCCACTGCGATCCTTGCCCAGGGGTCCCCCTACCATGTGTGAGTTGTTCACATGAAGTGATAAGCAGCCTTTGCTCATGGGGAAACCTCCCAAATCCCACTGAGGGTTCTCTGCTTCAGGGGATCCAAAAGGATCTCTTGGTGGCTCCACAGAATAGTCCTTTTGTTCCCCCAATTTTTATGCATCTTCGAAGATAGAAAAGGTTCCTGCCTGTCCTTAAATAGACTAACTTTTCAGGAGCTCCAGAAACCTCCAGGGGTCTCCAGCATGCAGGTAGAATTGGAAGTGTGGAAAACACAGGCCTCAGGAAGCTGGCATAAATTCCAAGACAGAAGAGAAGCATGGGGAGTACATTTCTTCTGCTCATCTCAGAGCTGTCTCGGAACTGGGACACTGAGCCAGCTGTGAGTACCCAGCTCAGGAGTTCACTTTTTAAATCAGATCCTTAGAATTTGTTTTAATGCTACCTCTTTCCCTTTGCTGTTGATATAGTTGACCCTACCCAAGACTCAAGGAGAAGGAGAGAAGTTACTTAAAATTTCCTTTACAGTTCATCAACTTAAGACCACATTCAGTGTTATTTAGGAAATGAATGGTGAAAAAAATAAATATTGTGGAGAAAAAATGGAATAATAAAAATGGAATAATAAAAATAGAATAAGCTACACTTTAAAACATTTTTTTATCTTGAGAATCATAGAATTTTGGTCCTAGAAAGAACTGGAGATGATTCAATCTAGTGGTTCTCCAAGGTCTAAGAATCTTCTGGGGGCATAGTGGGGCAAGAGTGACCCTGATCCACCCCTGAAACACTCTTGAATTTTCCTGTTTATTGGACTTGGATTAGGGAAAGGGTTCTGCTTGTCAACATAAGTTTAAAGTGCAGCCTTCTTATTTTATAGAGGCATGAACTGAGGTCCATGGGCCAGAAGGAACTTAGAATGGAAATTTTTTGATTGTTTCACATTTCTTCTTTGGCAATGTCCCTGTAATATTTTCAGTGCTATTTTTGGATTCATATTCTTATCAGTTACCAGAGATTATTTCCCCTGAGTAAATCTGTTGGACACTATTGGCAAGGGAATAGTGTGCTGTACCTTATACTCTGTCTTAGAAGAAAGTTCCTATCTCCTGTTTGCCAATCTTTATGAAAACAATTCAAACTGCACCTGTTTAAACCTTTCCATAGAAATGTCTGAAAGGTAAACAGTTGGTTTTGGAGCAGTTATAACGTGGCATTGTTTAACATGGCAGCTTATTGATGGTCGTCTTTAATTATGGCCGTGCTGTCAACCCCTGAAGTCCCTGTTCTTTGTTGTAGATCCGATATGACGTTTGAGGTTTTCAAAGCTGCAGAGATGAAAGAATCACCCGTCAAATATCGCTCATTCCACTATGCTTAAGGAGGGAGGTGGGGACATCGACCACGAGGCCTGCAGAGCCTGGGGGAGAGCAGCAGTGCCCTCTCTGCTTTTAATGACAACCTCGAGTAGGGAGCCCTGCTTACTCTCTGTCAATGGTGGAGGAGGGCCAAGGCTGGTGGAAACTGAAATGATTTATTCGGTAATGGTCAACAAAGGTAGCATATGGGTTACCGAGCTTCATAGGCCTGGTGGAAAAGCTGGCTGTCTCTTGCCCCTAGCAGTTTGTACGTTAGAGATGCAAAGCTCAAAGCAGACCCATCAAGCTTTCTGGAACTTCTCCCCAGCTCCTTCTATCTCCTTTGTCTTCAGTCTGCTGAGCTGTGTGCTCCCGGGCCCCCAAATGGTGCTGCTGTTCAGGGCCTTAATTACAGAGTTAGTCCCACCTCAAACCAAAGGTAGACACGGAGGGGGTTGCTTCCATTTGGCTCCTAGTACTGTTATGGTGGGCTGTTCCCATCCCTCCTATAGGACTGTCCCCTTGCGTCTGTAGCTGCCACATCAGCTCCCTGCTCTTGCAACTGCTTCTTTGGTTGAAGGGCTGGCTCTTCAGACTCCATTTAATTTGTAAGCCCCCTCTTTCTTTTCAGTTAATGTTTTATCACCCCCTTCGCAGCTAGATCAGCAAAACTTATAGTCCGATGAAAGCATTATAATAAATTGTTATACATTGTGTAGCATGTGTTATGTAATGTATCTGTTACATACAAATTAGCAATACATAGCTATAGCACCTGCTTTGTACTGGGCACTGTTCTAAGTGTTTATCTCTGTATTAATTCATTTAGTCTTCACAACTCCACAACATAAATGCCATTGTTATCACATGTTATAATGAAGAAACAAATGCAGGGGGCTTAACTGACCCAAAGTCACAGAACTATCAAGTAGCGAGGCCAGGAGCCAGATTCTGACAGCTTGGCTCCAGAGGCCGTGCCCTCTGTACTAGACAGCACTGCTTCTCAAGTGGGAGAGCATAGGGGTGGAAGGAAATGGGACCCCAATCAATTAATGTTTTATCACCCCTTTCCCAGCTAGATCAGCAAAACTTCAAGTCCGATGAAAGCATAATAAATTGTTATACATTGTATAGCACGTTTTATATAATGTATCTGTTACATACCCCCTCCATGTATACCTCTGGTTTGAGGTGGGACTGACTCTGTAATTAAGGCCCTGAACAGCAGCACCATTTGAGGGCCCGGGAGCACACATTAATTGATTGCTGGTTGGAGGATCCACCAAATTCCAAGTGGTGACGAATCCTCTTGATTTCTTCAGTGTTGCAACTTCTACCTTCCCTCTGCTCTGAGTATACCAGCTAACTCTAACACTAGCCCATTAATTGGTGATCATCCACATTATTGGAGGTCAAATTGTGTCTTAGTCCTGGGAACTTCCCATCCTCCGTTCTTTGTATTCGGTGAGTATGGGGCAGGCACCTGTGGGCATTTTGGCACGGTGCTGACTGCCCTGGGGTTTACAGACATGGGGGAAGCCACAGTCCCTGCCTTCAGAGGGCTTTCAGTCTAATTGGAGTATGGAAATGAACTCACATGAAATGTTTACAAGCAAAACTCAGCTGGTTAAAGAGATTAGTCAGTTTATCCACTATCTTGCAAGCCAGTTCCAAGGAATAGACTAATAGTATCTAAAAGGATGAACTGGAGGAAAGGTAGAAAATGCTTGGGGGTCATTGAGATCAGTGCTGAAGAGCGTGGTTTTACACAAACTTAGCTCCTCTTGCCCCAGAAGGGAAGAAGATCTAAGTGGGAATAAATTGGCCTATCCATAGGAACAGAGATAGTTAACATTTATCTAGTAACTGCTATGATGAGAGCACTGAACTAATCACGTATCTAGTATCCTGTAATCTTTGTAGCCACCATTTGGAAAAGGGGATATTTACCCCCCTTTTTAAAAGGTAAGAGAACTACAGCTTTGAGATAAAATGTAACAAAGAATGATAGCTGTTGAATTTGCAGTGTTGGGCAGTTTTCACCCAGGTCAGCATGACTCTAAAACCTGGTGCTCTTTCCACATCTGTAAGAGAGGGACACTAGCTACTGTTTTTCTTGATTCCCTTTTGGATAAATTGAGCCGGAAGACATTCACATTCAACCCCTTTTCTCCCTCTCCCCTACCCCAATAAAAGCAAGAGCTAACTCATACTGGCTACCACATTCTCCTCTGAGACCAGTAGAGAAAACAGTGATGTTGTCAGCAAAAGCCTAATGACACGACCCAGGGAAAACAGGAAACCTCCTAAACACCCATATCCGGGCCAAGCAAAGCTCTGGGAGAAATTCCTGGGACATTCTGCTTTTGAGCAAAAACTGAACCCAAATGAAAACACGGTGTGTTAGCCTTGAGCCCATGAATAGTGTTTGCATTGCAGAGCGAGGGCACGGGGCTTGGAGTAGTAGCCAAGCCAGGCCGGGCTCTGCTGTTGTGACAAATTAACCCTAAAATCTCAGTGGCTTAACACCATGACGTTTTGTTTCATCCTCACCTTACGTGCCCAGTGAGGGTTAGTGCTGGGGGGAACTCTGCTTCACATGGTCATTCAAGGCTCCAGTTCCGATATCCGGTGACTTCCCCACCTGGATCGTGAGGCCTCCACGTTTGCATGGGAGGTGTAGTGGGTTGAATAGTGATCCTCCCCAATTCATTCCCAACTGGAACCTCAATGTGCCCTTATTTGGAAATATGGTCTTTGCAGATGTAATTACTTAAGGACCTTGAGTTGGAACCTAAATCGTACTAGATTTAGAGTGAGAGTGAAGTCCCGAAACTGGTGTCTTTAGTAGAGAAAGGCAAATGAGATTTGGACACTGACACACAGAGGGAAAAAGATCTTGCAGAGACAGAGGCAGAGTTTGGAGTGATGAGGCCACAAGCCAAGGAGCACCAAGAGTTGCCAGGAGCTGGAAGAGGCATGGAAAGATTCTTCCCTAGAGCCTTGGTAGAACGTGGCCATACTAACACTTTGATTTTGGGTTTCTGGTATCCATCAAAGTGGGAGAATAAATTTCTGTTGTTTGAAGCCACCAGGTTTGTGTAATTGTTATAGTATCCTGGGAAGTTAATACAGAAGGTCTACACTAACGTGTTCTTAAGGGCCAGGCCCGGGAGTGGCTTACATCTCTTTTTTCCTGTATTGACCAGAATCCAAACTAAGGGAGGTTGTCAGATGTCTTTGTGTGCCTAGGAAGAGGATAGTGAAACAAGGTTTGGTGAACTTACAGTGTCATCTTTGCCACAGTTGTGCTGGCAATATACACAGGGAGCAAGGGACCGGACAGCATAGAGACCTACCCACTTTTAGAGAGAGTTGCAGGAACCAGACCGATGACAGGGCTGCTGCAAGTCAAAGCACGACAGCAAAAGGCTAGCATCCAGGAAGGAAGACACAAAGCCCGAGGACAGAGCTCTGAACACAGATGGGGGTGGTCCATGGTCACACCAGAGTTCATAGAAATGGAACAGTAGGGTCAAGCACAAAAGCAGGAACCCACATCAGCGGATTGGGTATGAAGGGCAGGTTCCGAAGCCCCAGGTCTGGTGCTGGGTTGCAGGTGGCCTGGGGGCCCCCCCGCAGCTCACAGCCCCTAGTTAGGCAGCCGCTCAGATACCGCATGAAAGCAAGTAAGAACATCTAACTCCCCACCCAGAGGGAGTGTCGGGATGGTCTTTTTCATCTCTGTCTCCCGTTTCTTGCACAGAGTAGGTGGCCAGTGAATGTTTGTCTGCCTTTGATCAGGGTCATGTTTCTAAGCCATGGATCATTTCACAGTGGTTTCAAGCTCAAACTCTCCATTGCTTAAATGACTAAGTCTTAAATCTATAGAATGTCTTGAAGTTACCCTTGCCCCTGCCAGAGCCTGTGGTCTCTCTCGGGCCTCCCTGCCTTTGTACCCGGACTTCTCTTTCCCTGAATGACCTTTTTCTTCCTTTTCTGCCTGGTAAGGACTTGCTTGCCCTAGAAGGCCTTGGTCTCTCATATTCTTGAGATGAAATCTTCCCTGACTCCCCAGGGAGTCACACCCTCCCTCACTGGCATCCTTAGCACCCTTCATACTTAATTTATATTGTACAGCAATAGTGAAATCATTTCTTTGTCTGTTTGCCCCACTTGACTGAATTTTGCATTTTTCATTCACCTCCCTGTCCCAATGCCTGGCTCATAATAACCTCCAATAAATTTTTATTATGGAAGAAACATCCGTTCTACCTGGTACTTCTTCCAGACAGCTGCAGAAGCCACCCCTAATAGTTCTATGGGATGGAGATGATGTTATGATTATTGATTAATTGGTTGTGATTTATTATTTGCCATGAGTAATGGAGATGGGAGAAATAAATAAGGAAAAAGATCAAAATGGGTTGGAGTATCCCATTTTTGGACAACAGCAGTAGCAACAGCAAACATTTCTGTATTGATGTAAAATGTACAAAGTGTTTTAGCATTAACATTATCTTATTTGTTCTCACTGTAGCACAGTAAGGGAAGTAGGGCCATTATGACTGCTCTTATTTAAAGCTGAGGAACTTGAGGTTCAACATGTAACTTGGTCAAAGCTTACGCATTTGTGCAGATAGGAAGTGTCTACACTAGCAGTTGTAGCTTAGCCTTGTAACTATAAATCTTGGGTTATTTCCCCTACCCCTCTGGACCAGTCCTGAATACAAGCAAGTGAGTTAAGATGAGAAGAGGAGAAGAAAGGAGGGGAAAATGGATTTAGGTAAAGGAGAGTCTCTTTATTTAATGTGTATTTTTTAATATCCACAAATAATTCAGTGTAGTCAGTACCATCGCCATCCTGCAGATGGGATCACAGAGGACTGGGGAAGGGAAGTAACTTGCTCCAGATCCTTTAGCTACTAAGCAGCAGAGATGAGATTCAGACTGGGTTTTCTCTCTCTCTGAAGCCCCTGTCTCTCTCTCTTTCTCTCTCTTCTACTCTGTTGCTTGGGCCACCTGTTGGGCCTTGGGACGACCGAGGGGAAGGGTCTGTCCATGCCTCAGCTGTCCCCCCCGCTCTGGGAATTTGTTGAAGGATCTCAGCTACAGTTTTTTTGATACCCTGTCCCTTGTGAGACCTGCACATTGCATCTCAGGAAGATTTAAAAGGAATCACTGATGACCTGCTGAGGTATTTCCTTTTGTTCCTCAAAATGATTAATCTTGAGGCTTTGTGATGGCTCTTGTCACAAGTAGCCTACCTTAATCCATAATTTCTCCACTTCTCTTTAAAGGTAATATTTTGCATTTAGGAAATAAAAAGAAGCAAAATAATCCTGCTGTGAGAATATGTTTACGTTTTATATATGTGTCGCTAACCAAGGACAGAGATGTACCTCAAATGGATTAGAAAAATCGCCTTTTCTTTTTGAAGCTCCATTTCTGTCTCTCGTGGTCACTCGGTTTCTCTCTGCCATCCCCTGGCTCGCTCTTGTATTTTTTTTTCTCTTCTTTCTCCTTAGCAGATGGGATAAAATGGTCCTGATTTGTTTTTTGTACGTGATTTTTCAGATGCTTCTTCCGCTTCGTATGTAGTGACTGAAGATCCCGTGAGGATGAAAGAAGGCCAGTGCTTTAGCATGAGGTGTGCTGGGCTCCTGCAGCTCAGGATGGAGAGGGGGACGTTTCATCCCGGGGCTGGGAAACTGCACGCCCGCGAGCACCTTTTTGCTCTTAGTCTTCGCCGCCTGCACAGTGCCAAGGAGGGTCAAGGCAATGCAAGGGCACTTATAAGAAGAGAACTGGGCCCAGACTACAAACAGATGTTCTTTGATAAGTACTGAGGAGAGGGGATCTGGCTGCGAGATCGTTGCTTTCACTTGCGGAGAACCTTCAGCTAGCGCCTGCCCGTGCGTGCACTGCAGTTTTATTCTTTCCTCCCCTTTGCCCCCAGAGCCAGGGCATACCTGCTTTTGCACAAGCCTCTTGCTCACAGTGGCATCTGCTCAGTGTAGCCATCAAGAATTTGAATGTCAATATCTTTGCCTTGAAATGAATGGAAAAGTATTTGTCACTCAGCGGCAATCATTCTTCAAATAAAAGGTTAGCCAGACAGGGCCCTTAATCAAAGAGTCGGTCTTTTCTGTCAGCAGTGCCTTTTAAATAGCAATGATGAAGGCTGGCTGTCAGGGTAGGACTTGATGAGCGAGATGATTGATCTGCATAAATCATTTTCTTTTAACATTGTCAGTGAAGAGTAAATTGGGACATTTTGGGTATTAGTTGTGTTGAAATTAATATGCAGTATCCTAGGTGTGTCCTCGTTCACGTTGTCCTCATACAAGAAGGTAGAAATTAAAAAGAGGCTTTTAGGCGTGCATTGTCCTAACGAGAAAGTTGCACCATCCTTACTGCTGTGGTCATCATCTTGCATGCTAAATTCGGAAGTTGAGTGTGTAGCACATTTTATAAGCTCCGAAAGGAATCTAGTTAATTTGGGAATTAGCTAGAGTCAGTAGCATTTAACAACCAGTAAATCTGTAAAGACTCACTGCTCAGAGGGGGAAAAAAAAATCTAAGAATGGTTTCTGGTTTTAAAGGACAGTATCTACTACCCGGCATGCTGTCACAGAAATAGCCTCAGCTTCAGATCAGGTTTTGGCTTAAATCCCCATGCCATCACTCCTAGGTGAGTCTCCTTGACCATGAGACTTAACCTTTCTGAGTCTGTTTTTTTGTCTTTAAAAAAGAGATTCCATTCATTACTTAGGTGGGTTTGCCTTTTGGTATTAAAGAGAACAATGTGGATGAAAGCACCAAGCGTATTGTATGGCACATGGTGAGGAAGTGCTCAGTAAATGCTAATCTCTTTTTTTTTCTTCTACTCAAGCAAAACACCCCAAATCTAGAAGCCCAGCTAAGGTGTCATTATCAAGGACACAACCTCATGGTAACAATAAATAATCGACTGCTTGTTTTTGATCACTCCTGTGCTTGCTGGGATTTCTTATGGCCATTTTTATATCAAAAATGTGTTTCAAGCGGCAGAAGAAATTGCCTAATCACTACATACTGGGAGCTAGGGAGTGAGGTAGAAGGAATGGGGGAGAGATGAGGCCAAGAATGCTGAGAGTTCTCTTACTCTCTGGTTTATATGTCTGGGTTCGTATTATTCAACTTTGCAGTAGAGGAGTAAAACCTACCCAATATCATGTTGAGATGAAAAAAGCAAGACTAATAGAGCCAGATTGCTGGGTTCAGATCCTAGGTTTTCAATGAAATTGCTATAATTGCAGGCAGGATAGTAATTGTCTCCCTGTCTCAGATTGCTCACCTCTAAAATGGGGACAGTAATAGTACCTATCTCACAGTGTTAGGATGATTGATTTTCTAAGATTTATATCTATACATACATGTAGAAGAGTGAATGGAATGTACCTGTTAACTATGATTACTATGAATGATTGGTTGATTGAGAAAAGTAGATATTGCTGAAATTCAAGTGGGTCAAAAGTACCAAAGGAAGAAAACGTATTCAGATCTAGAAGTCCATGATGATGGTATACTGGGGTGAAATACTTGCTTCATTTCGGAGGAATTTAGAGCCAGGCTGATTACAAGAACATCCATATGATAACTGGACCATAAGTGTTGTGGGAGTGACTGACCAGCAGTCTTGCTCTGCACGATTATTTCCTCGCTGTAGGAATGAAATCTGATTGAGATGGTCTTGGGGACAGAACTAACAGAGAAGAGGATTTTTTTTTTTTCCTGGCTTAGTTAAAAAAATTTATTGATTAACTATCTAACTTGTTGAGAAATAGGTTTTGTAGGGTCTTCTGGTAAATAGTCTTTACTTGCTATATTGAATGCAAAGGTGAAAGGAATACCGTCTGCTTACCCAGGTTCTGCACGTGCCTTCTCTAATGGTACCAATGTCCTGCAGTCTCCTAGTGGGCA
Organism: Leptonychotes weddellii; assembly: GCF_054177405.1. Classification (NCBI taxonomy): domain Eukaryota; kingdom Metazoa; phylum Chordata; class Mammalia; order Carnivora; family Phocidae; genus Leptonychotes; species Leptonychotes weddellii. Next base: position 46,018,990 of record NC_138374.1, on the reverse strand, counting down.
CGTGACATGGGCATGTGGGAGCCGCGGTGATGTATGTGGCATGCACCTGAATAAATCAACAGATGTTGCCAGAAGACTAGCTCTGTTCCTTGGACATTTGAGTTCTCTCCATTCCTAGAGATTTGCATTTTTTTCCCAGGCAGGTTTTTGCCTGAGGGCTTAGTTGTTTTTGGGGCTTTGTGTTCTTTTCTTTCCCTGTCTTCTGAATTTTTTTCATTTTAGCTTTTGGTCTCTTTTGGCACAGTGAGAGAAGTTGCTACTAGACAGTTCAGAGTATATTTTCATCGACATTGATGATTCTGTGGAAGTCCACCAAGGGGTCTGGAGGCAGCAAATTCCCATTCCCTGGTGGGCCAAGAGTGGGGACTTGACATCTCTGCAGGCTCAGCTCTTCGATGATGTTACATTAAGCACGGAGCCTGGTCACTGTGTTGCTTCTAGGAATACTCTGTGAATTTATTCTGTGTCTCCTCCAGGGACATGATGGCCACTTTGAGAATTTCTAGAAAATGTTCTCTGCTGCTCTGTATTGCAGTGCTGAAGGACTGCAGAAGTGGTGAAATTGTCCTGTTAGGCTTCTTCCTGATTCTGTCCTTATTAGACAAAGCATAGCCTATGTTTTCTAACTGGCTACTTAATGGGAATCATTCATATTGGGTATGATACTCTGCTCAGGATTAATTTCATGTAATGAAGACCTGAAACAAGGTGGTTAAGAGCCCCTCTAATGTTTCATTTATAGCAATCTATCAAAACGATAGATATTTAGCCTTCTTTATTGGATATGAAACATTAACTTAAAGCCAGTGCTGCTTTCTGTTTTAAATACCAATATCCATTACATGTTTCTCGCTGTAAGCATCTCTGACCCCTGCCCTCCATTTCATCAACCATTGTGAAAAATCTGCCACCACCTCCCAGGGGACACATGTCATGCACTTAGCCTTAGGTTATGATTCTCTGGCCCCTTAGACAACTGACCAACCTTGGCCCTGACCCTGCGTGGACCTTTGCAGACAAGAAGCAGGATCCATGAATAGATATTTACTGGGTAGGCACTCTGTATACATAGGCACAGTGGACATTGGGAGGGTTGGGACATTGATGGGCACTAAGGGGACTCAACTTCACTAATAGTGAAATGATGGAAAAGTGAGATCTTAGCACATGGGGCAGACTTATTACTCTTGAGTTGGTTATTACCTTTTTTCACTTATGAGCTAATGGGGCCTCAGATCTGGGCTGCTTCTCCTCACAACATCTTCCCATTTTGGGCAGTATGAAAAATGTAGATTTTCACCAATTCCAGTGTGAAGTCATCCATCACTTAGCCTTTAGGAGCTCCCTCTGGCCCAGAAGCCCTTAGTTTGGTATTCAGGGCCCTAGAACAAGTGCTTAGGCACCTAATTAGTACACATTTAATTAGTGTTTGTTCAATTTATGAATGAAAGAATGAACAGTTCCCACTTCTCCTCTTCAGTGTTATTATCCATGGATGCCTTTCCTCCACCCCACTTCAGTTAATTCCTCTTATTATTCATTGGATATGTATTTGTTTAGCACACATTGTTCGCTCTTTTCCAGTATGCAGCAACTTCTTTCTAATTTTTTTTTCTGGCTGAAATGATACCCTTTAGAGCCTGGCTGAAGGCCTGTATCTTTCTGACCCATATTCTCTGTGTGATATTTCCATTCCTCTTTGCTTTTACTTCTCTGATATTTTTAAAAAATTTTCCCAGCTTTATTGAGATATAATTGACATAAGTACTCAACATCACTAATCCTCAGATCATACAAATCAAAACCACAGTGAGCTGTCTACCCCACACGTGTCAGAATGGCTAGTATCAAAAAGACAAGCAAACAAGTGTTGGTGAGGATGTGGAGAAAAGGGAACCCTTGTGCACCATTGCTGGGAATATCAATTGGTGCGGCCACTCTGGAAAACAGTATGGAAATTCCTTTAAAAATTAAAAATAGAACTACCAAATGATCCAACAATCCTACTTCTGGGTATATATCTTCTCTGAATTTTTAATCAGTAAGGTTTGTGTATACACCCAATGTGTGAATAGATAGAGGTTCTCTAGATATCTTTGTCTGCATACAGTTCACTTTTCTTTTAGATGTCAGTATCTTCAAGAACAGGAACCTATGCTTAGTATGTCTTCCACGGCACATACCGTGCTCTTGGGCACACAGGATGTGCTTGGAGCCTAGTGACTTGATGTGGTCTACAGAGATGCATCCTGAGTGGACTTGGCAGTTATTTTGTATAAGACAAGGCAGAAGAATCACACAGTGATTGATTTTGCACTGTGTCCCTTTCAGTGTAATCTTTGTGACCATCTAAGGAACGTGACCACAAAGACCCTAATAGATTGGTTCCTACTCTCCCCATGAACTTTCCTAACCACCAGATTGCTGTCTGCAGCCCTCTCTGTGACATTACCTGTGGGCCCAGAGACTCAAGTGGCTCCCGTGTTGTTTTGCTCCGTTCCATGTTTGGTTCGATATGCTGTCTTCTACTTCCTTGTTCCAGTCTCTGGGGTCCCCTTAATTGGGACACCTTAATTGTGGAGCCCCTGTGGTTTGAGCCAGGAGATGGAGTCCTGCTGCTTTCGTTCCCCATTCGGCAGGCTTCCTGGGAGTTTCCTGGATTGGAGACGTGAGCCTGGCAGTTCATCCTGTGCTTTCCCCATTACCTGTTCTGTGTTTCACCCAAGGCTTATCTCAGGAGGCCTTTGAATCTTATTTGGCCAGAAATCTTTTTTGGCAGTTTGTGAACTTGGTTGGATTCCAGTCTATCCCTTTCATTTCCAGGACATACCCACATTGTTGATTTGTGTGCCAGGCCTGTGATTTCCCTGGGTCTCCTTTTTTTCCCCACTGTGATCCATGGATACTGTTGGAAGAACTGGCAACTTGGAAATTAATTAATGGGCCCAACCACTTGACTCATTAAAAACATTTTTTTGCCTTTGTTTGAAAATAATACTGGAATAAAACATTTTTATTATAAAATATATAAGGCATAAAGATATGAAAGCAAAGGCTGAAGATTTCTGTATTAGTTGGGTAGCATGTAACAGAGAATCAAAACAACAGTGTCTTGAGATAGGAGTTTTAATTTCTTTCCAATGAGAGAAGCCCAGAGGTAGGTGGGCCAGAGTTCTTAGGTTAGCTTCATGATGTTAACAGGGATAAGTTTTCTCCTTTGTTTCTGCACCTTCTGTCTTGCTGTATTGCCATCATTTTCTAAGTTGCTTCATGGCTCAGAGTAGCTGTTGGAGTTCTAGTCCTATCATCCAAATTTATAGCAGGAAGGAGGAAGAAGGGGAGAGGAAAAGAAAGAGCACATGCTTGCTGTCTGTCCCACTTGTAAAGAGGGACAGATTTGTGTACATCTCACTGCTAGCCAGTAATAGGCCAGAACTGGCTCATCTTTAGTTGTGAGAACCAGTTGTTACATTCTCAGGAATATTTTTGTGAGCCAGGGAACCTCAATGTGGTAGCTTGAAGTTGGCCAGAGTGGAAAAATTTATACCATAGAAATCTGTGTAACAGTGAGCTGGTTGTTGAACATTTAGCACCAAGCAACCATCCCTGGCTGCAGGGCAGTCTGGGGAAAGCAATATTTTAGTTGGGTGAATTGTCACCCAGAGTAAAATCGGGATTTTGTTACAAAGGAAGAATAAAGGGTCAGCAAAGCCCTCTTTACCTCGTTCCCCCCTACTTTGTATGGAATTCCCCCATTCCCTAGCATGGGTCCACTTTCTTCATTTAGGCCATTTACTCTTTTCTGCTTTTCAAATTATGCAGTAGTAAACATCTTTCTACATAGGTATTTCTGCAAATGAGCTAGTGCTTTTTTTTTTTTTTTTTAAAGATTTTATTTTTTATTTTTTGTCAGAGAGAGAGAGACAGCACAAGCAGGGGTAGAGGGAGAAGCAGGCTCCCGGCTGAGCAAAGAGTCCGACGTGGGACTCGATCCCAGGACCCTGGGATCCTAACCCGAGCCGAAGGCAGCCGCTTAACCAACTGAGCCACCCAGGCATCCCAAATGAGCTAGTATTTATGGACAACAGTTTCTTTGAGGTAGATTTGTTGGGTCAAAGGGTGTGCCCACTGCTTACCTTTTTACAAAGAGCACTCACCAGATGGAGGTCTCTTTTCTCCTAATGCGTGTAATGGAGAAGAACATGGATTTTGGAACCAGACACACAATATGAACGTTCAACATTTCATAGCTGTGTGACTTGGCCAAGTTACTTAACTTCTGCAGGCCTCCATTTTTTCCCCTGTAAAGAGGGGGGATAACATCTGCCTCTGGGGGGGTTCTGTGACAGTGCAATGAGACTGTCACTATGGGGCACTTACAGCAGGGCCTCGGGCTTCTGCACACAGAGTGGTATGCTCATCCAGAGGCACAACATACAAAGAGAAGGATGAGAACATGAAACTGAGCCTCGAATGTTAAAGCTAGGACCATTCTGAGTTGTAGAGGTGAGTATCAGATAGGAAGGCAGTGGATGTTTAATACATAGATTGGAAATTACACCACTCACCCAAGGGGCAGGTATAGGCTAATTGGTTAGAAAAACCTCAGAATAAATCAAGCATGTCTCCAATTCATAAGTGCTTATTATAAATATATTTAAAATTATTTTTATGACTATTCTGTTTTATGTTTCTTTAGCACATCAGATGCTTGAGTTGTGGAAGTTGACAAAAATCAACATAAATGTTCTTTTTCTCCCCCAACTGTATTGAACATTGCACAGATGTGTAGTTAAGTATTTATTATGTACATGCAAATATTGACGTCCCCAAGGCCCATTCTTTTGATTTTCAAACTGCTCTTGCTATATTTGGAATTGTTGATTAATACAGGTCTTTGCTCTGACACACAGCATGTCTGACTGTGCAGTAACGAGCAGTAACAAGAAGAAAGGGGAAGCCAAAGCTTGATGCTCATAGAGTTGGACAGTATTTGAGGGTGGGACTTGCTTTGGGCAAATGGCAGCAGATGTATGAGATAGTTAATGCTGTGCCTAGCATAGAGCTTTGCACATGGTAAGTTCTCAGTACATTTTTGCTCATTTAAAGAGACTTCTATGGAAAATAACCAACCATAATGAAATAATTCTTTCACACGCGTCTAGACCAACATTTCTCAGTCTTGGCACTATTAATGTTTTGGGCTGGATAATTCTTGTTGTGGGAGCTGTCCTGTGCATTGTAGGATGGGTAACAGCATCTCTGGTCTTTGCTCTCGAGGTGCCAGTAGCATGGCCCTCCTCAAGTTGTGATCACAAAAAATGCCTCCGGACATTGCTATATGTCTCCTGGTGGGGGAGGGGGACAAAATTGCCTCTGTTGAGAACCACTGGGCTAGAAGAAGGGAAAAGAGCTAATATATATTAAATAATACATATGTGCCAGATGTTTAACGCATTTCATCCTTGCAACAATTCTGAGTTGCAGGTGTTGCTAAAATCATTTTTGCAGAGAGGAGAGGTGGACAGAGGTTAAGAACGTGGACCAAGGTTGGACGGACAGGTGGGGTCTGATTCCAAACGTGACGTTCTTTTGCTTGCATTCTTCTCCCTGCTAACACAGTCAGACTAACACATCAGGTACCATGAGGGCTTATACTGTTCCTCTTCTTGGTGCTAAAGACTCAGACATGACTTCCGTATGAAAACACTGCCAAATGCACTGTTTGCAAAGAGTCATGGACTGCTTACATTTGGGTCATTGATTTGATTTGGTTTATATTTTGCTGAGAATATGAGCTGGGCTCTTCCCCAGCAGAGGATCACAGATGAACAAAGGGTATGTAGTCTTCTTAGCCTTCTTCGGGCTGAGGGCTCCAAAGAGAACTCAGATGAGGTCCAGAGGAAATTTGTTTTGGAAGGGAACTGTCCAAGAACTGACATTGTCTGTGGGGCAGGTGGCTTTTGCTGCTGTGGTTCTCCAGGAGATTTAGTACACCAAATGGGTTTTCTTCTGGGGAACACTGAGATCTCAGTGAGTCCCCAGGCTGTGTGCCTCTATGATCATCTTGTAGTTAATTGAGATTTTCAACCTTGCTCCTAGCAGAAGGGGTTGTTTTGAGCTGTTGGTGCCGATTTGTGGGGTGCAGTGTGGGGGAAGAGCCTTCCACTCTCTACCATGTGGTGAGGCACTGGTTCATAGAAGAGAATTTTGGGGGTATGAAGCTAATTGTTAGAATTATGTAGCAGTAAAAATTAGAACTTCCTGTAGCCACATGTGAACAGTGCCCGCCACTGCTTTCTTAACAGAGCTGGGGCCGGTTGGGAGGGGGTCAGGAAGTGAATAAAATGATTGTTAATTCCACCCCCGTTTATACCATCGAGAGAAAATAAACCAATAAAAGAACTAAATGTTGGCAATCCATAAAATTCCGTAAGTGGTAATAAAGAAAAACTGAAACTATATTGATATACAACCAAACAAGGTAATTATCATTATTTTTTAATAAAGTCATTTATCATCAATAAATACCAATGGGAATAGGAAAAATTACAAGCACAACAATGCCATCTTCCATAATTATAGCTATTAACAATTTAAAGCATAATTATGTGAGGAAGAAAAACTTTTAGGAAAGCTTTGTGCTGTTTTCGGCACGGAGAAGTCAAATTCTCACATTTCCAACTAGTCAGGACGCTGTGAACGTTCCTGAATGATTGGATAGATGCTTGTCCCAACTTAGAGTAGCTCCTTTTCTAATGATCTTTATTTGGGCCCTTCCTGCCTCTCCATTTCAGAGTTGGCCAGTGGCCCTGGAGAAAGGGCTGGGATCCTAGGAAAAGGTAAATACGGTAATTATCTGTCCACTTCCTAAATGTCACATTTAGGACTTTATTTAGCAAAGAGGTTGGGTCGGGGAGTCACGGGTCTCATTTATTTCATCGGGGCAAACCCTGATTAAGCAACTACTATTGCCTGAATATCCATGATCCAGGCCCTGCGGATACAGACGGGAATGAGATGCTGTTTTTTTATTTATTTTTTCTACTAGGTACCTTGCACGCTCACAGACAGACCCGTCTGCTCTCAGTGTTGAGATGCCTGGCAGCAGAGTGGTTAAGAATAAACCTTGGGGGTGGGGGCACCTGGGTGGCTCAGTCAGTTAAGCGCCTGCCTTCAGCTCAGGTCGTGATCCCAGGGTCCTGGGATCGAGCCCCGCATCGGGCTCCCTGCTCAGTGTGGAGTGTGCTTCTCCTCTCCCTCTTCGCCTCCCTCTGCTCCCAGCCCTATACCAGCTCTGCCATTTATCACCTGTGGCGCCTTACACAAATTAATTGACATCCCTGTGCCTTAGTATCCTTATCTGTAAAACAGAGAGGATACTAGTGACTACCTATAGGTTGTTTTGAGGACTAAACGACTTGCTATATAAAAAGTGCTTACAAAAGTGCCTGGCACCTGGTGAGTACTAGCTGAGTTAGCTGTCGTTTAACCCGATGGAGGGTAAGTCCTGTGATGAGGTGTGGTAGCAACAGTTTGGGTAGTTGGGTACTTTGGGTCTGAGGCAATAGTACTATCGGCTCTGACTGGTGGTCATGGAAAGTGCTGTGGACAAGATAATGACTCTGTTGAGCGTTACAGGGTGACAGCAATAGGTGTGGTCTTCTATGCCACAGAAACCACAGGAGCAAAAGTATGGGGTAGAATCCAGACACATGGATGTTACAGTATGCCTGGGCAAAAGGAAGCTGTATTCCAGCATGACACAATTGACCTGGTGGCAGACAAGAGGTGAGGCTGCAGGGTCTCAGGTTTGGCTGAGTCTGGGTCATAGAGTCTTGCCTTTTTTTTGGACCCTGTATTGAAGGATATTAAATGTGAAGGTGATGGTTAGGTGGATTTGCAATTTAAATCCATCTTGAGGGTAGAAGGCAGTGCTGGGGTGCTGTAACCAGTGGGATGGGAGCCAAAGGGAATGATCAGGACCACTTTTGGAATTTTTATGATTAGGACTTCTACCCAGTAGGGCAGTATTTCAGCAGGGTTATATATGTTTGTTGGAAATAAACATCTGGACTGATTGATTCTCAGTTTAATTATGGTGGTCATTAGTGCTCTTTGGCAAATATCCCAGTTCTCCTCCACTTCCAGGCACATGTATAAACAAATGGTAGGACTGTATTTTCCGGTCCCCTTGTGTGAATGGGGTCATGTCAACAATTCTGGCTCAGGAGTTGTAAGGAAAAGTGATGTGTTCCTTTGGAACCAGATCATTTAATTGCTAGTATAAGGTCCTTCAGAGCTTGCTCATTTCCCTTGTCATAGTGACCACCATCATTCCAGGTAGAGTAGGCTTCATCAGCCGGCTCCCACAATGAGGGTGCTATAGAGCAGAACTCCCAGGTGACTCCTGATTAACATGGAGCATGAACGAGAGAAGCCTTTATGGTTTAAAGCTAGGCTCAAAAAAGCAAACTTTGTAAAGGGCCAGGTAGAAAATATTTTGCACTTTTAGTTTGCAGGCCATACGGTCTGTGTCAAAAATGACTCAAATCTGTTACACATAGAAATTATGTGAACAAATGGGGATGACTCTCTTCCAATAAAACTTTATTTACAAAAATAGTTAGTAGGCTGCATTTGGCCAGCAGGCTACCTCTTACTTAAGGCACTAATATTGGGGGGCTGTTTGTGTTAACACAGCTTAATTGAGCTAATCCTAACTAATAATCTACCCAACTAGATTCTCTTATTTTTTTCTAAGCAAATTTTATTATTTTAGCTTTACTTTTTAAGTTGAGAAAAAATTTATGTGAGATGAAATGCTCAGATCTTAGAGATAATCCTAATACCCTCAATAGGTGACCACTGTCCTGTTTATGGACTTCATATAAATGGGATCACATAGTACATACTCTTTTTGTGCCCGTTTTTCAATACAGTGTTTGAGTTTTACCCATGTTGTACATATGAGAAGTCTCTTCCATTGTATGACTATATAATACTTTTATTTTCTTGTTGATGGTTGTTTATAGTTTTTGGTTAATAAAAATTATTATAAATTTATTTATTTAAATATAAGGCTATTGAGATTTTCTATTTCTTCTTGTGTCATTTTCATTAAGCTGCATTTTTTTGAGGAATTTGTCCAGTTCATCTAAATTGTTGAACTTTTTGTCATAGAGTTATTCATAATATTTTCTTACACTTTTGATGTCTGAGGACTCTCCAGTGATAGCCCTTTTTCATTTCCGAGTTCTTTTTTCTTGTATTCTTGATCAGTCTTGCTAGTAGTTTATGGATTTTTTTAAAGCAGCTTTATTGAAGTATAATTTGCATTACATTAAAATTACCCATTTTAAGTGTACAGTTCAGGGATTTTTAATAATAGTGCATTAATATTCCATCACCACAATCCAATATTGGAACTGGAATTTTTTTGTCACCTTTTAAAAAATCCCTCATAGTCATTTACAGTCACTATCTCTTCTAGCCTCCTGCTCTAAATACCAATAAATTAGTTCCTGTTTCTATTGATTTGCTTTTTCTAGACATTTCATACAGATGGAATCATATAATATGTGGTCTTTGGGTCTGGCTTCTTTCATTTAGAATATTTTTGAGATTCATCCATGCATGGCATGTATCAGTACTCTTCTTTTTTATTGCTCAGTAGTGTTTCATTGCATGGATATAAACCATTTAGTTTTATCAGTAGATGGACATTTGGGTTGTTTCCAGTTTGGGGCCATTATGAATAATGATGCTGTAAATATTTATGTACAAGTCTTTGTATGGACATATGTTTTAATTCACTTGAGTGGTAGATACCTAGGAGTAGAATTGCCTGGTTGTATGGTAAATTTATGTTTAACTTTTTAGGAAACTGCCAGACTGTTTTCTAAAATGGCTGCACCATTTTCCATTACCAGTATTAATACATGAGAGTTGCAATTTCTCCATATCCTTCCAACATTTGTTACTGTCTTTTTGATTTTAGCCATTTTAGTGGACATTTGTGTTTCTCATTGTGGTTTTAATTTGCATTTCCCTAATGACTGCTGATGTAGAATATTTTTATGTGCTTATTGGCCATTTGTATATCTTCTTTGGAGAAATAGCTATTCAGATCCTTTGCCCATTTTTAAATTGGTTTGTCTTTTTATTATTGAGTTGTAAGTCTTCCTTATTGTGGATACAGTTTTTATAACAGATATATAGAATTTGCAAATATTGTCTCCCAGGTGGTGTCTTGTCTTTTCATTTTTTTACAAGGATATATTCTGACATGGAAAAATTTTAATTTTGATGAAGTCCAGTTTATTATTTTTTCGCTCTTATGGGTGTTGCTTTTGGTGTCCTATATAAGAAATTATTGCTTAACTCAAAGTCATGAAGGTTTCTCCTGGGTTTATCAATTAATGTTTTAAAAGAACTAGCTTTTGGATTTAATTTTTCTTTTGTTAACCTGCCTTTTAATTTTATTGGCTTTTGGTCTTTTTACTTTGATATTTTTTCTAGGTTATTAATAGGGAAACTTAGATCATGATTTTAAACTTTTTTATATTCTAATGTAAGCATTTAAAACTATAAATATTCTTAAGCACCACTTCAGCTGCATTCATTATATTATGCTATATTGCATATTAATATGCCATTCCAAATATTTTCAAATTTTCCTTGTAATTTCTTCTTTCATCCATGGTTTTTTAGAAATGAGTTGTTTAATTTTCAAATATTTTGGATTTTCCAGATATCTTATTTTTTTATTGAATTCCAGCTTAATTATGTTGCTTCCAGAGAATGATTTATTGAGACTTAGTTTATGGCACAGCATATGGTGTATCTTTATGAATATACCTTGTGTACCTGAAAACAATGTGTATTCTACACTTATTTAGTATAGTGTTCTATAAATATTAATCAGACCATTTGTTTAGTAAGTGTGTTCAAATCTATATCCTTATTGGATTTTGTTTTGTCAAGTGGTCCCATCAGTTGCTGAGAGATGAGTGTTAATTTTGTAACCGTGATTGTGGGTATGTCGGTTTCTTCTTTTAGATTTTTGTAGTTTGTCATCTATTTTGAAGCTTTGTATTTTAGTGCACACACATTTATGATCTATATGTCTTCCTGATGATCTGACCCTTTAATCTTTTGAAATATCTTTCTTTAAATCTCTGTTGATACTCTTATAAAGTTGACTTCATCTGATCTTAGTGTAGCCACACCACCTTTTTTTTTATGCTTACATTTTCCACAGTATATATTTTTCCAACCTCTTACTTTCAACCTATTGTGTATTTGTATTAGAAATGCATTCTTGTAGATAGCATTCAGTTGAGCCTTATTTTTCCAACTTTTTACTTTCAACCTATTGTGTGTTTGTATTAGAAATACATTCTTGTAGGTAGTATTCAGTTGAGCCTTAATGTTTTATTCAGTTCAGTAATCTTTTCCTTTTTTTTTTAAGATTTTATTTATTTGACAGAGAGAGCGCACAGGCAGGGGGAGTGGCAGACAGAGGGAGAAGCAGGCTCCCCGCGGATCAGGGAGCCCATAGTGGGGCTCGATCGCAGGACCCTGGTATGGCTCTAAGATCAGTTGAATGTAGGAATTCTGGATTGATAGTTTATATTTTCTCAGTGTTTTAAAGATGTTTTTCATTTGACTTCTGACAACCATTGTTTCTAACAACAGGCCAGCCATCACTTGTTTTGTTGTTTTCTGAATTTAATGTGTCTTTGTCCTTTGGACACTTTTAAGATTTTCTTGCTATCAGAGCACTGATAATGTTTCCTTGTGTTTATCCAGCTTAAAGATTATGAAGACTTTTTGATCACTTTGCTATTTGTCCATTATTTGTTTGAATACTCTTTTTTACCTCATTCCCTTATCTTGTTTTCTGGGGCTCCAATTACACATGTATTAGACCACTTGTTATTGTTCTATTTGACTGAGACTCTGACCATTTGTTTTAACCTTTTTTTCTCTCTGTTCTTCATATTGAATAAAAATTACTCATCTTCAAATATTATTGATCTCTATTCAAGTTGAACAGTTCTTCCCCTCCTTCCCTTAATATTTCTGTCTGCTGTTAAGAGCATTCAGTGAGTTTTTCATTTTAGATGTTTTACTTTTGTTAGAGAATTCCATTTGGTTACTTTTTTGTAGTTTAAAATTTTATATTGAGATCCCACCATTTGTTTATTCATTATGACACTCCTTGAACACCTTGAAAATATTTATAATAGCTTTTTTAAAGTATTCAAACATTTGGGTTATCTCATGGTCAGTTTCTCTTGCCTGAGTTTTCTTGACTGTAAGTAATATTTTTAGATATCTAGTATTTGTATATAGGACATTGTGTTAATACATTGCATTCTGGATTCTGTTATCTTCCTTTGAAAATTGTTGACTTTTATTCTAGATTGATTTTTACAGCTAAATTACTGGCTGATAACTTTGACCTTGGGGAGCCTTGTCTGTAAAACTTATTAGGGCAGCTCTGTTTAAATTTTGCTCTTGGTCTTAGTGCAAAATCATAATCCTGAGGCACAGTCTGTATTTTTAAGGTATTTTTCTTTAGGAGTTTTGATATAAAACTTAAGGTTCCTACCAAGCCCTTTTACCTTGTCAGAATTAAAGCTGCAAACTCTAACTCCCCATGATGGCACCTTATGAAATATGTAGTGGGTTTTTGTTTTTTTGTTGTTGTTTTTTGTTTTGTTTTGTTTTGTTTTTTTGAGCCTTTTACCTGTTAGCTTCTGCCAAGCTACTTGGACTTCATTTGTGCATCCCGTTTCAGGAGTAAGCTAAGGCTCTGTGAGACAGCGTATACAGATTTACTACCTCTGTCATTCCCTCTGTTCTGGGATTTCCCTTCACAACTTTCAGCGACTTTGATGACTCAGACCTCTGGCTTGGAAGCCACTGGCGTGGAAGCCAGTGAGATTGGAGCTCTCTTCTTGAGATCTGGCTGCTAGGTACAGTACAGACTATGAAGTGACCACAAAGGAGAAGCCATTTAAACACAGACATTACCTAATATGGTTCCCTTCTCTTATAAAGGTCATTGAATTTCCTCTATTTCCTGCCTGCTATGGTACCTCTCCAGTGCCTTCAATTAGTTGTTGCTTATATTTTTCTCAGAGTTTAAAATGTTTATCTGTTGGACAGTTAGTCTGATACAAGTTACTTCATTATTACCGGGACAGGAACTCCCACAAATAGCTTTCTTAGATTTGTCTGTAATGCTGGAAATGGGGCTAGCAATAAGGATGTGCTTCTGCTATTCTCTTCACTGTTTTTTTTGTTGTTGTTGTTGTTTTGGTGATTAGGGATATTTTGATTATGCATCCCCCTCCAGTGAGGATGGCTTTTGCTGAATCCTTGTCTCACCTTACTCTGGTTTTTTTTTTTTTTTTATTCTTTTGTTAATCCCCATACATTACATCATTAGTTTTAAATGAAGTGTTCCATGATTCATTGTTCGTGCACAACACCCAGTGCTCCATGCAGAATGTGCCCTCCTCAATACCCACCACCAGGCCAACCCATCCTCCCACCCCCCTCCCCTCTAGAACCCTGTTTGTTTTTCA
>NC_138374.1:45981054-46004889 GCF_054177405.1 Leptonychotes weddellii | reverse complement strand
TGGCCCGACTGTGCCGCGGATCACGGTTTATGACAACCCCGAGCTGAGAGCCCGCGCCTGGGCTCCGCCTCTGCAGCCGGCTTCCCTGCTCCGTTACCTGGGAGCTCTGCCACACTCAGGCACCCCCGGTTTTTCTGTGACCTCGAGGGTCCTGAGACTTCACTGTCCCGGAGGGTTCCACCCCCCGCTTAGCCACCAGAGCGACGTCCCTCGGCGGAGCAGACTTTTAAAAGTTCCGATTTTGTGCTCCGTGGTTCTATCACTTGCCAGAAGCGGCCGACGGAGGCCCCTCCCCCGCCGTCTATCCTCCCGAATATCGCCTCGGATTCACTTCTCCCCACGTCCTACCTTCCAGAAAGTGGTCGCTTTTCTGTTCAGAGAGTTGTTGCTCTTCTTTTCTTCGATCTCCTGTTGAGTTTGTAGGTGTTCAGAATGGTGTGATCCCTATCCAGCTGAATTCCTGAGAGGAGACGAAATCCAGGTCTCCTACTCCTCCGCCATCTTGCTCCGCCCCCCCTCACCTTACTCTGTTTTTCTGATAAGAATGACCTTCATGCTTATTGGGGGGACCTCTATCGGTGCTCATGAAGATGCTTGGAATTAAATGGCTCAACATGTGACTAATTTTATTACTGATTTTTAGTTTTATTTTTCATTGTACATGGGGATTCATTCATTCATTCATTCAATCAGACTGTCATTAATTATGGATTGAGAACCTATTGTGCATGAGGCACAGTTCTAGGTGCTGCAGTTCATCAATCAGTAAAAGAAAGTTGCCACCTCCTGAAGCTTACTTTGTAATCGGAGGCTTGTGATAGGTATTCTGAAGACAATTAAGTGCAATCAAGAGCGAGTTAGGGTGTCTATGTGTCTCCTTTACTTAAGATTGCATGTTCAGGAACTCTCTGGTGGCGGAGATGTTTGTACTGGGAACAGAAGAATGAGAAAAAGCCTGTCATGGGAGCATGTCAGGGAAGAGCACTCCAGGTAGAGGGAACAGCAAGTGTGAAGCCCTGAACAGGAGTGTGGTTAATGAGTCAGAGGAGCAACTAGTGGGCTTGTGGACTGGAGTGGTTTCCATCTGGGGGTCCTTTGAAGTCCCAGTGACACTTGGGCATTTACTCTGGATAAGATAGGAAGCAATGGATGGTTTTGTATAGAGAAATAACATAGTCTAACTTAGGTCTTGAACTCTAGGAAGGCAAGAGGAGAAACAGGGAGGAAAGCAGCTGAAAAGCTGTTGTGACTGGTGAGAGAAGATGATGGTTGATCTGGATCCAGCGAAATAGCTTGTTAAGAGTTTGCTAGGTCCTCTGTATGATGCTTGCCTCCTAATCAGTTGTGTTCTGGATCTCCTCCTTGCCCTGGCAGGGGCCAAAGCTTGTAGACTCCTGCTACTTAGAAAAACAAACATGATAGGGAAGGAAGCTTGCATAGGGAAGACAGCCCTAGCATGAAGCTTTGAGTGTTGTGAAATATTTGATTATGTGTGCACATAGCCACATACCTCACTGGGTAAGTCACTGCAAATGTCATCTGGCTAATGTCCATTAATGATTAGTTAATTATAAGGCTGCCATTTCTGTCCTTGGTCTGGCAGTTGGTTTATTTTACTGAAGGCAGTGTCTTTGGTAGCGTTTCTTTATCCACCAAAAAGGTGTTTTTTTTTTTTTAATATAATTTATAGCTTTAAGAACAAAGAATATTAAACACCATTAAATAAGAGAACCAAGCCCAGAAACTGGCACATAGTAAGTGTTTAATGTTACTTGAAATTAGACTTACTGTCTCTTTGATTATTAAAAAAAAATCCCCACCAATTTAATATATAAAGAGCCTCTAAAGGGAGTACCAATAATTAATTATATCAATAGTATATTAGATTGAAACCAGAAGTAGCAACTATGTATATTTTCTTCATTTGTTAATTGCTGAAGTTATTTGCAATGTATCTAAATGGGTACCTTAATATGTATATTTTCCATAGCTCTTTTTGCTTCTGCCTTCTAGTTTCCTCTTTCTCCTTCCTACCCCTGCCCTCTCCCCCCAAACTCCACCCCCATCAAACATTGAGGGCTAATCAAGTGTACTAGTCAGGGTTCCTGGCGCTCTATGCACCAGGCTTCCTTGCAGCCTTCATTTTAGCGTGGTCATTGAGAACACAACCCAAGAGTGAGACCCACTGGGTTCTATCCCAGCCCTATAGGCTGTGTGATCAGGGACATTTTTCTAAACCTCTCCAAGACTTGATTTAGTTATCTGTAAAATGAAGATGAGAGCATAAGATCACATAGTGAGCTGAGTATATGGTAACATACTCCACAGATCTCATGCTCATCCCCCCTTCACCCCCACCCCAGCTATAGAAAGAAAGAGAGACCCTGAGAAGTCCCAAGGCTTGCCCAGGGACATGCAATACCATTCTACCTTTCATCCCGTCCACCTATCACCTACTTTGTTAAAAGAGAAAAGGCAGGTTTTCTCTAACTGGGTGCTTGCCTGGCCATCACAAGAGGCAGCATAGCATGGTCTGTGAGAGTGTAGCTTCCTTAGGTGCAGATTTTGGCTCCGTCACTTACTGGCTGTGTGCCTGTGGGCAAGTTACTTAGCCTCTCTGTGCCTCAATTTCCTTATCTGTAAAATGGCGTTGATAATGCTACCTATTGCATAGAGCTGTTGTGAGGATCAAATGACTTCATATGTGGGGCCTCTTGGAGCAGTGAGTGGCACATAGCGAGAAGCATGTAAGTATTGTGTGTTAATATTTGTGTCGATTGTGAAATGTAATTGAATGTTGCTAAGAACTTATCTTTGCAGCAGCACTCTGTTCAAGTGCCCACTTCCTCTGTGCTTGGGCTGAGACACCTCCCCGCCTCTGGCCCTGCACATGGTCTCCCTTCGGTGTGAGTGGGCACCCCTCTTTCCCCTGCAGCTCAGTCCCCGGGGCTTCCTTGCCCCTGTCTCGGCCTCCCCCTCTGGTTCTGGTCTGCCCTCTACTGACCCACTCGCCGTTCCTGTCAGGTCAAAGATAGCGAGGCCTTTGTGGGGTACCCAGGCAGCATGTCATGTCCCACTGCTGTTGTACATCTTGTTTCAGAGATACTTTGCTGTAATGTTCTGTGACCTTTCCCATTGAGTGAGGTAGTTGGAGAGGCACTCAGTAAGGGAAAATTGAGCTGTTTTATTCCTCCCCAAGGAGGCTCCTGTTTTCTTTCCACCATTCATTTGAAAGCTATCATTTTCTTGATTTTATAGCTGAAAAACACCATTGATTCACTGGGTGTTAGATGCTAAGAGTTCTCCTATTGACATGTCTATTGACAGTTTTGAGTATATTCTGCGTCTAATTATCACTCTTGGCTAAATGATACACCTTGTGGGCTTGAGCGATGGAGCTGATAGCTCTCAGCACATTGTTCCAGCCATGCCTATTGAGCCCCGTGTCACAGCGGTGTGATTTATGTGATCAGAAAGAAAATTTCTGTTGGTGTGCTGCATAATTAAAGCAAGTGCGGAATGACTGGTGACAAAAAATCAGGTCTGCCGATGTCATCCCCAAATGAGGAGAGATTTCTATGGTAAGCAGCTGTGACAGTGAAGAATCTCTCTTGGCATCTTTTGCTTTGCAATTTTCAAGGGTTCGATTTTCCTCCCAGCCCCGACTGAGGATTCCTCCTTTCCACTTTCCTGTCTCCTCGCGTTCAAAGCCCCAGGATGTGTGTGCCCTTGTTCCCAAGGACTGCGGCCACGGGGGCTTGCTCTGGGAGGGCTCACTGTTGGTACATGCGTGTTTGGGGGAGAGGTGGTTCATAGAATTGGGGCAGTCAGAAGCCCACATTTGCAACTGGGAGGATAGATGGCTTAGCAAAATGCTTGTTCTTTGTAACGGCCAGTTTGAGTCTCTTAGGTTACAGTTGAAGGTGGAGGATGCCGTTTTTCTCTGTGCAGGATGGCGGCAGTCCCTGCATATGAGCAGTGTTTTCGGAGGGGTCGGTGGAGATTCTCACCGGCCCCAGGCAGGAACGCTGGGGAAGTGTAGGAGGGTGACAGGTGGTGAAGCCTGGCCTTGTGTGGTAAGCAACCCACTCCAGTGTGAGACAGACTCCTTTCTGCTTCAACTCCTTTTTCACTCATGCTGTTGGCAAATGTGCTTCGGGAGCTCTTGGTAGTCAGGGAACCTGCCTTTCCAGTGCTGGTTTAGTGACGGGTTTTCTGCATGGGCAAGGGTCAGGTTATGCAGCTTCTGTGGACCTCAGTTTTCTCCTCTGTAAAATGAACCAGGGATTCTTTTTAGTGCAAAAATACTGAGGCTTAACACATTTAGGGGCTTGGAGAATGTGGAGTTGTTCCTCTGAGTGGTCCCCTGAAGGAATTCGCTGGCCAGAAAGAAGTAGGTATGTTCGCGGTTCATTGAAAATGCCTCACTCCCTACTTCACACGAGACTCCAGAAACCTTTAAGGTGAACGTGTGTTATAGTGTGAGGCAGTTAATGGCAGGTATGGACAGGACATGTGGATCAAGGAATAGTAGACATTTCTAGGTACCTGAGTAGGCAGTGCATTTGGCCTGGTAGCTAGCAAGAGTCACAGGTAGAACTGGGTTCGGGTGTTGGTAGGTGGCTGGGGCTGTGAGAGGGTCCAGATCTTGAGGGGCTTGACGGCTGATGTTGTGATGGGAGGGACTTTTGAGGTCATTCATTCTGGACAGGCTACTTTCCTGGAAGCCAGAGACCTTGTGTGACCTCTGGTACCATCAGTTCTTACTTAATGAACCTCTGTGTGTGGCATTTTTTTGCAGTTCAGATGTTTAGAATGAGAAGGAGGGAGGGGTATGAATATCAAAGACATAACTAATTTGATGTGAGAAAGCTCACCCATGCACAAGACCACAGACTCTGATTCGAGTCTGTATTCTTACAACTGGGATTTTTTTTAAATACAGAGGTTCTAAGACATCTCTGTTATCTTTGAGGATACATTATCTTATGATTGGGGGTCATGGTACTTTGTCCTGAAGATCAGATCAATCATGCAACTTAGTAGGTTCCCGAAAACCTCAAGAAATCTCATATACTTTATTTTGTGATAATTGCTCATGTCTCTTTAGATCTGGACTAGTTCTCAAGCTATTGATGCCCCTGGGTAAGGGGAGACATTCCTCAGCAAATATGGGAAGGCTCTTTGAAGTTTCTGGTAGGATTATGGATTTTCTTCCATTCTACAGTAATTATTAAACATGTGTCTGTGTGGACTCCTCTGTACATTAACGTATTGTTAATGCAGCACAGCATCACCAGAAGATTCTGGGTGACTGATCAAGGTAGCTTGCCTATTGAAGTTCCCTTTTTAACCCCCAATGCTTATTTGACAGGTGGTTCAACTTAGAAGCCCTGACTACCCCTTTCAAGTCACAGGCTGCAGTGATCACTTGTGGTTATGGGACATAGATATTCTGCTGTGTGCCAGAATTCCCCTATCTTAACCACAGTTGATTTATTTAGACAATGGGGATTAGAGAAAAGAATGCACTTTGGGATTCTTGGACCCCATGGTTTTTTCTATTTAGTGTCTCAGGCTTTTAAAACGCCTCTCGGTGCCCATCTTTCCCCCATCGCAGCACACCTCCTGCTGGCAGAGGTATCACTTGGTAGATTTTAGGGCAGTACAAGAATTGCTGTGCTTTGGTTGACATATAATATGATTTTCCCCAAACTGCTTCTGGCCTCTACCTGTTTGAGCTCTGGAATCCCTTCAGGGAGTGCATGGGCAGCATATGTTCTCACCTCTAAATTCATTGTGACTTGAGCCAGAGTTCTGTCCTGTGGCCTCCGCCGCTCCAAATCCCAGCGAGTGGTGGGAGCGTGTAAGATAGAGCGAGCAGTAAGCGTATGGCCGGGGTTTGTAGGGGGAGGGCTGTGCGGTGCAGTGGGGAAGGGAGGGAAGCACCATTTCCCCTCTGGGATTGTCAAGAGAGGTAGAGCCCTTCTGAGGAGACATAGAGACACAGCTAATCAGACAGAGCAAGGGCCTGGGCAGCCTCAGGCTCGCCTGGTGAGTGAGGGGGCAGAGTGGCCTGCATCGCCTAGCCATCAGCAAGGGGTCCGGAATTCGATGCTTCCCTCAAGCAGCCCAGCTCCTTGAAACAGCAAATTCTTATTTTTGTTCTTTTCTGTCTCTGGGATTGTTTATGCATCTCAAATGAGCTGTAAAGAAAATTTCGTACATTCTCCAAACTTTTACTTTAAAGGAGGCAGGTTGGAAAAAGGAGCACCATCACGTTAAATGCCAGCTATTGTGCTTTTCATTAGACTTGACCATCAGTGGCCTAAAATGGCAGGGGATTAAATTGATGTAATGACAAGAATTCATATGGGAGACGGTGCGGATGGAGCAGAATAATGTTGAGGCTTCACAGGATGGTGGTGGTCTTTGATCTGCCTCGGATGGAAAACATAATATATCTGTATTTATGTTGATTCTAAATAGGGAGTGTGTAAACAGAGGCATGCCGTTTTTCCTACTGTCTTCGAGTTGAAATTAAATAGCTATCCATTTTGGGCCGTGGACATATTTCTGAGTAATGAGTTAAGTGCAGTTTTTGAACATTTGGATCTTACTGTACATCACAATAAGAGCATTTTTGCTCAATTGGGTTCAGCTAAAGAGGCACACAGTATGTGGGCATTTGTGAATTATTCATTTGTTAAAGGGGATTCTCTTTATTTTTCAAAAAATTCACCTTTGTCTTGGTGAATTTAAGCAGTAACAACCACAACCCTGAGTAGATAAACACCTTTTTCCAGTATCAGTCTTTGATGCAGGGAGTTGCAGATGAGATGTTCCTGCCTTCTGGAGAAATACATATGTGTCTTTCATCTGGGAAACGTCTTTCTAGGGCAATACCAGCTGGAAGATGTCAGCTGAGATGACCAAACACTTGATCAATTGACGAGGAGCGTGTCAAAGGTGACTGAGAGCCATTTATATTCAATATGTTTGAAAGCACTTTGAAAAGTATAGTGTGCTTAACGTGCATTTGTATATAATATGAAAGCATATTTCTATTAGGCACATTTTAACATATGGTTCCAGGAAAGAAGAAGGTGTTGCACTGTGCTCCAACTTTGTTTTTTCCCCCTGGACATAGCTAGAAAATCATGTTTATGTTGTTTGAGTAATGATGTTCACACTGTTTAAGGCTTCATAGGGAACTGCTCTGATTTCTTAAAACACTGCTTTTATTGCCTCCACACTTAGTTCAGGAAAGTGTAAACTCCCTATCCTGGGTTCAAGGCCCTCCCCAGTTTTGACTGATTCTGCTCTGCCGTGAAGCCCCTGTGCCAGAATGTTCCGCTCTCCATGAGTTCCCATTCCCACTTGGGCTTCTGTGGCACCATTCCTTCTATTGGAGGGACCAGCTTCTCCTGCCCTCTGCCCCCTAGATGCACTCGTGCTCCGAGACACCGCTTGTGCCCCCCAATCCCAAGCCTCCCCCTTAGTGGGCATGTTCTGTTCTTATCCATTACCATGTTGTGTAGCTCTCATGTCTTCCCTGCTGGCTCTTAGCCTTAATGGCACAGGGTAATAACAGTAATGACAATGGGAATAATAAAGATGCTTATTCAGCGGCTCTTACCGATTGCCTGTTGTATGCTAGGTGTCAGGGATGAAGTGGTAATCAAAAATCAGATGTGGACCCTGGATTTGCGGCACTTATATTTCAATGGGGAAGACAAACCATTGCAGTCACTCCGGTCAAAGTAAAAATGTCGACTGTGGCAGGTGGCACAGACAGGTAGGTACATGGCCTTGTGAGGGATGGTAAAGAGGCATTTGAATTATTTGGGGAAGTCCATAAAGGCTCCCCTGAAGACAAGGCTGGCTACAGAATTTGCATGGCCCAGTGCAACATAAAAATGCAGGGTCTTTTCTTCCAAATTAAGACTTTCCTGATGGCAACAGCAAAGCATTAAATCAAGCATATGGGGTCCTTGTAAGCAGGTCTAAGTATGACTGAGTGGTTGTACTCCCATCAAGCAGGCCCATAGGGAGCAATGTTTGTGCTGAGATGTGAGGGCAGAATAGGATGGGAAGATGGTTCCAGGCAGAGGAAACAGCATGAACAGGGTCTTGGACACATTCAGAAATTGGATGGAGCTCACTGGGTCTAGAGTGCAGAGAGCAGGTGGGGGATGTGATGAGGCCAGGGAGGTAGAGAAGGTGACATGTAAGGCCAAGCACCACCCTGAAGCTTTCTGGTCTTTGTTTTATGAGCCACACACAGCTACTGAAGTGTTTTCAGCAGGAAGCTAACAAAATTGGGTTCGGGTTTTGTGAAGTCATAGTGGCTGCAGCAGTGAGAGTGGAGGGTTACAAGGTGAGAGGGTGGGGATTTCAATCAGGCTGGTGCTGGTGGAGAGAGAAATGGTAAGTGGAAGTACATTGAGGAGACTCAACTGGCAGGGCTTGACCCAGCAGCATTGAAGGAGCAAACAATGCCCAAGAAGACATCTTAATTTCTGGCTTGGGACCATTAGGTTGGAACTCATGAAATTGCCGATGTTCTGCCATTTTTTCATCTTCAGAAACAGCAGCTTCATAGGATACCATCTAATAGATGGGCAGTTGGTAGGACATTCACTTCACTGGGGAGCACTTCGAGGAACAGTTGGGTTTTGGTCTGTTTGGGCTCTGGTGGTGATGAGGTGTGAGAGGAGATTGTAAATTGGGTTCTGATATACGCTGACTTGGAAGTAACTTTGAAACCTATAAATGGTGATCAGGAGGGGGCTGCTGCCTAGGTGGGTGTGGAGCTTCCAGGAGTGGCCTGAGCAGAGATAGGATGTGGTTAAAACAGGTGTGGTACGAGCACTTTACAAGGGTTACTTCTTTTATTATTTGCAGTAGTCCAGTGAGGAACATACTCTTGTACTCTTCTTGTAGATTCACATATTGTGGCTCAGAGAGGTTAATTAACTTGTCCAAGGTCACACAACTAGCAAGTGGAGAAGCTGGGTAGCTGGGTTTCGAAGCCTGGCAATTTCAGTCTAGGGCCAAGGTCTTACCTCCTGCATATTACCTTCCCCCCGATGGCTTCCACATGCTGGTTTACACAGCTCTCTGTAACTGAGTAGGTCCTTAGGAATTCCTTATTGAATAAATAAAACAGTTGATGAAAATAACATATTCCCTTCTGAATAGGACATTTTTGGAAGAGTTACCAAGGCCCCAGAATGTGAGCAAACGTAGATGGAATTTAAATGGTTGACTTTCTGGTTTTATCCATGGCACTTTTCTCCTTTACTGGTAAGTACCATCCCCAACCCCTGCTGAGGTCTAAACTTTGTAGGAGCCTTGGTTGAGGACATAAGAGTTTCTCTTGGATGAGTCAATTGATGATAAATGAGGCTGTCTTTACGATGTTGTTGAGGTGAATGTTAGAGAAGTTTGGCATTTTGGGGCTAAGAGCTGGCTCAGCTGCTACCTTGCTCCCCCTGGTATCACCAAGGCCCTCTTGCCTACTGTGCCTGAGTGCTGACTCAGAATCCTCCTCCACACCGTACTCCCCTCCTTTTAGCATGAAGAAAACTGAGATCTAGAGAGGTGTTAGTCTACTAGTCAAGAGTTAGCATGCGAGAGGAAGTCTGCTTGCTATCACTGATCCGAGAGGGATCAAAGAGGCCAGACTCAGTCCTCTTATAGGTGAAGGAGCTGAGGTCCTGAGGGAGCAGTGACCTGCCCATTTCTGGCAAGTGCAGCTCACACCCACATTCCTGCTTCTGGGCTTGTAAGTGGTCCCTCCTCTGGTCTAGAAGAGTGAAAACCCTTGGCCACAAAGCAGATCCTCTCCCTGTTTTGGCTCATTCAGCAAGACTGAGCACATCTGGTTGCGCACATGCATTTTTCATCAGCCGTTCCCCCTGGAAATTCCCTTATCACTAATGTGGACAGTGAATTGAACAGTGTGAATTATGTTTTATTAGGTTGCCTTTTGATACAACAAGTATTTATTTAAGGCTTCTTGGTGTACCCTCTGCTATACCCACCCTGGAAATACAGTATTTTATTCTTTCTGCCCTTGATGTTCAAGTGAAACTTATTGTTTCCCTTTAGGATGCCATTAAAAGTCAATGATGACCTTTACAATGACTAATAGTTTTCATGGGGCTTTAATTGTGATTTTTTTTGGGGGGTGCAGAGCAGCATCAGTCCATTTCATACATCTTTTGTATCAGGGAATCAATAAAAACTGCTGCCTTTTGTTGATGCTATAGGAGATTTTATACCGATGACAAGGGATTTGATTTAATATTCTCTTTAAA
Source organism: Leptonychotes weddellii (assembly GCF_054177405.1). Taxonomy (NCBI): domain Eukaryota; kingdom Metazoa; phylum Chordata; class Mammalia; order Carnivora; family Phocidae; genus Leptonychotes; species Leptonychotes weddellii. The sequence goes on along the minus strand of NC_138374.1, from coordinate 45,994,564 downwards.
TAAGATCAACGCTGCTGCAGTTATAAACTCTTCGAAAAACTGTCAAGCCCATCAATATAGCATGAAACAAAAAGTTAGCAGGCTGGTATAAATTAGCACATGCAATGTGTCTTTGGGAGGGTGGTAGATATTTATGATGGCATGCTAAAATATATATATATATATTTTGAGATTTCTTTCTGTTCTTTCAACCGTGAGTAGGAAATGCAGAGAGAGGAGCATTTCATTACCACTCTCTTCCAAACTGCAAATTTTCTTTGCCAGTTAATGATTTTCTGGGGCAATTCTGAATGTGGTGACATGATATAAACAGGTATTTATGATCTGTGATACAATCCTTAGTGAGTATAGATTTATAGTTAAATGGTGAAGTGGGAATCCAGCCGGTGATTATTGACAGAGCTTCTAGAATCTATATTTTGTTTGTTTCCATTATTCACACACACTTTCTGTTGGGGCCTGATTGTCTGTGTAGTCTGAGTATGAGACTTTGAAATTCAGGGATGTATGCTCTATGTGTTTGGGGGACCAGCTGGACACTTTGCCCCCATCCCTATGCCCCAATACTTGGCAATTTTCATTCCACTGTAACTAGGGTTATATGATCATGCCATCTCTTTTTGGCTCTGTTCCAGGTAAATAAGGAACCCAGGTAGGCTCCTGGAAAAGGGCAGGCTTCTCCAGAATGACATCTGATAGGTGAGGATGTCAGACATGGACTACACGGATCATGTTAGGAGAAAAGGGAAAGGCGAGAGGCTGAGCCAGGCAAATCTGAGGTCAGGTGATCCAAAAAGAGGGGTGTGTCTAGCATGCTGGGAAGATTATAGTGTAGCTGCTTACAGCACCAGCGAGTGCCCTGGGGGTGCTACTGTTTTCATGAGGTTCTCGCTGAAAGAGGTCCTCTCAGAGTTGCCTACAGTGCCTGACTCCTGGGGTGAAACCACCAGCCCAGAGGTTCTTGAAGTGTGGTAGTGGGACGGCCTACATCTCAGTCACATGGGGCTTCAGTCAGAATCCCTTGTGGGGAAGCTAAGAGTTTGTATTTTGAAAAGCTCCCTGGGTGAGTTCCAGAGAAACCAACAGAACTTTAGAACCACTGCTTTAGACTTAGGGATTCTTGCCAAGTTAGAACAAGCTTAGATCTCCTTTTTAGATTTTCCAGAAGAGTTTAGGGTTTGTATGTGGAGAGAGAGAGTGATATTCTTTGAGTGAATCTAGAACAGAGATGCTTTACTCCACAGGTCTGTTTGAGAAACGTAAAACATATGTTTTCTTTAGGTTGTGTTTGATATCTCATAGACCAAGTTTGCACGCAATTTCAGATGTCCAAATTTCCCTCATCAGGGACCTTGTGCTGAAAAGTTGGCTACCTTCCAGTAAACACACTATGTTTGTTCTAGCAGTTGTGTTGAAGGGATAGTCAAAATTGGACCTCTAGGTATTATCCCAGAGAAAGCTCTGCTGGGTTGAAATGCTGGATCTTCATCATGCTGAACACTTTGGTGAAAAGTGAAGCAGCGTGCGGCCCACAGTATACTTACTTATTCCATTTGTCACCATTGGGAAGCACTGGCATTCCTAATTTTGCTTTGCTGTTTTCATTTGAATGTTTGGTATCCTTCCTTTAGCCTTAGTACTACATGTGTGAACCATTTAGGAGAACCAGTTTTGCAGGGTAGAAAGTGAGGAGCTTCCTTCTCATGGGCTCAGGGCCCTTGAACTTGAAGACCCTGCTTTTCTGTCTGGTAGATGTGGCTTTAATATGGAGTGGCTAACAGAAACATGGATTAATCCTGTTTTCTTGAGAGTTCTTCATAGGCTTTAGTCACCAGACCACACATCAACTGTCATCTGCCCAAGATTTTTGTCCTTTTGGAGGAGATGAGTGTAAACTGAGCAAGTCTGCCGGCTTGTTTTCCTGGGGGGGACTTAGCTGCCTGAGTGTTCCTTTCTGGGATTTATTAGTTAATGATTTCTTTTCAATGAATGTTTGTAGCATCTTTAGTGGTTTTGTTTTTTCCCTTAAAGGGGGAAGGAAATAATTTGGCAGGCTTTTAGTGTTATTTGACTTTTGTTTTTAATCTTAGGACACTCTTTTCCCACTCAGCCATTCAGGGATGCTTTCCTTTCCCTAGCCTCAGTCCCACCACCTGAAACGTTCATGTTTTCTCTCTAAGACAGGATACCAACCAAGTGCAGGCAGCCAGTTGACAAAGCCAGATCAAAACGCTTTGAATTTTGAAAATGATTCCCCTTTTGGTATTGAGCCCAGTGATAAAAGCGAAGCAGTTGTCATCTTGAAAACAGAGCTGTATACATGGCAGAGCCTTTCCAATTAGCACACTTAAGATGTGTGTTAGAAATGATGGGAAGTAGGATGTTACAGAGCGAGATGCAGGTAATAGGGCTTTAAATTTTCATGTTTCGGTTGATTTTTTTCTATTGCAGTTTTAAGAAAATTGTTGCACATTATTGGAGCTCCTAAGTGTGTCTTAGCATTGCTCTTTCTGTCTATAGTGATATCTTCCAAAGAACAGAAGTGGTGGGCACAAAAAATCTTGTGTCCACTGGATTTCCAAGTACAGAAAGAATAATCTATTATTCAAAATTACTACCAAATAACAAGTCAGTTTAGACCATTTTCCAGGTGGCTTTTCTGCCTGCTACCAAGCAACTGCTTTGACAAAAATCCCTGAACCGAACAACCTGGATTTTTCATGTTCATTGGATTCAGGCTCAAAAACGAATTCTTTTCTTTACACACACGTGCAGAGAAATTAAAGCCAAATGTCCAGCGTAAATCAGTGATTTTGTTACATTAGGGTATCATGTCAAAATTATGTAAATGTGTGACACACTTATTAGAGTGTGGATGTCTAGCAGAGGGTCTGGTATAGAGTAATAATAATAGTTGTGGTAGATGTTATTAGTGCTCACCAGTATTTCTAGTGCAGCTCTCCTGTGTGCATAGGAGGGTTACATTTCCTTTTCCTCTTGAGATTCAGTGTGTTTGGCAGTGGTTTGTTCAGCAGGGGCAGTGACTTGTGTCACTTTTTTTTTTTTTAAAGATTTTATTTATTTTTTAGAGAGCGAGCGAGAGAGAAACAACATGAGAGGGGAGAGGGTCAGAGGGAGAAGCAGGCTCCCCGCTGAGCTGGGAGCCCGATGTGGGACTCGATCCCAGGACCCTGGGATCATGACCTGAGCCGAAGGCAGACACTTAACCATCTGAGCCACCCAGGCGCCCAACTTGTGTCACTTTTTGATGGGAGCATTTAAGACCCAGTAAACAGTGCCCTCTCCTTATGCTATGGGAAACCCTAAAGGCTTTTATTGAGAGACCAGCATTGTAAGACTCTGTTGGCTTGGATCCCTAAGTGACTACAGTGATCACAGCCCCCTCCCCACCAGCCAACCCATGCTAGACATATAGAATGAGAGAGAGGGCGCCTGGGTGGCTCAGTCGGTTAAGCGACTGCCTTTGGCTCAGGTCATGATCCTGGAGTCCCAGGATCGAGTCCTGCATCGGGCTCCCTGCTCAGCAGGGAGTCTGCTTCTCCCTCTGACCCTCCCCCCTCTCATGTGCTCTCTCTCTCTCTCTCTCAAATAAATAAATAAATAAATAAATAAATAAATAAATAAATAAATAAAAAAATCTTAAAAAAAAAAAGAATGAGAGAGAAATAACCCTTTGCTGTTTTAAGCTACTAAGATGTAAGACTTGTTTGTTACTGCAGCATAATCTAGCCTATCTTGACTGAATAATTAACATTGATAAATGCTAAACCTTTATTCAGTGCTATGTTCTAGGAACTTAAAGTACCTTATATGTATTAATTCACTTGATGATCACTAACACTCTGTGATGAAGGTACTGCTATTATCTCGGTCTTGTAGGAGAGGTCCCACAGGTGCTGAGATGTTAAGTCACTTGTCCGAGATTACACTGTTGGTAAAGAGATGAACTGAGATTTGAGTCTAGAAAAAGTAATAAATGGTGAAAGAATAAATCAAGATCAGAAGGAGTTTTATGATTTGGTGGAACATATACTCCATGTGGTATTGTTAGAGGTCGTACCAGTTGGCATCATCTGTCCCAGGACTTTCCAGCTGCCAGGCATTTTGCCATTATGGTCACTTATTTTTAGGTCTTTTAGCTGAATAGTCTTATGGTTCACAACACCCTATGCAGGTTTTATAAGGCTAGGTTCTCCAAAAGAGTACATAAGTCACCAGAAAGGAAGCCAGTGACTCCAGGTGAGATAAGAAGGAAGCAAGGACTAGAGTTGCCCTTATTAAGACTAGTGTCTGCTGAGTTGTGCTATGAGCTCAGAGAAGCCCAATCTCTTGGGGGCACCCCCATGGATGGGGTTGATGCAGCCTCTCCAGGAAGGAGTTGGGGATGGAATGACTACAGGTCTGCTCAGCTGTTCATTGCTTTGGAAAGGTGTGGGGCAATTTTCCTACACTGGCAGAAAGGAGTTATGGTATGGCAGGGGGGCTCCGAGGGGTGTGATTCTGCTCATTTGTTCTAATATGTTCTGGGCAAGGGTGGTAGTTCATCCATTCCACTCCTCTGCCTCCAGCTGGTTTGTTTCAGACACAGCTTTCATAAACACTCACACCTCTTCTTACACTGAGTTAGCTGAAGGCCTTGGCCAAGGTTCTTTTGGTTGTAAGTGACACACCTTCTCAATCTTTTTCTTTTTTTTTAAGATTTTATTTATTTGCGAGAGAGAGAATGAGAGACAGAGAACATGAGAGGGAGGAGGGTCAGAGGGAGAAGCAGACTCCCCGCTGAGCAGGGAGCCCCATGTGGGACTCGATCCCGGGACTCCAGGATCACGACCTGAGCCGAAGGCAGTCACTTAACCAACTGAACCACCCAGGCGCCCACACACCTTCTCAATCTTGTTTCAGCAAAAAAAACAGGAATATGAAACCCTGAGACTAAGCACTTAGGCAGGCCTCACAAGGGACTGGAACAAGAACCTGAAAGCTCTCTAGAGCCACAGTGTTTTCGATTCCTAGAGCTCCTCTCCATCCTTTCAGTATGTTTGCTTTCTCCCACTCTACCCCATTAGATTTCTCTGTTGTCATATGTTCATGGGGAGTCATGGCCATAGTATGGTTCCTGAGCTTATGGGTCTTTATTTCACATAACTATTAGAGACTGAACATGAGCCCTAATTCCCAGATCTACAAACTGTAAAGAAATAATTTGATCCATGTTGAGTTATGGTCTACTTTGGGCCCCATAAGTAATGGTGGTGGGATCAAATCTGTCATTTATTCAGCAACACATGTTGAATGCCTAGGTTGTGACAGTCACAGTGTTAAATGCTGGGGACATGAATATGAATAAGGCAATGCCTCTGTCTTTGAGATACTTCTGCTCTGGAGGGGGATTTGACGGCACAACTCAACCCAGAAGATCTAAGGGAACTCATGCCTAACAGTTACAAGGGGTCACATTTTTAATATACGGGAAGTTCTAGTAGTGCAATGAGCTACTCTTGTAAGATGGCAAACTCCCTGATGCTAAAATTATTTAATATGAAGTAACTTGATCATTTCTATTGTAGAATGTTATCTGAAGAAAACTCTTCTCACCCAGCAGGTTTGACGAGATGAACCTTGTTCTGTAATTCTATGATTTTATGATAAACCATGTGACACAAACTATAAGAACTAGAGAAATCAATGGGGAAGAAATATTATATGCTAAAAGTGTTCAGAAAAGGCACTTTGGAGTACTTGGGATGTGAATTTGGCCCTAAAGAAAGGGGGAAAAGTGAATAGATGAAGCACAAAGAATGTATTTCATGTAGACATAGTGAATGTGTAAGGACACAAAGACAGAGAGTGTGGGGTGTATATGAGAGACGAGCTATCTGATTGGGAAGGTAAAGCAAGTTGAATTTCAGGAGGGTATTAGAATGATGAGATTAGGAAGTGGATTTATAGTCATAATATTGTAGAACTAGAGGGCTCTTGTAGGTAGACTACTGTTTACTATAACAGAAGACTCAAGAAAAAGTGGCTTAAGCAGAGGACATGTTCTTCTCTCACATAAGAGTAAAGCTGAGTTGAGCAGTTAAGGAATTGGTTAGCAACTGATGTCAAAGATCAAACCTCTTTATATCATTTTCTCTGCCAACCTTAGCATGTTGGCTTGGTGCAAGCGCTTGTTTCCTCATGGCCAAAAGTTGGGTGTGATGGTTTTATGAATCACAGATAGTCACAACAAAGTCATGCTGGAGCAGTGAGAAGGAGGTTTTCTTCTGTGCATCCCATTTTATTCGAGAGATCCTTTTTCAAAATGTCCCCCAGAAAACATCCCCTAATGTCCTGTTGGCCGTGATTCACCACATGCCCACAGCTTTGCTTTAGGGGAGATGAGGCAGAGGAAGGCAAACTGTGCTAGCAAAGAGGGGGCAGCCTGGGTAGGGGTTGTGGGGTCAGCTGCCAGTCTCCCCTAGCCAGCCTGTGTGAGTCATCTTGTAGACCACCTAATTTCACAGATAATAATAATATATAAATAACTGTCATATGTCCAGTATTGATTATATGCTGGGTAGTCTGCAGTGTTCTGTTTTTCCTTTGGGCAGCAGCCCTCCTAGGTAGGTGGTATTCTCATTTACTGATGACAAAACTGAGTGGTATATGGGTGACTTGGTTTGTTAGTGTTTAGAGGGATTCAATCTTATTGAATCATAGTCACAATCTCAGGGCTGAGAGAGGCTTTAGGCTAGCATCACCCCCTCCTCCAAACGTGCCCACCCCCATCTCCAACATCCCTGCCAAGTGGCGATGAAGCCAACTCGACTACTTGCAGGGATGGAAGTTTCCAGACTACTGGGCCAGTGTTCTTTCCCGTCTGCATCCCTGGTAGACTACAGACCCGTCATGGGATGGAGGAGAACTCCTGGTTTCCTTCTGTGGTCTTCCCCTCCCCCTAGTCCCAGGGAAGGGTCTTTTATAAATGCTGGCTTTGGTACCAGTGAGGTCATGGCGGCTGGCATTGTAAGGCATGCTGAGTCCATTAGCGGGTGTTCAAGTCCCCTCATGAGTGAAGTGGGGGCCAGTGAAAAGTTAGTTTGGCCTCCCCAACTTCCTCAAGCCTGAGACTCTGCCAGGTATTGCGATTTTCTATTTGCTAAATGTTAGTTGAAACAAAGGGCTGTTTTGTTGGGTTTGTGTTTCCCTGTGGAAAAGATTACTTTAGGCACATTTTAGAGAATGCTTTTAAAAAGAATCTTGTGTAAGTTGAAAACGTAGGGAAAGAAAGCAAATGTCTTGATGGCTTTTTATTACAATAAAAATTGTAGTGAAAGCTCTCTCAACTTCCTCCCTCCTTCCATCCTACTAAACAAACCTTTGTCGGTGGGAGGAGGATTATGTTTAAACAACAGGAGCATAGATGGGGAAATGGTGTTATTTGGGGGCCTGGTACTGAAAAGGTCACCACCAGTGACATTTCCTGAGCATTTGTTAAAATTAGAGAGGTGCTTTAAGAGTAAGAGTTTGCTCTTGGAGGTAGTGGGAAGGGGTTACCCCTAGATCCAACAGGAAAACACTTTGAATCTGTAACATGAGATTTCAAGGAGTAGGAGGGTAGAGAAAGCAAAATTAAAGGAAAAGATTTTTTTTTTTTTTGGTTTTGTTTTTGGGAAAATGCTTTTAGTGTTCATTTGCTCTCCTCAAAGGCCTTTAAATTTGCCTTACCTTTTTTTGACTAGCAAAAAGAACCTCTTATAGAGATATGCCAATTATGGGAAATGCTCCCTCTAAATATTCTCCAGTGAAGTTTGGTGATTGGTGGGTCATTGTGTTGGCACCTATGGCACCTATGATGTCCTAGAGGTCAGAGACTTGGGACTTGTCTCTGGAAGAGATGATGTAGGTAGCCCTCTGGTGATGAGGACCCTCACTTTTTTCCACAGTGCTTAAAACAGGCAAGAAAATGGCAGGTCTACACCTGTACTGTCAAATACGGTAGCCACTAGCCACGTACGCTATTCATCACTTGAAATGTGGCAAATTGAAATGTGCCATAAGTCGTAAAATACACCCCAAAAATTAGTCAAAAGAGAAGGCAAAATATCTTTTTTTTTTTTTTTAAAGATTTATTTATTCATTTGAGAGAGCGAGAATGAGAGAGAGTACATGAGAGAGGGGAGGGTCAGAGGGAGAAGCAGACTCCCCGCCGAGCAGGGAGCCCGATGCGGGACTCGATCCCGGGACTCCAGGATCATGACCTGAGCCGAAGGCAGTCGCTTAACCAACTGAGCCACCCAGGCGCCCGAGAAGGCAAAATATCTTGATACTCTTTTATTTTGATTACATGCTGAAATGATAATGTGATCTGTTAGGATAAATAAAATATACCATTGAAACTGTTACTTACCTGTTTTTCTTTACCTTTTTTGGTGACTGCTAGAAAATTTAGAATTCTCTCCATGGCTCATTTTTCTACTGGACAGTACCCATCTAGATCGGTGTTCACACGATGGCCCACTGACTGTTTATAAGTACAATTTGATTGGCGCACAGCCACGCCCATTTGTTTCCATGTTGTCTGTGGCTATGTGCATGCTCCCAGGGCAGAGATGACTAGCTACAATGGAGACGGTATTGCTCACAGAGGGTAAAATATTTTAATCATGTGGATCTTTACAGAAAAAGGTGGCTGAACTCTGGTTGGAAGTTTTCTGGAAGACATGGCAGGACCTAAAAGCAGTCCGAGAGGCCTTCATACTTCCTCTGTGACTCACTCCCATAGGCAAGGGGAGAGAACCAAGGATCTCCCTGCTGTCTTAGAGGTGCTTCAGGCATGTGCCCCCTTTTATCGCCAGCCTCTTATCTCTAAACAAGTTGTAAACCTCAACCCCACCCCACTGTTAGAAGTCTGGAGAGAGTGACTATAGAGCCAGAAAATTGACCGTGGATGGAGGGCAGGATTGGAACCCTTTACCATCCAGTGGAGGAGTGTGGAAACTTTGGGGCTGACTTCTGCGTTTCTAAATATTTTCCATTAGATAGAGAGTTATGGCTGGTAAGTAGGGACGACTTTATGAAGTGACTTCAGAGGCTTATGGACCTGCCCTAATGAGCAGCCCTAGTATACTTTACAATTGGGGATCCTAAAGGCATTTAGACCTAAGAACTGCATCAGTAAGAAGCTATTTCAAGGGGGTGTGTCATCTTACCACTTTAACTGTCAGCGGACACCTTGAGCTGGCTAAGTGTATGCTTTGGAGAACAGTGAAGACTGGAAAGGAGAGATGGAACATAAGGACAGATGGCACAAGCGGCCAGAGTTGACCTTATTTACGTCATAGCCTTCTCCGAGGCTGACCTGTGAGCAAGGGCCACAGGAGGGTAACAGAGTCTTTGTTTCAGAGGGCAGATCATCCTGATGCTTCCTTAAAAAGCCCTCTTCACTTCCCCGCCCCCCCAAGTAAGTACATTTCCTAGAACAAGACCCTGAATCTGAATCAGGTTCACCACAAATTTTGGGTGGTATTAATGCCTCCCAGCACAGAGCAAAATGTGTTGCACTGAATGGAGTTACAGTATTCAGAATGAATTACAGGACGTTAGGCACGTGATTTACCACCTGTAGTAAACAGGGCTTCACACATGGTGTATTTCTGCTGTGTTGGTTAGTTATTAACTGCAAAAAAGGGGAAATTCATTTAGAAGACGTGCCCATTTTTTATGAGGTAGGGCCGCCTGGAGATGCATGGCATTTTAAAGCAAACAAATTCCTGGGAGAGCCTGAGCTTACCACCCAGAAATGTGGCAAGGAATAAAAACATTTACACCAGTTTAATATGAATGGTTGAAAAAAATATCTATTGCACATTGAACATGATATATGAAACCATAAGCTACTCTTGTGTAGTAAGCAAGAGAACCATTCACCTAACAGATTACTATTCAAGTTGACATTATTCTGCATCTTTTCGATCTTCTCTTGCCAAGTGCTGGAGACTGTCAGAGAAAGCCCGCCAGATACATAGGCACTGTTGGCCTGGGGGTTGAGAGCTCATAAGATTCCTGAAGGCAGAGGTTACCCAGTGACCCCCGTGCTGCAGACTACAGTGGAAATCAAAGGCTGACAGCCCACATAAACAGAGGCTGCGTGTAGAACGTCAAAGTAAAGACAAATAGAGATGGGACTTTCTCTGTCTCCTGTTCCCTTTCTAGTCTATAAAATGGAGCTTATTTCCGATCTTCCAGTAGAAGAAAAAGTGCCATGTGGCTTTGGGGGGCCTCAGAAGTGATTCTTGGTTCATTCTTAGAACGTAGATGGGATTTGACCTCCTCAAAAATTAAGGGGTGAGTGTTGCTTAATACCGACCACATATTAGATGTTGAAGCTAGAAGGAATCTTAGGAGACCTTTTGGTATAACTCTTTGTGCTTTCACGGAGGAAGAAACTGAGGCCTCAGGAAGGTTAAGGGATTGCCAAAGTTAAATGCTGGTTAAGTGCAGGGCTGGTACTAAGCACCCAAATATCTCAAGTCCTGGCCCAGAGCTCCTTCTGTTCTACCTTTCTGTTTTGGTTTGCCCACAGAGTAACTTGGAATTGCTGATTTTTAAGGAAAATAGAGTAGTTAGAAATGACCCCTAAGCCCTTTGTTACTTGATTTGCAAATGGCGTGGTCATCATCAAGACACCAGGCTGGTTCACACTCATAATTGGTTTTATGATTCTGGGCCTGTGGAGCTCTTTCTTTTAAACTGTTGTCTTTAAAGTTTTATGATTCGACTTACTCATCTCTACTGTGGGTGATAGTAACAGTTTTGTATTTGGGCAGATTAACACAGTGTGGGAATTTTGGAGAATTAACTTTACTGTCCATTGCACTTGCAGCATATTTAAATAAACTGGAGAGGCTGATCCTTGGAAACACAAAAGAGATTCTTTTTAGTGTGAAATATATGGGCTTTGACATTTCTGTAATTTTTAAACTCTCAAGAATTTTGTTCTGATATTTTGTCTGACATCCCCAAACTCTTTAAGATTGCTATAGAACTCTTGGTTTGTATTAATTCCATTTCATTTGTGTATTTTATGTGTTTAGTGGTCATATTTGAAAAACATCTCTGTGAGTGCTCTGTATAATTTTGGCAGAAAATTACTTTTTGTGTTTCTGCAATGATCCCTTGAGATCAGTTTTGCATAAATCCGGCCTTCTATTTTCAGATACAAATCTGTTGTACAGATGATTCTTCTTAGAAGAAAAGATGCATTTGCAGCTGAAAAATGTAAATTACTTTTCATGGAAAATACCTCTCTGGGCCCCCATTTCCAAAATGTGATGATTGCACATTGCGTGTTTTTTGTGTGTGCTCAGGAGACTGTTTTCCTTACAATTAGAAAAATCTTGATTGTGTGGCAGGTAGGATTCAGTGACATGGCTGCTTTTGCCACAGGGGCAGGTCAGCGGAGGTGCCAGAGGAGAACACAAATATGCATGTGGCACTTAGCTAAGGGGAAAGGGTTTTGGTTTCCAAGCGGGGGTGTCACGAGCATTCCTCACAGAGCAGGTGTGTTAGCAGAGGACCTTCGGACCTGGGGTCATTTAAATGAAATTATTGTGCCCCGTTTGCAGTGCATCCTCGCCTTTGCTATTTCATTTGGGATTCAAAGTTTTATTTGGTGCCTAATGGAAGGGCTTTTGGAACAGTTACCCACCCTCTCCATCCCAAGTATCAGGACCATGATAGGGGAGGGCCGCAGAAACGTCCCCTGTTCAGTGCAAGGGTTACTGTTTGAGGTACTTGGGGGCACTGCTGTAAAGCAAAGTGTAAAATCAACGTATTCAGATTTGTGCCAAAGAAAGACTCGAGTTTGAGAACATTTACATCTGTTTTCAATAATTCCTCACATATGTTGCAGAATGTACGTTATCCATCTTGTTATCCGGGAAATAACATTTGTTGCAAACAGTTTGCCAATTCGTAATTTTATTGAATTTGTTTATCATGCTGTGGCTTCATATGAGGTCTGAAAGATGGTGATCTTTGGTGTTCCAGCTGCAGTGGGGCCTGAATTCTGGGATGGGCCGGAATTCTTTGGAGGGTTTGGGCTTTCTCAGAACTGCAGTCTGAGAGCCGGCGTGCTGGATGGGCCATTATTCCCGGGGAACGCAGTAACTTTGCTCACAAACTCCTCAGACCATTTTCATTTCTGGCTTTTAAATACAGCTTGGGGACCGATGTGTTGAATAGCACTCCTTGTGTGCCCCTAGACCGTCTCGATTGAAACCTGCCCAGACTTGCCAACAGTTTTCGCGTTTGGTCTAAGAGGACAATGCTCCCCACAAAAAGAATCCGATTCTTTAGAACCATCCCGAAGTATTTTCAACCTGAAAGCAAGTACATTTTCTTTCACAGAGAAGCTGTGAAATATCTTTTTTGCTGCATCAGGATAATTGTTTCTCTTAAGTTGTTGGTGGATGAAAAGCAAGTTCAACCGGGTCTAATTTTATCATTTTCCTGTTTTCTTTAGCAGGCGTTTTCCTCACTGAGGTTTATATTGTCTTTGCCAAAACGAAGGAAAAGAATCACAACCCTGAAAGCTCGTTCAATCTGAATTATTCCTTAATGTTTTTAACGGCTTATTATAACCACGCAAACGTGATCGTGGGGCCATTTGGAAGTTATTGAGTTTCCTTGGAGATGAGACTTGGCATTTTCCAAACCAGAGTTTGCTTTTGTGGCCTGCACGTTGCAAGGCACATATATTTGGAGGGCTAACGATTATTCCCTACCAAGAAGTTTTGTCAACCTGACCTTCTCCACTCTTATGACGCTGCGCACACAGCCGTAATCTCTGCAGAGGAGAGCAAATAAAGTGAAGAAATATAGCAGTACGTGTTATTTTTACATCCTAAAGTAAATTCTCCAGCGTTAAGGCCAATGGGGAATTTCCATCCCTGAGTTCTCCTGAATGCTGCTCCACTTTGCTGTTGTCCTCTTGAATCTTTTTATTATAGGTCTTTGAGGGAGGTATTTCTTGTGGTAATTTACTCAGCCAGCCAGAGAAGTGAGATGCGGAACTGTGGAAAGATGGGGCTGGGAGAAGCCTTTCGGGGTCAGCTGGTTCTTGCTGTTGAGCCTGCGGGGTTAGCTACTGTGGCCAGTCAAGTTGAAGGACTAGTTCAGTTCTGTTTGGAACGCTCGTGTCACCTAGAGTTCCTGTGACAAGATGACCTCTAGCACTCGATTCGAAAGTGAGTCCTGGCAAAATGAACATTCTTTGAATGTTGTTTGAGCCAGATGACTTCAGGTGGTCTGCTGAGCCCTTTCCATGAGGTGATGGTCCAGGACTCCCAGAAATCTAAGGTAGGACTTGGGAGGTCATCCTTTCCGGCTGCCCATCTCTCAGAAGGAATCCGTCTGCCACCACCCCTGACAGCTGATCAGTGCCTTGCTGGAATCCTTCAAGTGGTGAGGAGCTGAGCACTTCACAGAACAGCTGCACTGTTGG